>NC_082729.1:9728728-10396228 GCF_030144855.1 Hypanus sabinus | reverse complement strand
TAGGGCCGACGGGATGAAGAGCACGTTGATATGAAGAGTCATGCAGGTAAGGCAGATGAGCTTTGGGTAAACGGTAGCGTATGCTATTACAGCACCTGCGACCCAGATTCAATTCCCACTGCTGCCTGAAAGGAGTTTGTACCTTCTCCCTGTGCCTGTGCGGGTTTCTTCCCGGTGCTCTGGTTTCTGAAGACAAGGGGGTTGGTAAGTTAATTGGTCCTTGTAATTTATCAGGGGATTAGGCTTGGGTTAAGTCGGGGGATTGTTGGGCAGTGTGCTCGTAGGGCTGGAAGGGCCTATTCTGCGTTGTACCTCCATAAGTCAAGAAATAGTAGGCTAATTGGTCACATGGATGTAATTTGGTGCGGGTTTGTTGGTCTGAAGGGTTGTGCCTCGAACTAAATAAATAGAAGTGTGACGTTTTTGCCATCACAGCGAATGAGAGAAGGGCAGGGCTGGCGCTTGTAATGTTACTGTGGCACTGTCATTTCCTTTGGGATCAGGAATTCCTTTGGTACGTCAAATTATTAGGGGAACGAGCAGTCTTTGCGATAAAGTCTGTGTCACTCTTGATGCTTTGCTGCACAGTTGAGTGCTCGGTGGAGGGCGCTGATGGCTTTTTTTTGCTGGTGGGGGGGTCGTTGGCTTGCTGCTGCTTGCGTGTGGGAGGGGGCTTTGGGGTTCCAATGCTTTAACTGAGATTCATTCCTTGGGGCACTCCTCTGCTTTCGTGGATGTTTGTGAAGAAAAAGAATTTCAGGATATATATTTCCCTGACTTTAAATGTACCTGTTGAAACCTATTAAAGGATCTATCTGTCTATTTCAGCTGAGATAGTGAGGGGTGTAAAAGAGGTGGGGGAGTTGCACCACTAATCAGGGACAATGTCACAGCTGCAGTTAGAGAGAAAATCCCGAGAGTTCAATTGTTTAATTTAATATCAGAGAATGTATACAGTAAAGAACCTGAACTTCTTACTCTTCACAGACATCCGTGAAACAGGAGAAAGCCCCCAAAGAATGAACAATAGAAAAGCACCTTCATCCTCCAGGTCACAGGCATCAACCCGTCACCGCCCACCATACAAACAATAGCAAAGCCCCCAGACACCATGACCTAGAGTCTATCCCAACACTTCAACGTCTCAGACAGGCTCTCACTAGAGAGGGAGAGAGAGAGATATTGCTCCTTCTGCAGACGAGAGGGAGACCCACGGCACGCTCGGCAACATCTGCAACATCGCTTGTTCGAAGTCCTCCTGACTCATGGGGCCAGCTGATCCTCGTTCACTGTCAAGGGATAGGGAATGAGAGAGAGAGAGAGAGAGAAAGAGATGGCTCGCGTACAGGGGCCTTCTGACAGCTGCGCGCACTGCCCACCGTCTCAATGTTCAAATCTCCTGCAATGCTTCAGTCGGCGATGCCGGCAAAGGATCGGCTCGCCCACAGAGCTGTACCCTAGAGGCGTACGTCTTCTGGCTGCACCTGGAGACAATGAGTTCAACTCTGCCAGTGATTATGCAGAAAGTTTGAAGTTAATAACTCATCAGTTAATAACTCTTCAGGGCTGATTGATAAGTTTGTGATCTAAGGTAGAAGGAGATGAGTTATTAACTTCAAACTTTCTGCATAATCACTCAAAGAGTTGACCTGCATGTGCATGTAACGAGAGCTGTATAACTCATCTCCTTCTACCTTAGGTCATGAACATATCAATCACCCCTGCTGTGGACACTTCCTGGAGGTCCAAGATCCTTATGCTCCATGACCGCTGGACTAAGTGTGTAAATGTAGGAGGGGACTATGTTGAAAAATAAATGTGCTAGGTTTTCTAAAATTGACTCCTTCTACCTTAGGCCACAGACTTAGCAATCACCCCTCGTATTTCCATTCCACGGAGCTGAAATGGCTAGCATGGAAGGGCACAGTTTTAAGGTGCTTGGAAGTAGGTACAGAGGAGATGTCAGGGGTAAGTTTTTTATGCAGAGAGTGGTGAGTGTGTGGAATGGGCTGCCAGCGATGGTGGTGGAGGCAATTATGATAGGGTCTTTTAAGAGACTCTTGGATAGGTACGTGGAGCTTAGAAAAATAGAGAGCTGTGGGTAACCATAGGTAATTTCTAAGGTAAGGACATGTTTGGCACAGTTTTGTGGCCGGATGGGCTTGTATTGTGCTGTAGGTTTTCTATGTTTCTATCTATCTATCTATCTATCTGTCTGTCTGCCTATTAATGTATCTGAAAGTCTATCTATTTATCTATCTATCTATCTATCTATCTATCTATCTATCTATCTATCTATCTATCTATCTATCTATCTATCTATCTATCTATCTATCTATCTATCTATCTATCTATCTGTGTAGTTATGTATTGATCTATCTATCCATTTATTTATCTGTCTATCTATCTATCTATCTATCTATCTATCTATCTATCTATCTATCTATCTATTTGTTTATCTAATTAATTAATTTGAATAGTTTGTCTTCTTTTGCACATTGGCTGTTTGTCAGTCTTTGTGTTTAGTTTTTCATTGATTCTACTGTGCTTCTTTTTACTACTATGAATGCCTGCAAGAAAGTGAATCTCAGGGCAGTATGTGGCAAGGTACACGTACTTTGATAAGAAATTTACTTTGAACTTTGGAGTGTTATAGAGAGCTGGGTGCCGGGAGCGCATTGCAGAAGGAAGTGGTGGAAGTGGTTGTGACTTGTGAATTTTGGTGGTGGGGGGGGGGGGGTGGGTTTCAGATAGCCACGGCTTGGATTAGTCTGGATTGACATTACGGTCAGTACAGACGTGGATGGGGTGAATGGCTCGATTCTTTGGCTTAGGTTGTGAGAACAGATAGATTGAGGCGATATGGTAGCACAGTGTTTAGTTCAATGCTTTACCGTGCCAGTACGGGCTCAATGCCTGCCTCTGTCTGTAAGGAGTTTGTACGTTCTCTCCGTGGCCGTGTGGTCATCCTGTGGCTGCTCCGTTTCCTCCCACATCCCAAAGACATATAAGCTAATAGGCTAATTGGTGTATTTGAGTGGAGTGGGCTTGTTGGGCTGGGAGGGCATGCTACCATGCTGCATCCCTAAATAAATCAATAAAGATATTAGATTAGCTTTATTTCTCATGT
Source organism: Hypanus sabinus (assembly GCF_030144855.1). Lineage (NCBI taxonomy): Eukaryota > Metazoa > Chordata > Chondrichthyes > Myliobatiformes > Dasyatidae > Hypanus > Hypanus sabinus. The sequence goes on along the minus strand of NC_082729.1, from coordinate 10,393,098 downwards.
GTACCTCACATTGAAAATTGAGAACATGCAGTGGAATCTGTCGTTTGCGTTAGCGACCGACACAGCCCCCCAGCGGTGTCTCTGCGCTTCCAGTGCCAACGTAGCATGACCACAACCTGCTAACCGGTACGTCTTTGGACAGTGGGAGGAAACCAGAGCACCCAGAGGAAACCCTCGCGGTTGCAGGGGAGGGCGTGCCTATCCCGTACCGATGGTGCCGGATACGTCTTAAGCTGACTGAGCAAGGCGGTTCCAGTGCCTATCAGTGGAGAAAACGTTCAGTTATGTTTTGCTTTGTAAAGAGAGAACAAGTCATGTGGTTCGAGGTGTTGTGAGACTTGTTATTAACTTCCTTGTCAGACCAAATGAAGCAGCCTGCTGGAAGTTGTGTCAGTAGCAGCAGCTCTGTCTAAGGAAACATCGAAGTGTCCAACAGTTCTATTGATTTCACCTTGAAGAAAAGTCTGTGGTGAGGACAAGCCATTTTCTTGTTCCGATTAATTAAGTTGTTATAAGTATGTTTAAGCCATTTATTCTTATGTTTAAAAAATAGTTTTAGGTTTAAATTCTTGTTTTTTGATTGCTTGAGGATACAATCTCATTGGCAGCTGGTGTGACTGGGGTGTGGTTTTCGCAGTCCCTTGAGGGTAGTTCCAGGGCAGAGCCTGTCACTGCATACGGGACACAATGAGTCCCGCAAGCAAAACGCTGGAGAGCTCGGCAGGTCAGGCAGCATCAGTGGATAAACTGATAAACAGAGGACATCTGGGATAAACAGAGGACATTTCGGGTGGAGATCCTTCGTCAGGACCGGAGAGGAAGGTGGGGGGTAGAAGCCAGAATAAGAAGGTGGTGGGGGGGGGTGGGGGACTGCGGAGGAAGGGGTACCAGTTGGCAAGTGATAGTTGAACGCAAGAGATTCTGCAGATGCTGGAAATCCAGAATAACACACACAAAGTGCTGGAGGAACTTAGCAGGTCAGGCAAAATCTATGGAGAGGGATCAACACTCGGAGTTTTGGGCTGAGAACCTGCATCGGGACGGGGCCACTTTCCTTCCCAGTGCAAGTGAAAGGTTTTAAATCCAAAGCGCCAAATGTTTATTCCCCTGCACAGATGTTGCCTGGACCGCTGAGTTCCTCGAGCACTTCGTGCGCGTGTGACAAGTGAAGCCAGCTGAGAGGAGGGGTGGGTGGACGGGGAGAGGAGGTGATGGCTGGAGATAAAACAGATCGCAAGAGCCACTGCCTGGCTGACAGCCTTTTTAACATTCTTATGTTTTCTTACGCAGCTGGCTCTTAATCAGCACAATGATCACACAACAGTAGGAAAGACAGCAAACTACAGAGAAGTTTTAGACTCGAAGCTATGTCAGACTCAGGGTTACTGATCGCCACACTAACTCTAATTAAGCTGCAGTATTGCACACAGTTCTGGTTGCCCCATGATAGGAAGGACAGCGCGGCTTTGGAGGGTATACAGAAGAGGTTCACCACAATGTCGACCAGATTACAGGGCATGGACTATAACGAGATGCTGGACAAACTTGGGTTGTCTGTTCTGGAGTGCCGGACGCTGAGGGGAGACCTGATAGAGATTTACAAGACTATGAGAGGCATAGAAAGAGCATTCAGACAGTATCGGAATAACTAATACTAGGGGGCATGCATTGAAGGTGAGATGAGGGTAAAATCAGAGGAGATGTGAGGGGCAAGCTACTTAACACAGAGAGTGGCGGGTCGCTGGTACATGCTGCCCGGGGCAGTGGTAGAGGCAGACACCTTAGGGACACTTAAGAGATGAATGTGTAGGAAAGCGCAAGTATATGGACGTAGTGCAGGCGGCAGAGATTAGTTCAATTGGCCATCTGAGCACTGGTGAAATTGGGTCAGCAAGGGCCTGGTCCAGGGCTGTACTATTCAATGTGCTATGTCCTGCTGGCATAGTTAGCCTCATTTTCTCCAGGACTGGAAGTTTGGAAGTGACTGGAGATTTTAAACTTTTCTCTCAGCTCTGAGACAACTACAGAATGATATTTCTGGGATTTTTATGGCGTTTTTTGACTATTTAAGTTCATATCCAATCTTCTAATGGAACAAAAATATAGACACTTCCTAATATTTTATGTTACAAGACCTCTTAAAACCACAATATCCTGTGGTGTTGCGTTCTCTTCAGATATCAGTTTTGCATTTCTGGAGGAGAAATCGTGCTGTACACAAGATCATGAAGCAATAAGGCATGGGGAGACAGTTAAGCCATTTGGCCTTTCTTGTCTGCTCCGCTATTTGAAAACTCAGAAACCTCTATAAATTAATTCTGACTGGCGGCATCACCATCTGGTGTGGGGGTGGGGGTGGGGGTGGAACCTACTGCACAAAATCAAAAGAAGTTGCAGAGAGTTGTAAATTTGGTCAGCTCCATCATAAGATCCTAAGATGTAAGTGCAGAATTAGGCCATTCAGCCCATTGAGGCTGTTCGCCATTCCATCATAGCTGAGCCCAGATCTCACTCAACCCCATTCGCCTGCCTTCTCACCATAACCTTTGGCTCCTCAGGAAGCTATCAATTTTCACTTTAAATATACCCACAGTCTTGGCCTGTACAGCTGTCTGTGGTAGAGCATTCCGCAGATTTGTTATTCTCCGGCTAAAAATAATCCCTAGTTAACTCTGTTCTAAAGGATCGCCCCTCAATTTTGAGGCTGCGCCCTCTAGTTTTGGACACCCCCGCCATAGGAAACATCCTCTCCACATTACTTTATCTCATTATTTTCAACATTTAGTAAGTTTCAATGAGATCTCCTCCCATTCTTCTAAATTCCAGTGAGTACAGGCCCAAAGCTGCTAAACGCTCCTCATATGTTAACCCTTTTGTTCCTGGAATCATTCTCGTGAACCTCCTCTGGACTCTCTCCAATGCCAGCACATCCTTTCTGAGATATGGGGCACAAAACTGTTGACAATACTCCAAGTGCGGCCTGAATAGTGTCTTATAAAGCCTCAGCATTACCTCCTTGCTTTTATATTCTATTCCCCTTGAAATGAATGCCAACATTGCATTTGCCTTCTTTACCACAGACTCAACTTGTAAATTAACCTTCTGCGAGTCTTGCACGAGGACTCCTAAGTCCCTCTGCTCCTCTGATGTTTGAATTTTCTCCCCATTTAGATAATATTCTGCCCTTTTATTCCTTTTACCAAATGCATCATCAATACTGTATTCCATCTGCTCCTTTGTTGTCCATTCGTCCAATCTGTCTAAGTCCTCTTGCAATCATATTGCTTCCTCAGCACAACCTACCCCTCCACCTGTCTTCATATCATCTGCAAGCTTTGCCACAAAGCCACCAGTTCCATTATCCAAATCACTGACAACGTGAAAAGTAGCGGTCCCAATACTGACCCCTGAGGAACACCACTAGTCACTGGTAACTAACCAGAAGAGGCCCACTTCATTCCCACTTGTTGCCTCCTGCCTGTCAGCCATTTCTCTATCCATGTATATTTCCTGAAGTGCATGGGATTTTAACTTGTTAAGCAGCCTCATCGGTGGCACCTTGTCAAATGCCTTCTGAAAATACAAGTAAATGACGTCCACTGCCTCCCCTTTGTCCACCCTGATTGTTACTTCCTCGAAGAACTGTATAACAGATTTCCCAGGCAAGATTTTTCTTTACAGAAACCATGTGGACTTGGAGACTCATTAGTGTCCAAGTACCCTGAAGCCACATTCTTAATAATAGACTCCAAAACTTTCCCAACCACTGAGCTTGAGCTAACTGGCCTGTAATTTCCTTTCTTTTGCCTCCCTCCCTTCTTAAAGACTGGAGTGACATTTGCAATCTTCCAGTCCTCTGAAACCATGGCCGAATTGAATGATTCTTGAAAGCTCATGACCAATGCATCTGTTATCTCTTCAGATGGGAGGTAGTCCATCTTATCCACCTTAAGACCTTCCAGTCTGCCCAGAACTTTTCCCTTTGCAACAGCAATGGGACTCACTCCTGCTCCCTGACACTCACAGACCTCTGGCAAACTGCTAGTGTCTTCCACAGTGAAGTTCCAAAGTACCCAAAGTTCATCTGCCATTTCTTTGTCCCCCATCACTACCTCACCAGCATCATTTTCAGTGGTCCAATATCCTTTTTACTCTTTATATGCTGAAAAAACTAACAGTATCCTGCTTTGTATCATTGGCCAGTTTGCGCTCATTTTTCATATTTTCCCTTCCTGTAGCTTTTTTAGTTGCCTTTTGTTGGATTTTAAAAACTTCACAATGATCCAGATTTCCACTCACTTTTGCTACCTTATATGCCCTTTACTTGGCTTTTATGCAGTCTTTAACTTCCCTTGTCAGCCACAGTTGCCAGCCCTGCCATTTGAGAACTTATTCTTCTGTGAGATGTACCTATCCTGCGCCTTGTGAACTATTCCCAGAAACTTCAGCCACCTCTGTTCTGCCATCATCCCCACAGTAATCCCTTCAATCTACTTGGGCAAGCTCCTCTCTCCTGCATCTACCTGTTTATTCCATCGTGATGCTGATACATCTGACTTAAGCTTCACCTTCTTAAAGTGCTGTATGAATTCAATCATATTATGATCACTGTTTCCTCAGGGTTTCTTTACCTTAAGCTCCAGAATAAAATCTGGATTATTACACTACACCCATTCTAAGATAGCCTTTCCCTGAGGTAGTGTCAAGCACAAGTTGCTCTAAAAAGCCATCTCATAGGCATTCAACAAATTCCCTCTCCTGCGATCTGACACCAACCTGATTTTCTCAATCTCCTTGCATATTGAAGTCCCCTCACTACTATTGTGACATTACCTTTATTACATGCCCTTTCCAGCTCCCTTTGCAAACTCAACCCCACATTGTGGCTACTATTTGGAGGCCTGTATATGATTCCCATCATGAGTTTTTTTACCTTTGCAGTTTCTTCATCCACAAAGATTCGACATTCTCTGATCCTAATGATGTAGTCCATCTCTTATCAACAAAACTACACCACTGCTTATGCCTTCCTGCCTGTCCTTTTGATATAAAGTGTATCCTTTGATATTAAGCTCCCAACTATGACCTTCTTGCACCCACGACTCAGTGACACCCACAATGTCACACCGACCGATCTCTAATTGCGCGACAAGTTCATCCACCTTATTCCAAATACTATGTGCATTTAAATACAGCACCTGCAGTCCTGTATTCTTTGCCCTTTTTGAATTTTGCCTCGCTAGTACAATTTAACTCTTTGCACTGTCTGCATTTGTATCCAATCATTGGTTTGTCCTTCCTTACATTCATATTTCTCCCAGCATCTACTTGTAAACCTGCTGGCTCATCCTCAGCTCTATCATCCTTGTTCCCATCCCCCTGCCACGTTACTTTAAACCAATCCCAACAGCTCTAGCAAACCTGCCCACAAGGATATTGGTCCCCCTCAGATTCATGAGCAACTCTTCCCTTTGGTGCAGGTCACACCTGCCCCAGAAGAAGTCCCAATGATCCAAAAACCTGAATCGCTGCCCCCTGCTCCAATTCTTCAGCCACACATTTATCTGCCACCTCATTTTATCCTGTCCTCACTGTCGTGTGGCACCAGCCTCTGTAGTATCCAAGATATCTTTGAGGAACGGTGCCTTAGGAAGGTGCCGTCCATCATTAAGGACCCCCACTACCCAGGCCATGCCCTCTTCTCATTGTTACAATCAGGGAGGAGGTACAGGAGCCTGAACGCACACACTCAGCGATTCATGAACAGCATCTTCCCCCCTCCATTCGACTTCTAAAAGGACATTGAACACCACCCCACTATCTTTTTACTTCTGTTTTTTTGGAACTACTTATTTTAATTTAACTATTTAATAGCCATACATATGCTTAATGTAACTTGTGTTTTTATCTGTATTTATTTATCATGTATTTCATTGTACTGTTGCTGTAAATTTAACAAATTTCATGACATGTGCCGGTGATATTGAATCTAATTCTGATTCTGATTCTATCAAAGTTGATTTATCATTGCTCAAAATCCCATTCTCCTGCAGAAGAGAGAATTCTCCTTAATTCCCATAACCTTTCATACTCTGACTAATCAAGAACCTATCACCCTCCGTTGTAAGTATACCCAATGACCTGGCTCCACAGCTCATCTGTGGCAACAAATTCCACAGATTCACCACTCTCTGGCAAAAGAAATTCCTCCTCATCTCTGTTCCAAAGGGATATCGTTGTGCTGTGAGGCTCTCCAACTGTAGGAAACATCCTCTCCACGGTCACTCTATATATGCCTTTCGATATTTGGTAGGTTTCAATGAGATCCCCTCTCACTCTTCTAAACTCCAGAAGGTACAGACCCAGAGCCCAATGTTTTTTATGCCATGGACCCCTACCATTAACTGGGGGGTCTGGGCACCCCAGGTTGGGAACCTCTCCTCGTACATTAATGCTTTCATTCTGGGATCATTCTCGTGAGCCTCCTCTGGGCTCCCTCCAAAGACAGCACATCCTTTCTTAGATAAGAAAACTGCCCACTATTTTCCAAGTGCAGTCTGACCAATGCTTTATAAAGCCTCAGCATTACATCCTTGTTACAAGAAAGCTGTTACATCACAGAAGATGCGTAATGCACATCTGGGTGTTTACGGATCTTCTTTAATAGAAAATATTTCAGACTCGCTGATTAAAATTGGGAAAAACTAATTTAGAGTTAGGGGTTCTGGCTGCCTCCTGTGCAATTGTGGGTACTTTGTGCTGTTTGCTCTTTATGTGAGAGGTGATAGGGCACTTATTTAAAATTTGTACAATTTTGTTGATGTAAAATAAAGAATAAAGATGTAAAATGTGTGGTGGAGTGGAGATAGGTCTCTTCCAAAGGAGATGTAAGGTGCTCCTTCCCTCTGCTCTCCGCAGGTAAAACTTGGGCAAGGTGTAGCACCTGCTTAGCCCCCCCTCCCGATCAGGGTCATGTGAAACTATGGAGGCAGGTGGCGGATGGTCATATGAATAGCTGGTGCACATCACAAATCCTGGAGGTGTGACCACTGACACAAGGCAGACGCTCTCTGATGAGTACTGTTAACAGCTCAATATTTACCTGTTGAAATACAGCACGTCCTCTCAGCCCTTTGAGCAATCCCTCGATTTAATCCTAGGCTAATCACAGGACAATTTACAAAGACCAATTAACCGACCAACTGGTACGTCTTTGGACTGTGGGAGGAAACCCATGCGGTCATGGGGAGAAAGCTTTGAGTTACTTGAGCTTTATGTTATCATAACCTCAATGTCTGAGTGGTTAGAAGCTTTTTATTTCTCCCTGCCCTTATTTCATTAACTTGAGGGGGAAAGCTGTGCTTTTCTAGAACTTCACCCACATGTTAAGACGCACGCTATAGTGGGATGCATCACAGGCATCTGGTTCACAAAGGGATCCCGGAGAGGCTCTGGGGAGCCCTGAGCTTGGCTCCGGGTACGTGAACAGTCTGCTGTTTAGTGAATGGCTAGAAGGCGATAGGTGAAGCAGTAAGGACTCCGATATTGCTGGCCAGTCAAGCTTTGATTCAGGAAATGTTGTTGTCTCTGAGTTAGAAGTGTGAAAGCTTCAGTCACAGCCCTGAAGCTTGAGAGACCTTGAGAGTCCTCCAACTGCTGTGCATTCAGCTGATAGATTATACCTTTGTATCTTGTGCTGAGGGACGCACTGAACCTTGGTATAGCCACCACAAAGGCTCAGTGAGGAACTTCTCCTACAGGAGAGGGTCGGCCGGGGCGGCCGGGGAGAGGACTTCAGTTATTGCAGAACTTCATATACAGTGGCATGCAAAAGTTTGGGCACCCCGGTCAAAATTTCTGTTACTGTGAATAGCTAAGTGAGTAAAAGATTACCTGATTTCCAAAAGGCATGAAGTTAAAGATAACACATTTTTAAAAAATATTTTAAGTAAGATTGCTTTTTTATTTCCATCTTTTACAGTTTCAAAATAACAAAAACGGAAAAGGGCCCAAAACCAAAAGTTTGGGCACCCTGCATGGTCACTCCCTTTCGCAAGTATCACAGCTTGTAAACGCTTTCTGTAGCCAGCTAAGAGTCTTTCAATTCTTGTTTGGGGGATTTTCACCCATTCTTCCTTGCAAAAGGCTTCTAGTTCTGTGAGATTCCTGGACCGCCTTGCATGCACTGCTCTTTTGAGGTTTATCCACAGATCTTTGATGACATTTAGGTCGGGGGACAAAACCTTCAGCTTGCACCTCTTGAGGTAGTCCATTATGGATTTTAAGGTGTGTTTAGGGTCATTATCCTGTTGTAGAAGCCATCCACTTTTCATCTTCAGCTTTTTTACAGATGGTGTGATGTTTGCTTCCAGAATTTACTGGTATTTAATTGAATTCGTTCTTCCCTCTACCAGTGAAATGTTCTCTGTGCCACTGGCTGCAACACAAGCCCAAAGCAATATTGATCCACCCCCGTGCTTAACAGTTGGAGAGGTGTTCTTTTCATGAAATTCTGCACCCGTTTTTCTCCAAACATGCCCTTGCTCATTGTGGCCAGAAAGTTCTATTTTAACTTCATCTGTCCACAGGACTTGTTTCCAAAATGCATCAGGCTTGTTCAGATGTTCCTTTACAAACTTCTAACGCTGAATTTTGTGGTGAGGATGCAGGAAAGGTTTTCTTTTGATGACTCTTCCATGAAGGTCATATTTGTGCAGGTGTCGCTGCACAGTAGAACAGTGCACCACCACTCCAGAGTCTGCTAAATCTTCCTGAAGGTCTTTTGCAGTCAAATGGGGGTTTTGATTTGTCTTTCTAGTAATCCTATGAGCAGTTCTCTTGAAAAGTTTTCTTGATCTTACAGACCTCAATTTGACCTCCACCTTAACTGCCATCTATTAATTACATTACGAACTGAGGAAACGGCTACCTGAAAACGCTTTGCTATCTTCTTATAGCCTTCTCCTGCTTTGTGGGCATCATTTATTTTAATTTTCAGAGTGCTAGGCAGCTGCTTAGAGGAGCCCATGGCTGCTGATTGTTGGGACAAGGTTTGAGGCGTCAGGGTATTTATAAAGCTTTGAACTTTGCATTGCCTGGCCTTTTCTAACCATGACTGTGAACAAGCCAGAGCCCTAACAAGCTAATTAGAGTCTGAGCCCTTGATAAAATTAACTGAGAGCTCAAATCTCTTGGGGTGCCCAAACTTTTGCATGGTGCTCCTTTCCTTTCTTCTCCACTCCAAAATGTACAAAACAAAAATAATACACTAAACTTGTTTGAAATGTTGAAGAGAATCTTTCATCTTTAACTTTATGACTTGGAGATCAGTTCATCTTCTACTCACTTAACTATTCACAGTAAAAGAAATTTTGACCAGGGGAGCCCAAACTTTTGCATGCCGCCATAGAACATGTGGCAGTAGTCCTGGTAGAATACGGGAAACATTGACCCTGTAAGTAAAGCATGGGAAGGCATGGGATGGTTTTTTCTTGTAAGATAATTTTTATTGTGAATAGACTTGTTTCAAAAAACCTTGCGCTGATTGTGCAGATGCAGATGCTGGAAATTCAAGCAGCACACACAAAATGCTGGTGGAATGCAGCAGGCCGGGCAGCATCTATAGGGAGAAGCACAGTCGACGTTTCGGGCCGAGTCCCTTCGTCAGGACTAACTGATAGGTTCCCCCTTCTTCAGCCCTTTATCTCTTTCACCAACCAACTTCCCTGCGCTTTACGTCACCACTTTCCCTCTCCTGGTTCCACCTATCGCCTAGCCTCTTGAACTTTTTCCTCCCCTCCCCACACCTTCTTACACTGACTTCTCCCCTTCCTTTCCAGTCCTGAGGAAGGGTCTCGGCCTAAAGCGTCGACTGTTTACTCTTTTCTGTAGATGCTGCCCGGCCTGCTGAGTTCCTCCAGCATTTTGTGTCTGTTGCCTCAGCCAGTGTTCACTGCCAAGCTGGGAGATTTACATTTATTTTATTATTTTATTATTATTATTTTATTACATAATTTACATTTACATTTACATTTAACACCGCCATGTTAAACGTGGCCACTTGCACAGAAGCACATTCCCGGTAGCACAAGTGGAGCTGCTTTATTAGTGTTTACAAAAGTCCTTCCCCAGTCTGTAGAGGCACGTGCTGGGAACCCAGTTCAGGAAGATCGAACCCTTTCAAGTGGCATACTTCGTTCTAACTTGGACCTTCCTCCTGAAGATCAGGGCTACGCAACTCCACCCGGCTCATACCATCACCCTGCCCTTCCCCTCCCCGCACCCCCATAATCAACCTGCCCCCCCCGATTCCCCCTCGATTCTCCACACTTCAACCCAATCTGTTGACCATGCCACAGCCCCTGGCAGCTGACCTGCTGGTGGGACTGGTATAAGATCACAAGACCAAGGTGCAGAGTTCGTAAGTTCTCTCCCCACAGTCTAAAGACGTACCAGTTGGTAGGTTAATTGGTCATTGTAAATTGTCCCATGATTAGGCTAGAGTTAAATCAGAGGATTGCTGGGCAGCAGGGCTGGAAGGGCGGGAAAGGCCAATTCCTCATTGTATCTCAATAAATTAACGAAAAAATAAAAAATCAGGCCCTTTGGCCCATTGAGCCTGCTCTGCCATTTGATCATGGTGAATTTACTTTCCCCATCAACCCCCATTCTCCTGCTTTCTCCCCATAACCCTTAGCACCAGATGGGTGCTTGATGGTTGGCATGGAGATGGTGGGTCAAAGGGCATTCCCTGTTCCTGTTCCTATGACACTCTAAACTTCCGGCCTGATCCCTCCCTTTGGAATCTTGGCCCAACCTTATCCTCTGGATTCTGAACTTGTCCAGTGGCAGAGTGTGGGAGAAGCAAAGAGCTTTCCAAAGTTTACCAAACACAAGAGCCTAGCACTGTCGAGTATTCAGAGATGGTTCCTTTTCTATGTTTTTTGGTTTAAACCACTTTTGAGCTGAAGAACACTGTAAACCACTTTTTATAATGTGTTTACACTGTAAATACATGCTTTATTTATTTATACACATTTTATTCCATATCTCTATTTCCAAATCTTACTTTTACTAATTCTGTACTCTGAGTAATTTTTGAACATTGTCATTTCTAGGTGTATACAGTACCTTCTGCCCCACAGCAATTTTCTAATACATATACAGTCCAGAGCAAAAGTCTTAGGCTTTTATATGTAGCTAGGGTGTGAAACTGGGAGAGCAAGTTTGTAAATCTTGTAGGAGGGGAGCGGGACAGGTGGCAGAGTAGGAGTGGGGGTGGCGTGGGTGCAGACACACCTGGACCTGAGACACCAGGCAAGGTCATTTGATTCCGAACAATTGGTTTATTGATCATTGCAGAATGTCTCTCTGGTGCTTCCCTCTCCCTCCTCTCTCCCTTCCCTTTTTCCCAACCATGATTCCCCTCTCCCTGCCCCCTTTCCCACTCTCAGTCCACAATAGAGACGCATGTCTGAATCAGGTTTACGTCATGAATTTTTTTTTTTGCAGCAGTACAGTGCAATACATAAAATTACCTCAGGACCGTGCAGAAGTCTCAGGCTCTCTAGCTATAAATATGTGTATCTATGTGTGCTGAAGACTTTTGCACATTCCTGGAATTCTGAGACTTTGTAAGGCCACATTTTCATGAGTTTCCCCTGACAAAACTGAGGGCAGTTTATCACTCCATTAACTTGAGGTGGCACGACAAACAAGGAGTGTGTTTCTCAGGCACTGATCTTTATGTCCTGAGGTGGTGACGAGGCCAATACATTCAGCAGTTCCTTGACATCCTGTGGAGTGAAGCAGGTTTATTGGACGCAAGCTTCTGAGTGGAAGAAGAAAGGAGGGTACAAATTTGTGGCATATTTGGCTCTGCTTTCTCTTTACCCTGCTATCCGCTCAGTGCAATTATTGTGGATTTCCTCTGCTTTAAAATGAGAGCAGACACTGGGCAATCTGAGTAGCCACCTTGGCACCGCAAGGACAACCTCCATTAATGTAGCACATTCTGGCGGGCATTACAGCTTCCTCAATTCCTGCCACTGTCTGTAAGGCACGTGTGAGCTTTGGAAAGCTCTTTGCTTCTTACACTCTGTCGTAGAGCTATAAGGAGCAGGGAGTGCCCTTTGACCCACCATCTCCACGCCAACCAACTGCTGCCAACGGTTACGGGGTGCATTTCCTCCCCGTGACTGTGTGGGTTCTCTGGTTTCCTCCCACATTCCAAAGACGTGCGAGTTAGGGTTAGAAAGTCGCGACCGTGCTTTGTTGGCACCGGGAGAGTGGCGACACTTAACGGGCTGCCCCTCAGCTCATCCTCATCCTGTGCTGACACAGGCAATGCAGTTCACACACACACACACACACACACACACACACACACACACACACACTCACACACACACACACACACTCTCACACACACTCACACACACACACACACACACACACACACACACACACACACACACACACACACTCACACACACACACACACTCTCACACACACTCACACACACACACACACACACACACACACTCTCACACACACACACACACACACTCTCACACACACTCACACACACACACACACACACACACACACACACACACACACACACACACTCACACACACACACACACACACACACACACACACACACACACACACACACTCTCTCTCTCTCTCTCTCTCTCTCTCTCTCTCTCTCTCTATGCTGGAGGAACTCGGCAGGTCAGGCAGGATCTATCATCATCATTATGCGCCCTGTCGTATGTTGTATGACGTGGGCTATCATGATCTTTCCATGACCATGATTGTTCTTGGCAAATTTTTCCACAGAAGTGGTTTGCCATTTCCTTCTTCCGGGCAGTGTCTTTACAAGACGGGTGACCCCAGCCATTGTCAGTACTCTTCAGAGATTGTCTGCCTGGTGTCAGTGGTTGCATAACCAGGACTTGTGATATGCACTGGCTGCTCGTACGACCATCCACCACCTGCTCCCATGGCTTCTCGTGACCCTGATCGGGGGTTAAGCAGATGCTAAACCTTGCCCAAGTGACCTGCAGGGTAGCAGAGGGGAGGAGCGCCTTACACCTCCTTTGGTGGAGGCATATCCCCACTTTGCAACCTCACAGCATCTATGGAGAGAAATAAACATTTGACATTTTGGGCTGAGACCCCTCATCAGGACTGGAATGCAAAAGGGAGAAGCAGCCAGAACTCTATGTTCCAAATGAGACAAATTAAAACAATCGTTTTCTTTACACAGTATCGCTATTTTTGAAATGTCTCAGAGCAAATCATAAGAGCTTTATCAAGCAAAGTCTGACATCAGCCTCATGAGGAAGTGGTCAATGAGTATGGTTTTTAGCACGAATGCAGAGAGGCTTGGGGAGGGAAGTTGAGCAACTGGTACATGGCCAATGGCAAAGATAAATGAGGGGTAGTGGAACTTATCTGTGGTAGGAGGTAGAAGTGAAGGAATGTGTAGAGGTGAGCACATGACCCTACCTGGAATTACCAATGCAATAATAAGAAGATAGATAGGATGTGTCTAGTCATCGAGTCTTAGAAAACAGGAGAGAAACAGGCCCTTCGGTCCATCTAGTCCATGATGAGCCATTTAACCTGCCTCCTCCCATCAACCTGCACTGGGAATTTAGCCCTCCATACCCCTGCTATCCATCTCCTCTTATCCAAACATCTCTCAAATGTTGAAAACAAATTCACATGCACCACTTGCGCTGGCCGCTTGTTTCACGTTTTCGCCATCCTCTGAGCGAAGAAGTTTCCCTTCATGTTCCCCTTATACTTTTCACCTTTCACCCTTAACCCATGACCTCTAGTTGTCGTCCCACCTAACCTCAGTGGAAAAAGCCGGCTTGCATTTACCCTATCTTTAGCCTCTCATCATTTTGTATACCCCTGTCAAATCTCTACTTAATCTTCTATGTTCCGAGGACTAAAGTCCTAACCTATTCAATCTTTCCTTGAAACTCAGGCCCTCCAAACACAGCAACATCCTTGTAAATTTTCTCTGTACTCTTTCTGTCTTATGTGTGGTGCTCGTCCGGAGATCGAATGCTGTATGAGCGTTGGATAAAGATTCATTAAGCAACATACTTGTGTGTTTAAGCGGTGTTTTGTGAAAAGTGATGTACTTTACTAGGGTTGCCATGGAGTTTAAGATTAGGTGTGATACGGACTATCAGTAATGTAACTGAGGTCACACTGCTGATAGGATAGGGGTACCTGGTGAAGCAGGCCCTGAATCTTTTCATCTATCTAGAGTTGGCAAGAATGCAGCTGAGGGTGAAGATTTTAAAGGCAAGTTGTTTTTTTTTGTGGAGTGAGGGGAAGATGTTGTCTGACGTGAGAAGTCTAATAAGTCCTTCAGCTAGTGATTTAAGTTCTGAGCTGGTTTCGGCTATTACGTCACTGGTTAATAAAGGCCAAAGTCTACCTGTGGAGAGCTGAAGTTATCGTAGGCTGGGAGTTTTCTCTGGACTCAAGCCCACATCCAAATATCAGTTATTGGTTGAATGGCAGTGCTCAGATAATATGAAAAACAGAGGCTGGCAGGAAGTTTAAAGGGCCCAGCGGCTGATAAAGTGAGGTTCCTAAAGGCAGAAAGCCCATTAGCCATGTCAGCTAACTACATGCAAGCTCTAGACTGTGCTGTGAACACTGCTGAAAGTGCAGCTGATCTTATGACGAAGTTTAGACTCACATTCCAGGAGGAAGGAGAGAGCCTGCCTGCCTACATTTATTTTGTTTGGAGAAACTGCTGCACTCTTTGTGCCACAAAGGGGGCTTCAACTGTCTGAGAGAAATGGCTTGAGGGTGGAGCAAGTTGTGAAGGGCGTACTGTCACACGATGTGATTGCTCTACGTGTTCGAGTGACCCACAAGCTGTGCCCGCCTCCATCTTCTACCGAGTTACTGAGAGAAGTTGGAGAGGTGGAAAGCATGATTGAGGAGCAGAATATTTCTAAAGGCTAAGTCGTGTCTCCAGTGGTAGCCTCCGTTGCTAAAGTGGCTCCAGACGCCGCGGAGATAGAGCTTTTGAGGAAAGAGGTGGAAAATCCTCGCGCTGAGCTGACTCGCTGGACGTCGGCTAATGTTTCAGCTAAACATGACACGCCCGTTAGGAACCCTGGCCCATCTGTAGGACTTACTAAGCAGAGGAACGCGGTCGAAAAGGGCCTTTTGACTAGAGAGGTGACTGGGACTTTCTGTTACGACTGCGGAGAAGATGGGCATCTTAAGCGAGGCTGTGAGAGGCAGGAAAATCTTCGAAAAGTGGGTCAGCGGTGAATCAAACAGAGAAGAAAAGAAGCAACGCTACGGAGGGACCCAGTAAGGGAACAACCTGGCTTGCCAGAGATGATATGCTCCAATCAGTGTATCAAAGGAAACACTAACCTGCAAAACACCACTCCTGAAGCTTTAATGTATCCATACAGGATGAAGGTATTTATGCTAGAGCCATACTTGACACAGGCTCTCAAATTGATTTGCTTTACAACTGATATTTAACGCATTTACTATTGACCCACTCAGTGCCCTTGAGGTTCGGGGACCCAGTACTGATGAGTACCCCTACAATGGTGGGTTGCTGAAACTGGGGTTTTCAGGTTGGAGTAACCGAGACTATTGATATGATAGCGTTGGCCTGCCCAGATCCGGCTGAAAAAGTAGAGGCTTCCATTCTTGTGGGAACAAATACTCCTATCGTGAGAAGGCTTGTGGGAGCACATAAGGAGAGGAGCAGAGAGAAATTGTCAAAAACCTTGTCCATTCCCCCAGTGTTCAGAGCTGCTTTTGAGAAGGTGCAAGTCCCTCCTAAGCAGGATGATGAGGATAAAGGAGGAACTGTGTGGTACTCCCAGTCTAAACCTGTCATGTTACGCCCTGAGGGAGTAGCTAGAGTGACAGAGGACACTCCCCCCCCCCCCCCCCCGCCGAGAAAGCTCTCGCTGGTTAGCGCCAGCAAAGGTTGAAGGTGTTCACAGCACCCGCTGAAACTGAGGGAAGTTGAGTTCAGTCAGGGAGCAGGACAGGCCGAGTCACCGGAAGGTACAAGCGATGGTCAGGTGGAGAATAGGAACGGTCACAAGGAGTGGCTGAAGCTGAGACAAGGAGGCATCAGAGAGTTAAGAAACCCCACATAGGCTGGCAAATGATGCACCGGGCAAACAGAGAGTGGTGTCAACCCTATTAGCGAGATACGTAACTTCCATGTAATGCCCTGGGTAAGATTTCTACTGCTATGCTGTGAGATTTTTATTTTAGCAGTTTTCTGTAAAAGCTGTGTGTCCTGTTCGTAAGAGTGTGTTGGCTTCGGCTAAAGATAAGGAATAAAGTCCATACCGATTCAATCTTTCCTTGTAACTCAGGCCCTCCAGACCCGGCAACATCCTTGTAAATCTTCTCTGTATGCTTTCAGCCTTATTTATATTTTTCCTGTAGGTGGGTGGAAGAGTCTAGGACCAGAGGGCACACCCTCAGAAAACAAGGATATCTCTGTAGAATAGAAATAATGAGGAAACTGAACCTCAGGATAATATATGGTAACATATGAATTGAATTGAATTGACTTTATTACTCACAGCCTTCATATTCACGAGGAGTAAAAATCTTTATGTTATGTCTCCGTCCAAGTGTGCAATTTATAGTAATTTATAATAAATATTATGTACAATTGGACAGTCAATATAACATAGAAATACAGTTGCTTCAGCGTGAATTAATCAGTCTGATGGCCTGGTGGAAGAAGCTGTCCTGGAGCCTGTTGGTCCTGGCTTTTATGCTGTGGTACCATTTCCCGGATGGCAGCAGATGGAACAGTTTGTGGCTGGGGCCCCCAATGATCCTTCGGGCCCTTTTTACACACCTCTCTCTGTAATTGTCTTGAATGGTGGGAAGTTCACATCTACAGATGCACTGGGCTGTCCACGCCACTCTCTGCAGAGTCCTGCGATTGAGGGAGGTACGGTTCCCGTACCAGGCAGTGATGCAGCCAGTCATCTGAGGTGAAAGAGGATATATGTCCTTTGATAATCAGTGTTACTTTGGCTTTGAATTTGATGTTGCCTTCCGGAGGCAGTGGCTCATCCCTTTAGCACTGATGGCGGGAAAGGATACGTCCATGATGCCTTGGGTCATGTCCAGTACTCTCTGTAGCTTATTGGGTATCCGTGCCTTCTTCAAACTGGTGGCGCACCCACGGGTTCAAGACCATAAACTTACCCACAACCATCGGGCTCTGCAATAAAATGGGTTCCCACAACCCTTTAAGGGCTCTCTATCTCATTCTCTCATGTTCTTGCTATCGATTGTTATTTATTTATACCTGTATTTACACAGTTTGTTGTCTTCTGCACTCTGTTGATCTTTCATTGATCCTGTTACAGTTACTATTCTATAGATTTGCTGAGTATGCCCACAGGAAAATGAATCTCAGGGTTGTATATAGCGACATATATGTCCTTTGATAATAAAATTTACTTTGAACTTTGGGTGGCAAGGTAGCGTAGTGGTTAGCACAGCGGTTTACAGTACAGGCGACCTGGGTTCAATTCCCGCTGCTGCCCGTAAGGAGCCTGTATGGACTGTGTGGGTTTCCTCCGAGTGCTCTGGTTTCCTCTTGCAATCCAAAGACTTATTGGTTGTTAGACTCATTGGTCATTGATTAGGCTAGGGTTAAAATCTAGATTGGCGTCGCAGCTCGAAGGGCTAATCCCGCACTGTATTGCAACCAATCAGGATACCACATGTGGAAGCTTGAGTGTTCATTGTGTGGGCCTGGTTCAGCTCTCACAGAACTGACAAAATAGATATGGCCATCTCTCCAGGAGACGGTGTTACCAAGAACAAAATGACAAAGCAGGATTTGACCCGCACAATCCGGCAGGTTAGGCAGCATCTGTGGAAATGAATAGGCAGTCGACGTTTTGGACCGAGACCCTTCATCGTGTCCGAGACAGAAGGGGGAAGATGCCAGAATAAAAAGGTGGTAAGAGATGGAGGCTAGTTGGAAGGCAATAGGTGAAGCCAGGTGGCGGCAACATCTATGGAAATGAATATTTCATGCCGCAGGAGTTTGTTCTATCATTCTATCATTCAGCAGTCCTAGCCTTGGATAGATCCAGTGACTGAATTCAAAGGACCTTCGATTTGTGAATTGTGAAGACTTTCAATTAGCAGAATAACTTAGTTGTAAACGGGTCATTCCTCTAAGAGGACCCCAATCTTGTTGTAGGGTTCGGAGGCTTGAGTACCTCAATGAAACGGAGGGCTACGTTGGCTGGAGTCAGGTCTTTATGCTTTGGCTCTTGGTAGGGTCACCCATGCCAAACAGGTCAAAGGGTAGAGGTCAGACTAAGAGTGGTCCACCGCTCCTCCAGGTTCGTGGGTTCAGCTCAGGGCCAACAACCCTGACGGGTAAAACATAACCATTATGGAAACAGCAATGGAGAATCGTTCTACATCTGAGTGTGACAGTATTCCCGAGTCCCAGAAGTTGCGTGACTGACAGCAGTGAAAACAGAGAAGAAGCTACTGACATGATGAAAGAAGCCATGAACTGGCATTACTGGCATTGGAGGAACTTCATTGCTGCCCTAAACGTCAGTGGCGTTAATAGGCAAAAGAAGAACATGGAGATACTAATCTAGGTATTTCCTGTGACCTATTTCTTCTTTAATGAAGTTTCATTTTATTTTAGAAGAAGCTGAGGGCATTAATGATGTTACACTAGCTGAAGTTTCTAATTGTTTGGCTTTATTTTCGTACCTTAATTCTGGTCAGGTAATTGGGTGCAGTCAGCTGTGATCAAGTAAGTGCTCCTCGTGTCCGGAAGAAAATGTTCGTAATCAGAAAGATGCTGGATTTAATGTGGTTTCATTAGTGAAACGGCTTTGGAAGAAAGCTGTATTAAATAGAAAACAATTGCGGCTGTCTTCGCAAGATCAAAAGCTAAAATAAAAAGACTTTCATTAAACACTTCTCACCTACCTGACTCAGTTCAGTAGACTGCATCTAATTAGAAAATTAAACCAGAGAACGGGGAGTGCTCAGGTCTGCAAGGCAGCAGAGTTTGTGCTTCAGTTTGAGGATCTTTCACTGGGGTAGGGTGAAGCTTAAAAACAAGGTACGTTGTTTGGAGATCGACTGCTGCAGGCCAAATCAAAGTGGGTGATGAGTCAATATATAGAAGGGAGACTGAAAGTCTGGCTGATTCTGTCATGGCAACAACCTCTCACTCAATATCAGCAAGACCAGGGAGCTGATTATAGACTTCAGGAGAACGGACCCAGAAGTTCATGAGACAGTCCTCATTAGAGGATCAGAGGTGGAGAGGGTCAGCAACTTTAAATTCCTCAGTGTTATAATTTCAGAGAAACATTAGTGCAATTATGAGAAAAGCAAGGCAGAGTTCGCGGAGATTTGGCATGACATTTAAAACTTTGACAAAGTTCTACAGATGCATAGAAGAAGGCATATTGACTGACTGCATCACAGCCTGATATGAGAACACCAATGCCCTTGAATGGAAAATTCTACACGAAGTAGTGGATACAGCCCAGTCCATCACGGGTAAAGCCCTCCCCATCATCTACACTGAGTGGCATTGCTGGAAAGCAGCATCCATCATCAGGGACCCCCACCACCCAGGTCATGGTCTCTTCTCGCCGCTGCCATTAGGAAGAAGGTACAGGAGCCTCAGATAGATAGATAGATACTTTATTTATCCCCAAGGGGAAATTCAACATTTTTCCAGTGTCCCATACACTTATTGTAGCAAAACTAATTACACACAGTATTTAACTCAGTATAAATATGATATGCATCTAAAATCACCCTCCCAAAAAGCATTAATAAATAGCTTTTAAAAAGTTCTTAAATAGTTTACTAAAGTGCATTGAGTGGTAACTTAAGCTCAGTCCTAACCCCGGCACTTTAACATGTCTTGCCCCTGGTGGTTGAATTGTAGAGCCGAATGGTGTTGGGGAGTAATGATCTCTTCATCCTGTCTGAGGAGCATTGCATTGACAGCAACCTGCCGCTGAAGCTGCTTCTCTGTCTCTGGACGTTGCTGTGCAGAGGATGTTCAGGGTTTTCCATGATTGACTGTAGCCTACTCAGCACCCTCCGCTCTGCCACCGATGTCATACTCTCCAGTTCTGTGCCCACGACAGAGCCCGCCTTCCTTACCAGCTTATTAAGACATGAGGCGTCCCTCTTCTTAATGCTGCCTCCTCAGCACGCCACCACAAAGAAGAGGGCGCTCTCCACTACTGACCGATAGAACATCTTCAGCATCTCACTACAAACAGGGCCCACACCGTCAGGTACAAGAGCATTTACCTCCCCTCAACCCAGCTCTTGAATCAAAAACTTCACTTGCCCCATCATTGAACTGTTCCCATAACCGATGGACTCACTTTCAAGGACTCTTCATCTCATGTTCTCCATATTTATTGCTTATTTACTTATTATTGGTGGATCTCGAAAGGCAGCTGAAGTTCCCCAACCATATCGCAGCCACCACCCTGCGACCAGACGTTGTCCTTGTGTCTGAGTCTACCAGGCAGGTGGCGATGCTGGAGCTGGCAGTCCCATGGGAAGGTCGCCTGGGAGTGGCCTTTGAAAGGAAGCTATCGAAGAACGCAGGACTGGTCAGGCAGGATGGAGAGCGAGGTGTCTCCCAGTGGAGGTTGGTTGTAGGGGATTTGCAACCCGTTCCTTAGCCAGAGCCAACAGCAATTTGGGCATCGAGGGAGAGAGGAAGAGGAGAGCCATCCGCAGTACCACCGATGTGGCAGAGAGGGCCTCAAGATGGCTGTGGCTCAAGAGAGGGGAGCCATGGAGTCACGTGTAGCTAACCATCTGGACACAAGCTGGGGTCTGATCAGCCCCGGCTGGGTCACCTGGAGGAGGGTGTGTGGTGTTGAAAGACCCGAAATACCCGATGATTCCAGGATTCACTGAAGATGTGTCCAGAGGCGTCAGTAGATGCATGCACGCAGCATTATTATTGTTTCTTCGATTTGTATTTGCACACTTTGTTGTCTTCTGCACTCTGGTCGAACACCCTGGATGGGCGGTCTTTCAATGATTCTGTTATAGTTAAGTGTATGCCCAGAAGAAGATGAATTTCAGGGTTGTATACATTGATTTATATGAAATTTGATAATAAATTTACCTTGAAGTTTAGAGGTTAACAGGTCTTTTCTGCACATGGTTTTCAGCATTTAGTTGCTCAGTCACTTTTGCCTTTCAGTATCTGTCTGTTTATTTATTTATCTATTATTCATTTATTATTTAGTTAGCTTGTCTATTATTTATTTATTCCTTTAATCTATGATTTACTTATGTATTGATTGAGATGCAGCACGAAATTGGCCCTTTGAGGCATGTCGACCGGCAATCCCCTGACCCTACCCTAATCACGGACAATTTACAACGACCAATTAACCTGATAGGTCTTCGGACTGTGGGAGGAAACTGAGGCAGACGGAAGGAACCCCCGCGGTCACGGGAAACTCCTTACAGGCTGCAGCGGGAATTGAACCCTGGTCACCTGCTAACCGCTACGCTACTGCGTCGCCCCAGTTGCTTTTAGCATTTAGTTGCCTCTGCCTTTCGCCTTTGTGCAAAGTCAGTATCAATTTGTTGTTGACGTGCACATATGTCACCATATACTACCTCAAGATTCATTTTCTTATGGGCATTTACAAGCAAATAGAGAAACACACCGGAACTTATGAAGACTATAGACCGAGACACAATCGATGTGTGAAAGAAAACTAATTGTGCAAATGAAATAATTCTGAGAACGTGAGTTGTAGAGCCCTTGAAAGTGAGTCCATAGGTTGTGGAATCAGCTCAGAGTTGAGCTGAGTGAAGTTATCCATGCTGGTTCAGGAGCCTGATGGTTGTCGGGTAATAACTGTTCTTGAAGCTGGTGGTGTGGGACCTAAGGCTCCTGTTACTCTTGGCCATTGTTAACAGTGAAAAGCTTTTCTTTCCTTCTTTCTTCTCATCCCCTCTCTTTTCCTGTAAGCTGTTACATGTTATGATACTTTTTTGTAAGTTGTCCTTAAATAGAACCAGAGAATCACAGAAGCATGCAGCCCAGAACTGAGCCCACGTCACCCATTCAAACTGCGATGGAATGTTCTGCATCTATTACTCGTGGCAGCCTCTGACATTCTGTGCAGGAGAATTGCTCGACGATCTGGTGACAGGCCAAATCTCCTTAAGCTTCTAAGAAAGCAGAGGCACTGGTGCGATGACTTCACAATTACCTCCTTCTGCTGAGCCCAAGAAAGTCAACTGAGATTTTAATGCCTCGGAATTTGAAGCAGCTCATTCTTTCTGTCTCTGACCACAACTGAGAACAGGCATGTGGTGCCTGGACTTTCCCTTTCGCAAGTCGATGATGAACTTTGAGAGTGGGCTTGTTATTGGAGATGTGGCAGCACCCCTTAACACCAACTCATCACACCCCCTCTCAATATTGGCTAATGCCTGTCATGTCATCAGCAAATTCATTGATTATATTGGGGCTGTGCTTAACGGCTCAGATGCTGGCATCAGGACAGTAGTGCAGGGGGCTAAGCAGGCAGTGTTGAGGCGCATCTGCATTACCATCGGCAAGGAGACAACGCTCTTCGTGATCTGTGCTGATTGAAATCTGCTGGTGAAGAGGCACAGAGGAGATTTGCCGTGGTGCTGTCTGGATCAGAGAACCTGCCTTATGAGGGAAGGCTGAGCGAGTTAGGAATTTCCTCTTTGGAGCGAAGAAGGTTGAGAAATGACTTGATAGAGATGTACAAGATGATCAGAGGCATAGAGAGAGTGGACAATGCCCTTTCCCAGGGCAGAAAGCTATAATCACTTTAAGGTGATTGAAGGAAACATAGGGGGTGTTGTGACTGAGAACAAAGTCATTGGAGAGACGCTGATGTGGGTGGATATAGATGCCTTTATTCAGCAAAAAGGAGCAGCAAGCATCATATTCGAGACACTCTTCGAAGAAGAGGCCTTCCTGACCCAATATTACATGACATTTTTATATGCTGAAGGTCAAAGCAGGACAATCACTCCTGATGAAGGGTTTCGGCCCGAAACGTCATCGCTACCTCCTCCCTTAGATGCTGTCTGGCCTGCTGAGTTCTGCCAGCATTTTGCGTTTTTTAGCAGGACAACTCTATAGTCTCAATGTATCTACAATGCTTTCTTTGAATTACATGTTAATTCTCAAACATCTCCATATTGACACCCACACTCCAGAACCCCAAAATAAACATTAATCCCCAAGGACCCTGGGCCATATTCAGACGCATGCAGGCATTGGCAATCAACCTCAAAATTCAACTCAAAGAACACCATTATTCAGAGCCGCATTTTAAACTCAATCTACAATCCACATTCAGATCTGAACACTGGCTGCCACTGCTGAAATTAGTATTTGCTTTATACTGTAACTCCACCGTAACTCCACCAGATGTCACAGAGAATGTTAGATGTGCGAAACCCAGAGGAAACCCACGTGTTCACGGGGAGAATGTACAAGCTCCTTACAGCCAGTGGCAGAGTTGAACCTGGGTCGCGAGCACTTGTGGTGGTGTTACGCTATCTGCTATGGTATCGGGCTGCCCCAAACGAACAACAGAAGTGGAATTTGAACCCGTACCTCCAGCTGGAAACTAGAATGCTTACTTTACTGTAACTTAGAAAATAAAGTTTCAAGGAGACATAAGCTAAAGATTGTTGTGTTGGAGGGTATGAGCCATGAATTGGTCAAAGTTGTGGATAGTATTGTGTAAAAGTCTTAGGCACGTATATAGTTAGGGTGCCTAATACTTTTGCACAGTGCTGTGGTAATTTTATTATTCGCACTGTACTGCTTCCAGAAATAAAAGCAAATTTCATGACGAATGTGGGTGATGATAAACCCGATTCTGATATGGGTCTCCTGTGTGGACTGAGAGTGGGGAGGGGGCAGGGAGAGGGGAGGGAGCGGGAAGCACCAGAGAGACACGGTCAACAAACCCATTGTTTTGAATTAAGTAACCTAACCTGGTGCCTCAGGGCTGGGTGTGTCTGCACACACACCATCCCAGCTCTGGGATCTCTTCCTCCGCCACCTGCCCCGCACTCCTCCCTCGGCATTCCACCGTCACTGGTCCCAACGTGCTCCTGCATGTTTACAAACTCGCTCTTTGCTCCGCATTGACAAATACAGTACTGTGCAAAAGGCTGGGGCACCCTAGCTGAATGTGTGTGCCCGCGACATTGGCACACTACTATTAGGGTGTCATGGAAGAAGAGTTGGTGAGATTTGGGCGAGGGGTTCAGAGACTGGGGGCACAAGATGTTCAAGACAGCTCCTCATGGTGGAGAAGGGGACAGAGCTGAAGGAGCCAAACAATTAGGATGTCAATCTGGCCACCTTCCTACAGGAAAGATGTCAACAAGATTGAAAGAACGCAGAGAAAATTTACCAGGATTTTGCCAGGACTTGAGGGCTTGTGTTAGAGAAAAAGATTGAACAGGTTATGACTTTATTCCTTTGAGTGTTGGAGATTGAGAGGAGGTTTGATTGAGGTACACAAAATTTGGGGGGGATATAGATAGGGTCAACGCAAGCAGGCTTTTTCCCACTGTGGTTGGGTAAGAGGTCGTGGGTTAAGGATGAAAGGTGAAATATTTAAAGGGAACTTCTTCACTCAGAGAGTGGTGAGAGTGTGGAACGAACTGCCAGCACAAGTGGTGGACACAATTTTAATTTCAATGTTGAAGTGAAGTTTGGATAGGTACTTTAGTGGAAGGGGTCTGGAGGGCTATGGACCTCGTGCAGATCAATGGGACTTGGCAGATTAATAGTTTGTCACAGACTGGATGGGCTGAAGGGCCTTTTCTGCCCTGCAGTGTTCAATGACTCTGTTACTCTGGGAAAGAGTACAAGGGAAGTGGACCAAACAGCAGCAATTGCAACTATCTTAGATGGGATTCCTGGTCGGCACAGATGAGCTGGGCCAAATGGCCTTGCCATATGGATCTATGTCTCTAGTGTGACCCCAGAAAATGTACAATCTTTGAATTCTTGTTTCTTCCAGGTTTGTGCTTCGTTTGTAAAGTCTTGAAGCCCGTTGTGGGATCGGGGCTCGCTGAGGTTCAGCCATGAATTGTTCCAACCACAGCAACGCCAATGACAGCTGCCAGATAGATTCGGAGTTCCGGTACACCCTCTTCCCCATTGTCTACAGCATCGTCTTTGTGCTGGGGGTCCTGGAGAACGGCTGCGTCCTGTTGATTTTCAAGTATGGGACCCCCAACAGCAACACGAATGAGGTTAAGGTCTTGATGGTGAACCTGACTGTGGCTGACCTGCTTTTCATCCTGACCCTTCCCTTTTGGATCATCTACTATATTCAGAAAGGAGACTGGATATTCCCAGATTTTATTTGCCGATTGGCTGGGTGTTTATTTTTCATCAATACCTACTGCTCCATTGCCTTCCTTGCAGTGATTAGCTACAACCGCTACTGTGCTGTGGCGTATCCAATAGAAACAATTCAGAACGTAGGCAAAAGGCGAAGTTACATTGTATCATTAGTAATCTGGTTTATAATTGTTGGCTGCTCATTGCCCTTCCTGATTAAAGAAGGAACAAACACAGTAGGTGATGTTAAACATTGCTTCGAGGGATACGGCGACGACATTTCCGTGGTTGCCTTTAATTTTATTCTGATCGGAGGCTTCTTCCTCGCCTTCCTTGTTGTTATCATTTGCAACCTACGCATACTCAAGCTCCTGTCCGCCCAGCCCGTGCAGCCGAAGAGGAGCATGCACGTCCGAAAGCAAGCCTTCCGCATGGTCTGCATGGTCATTGTCGTCTTCCTCATCTGCTTTGTGCCCCACCATTTGGTCCAGGGCCTCTGGACCCTCACCGTCCTCGGGCTGTGGAGGAAGGAAGACTACAGCTTTCGCCAGCAAGTGAACGACGCCCACCAGGTCACGCTCTGCCTGATGGGCCTAAACTGTGCACTGGATCCCATCATCTACTGCTTCCTCACTCAGAAGTTCAGGAAATACTTCACGCACAGCATAAGTAGATGGAAGTCCAGTCGGAAGAGCTCTCAGACCATCACCTATGACACGCATCTTGGAGAGGTTGGTCCACAAAGCATCACTGCGGAATAAAACTAACACTGGACCAACGCGGCATTTGTCAACATGAGCTGTAGTGCTGTGCCAATGGTAAACGTGCTTCAGAAGCCCGTTCAAGCGGTAGGGGCATTTAATGACCGCTACATCTTTTTTCCCACCGGCCTTTGGATAGCAGATTTTTTTTGTAATTCAAATTTTTGTTATTATTTATTCTTATTTTACAAAGCAGCACGGCATATCATGGAGCAGATACAGCACAGCATACTTACACAGCCATTCCATGACGGGAAAACATACAGAACTGAGAAATAGAAAAAAAAAACCTTCTCATCTGAGTTCAAATTAACATACGACCAAAATTGATCCCACGCATCTTGCACTTTCCCCTCACTGTTAATTCTTCCCAGCATGTGTTCACATGATGAAATCTTAACTGTTTCCTCAGTCCATTCCCTCCCAGTGGGACATCTGGGATTTTTCCAGTTTTGCAATATAGTTTTTGCAGCTGTGATGAGACCCACCTTTAAAATAGTAAATTAGTCATTGTTTACATTAGGTATCATTGTCCTGTCACCCACGAGACAAAGCCGTGGGTACAAGGCAGTGTAGGACCCGACCAATTCCCCAACAAATCAAGAACTTTACACCAAAATGGATGACCCATGGAACACTCCCGAATCATGTGAAAGTATGTGCTCACCTCATTTTTACATTTCCAGCATAAATTATTATCAACAATCCCCATTTTGTAGAGTCTAGTTGGTGTCCAGATAGGAGCTTTCAAGTTGCGACTTCTGTGTTAGGTTTGTAGTCCTGATCTGAAGGAGTAGAGACTATTCCGAGGCTGTGCCCTTAGGCCTTATTATAAACATGTCCACTTTATCTAGGCCTTTCAATACTCAGTGGATTTCAAAGAGATACACCCCTCATTCTTCCAGACTCCAGCAAATGATCTGGTGAACGTGCTCAGACGGAGTAACTTTGACAGTATTTTTTAAACATGGAGTGAGAATTGGGTGGGTGAGGGGATTTAAAGGGAGAGATGGGTGACGGAGAGCAAGGGTTCAAAGGGCACATCTGGTACATTAAAGCACAGAGAGATTGATGAGATAATGCATTCCTCGTCGCAGAACTAAAGCTGTTGAGTGCATTGGGGTGGGTGGGCGGCATGGTAGCGTAGTGGTTAACGCAATGCATCAGAGTGCAGGCGGACCCGGGTTCAATTCCCGCCGCTGCCTCTGAGGGGTTTGTACATTCTCTCCGTGACCCTGTGGGTTTCCGGTCGGTAAATGTAAATTGCCCCGTGATGAGGCTAGAGTTGAATTGCCAGCACCGCTCAAAGGGCTTGAAGAGCCTAGTCCGTGCTGTATCTCAATAAAAGTAAATAAACACACATACAAATAAATAAATAGATGTTACTCACAGCCAGCATCAGATTAGATACTGGGGTATGGAGGGAAGATATGTGAGGGTTTTTGATATCTGATTGCTGAGAGTACTCCTCTTGGATTTCATAATCTTGTTACTGGAGATTCAGTGTTACTCAACCCTGGCCCACACCAACACTTGCCTTTATTGGGATCTTCCGTCTCCTTACACCCATCTTAGGGTTTAGAGTTATGGACATGCCAAGGATTAGAGGGGGTGGTGGTGTTATTGTGCATGGTTTGTGTTGGGTTGGGAATGAGTGCTCAGATTTGGGGGGGGGTGGGGGCCAGGGTTTGTAGGAGTGGGTGGGTGTTTGGGCCAGGGCTCGTGGGAGGTGTGTGGGCCATGGTTTGTGGGGAGGGCGGGTGGGGGTATGTGGGGAAGTGGAAGTAAGAGTAGGGTTTCATATCTAGTTCCTTTTTGAATATGGTCAACTTGGAATGGTCCAGAATAGCACACACAAAATGCTGAAGGAACTCGGCAGGTCAGGCCATATCTATGGAGAAGAATAAACAGTTGACATTGACCCTTTGTCAGTCAGATGCTGTCTGACTCCTGCCGAAGGGTCTCGGCCCAAAACGTCGACTGTTTACTCTTTTCATAGATGCTGCCTGGCCTGCTGAGCTCCTCCAGCATTTTGTGCGTGTAACAGATTAGTGGTCCTCTTGGATAGCAGCCATTTAGACCAAAGTAGTTTACAGAAAGTTCTACAATCTGCCCAAGACTCTGAAATATTTAGGTTATCCATGCACACCATTCACACCCTATGATTATATACAGAAGTGTGCAGGGGTGATGTGAAGCATGGTGTTACTTTAAGCTTAAATAACAGGTGAGTTGTAAACAACTAACGTTAACTAATAAGAACAGAAAGATGAGACACACATTTAGACCTCCTTTATTCTGTGTTAGTTCATCTTATAATGTTCAAAGCTCAAAGTAAATTTTATTATCAGAGTACATGAGTGTCACTGCACCCCAACCCTGAGGTTCATTTTCCTGTGGGCATTCTTGGCAAATCTACAGAATAGTAACTATAACAGGATCAATGAAAGATCAACCAGAGTGCAGGAGACAACAAACTGTGTAAATACAGGTATAAATAAACAGCAATAAATAATGAGAACATGAAATAACAAGACCAAGAGTCCTTAAAGATGAGAGAATCTCCTTTGATTCAGCAGTCTGATGGTTGAGGGGTAGTATCCTGAAACTGGAGGTGTGAGTCTTGAGGCTCTTGTGCCTTCTGCCTGATGGCAGCAGCGAGGAGAGAGCATGTCCTGGGTGTTGGGGATCTCTGATGATGGATGCTGCTTTCCTACGACAGCATTTCATGTAGATGTGCTCAGTGGTTGGGAGGGCTTTACCCGTGATGTACTGGGCTGAATCCACTACCTTTTGTAGGATTTTCCTTTCAAAGGCACTGCTGTCCCCATACCAGGCTGAGATACAGCCAATCAATACTCTCTCCATTAAACATCTACAGACAAATTGTACAAACAAAACTAAATGTAACATATCACCATAAACTGTCACCATAATTGCTTCTATTATATTGATATTATACTAGTTTTAATCAAACTATTAAAGGTATCTGCTTTATATTCAGGTGTTTAGGCAATAGCATTTATTGAAAATTTTTTGGAGTTAACCTGTTAACCTTTTGCCTTTGTTACATTTGTAAACATGGAGAAAATTTTTGATACCCCCAATGTGTCCAAGAAAATGTAAGAATGTGGTTTTAGTCAATGGCACTCTACAGTTGTCAAGAAATAATTGCTGCACTCTTTTGTCGACTTGCTAACGTGCTCTGTCCTTCGTTCGTGCTGAACCCTGCACTCAGTCACATCGGCATTTTGAAATTCGTTGCACCGAATTTCAGAGTCAGCTGGTTCTCTGTCACTACCTCGGCCATAAAACCATAAGACATGGGTTCAGAATTAGGCCACTTGGCCCATCGAGTCTGCTGTACCATTCCATCAGGGCTGACTTATTACCCCTCTCAACCCCACTCTCCTGCCATCTCCCTGTAACCTTTGACATCCATACTAATCAAGAACCTATCAACCTCCACTTTAAATACACCCAAATGACTTGGCCTCCACAGCCACCTGTGGCAATAAATTCCACAGATTCATCATCTTCTGGCTAAAGAAATTCTTCCTCATCTCTTTTCTAAAGGGATGTCCTTGCATTCTGAGATTGGGCCCTCTGCTCCAAGACTCTCTCAATATAGAAAACATCCTCTCTATCGTCCACTCTATCTAGGCCTTTCACAATTCAATAGCTTCAATGAGATCCCTCCCTCATTCTTCTAAACTGCAGTGAGTTCGGGCCCAGAGCCTTCAAATGCTCCTCAAGCATTAACTCACATTCCCAGAATCATTCTTGTTAACCTCCTCTGGACCCCTTCCAATGTCAGCATGTTCTTTTTATATAAGGGCCCTAAAAACTGCTATTATTGCTCCGTGTGGTCTGACCAAAGCTTTATAAAACCACAGTATTACATTCTTGCTCTTTTATTCTAGTCATTTTGAAATGAATGCTAACATTGCATTTGCCTTCCTCACCACTGACTCATCCTGCAAATTACCATTTAGAGTATTCTACCCAACAGTGACTGAATTTATAATCAACCTGACCTTCACATTTTCACATGCAATTTTTAACAGTGTCCAAAAATGCTTATCAACCTCTCTGGCACTGACAGACAATTTTTATGGTTCTAGATCATTGTTTCACAAAAAAAGCTTTAACGATAATAAAAAATATTGTTTTACTTTTGCATTTATTTACTGTATTTTAGTCCAATCTTTTTTACATTTCTGCAAAAGAGAAGTTAAATAAAATTATTACTTCCCAGCTTGTTGTCCATGTGAATCCTTCAGTCTGACTGGATGAATAATCATAACGATTCTTGTAATATAAAGATTAGTTTTATTTGTCAGGCGCACATCAAAATATTGAAACATGCAGTGAAGTGCATCATTTGCATTGAAACCAATCAGAGAGCACCTCACAAGTGTCACCGCACTTCTGGTGCCAACATAGGATGCCCACAACTCACTAACCCAAACTTGTCCATCTTGGGAAAGTGGGAGGAAACCAGAGCACCCGAAGGAAGCCCAAGCAATCATGGGGGTGGGGGGGAGCCTACAAACTCCTTACAGACAGCAGCGGGAATCGAACCCTGATCGGTGATCGCTGGCAGTGCAAAGCGATGACTCTGACCACTACGCTGCCGTGTCACCTGTCACTGATTGGCCAGGCCACTGAGGAAGCCCTACTGTAAGGCTGCAGCTTCTATTGTGAAAAGGGGCTTGAGGATCCCATGAGAGAGAAACTCCACAGATCTCAATGAACCTTTGGGGGATATTTCTACTTGGAGAATCTTGGCCAAAGTTTTGAACAATATAGGCTCAATAACTTCAACAGCAGTCTTGGAAATTTCCTAACATTAAGTAACTGCTTAATTCAGAGGTTGACGGTTGGAGGAAAATGATAGAAACTTGTTTATACCTGAAATAAATAAATCATTGAATTTTCAAACTAAGTGACTGGCTACTAGCCAATTGCCTTTGAAATATTGTGATCTGGAATAGTGGGACAATAGGATTTAAGCACATCTTTTAACAAGTGGTGAGTGGAGTGACACATGGTTCAAAGTAAATTTCACTTACAAAGTGGAGATACGTCACTGTGTATAACCCTGGGATTCATTTTCCTGTGGACATACTCAGCAAATCTATAGAGTAGTATCTACAACAGGATCAGTGAAAGATCAACCAGAGTGCAGAAGACAACAAACTGTGCAAATGTAAATATAAACAAATAGCAATACATAATGAGAACATGAGATAACGAGATAAGGAGACCTTAAAGTAAGAACATTTTCATGAAGGGGCAAGAGAGTGTAGTTATGCTTTATTGTTCAAGAGCCTGATGGTTGAGGGGTAGTAACTGTTCTTGAACCGAGTCCTGAGGCACCAGTATCTTCTACCTGATGGCAGCAGTGAGAAGAGAGCATGGCCTGGGTGGTCAGTCCCTGCTGTTGAGTTTGCCATTAACTTCTGCAACGACATCAGTCTCCTCGAATGCCCTGTATCCCTTCCACACCCCAAGGAGGTGGATTAGGGTTTGATTGCAACATTTAGAAGAAATTTGGATAAACACATGCATGGTCGGGATACAGAGGGCTATAGTCAAAGGTTCAATTAAATATAACAAATAACCATATAACAATCACAGCATGGAAACAGGCCATCTCGGCCCTCCTAGTCCGTGCCGAATTCTTAATCTCACCTAGTCCCACCTACCCGCACTCAGCCCATAACCCTCCACTCCTTTCCTGTCCATATACCTATCCAATTTTACCTTAAATGACACAACTGAACTGGCCTCTACTACTTCTACAGGAAGCTCATTCCACACAGCTATCACTCTCTGAGTAAAGAAATACCCCCTCGAGTTTCCCTTAAACTTTTGCCCCCTAACTCTTAAATCATGTTCTCTAGTTTGAATCTCCCCTACTCTCAATGGAAATAGCCTATTCACGTCAACTCTATCTATCCCTCTCAAAATTTTAAATACCTCGATCAAATCCCCCCTCAACCTTCTACACTCCAATGAATAGAGACCTAACTTGTTCAACCTTTCTCTGTAACTTAAGTGCTGAAACCCAGGTAAATCGTCTCTGCACTCTCTCTAATTTATTGATATCTTTCCTATAATTCGGTGACCAGAACTGTACACAATATTCCAAATTTGGCTTTACCAATGCCTTGTACAAATGTCAGAGAAATGTATACAATATACATCCCGAAATGCTTTTTCTTCGCAAACATCCATGAAAACAGAGAAGTGTCCCAAAGAATAAACGACAGTTAAATGTGAGAACCCCAAAGTCCTTCCCCCTACAGCTCCCCCCTCCTGCACATAAGCGGCAGCAAGCAACGATCCCCCCCTCCACCCAGCAAAAGAAAGTGCACCCGCTACTGAGCACAAGCGTGGGCTGGGCGATGGCAATGACACAGACCTTGAAGTTACCCCAAGTGCTATCGCATTTCATCCGGCATTCGACAAACCACAGATTCTCTCTCTCCCTAATAAGGGAGAGGGAGGTGTCCCTCATTTTCCCGGCGAGTGAGAGACTTAACGACAACACACTGGTTTACGATGTTAAAAAGTCCGCTTTGTTGCTTTTTACGAGCTCTGTGCCCGAAGATCACGAAGATCTCGGGTCTTTGGGCCCACAGCGAAAGATTTTCCGGCCTCCCCGACAACTCACGGATCCCCTGCCTTGACACCGACCCTCGATCCACCCGTCTCCAGAGCCCTGAGATCTTAGGCTTCCGAATACGAGCTGGACAGTGAGGCCGAACCCTTGGCGTGCCGAGCAACAACGGCCAGTTCTGAAACCCCGAGAACGGGTCCCATTCCCGCAAAGAACCAAAGCCTGCGTGTAACCCCAGGTCAAAAGAACCCTGAAAGGGTAAGATAAAGATATTGAAGATGAAAATAGAGCTGTTTTTGAAGGTGCAAGCAAAGGAGTCTCTGCTTAGCGCCATCTTAACTCCAGATGGAATTCAGCAGTATAACAGTTTGGCATGGACTAGATGGGCTGAAGGGTGCCTTTCTGGGCTTTGTACTCTGTACCCTTTAGTACTGGATATTTCTGACTGCAAAAACGATTCTGTGTACCCTATCCATGCCTCTCATTTCCAACCATTTTGACTACCTCTCTGACTGATGCTATTCCTCGCTCTCTCAATTATTTATTAATTATTATTATCATTATTCGCTTATTCTTGTTGCCCTTTGCACATCAGCCTCTGTCCTGTAAGGTTCTTCATTGATTCTACTGTTTTTCTTTCTATTTACTGTGAATGCCCTCAAGAATATGAACCTCGGGGTAGTATATGGTGACGTATATGTACTTTGCTAATAGATTTACTTCAGAACTTTGAGGTCCATTGATAAATTGGAAAATTGATTTATGACTGTCAGGTATCAAGGTCTTGGGAAAATCTTTGTCTTGTATGGCATCCGGACGGATTATTTCATTGAGGTACCAAGGAGATGCCAAGGTTCCTGCCCAATGTGCCAAACAAGGTGTGGGTAGAAACTTTACCTTTTTTTTTAATGGTACAGGCAGGCAATAAGGTGCAAGGTCATAACGAGGCAGAGCGCAAGGTCGAGGTTATGTTTCATTGTACTTAGGCCTTTTTTATGCCTTGGAGCCCTAACATTATCTGGCTGGTGGTGTAGTGGTATCAGCAGCAGGCTTCGAGGCGAATGGTCCCGAGTTCGAATCCCGCCAGCTCCTTGCACGCTTCCCTTCTGTGCCAGGTGAAACATCGAGGTAGCAACCTGGCCTCGTAAAAAGAAATGCAACAGAAGGGACAGAAATGCCGCCCACTGCGCCACAAGGCGCGGAAAGGAACTACAACAACCCCTACCATTAACCGAGGGATCTGTGGACCATAGCTTGGGGACCCCTGTACCTGTTCAATAGTATTAGTACAGTGGGATAGAAGCTGTCCTTGAGCCTGGTGGTATGTGCTTTAGCTTTTCTAACCTCTGCCCAGTGAGAAGGGAGAGAAGGCAGGTTGATAATCTTCATTTTCCTGCTAAAATTAACTCTTTAAATCAGAATCAGGTTTAATATCAATGGCATATGTTGTGAAATTTGTGAACTTTGCCGCAGCCGTACAATGCAATACATGATAATATAGAAAAAAACTGAATTATAGTCAGTCTATATATGTATACAGATATTTAAGTTAAAGAAGTAGGGCAAAAACAGAAATAAAAAAAGTAGTGAGGTAGTGTTCATGGGTTCAATGTCCATTCAGAAATCAGATGGCAGAGGGGAAGAAGCTGAGTGTGTGCCTTCAGGCTCCTGTACCTCTTTCCTAATGGTAACAATGAGAAGAGGGCATGTCCTGGGTCATGGGGGGCGGGGGTTCCTTGATGATGAACACTGCCTTGTTGAGGCACCGCTACTTGAAGATATCTTGGCTACTACAGAGGCTAGTGCCCATGATGGAGCAGACTAATTTTACAACTTTCTGCACCTTATTTTGGTCCTGTGCAGTGGTCCCTCAATATCAGGAGGTGATGCAGCCTGTCAGAATGCTCTCCACGGTACATTTGTAGAAATTTTCCAGTGTTTTAGGCGTCATTTCAAATCTCCTCAAACTCCTACTGAAATACAGCTGCTGTCTTGCCTTCTTCATAGCTACATCCATATGTTGGGACCAGGTTAGGTCCTCAGAGATCTTGACATCCAGGAACTCTCTCCACTTCTGATCCGTCTATAAGGAGTAGTGTGAGTTCCCTCATCTTACCCTTTCTGAAGTCCACAATCAGCTCTTTGGTCTTACTGACGTTGGGTGCAAGGTTGTTTTGTGACATCACTCAGCCAGCTGGTATATCTCACTCCTGTACACCCTCTCTCCAACAATGGTTGTACCGTCAGCAAATTTATATATGGTACCAATTTTTTCTGTGGCAATTTCTTACTTCACAGTAACACTTTGTGGCGATTGCCATCGACCATCAGCGTCTGTTGCCATTAAGGAGCAGATTCAAGTTAATTTTCTACAGCAGAACTTCAGGCTTGGGTTGCTATGGTTCTCAGAAGGCAGGATCCCCCATGGCTTTCTGCCAGGTGGAGCTTTTTGATATGGAAAGTTTTCTTTGAAGAATGATTCATATCAGAAATATACAGCTGTTGCTTTGTAAACTTAGGAACCTCTGGCCAAGACTGGAGAGCCCCAGAGGGTGAAAATACTTTTCTCTCGAAGTATCGGTCTGATTAATTGAGGAAACAGCAGTCATTTTTATAATTGCAGCTGTGTGTGTGTGTGCATGTTGATTAAGCTTCTGGTAAGTTTCACTGGTACTGCAGGATGTTTTCGCTACCTCCAGGACAGGCCATCTGCTGTGACCGCAGTCTTCAATACCGTGGTAGCACCCTGCTCAGGGTCCCGACGAGCTGAATGACTTCCCCTCCTCACTCAGACACTCTGGTGTCAGTTGAGCCGCTGATGGTGAAATGAGGCAAAGCAAGTTCATTACCGTAGGCTGCTGCTGAACAAGCACACGCAAAATGCTCAGCAGGTCAGGCATGGAGGGCAGTGGGGCAGTTGACGCTCCAGGCCGCGGCCCTTCATCAGGACCCAACGGAGAGTCTCGGCCTGAAAGGTCGACTGCTTATTTCTTTCCGACCAGCGGAGTTCCTCTGGCCTCTGTTACTCCGGATTTCCAACCTCTCCAGAATCACTTGTGTTTATGAATGGTTATTTATCGATTGAGACGCAGTGTGAAAGTGGCTCTTTGAACCACGTTGCACAGCAAGCCCCTGATTTAATCCAAGCCTAATCACAGGCCCATTTACAATGACCAACTAACCTACCAACCAGTACATCTTTGGACTGTGGGAGGAAACCAGAGCACTGAGAGGAAATCCATGCAGTCTTGGGGAGAATGTACAAACTCCTTACAGGCAGCAGCGGGAATTGAACCTGGGTCACCTGCACTGTAAAGCCTTGTGCTAACCACTACACTACCATGCCACCCTAAGAGCAATCCAGGTTCAAGGTTCAAAGTAAATTTACTACCAAAGGACGTAAATGTCGTCATACCCAACCTTGAGATTCATTTTCTTTGGGGCATGCTCAATAAACCCATAATGGAATAATAACTGTAACTGAAAGACTGTACCAACTTGGGCATTCGACAAGAGTGCAAAAGACAACAAACTGTGCAGCTGCTAACAAAAGAAGAAAACAACAGTATTCTGAACCAGATTGAGTCCTTAGATCGGCTCCCCAGAGCAGCCGGAGTAGTAGGCCAAAGCCTCGACCTCAGGTTCATCACGTTAGTGGGGCAAAAAGTGTCACGAAACTCACAGAGACAGTAACCACTGGAGAGACGAATGACCATCGCAGGAGAGCGAGTGAAATCAGTCTGACTCCTGTTTCCACATCCAGGCTCTCCGGTCTATCTGGGCCGGCGTTTATATTGTCCAAACACCAGGCAGGGCCTCGCTCTAGGGCCCAGGCCCTGGTGTAGCGACAACCCCAGGCCGCACAGCCGGAATCTCGTTCTCACCAAATCGGCTCGGCACCCGCAGCGGATCCAGCCTCGCGCCTGGGTTAGGTGAACAGGCATCGACACACTTCCACATCGACTTCGCTCCAGGTCGTTCACTCCAGCAGCGACAGTGCTACCAATTCTGTCTGCGACGGCATCTTGAACTCGTTGTGATCCGGCTTTACAACCCACCAGTGCGTCTCATTTTTTTGAATCAGCTTCACCTCTACTTGCTTCTTTAATGTTTGAGGTGATAGTTAACCACAAATTACTTCAGAAAAGTTATTAGTAATGTTTTCAGTCATATTAATGCCTTTAGTCATTGTGAGAGGAGCCTTACCCATGAAGGAGGAATCATTTCCATTTTTAAGAATTTTATTCACTTTTTGGGGAGTGTCAAATGTAGCATTTTTTTGCTCATTAGTACTTGTTAGGCAACGTGAGAAATCATTTGAAGAGTCAGACAGGTTTCCCAGGAAATTTACACCCAGGCCAGGAACCTTAAATTTTCTGGATTTTCTCCCTCGTCGCTAAACATGACTTTTTAACAGAAGTTCAACAGTTTCATGATTATTGCCACTAAGGCAAGTTGCTTTTCTTTTAAATCCGGATTATTAATTGAATTTAAATGTTCCATTTGCCAGCCCACTAAGTAGTAATTGATTGATTTGTGTCTGGGCTGCATTGCCAGGTCAGTGACATATAACCACCTTGTGGCCACATGACTGGAAATAAAACCATATTGGGCTAATTTCACGTTTGCTTTCTTGGACACTTTGAAAGATCTGCTTCCTCTGATGCTTTATCTCAGTGGAGTTGCTTGCGTCTTAAGGGGAGTTTAATGAACTGAGGTGTCGTGGGGGAAACGGAACATCGCGATGGCGGCCTCTGTACTTGGCTCTCTTTCTCTCTCGCTCTTTCTGCCGGTCCTCGAGTCGGGGAGTCTCGGACTAAAAAAGCCACGCGTCAGATTGTAGCATCGTAATGACCTCCTGCTGTGGGATGGGTGACACATCTCTTGTCACTTGTTGGCCTGAGAGCAGTTGGGCAGACGATGGTTTTTGTTGGACTACGGATCGCGGTCTCTCTTGCGGGGCTCTGCAGTTGCTTGCTTGATGGCCGAGGCTTCCTGCTGAAATGGGTTGGTGGGGGGAGGTTGATGCTTTGCGGATGCTTGTACATGGGGGTGGGGAGAGGAGCGTTTTGGGGTTCTAAAGTTCTTTTTCCGTTGTCCATTCTTTGGAGTAGTGTTGGCGCGTGGCCAAGTGGTTAAGGCGTTCGTCTAGTGATCTGAAGGTCGCTAGTTCGAGCCTTGGCTGAGGCTGCGTGTGTGTCCTTGAGCAAGGCACTTAACCACACATTGCTCTGCGAAGACACTAGTTTCTAATGCCCTTCCCTTGGACAACATCGGTAGCGTGGAGAGGGGAGACTTGCAGCTTGGGCAACAGCCGGTCCCCCATACAAACTTGCCCAGGCCTGCGCCCTGGAAACTTTCCAAGGTGCAAATCTATGTCTCTCGAGACTAACGGAGGCCTACACACTACTACTACTCTTTGGAGTTCTTGTTTGATTCCATGGACGCCTGTGAAGAGTAAGAATTTCAGGTTGTAGACTATATACATTCTCTGATATTAAATGGAACCATTGAACCATTGACATATAGAGACAGAGGCATTATAATGTTATGGCTGGATGACACACACAGTGACCACTGGACCACAGTTACTCCAAGCTGAGGGACACAACAGGTCGTACCAGAACTTGCTGGGATGGCCATCATGGTACGATGGTGTAGTGGTCAGTACATCGCTATACAGCGCCAGTGACCTGGGTTCGACTCTCGTGGCTGCCTGTAAGGGGTCGATACGTTCTCCCCGTGACCACCAGGTGCTCCGGTTTGCCCCCACAGTTCCAAAGACGAACCGGTTGGTAGGTTAATAGTTCGTTGTAAAACTGTCTGGTGTTTAGGCTTGGGTTAAAGCAGGGGTTTGCTGGGCAGCAGGGCTCAAAGGGCTCCGTGCTGTGTCTGAATAACTTTGTTTTTGAACAACCTCTGCAGGAAACCAACACCAGGAGTTCATATCCGTATTGGTCGAGGCTTGCCTTTTTTTGCTGGAGACACTCAGAAGGTGACGGGAGTGCGGAACGAGCTGCCAGCGCAGGTGGTGCATGCGAGCTTGGCTTAAGCCAAGTCTGGGTAGGTACACCGATGGTGGTGTGGGGGGGGGGGGGGGTTATGTCCCGGTGCAGGTCGATGGGAAGTAGGCAGTATAAATGGTATTGGCATGGACTAGATAGCAGACATCCCATCCTGCAAAAACTCATTTCAGGGAGGTAGCACCATCAGTTTGCGGGGGACTCCCGGGAGAGGTGGGATGTCTGCAGTAGAGTACCTCCTTAGCAGCGAGCCAGCTCGTTTAAATAACGTTAGCTATGCTAATGAACAAATGATACCTGTTAAACTCACCTCAACATGGCTTTTACATTTTAACCCTCCATGGGCAATTGAGAAGTCAATGTTACAAACAGTGCAGTGAGCAACACTGTCATTATTTTTGACCCCTATTAGGCAGGGCTACACTTTAGTGTAGTCTGGGGTGAAGTATGTTTTATATTTTCTTTTGGCATGGCGCTCTCTCTCTCTCTCTCTTTCACTTTCTCTCTCTCTCGCTTTTTCTCTTGCTCTCTCTCTCTTTCTCTCACTATCGCTCTTGCTGAATCTCGCTTTCTCTCTCTCTCTCGCTCAATCTCTCTCTCTCTGGCTCGCTCTTGAAAAACGTTGATTTCTGGGATATTGTATATAACTTGCGGGCATCAGGGAGCCGCTATCAATATGCGGGAGACTCCTGGAACTTCTGGGAGAGGTGGGATGTCTGAGATGGGCCGAAGGGCCGTTCCTGTGCTGCACTTCTCTATGGCTCCATACAGCACAGTAACAGGCCCTTCTAGCCCAAGAAACCTTCACCATGTTCACATTGGTCACCATGTGACCAATTAGCTGTCCTTGGAATGTGGGAAGAAAGCTGAGGAAACGTGGAGAATGTAGGAACTCCTTGCAGGGAACGCCGGGAACTCAACCTGTGTCCCTGGCATTATAATAGTGTTACTCAGATCGCAGTGCTTGTTCCCGCCCGATCCTGAGGCCTGTTCTGCAGTGACACTTGAATGTGTGGGATTAGCTTCTCCGCTCTGTGGTTTAAATTTTCCTGCTAGAGCGACGGACAGCAATGGAAAAACCCTTCCCCACCCTTCCTCACATCTCTCTTAATAGATTCCACTAGAATTCATTGCCTAGGTTTGACGAGAGACTGGTTTTCCTGTGCATGAGCTCGGAATTGCCCCGTGGTCCAGGAAAAGCAGTGCTATGCAGAACTGAAGAAGCAAATACAATGATCCTAACTTGGAAAGTGACAGGCTCTTAAATAACTCAGAGACAAATAAGATTAGAACAATGACATTAACTCTGCCACGGACAGTCAAATTTCAAAGTTTAATGCTCAAAGTACAATCATTATCAAAGTGTGTATACATTATATAACCTTGAGATTCGTATCCTTACAGGCAATCACCAGACAAAGAAACCCAAAGGACCTCATATGTGAAAAGGGAAGACCGCAAGACACGCAATGTGCAGACAGAGAGCAGAAAAGACTGTTTGTGCAAACAATAGAAGTAAGCCAATAGCATTCAGAACAAAAGTGAGTCTATAGACATGAATGAGAAAAAAACTGCAGGTGCTGGAAACTCAAGCAACACACACAAAATGCTGGAGGAACTCAGCAGGCCAGGCAGCATCTATGTCCTGCCGAAGGGTCTCGGCCTGAAATGTTGACTGTAATTTTTTCCATAGATGCTGCCTGGCCTGCTGAGTTCCTCTGGTGTTTTGTGTGAGTGTTGCTACAGACACGAAATCTGGACCAGCTGGAGTAGGCCGCAGCCTCAGCCTAAGTTCAACTCACAGCCAAGTAAGCGTCATGGAGGAGCGGGCAGAACCGGCCTGACGCTCACCTCTTGCTCTGACACACACCCTGCTTTTTCGATCCACCTGGCCCAGCGCTTAAACCATCCAAACATCAGGGCCCTCCTCGCACTGGGGTCCAGGCCCCGTCGCATCGATACGCTTTGGGCCTGGTCTCCGCCCCAAGCCCGGCTGCGATAAGAGGAGGGTCGAGCAACGGTCCTGCAACCACCTCCCTTAAAAACCCAGAGCTACAGAAACGGCGACAGAAGTTGCAAAGACCTCACCTCTGGGAGAGGAAGGGCAACTTGAAAAACTTTTAATTTAACTATTTCATATACATATGTGCTTACTGTGATTTTTTTCTACATTTCTCAGGTATTGCATTGTACTGCTGCTGCAAAGCTAACAAATTTCATGACATTGCCGACGATATAGTTCTGATTCTGAACTGTAAATATTTTGTTAAAGCCCATTACATGTTTCATTATTCAGGCTAATTGGAGACATTTTTATAAAAAATGATCATGAGCGTTGATGCACCATCAATAACTCTCGGAGACGTGGGTTAAGGTAGGCTTTTATCGGCTGGAGGAAAGCACAAGCAGCAAGTGATCATCACACTACATCCTAGAGACTGAGGAAGGGGCTGTGCCTCCAATCGCCTTTATACCGGGTGTGGTGCACTACATATACCTGTCTGGACACGCCCCCTGCTGACTGCTCCTGTGGCTCCTCCCTCAGACCCCTGTATAAAGGCGATCAAGGCCTGAGCCCGGCCTCTCAGTCTCCAGGATGTAGTATGGTGGTCACTCACTGTTTGTTCCTTCTTCCAGTCAATAAAAGCCGATATTTCGCCTTACTTCTCAGAGTGAGTTATTGATGGTGCATCACCGGGGTCCGTGGGAGGAGCCACAGGAGCAGTCAGCGGGGGGGACGTGTCCAGACAGGTATATGTAGTTCACCACACGTATATATTCCTGAGTTGACAAGGGAGATGTTTCTAACTTGTTCATGCTTGATACAAGGTTAATGACCATAGGCAGCACTTATGCTGGTAAAGCAGCTGCTCAATCTGCTTTGAAGAACTCGGTTTAAATAAGCTTTTGCACTTGCTACAGAGTCGACAGTGGCTTTGGTAAACCTCAATATTATAAATAATTATACTTGGCTTCATTTATTCAATCGTTTATCTCCGAGATGTTCCGACAAGCTATTTAAACTCCCCTTAAACGTAGCAACTCCACTGAGATAAAGCATCGGAGGATTCACTTCTTTCAAACTGTTCAAGAAAGCAAACATGAAATTAGCCCAATATGGTTTTATTTCCAGTCATGTGGCCACAAGGTGGTTATATGTCACTGACCTGGCAATGCAGCCCAGACACAAATCAATCAATTACTACTTAGTGGGCTGGTAAATGTGACATTTAAATTCAATTAATAATCCGGATTTTAAAGAAAAGTAACTTGCCTTAGCGGCAATGAACATGAAACAGTTGAACTTCTGTTAAAAAGTCATGTTTAGCGATGAAGGAGAAAATCCAGAAAATTTAAGATTCCTGGCCTGGGCGTAAATTTCCTGGGAAACTTGTCTGACTCTTCAAATGATTTCTCATGTTGCCTAACAAATACTAATGAGCAAAAAATGCTGCATTTGGCACTCCCCAAAAAGTGAGGTAAACTTCTTAAAAATGGAAATGATTGGTCCGTCACGGGTAAAGCCCTTCCCAACATTGAGCACATCAGCGCAGAGCAATTGTGTTGCAAAATTTGCAGTATCCATCACCAGGGACACCCACCTCCCAGGTCATACTCTCTCCTCACTGCTGCCAACAGGAAGATGGTGCAGGAGCCTCGGGACTCACACCACCAGGCTCAGGAACATTTATTACCCCTCAACCATCAGGCTTTTGAACCAGAGGCGATAACTTCACTCAGCTTCACTGGCCCCACCCACCACTGAAATGCTCCCACAACCTATGGACTCAACTTCAAGGTCTCTTCATCTCATGTGCTCCATAGTTATTGCTTATTTATTTATTGTCATTATTTATTTGTTTTTTGTGTTTGCAATTTGCTGTCGTTTGCACTCTGGTTGAACACCCAAGTTGGTGTGGCCTTACGTTGATTCCAATATGGTCAATTTGCTATAGATTAATTGAGAATGTCCACAATAAAATGAGCTCAGGGTTGTACTTGGAGATATTCTGTACATGTGCTTTGAAAATAAATTTACTTTGAACTTTCTTGTTAAATGACAACAGAAACCCATATTTTAGATGTTTTTCATAAACAATTGTTACCATGGTTACCATGCATGGGCCTGTCAGTGGCACTGGGGATCTCGGAGGGTCAGGCAGCATCTGTGGAGGAAAATGGACAGTGGATGTTTTCGGCTGAGGTTCTTTACCTGGACTGGGAAGGAAGAGTGGAGGTAGGAGGTAAAAGAAGGTGGAGGAAGACTGGGTAGGTTGTGGGTGGATCCAGGTGAGGGGGGGGGGGTGTTGTTGAGTAGATGAGAGGTGGGTGGGGGGAGCAAGAGAGGGAGGAAATGATGTCAGAAGCTTGGTGATGATAAGCAGAGGGTACCAAAGGGCTGAAGATGATGGAATCTGATAGGACAGGAACTATGGGATTGAGGCAGGGAGGGGAACCAGTAGGATCATTGGGAAAGGAGAAAAGTGTGAAAAATTGGGAGAAATAGAGGTGGCAGAGGTGGAGCAGTTACTGAAACTTTAGAATTCAATATTCTCTCCGCCTCGTGGAATTCGAGGTGCTGTTCCT
Source organism: Hypanus sabinus (assembly GCF_030144855.1). Taxonomy (NCBI): domain Eukaryota; kingdom Metazoa; phylum Chordata; class Chondrichthyes; order Myliobatiformes; family Dasyatidae; genus Hypanus; species Hypanus sabinus. Next base: position 10,349,633 of record NC_082729.1, on the reverse strand, counting down.
CTAATTAGCCCTGTCAGTTCGGGGACCTCATGATCTATCAGAGGAAAGGTGGCTGGGATGGGTGGGCCCCACACAAATTTTGTGAGAGACTTACCCCACCCCTGGAACAAGCTTCAGAAGCTCTCCCAACCCGGTTACCCTCTCTCTAACTCCTCCCTCCATTGGACAGAAGGTACCAAAGCTTAAGAAGATGTACTACGGACTCCAGGACAACTTCTACGCTGCTGTTATCAGATTCTTCAACAGACTTTATGTATGATAAAGTTGAGCTCTCGATCTCTTCGTCTGCCTCATAATGACCCTTGCATTTTGTTGTTCTACCCGCACTACAGTGTTCCTGCAGCTCGAGCGCCAGATTCAACATCCTTTCATACTGGTGACGCCCAGCGTCTTCTTACCAGCGGCAAAATACAAAACAAAGAAAACTATTAAGCGCCTGAGGCAAGCATTCAGTCCATGTCAACAGATGAGGAAAGTTCGTTTATCTCAGCTGGCATCTTCATTGCCCCAAGCACAAGAACAGTCTGGGTGCCATGATCCGGGGAGAGAGCCCACCCCGTCACACACAGACGGGGGGGCGGGGGTGACGATCATACACCCCAGTTACAGTTAGGGTGACCCACCGATACACGTGCGAATAACTGTATAACCCAAGCAAAAATGAACTTGAGCATCCTACCATAATTTTAAAACAAGAACAGTAAATAGCGCTGGCCACTGGGAATTCAGGGGTCAGCTCCTGATCGTGCCCCTCTCCCCGCCCGAGGGCCACAGTGCCCCCACCCGAGGAGCCAGCCGTCCTCAGCAACCCCAGAGTCCGTACAAAGACCGACAGTGCTGGCGGTGGTTGACGCTTCTACCTGGGGTGCTGTGGAGTGTCTGTGGACCCCCTCCCCATGCGAGGCACTGTTTGGTGAGGCAAGAGGCACTTCCTTCACTCAGTCTCGCCGGGTTGGTGGTGGCCCAGCGCTGATACGGGGCCAGCCGGCCTCCATGCAACTAGACTGCTTACAGCCGCTCAGGCAACCACACTAGGCATACCATGTCGGACATGCAGTCAAGCGCCTCTCCCAGCCCCTTCCAGTGGCTTCCAAACTAGGAGAACAGGCCCTTCTTCTAGCTGGGGCAGTACCCATACAGGGGACCCCATGCACTGGCACTCTAAACTGGTGGCCCGGCCCTTTCTGGGACATGCAGGCATCACAGCAGCGTACGACAGCACCACGTCCTGCCTGTACCAGGCCAATAGAAGCATTTGTGCAACTTACCTAGTATCTTTACGACCCCCGAGATTCCCGGCCCACACCAGCACCATGGCGTGGAGCCCCCGGGACAGGAGATGTCTTTTGTTGTCAGAAAATGGCCGCCGCTGGAACAGCAATGTGTCGCGCTTTGCCTGCGTGCCCCACTGAGAGTATAAGGATTAAGTTTCTGGATGCAGTGCGGGCACCTCTCTCCACTCTGGGCGCCGTCTCCTCGGCTGGGCCAGCACGGGATCGCTCAGCTGCTCGCGGTCCGCAGTGGGGAGGCTGCCACCTGAAATGCCGCCGCCACTGCTTGCCCCTGGCTCCGCAGCGTCGTGCTGGGTCGTTGCGGGGAGTGCTGCACTGCCACGAGCCGCGGTGAGACCGGTGGCGGTTGTGGGCCCGCCTGCTCCGTTTCCCGGTGCCGCCCTGCTGGAGCATTATGGCTTCAGTGCTGAGCTGGAGTGCACATCCCCACGGGGACTCCCCCAGCTGGGCGATGCAGGACTCCGGGATATCGGCGAGCCACGCCTCGTGTTCCACCATGTCTCTCCCCACTGCCGGCGACCGTAACCAGCTGGACCGTCATCGTTGTCCACCCAGGCGGGGGAGGACACCTGGACAGTGGTGGGCCCTGTGTCCACCAACGCATGGCACCTGATGCCCCCCACTACCCAGTCCATGTACGAGGGTGATTGATAAGTTCGTGACCTAAGATAGAAGGCATCAATTTTAGAAAACCTAGCACATTTATTTTTCAACATAGTCCCCTCCTACATTTACACACTTAGTCCAGCGGTCGTGGAGCATACAGATCTTGGACCTCCAGAAAGTGTCCACAGATGGGTGATTGATAAGTTTGTGGCCTAAGGTAGAAGGAGATGAGTTATATAGCTCTCGCTACATACACGTGCAGTTCAACTCTTTCAGTGATTATGCAGAAAGTTTGAAGTTAATAACTCATCAGGGGCGATTGATAAGTTCGTGGCCTAAGGTAGATGGAGATGAGTGATTAACTAAAAGTGCTTCTGCTCTTCCTGGGCCGCGGGAGGGAGCGGGGAGGCGGGGGACAGTGTTGGCCATGTTGAGCACAATTGCAGAGATCTGCTGCAATCTCTCTGCGTGCAGGCTCTCTCCCACACGGCAATCCTGCCGCCCGGTTCTTGTGTCGCTACAACCTCCGATGGCCTTCGCCTGAAACACCGCTTCATTACCGTTACAAGGGCTCTGTAGTCGCACTGCTCATTCAGTGTCAGGTCCCACGGGGCATCCCCCCTCCGGTGTCAGGGCAAGGCGCACCGCTGTCTCGGTGGGGCTCCACCCATTGTGCCACGCGGCACGTTTGACTCGCGCCAGGTGGCTGGTACCACTGTTGGGGAGCCTGGGGGCTCTCAGCTTTCAGAGGCTCACTGGGAAGGCATGATGCTCGGTTCCCTCCGGGTCCACATCCCCTCCTCCCGAGCCCGGCGCAGGGATGTGGGCAGGAATACTACCCAGACCTTTAACCTATTCCCCAGTGAAGGTGCTCCATCTGATGTCGTAGCTCTTCAATTTCGCCGTGAGCTTCTGACCCCACTCCTGACAGCAATGTGGCAAGCATTCCGTCCTTGATGACGGACGAGAGAAATTTGTTTATTGCTGACATTTATTGCAACAAGCACAAAAACAGATCAGGCACTACGATCCGGGGAGGGAACCCCTCCTCAGTCACATACAGGCGGGGCAGGTGATTATCACAAGGACAGGAAATAGTGTGGGCCACTAGGAACGCTGTGGCGTAGTGTTGAACATGCACCGCCCCAGCAGAGTGTTACAATAATTTATTATTAACGATCGCCGCTAACAATGGAGAGGCAAGCAGAGGCAAACGGAGGCAGAAGCAAAGGTGAAGGTGAGGCATGGCAGAGGCCAGAGTGAGGAAAGTCTTGATGCCTGACTGATTTAAACGCCGGGCCAAATTGGGTAGATCGGGTACAGGCTGAATCATGGTGGCGAGGTGCAGGCCCCAGCGCGACCCGCGAGTGAGGAATGGCCCAATGTTTGGACAATTTCGTCGGATTAGAAAGGTCAGGGTGTCGGAGGTGAGGGATGGGTTGGTTCTGCCTGGCTCTGCTCAGTTTTCCTCCACTGTTCTGCAACGTTTATTCGGCTCTGCACTGAGCTGACGCTGTGGCCTGCTTCGGCTGCAGTGGTGCCTGGCGTCGAGTCTCTCATAAACGTCAGTTCAGAACGCTAATTGCTTACTTCTATTGTTTGCACAATTTTTTTCTCTCTCTATGCATTGGATGTTTGACCTTTTTAAAAATAGGTTCTATTGGGTTTCTTTGGTGGCTGCCTGTGAGGAGACAAATCTCAAGGTATATAATGTATCCATATTTTGATAATAGTTGTACTTTGAGCTATCTCAATGTACCTATGTAAAATAATCTGTTTTGTATTCAAACAAAAATTTTCCTCTGTTTCTTGGTATATGGAAAAATAGTAAACCAATTACTGGTCATCTCCTGATGAGGGTTGAGTGGATGAAGTTCGAGTGACTGTTTCATCTGTTACATACCCCGTGGGTATCTTGCGACTGTCTTATGACCATGATGTAATTGAGTATCTGGTGAGCATGATGTAATGGTCTTGTGATGGTGGGGTGATGTAATTTCCCGCCAGTGAGGTCAAATGATGTAATTTTCCTGCCAGTGAGAGGTCATGTGATGGCCTGTTTCAACAGGTATAAAACGGAAAGCCTTGCGGTGACGCAGGTCAGTTCGTGGTTTAATTCGTCAGTGACTCTGTTGTGCTGTGTATTCGTCTCATGATGCAGTTTTGTTTTAAAGTGGAGTTTTAATTTCTATCTTAAGTCTCAAAGGTTTTTGCCGGTAGTTTCGCAACAACGCTGCCAGTTTTAGTCCAGTCAGAGAGTGAAGAATTTATGGAAGTACGGAAAACCTGAAGGATCGAGAAAAGTTGGTGTTGTCGGCGGTAATACAGGATTGACCTTATTAAATCCTCGTTCAAGGAGGTAGTAACCTGCATCCGAGATAGCCTCTGCACTGTGAAAGCAGAAAGGGCTGGGTGCAGTGTTATTCCCCAAGGATAAGGTCAGTTCAGTTCCTTTAAGCTGTTTTTATTTCCTTAGTTGTAAATCCTTCGGACAAGGCATACTTCGGCTGGGATCAGCAGTAACGCCACATCGTTGAGGAATTTGTTACTTCAGGAAAGTCTCTCCTAATTGACTGTGTAAATCAGTTGGACTTTTGCATTTATCACTTTAAGAACAGTGTTCGCAGTGATTGCTTTAAGAACTGTTCGAGTTGCTGTACAGCGGTTAACTTCCAGTTAAGTTAGTCATTTGTTTACTTTTCATTTTTATTGAGCAGTGTTTAATACATTTTTTATTTGTTTATGAAAAACCTGTCTCAATTCTATATTCATTGTTGCCGAATCGTAACACCTATAAGGCAGTACATGAGAATACTAATGGTTATTGGGAATTGTCTGTCACATCTCAAGCCATTTATGTTCCTTCGTTTGTTATACTGTATGCCATGTCATATGACATCATCATTATGTGCCGTGTCATATGACATGTGCGATCATGATCTTTCCATGACCATGATTGATCTCGGCAAATTTTTCTGCAGAAGTGGTTTGCCATTGCCTTCTTCTGGGCAGTGTCTTTACAAGGTGGGTGACCCCAGCCATTATCAATACTCTTCAGAGATTGTCCACCTGGCATTGGTGGTTGCATTAACAGGACTTGTGATAGGTACCGGCTGCTCATACGACTGTCCATATGTTGTATCTGCTTCCTGACTGGGGAGGCTAAGCGGATGCTACACCTTGCCCGAGAGTGACCTCCAGGCTAACGGAGGGAAGGAGCACCTACCACCTCCTTCACCTCGTTTGGCAGAGATGTATTTCCACCCCACCATGTACTCCTATGGCCTATTCTATTCTACTCAACACATCCCCAAGAACTTCTGGTCAAGATGGTGCTTGTGGAGAATGCTCCCACGATTGACATTTCCAGATAGACCATGAAACCACATATATCACTTTAAAAAAATGTCTTTTATGTTTTCTTTTCATCTAGATTGTGATTCTGGGACTGTTGGAGTCTGTGATTTGCAGTTTGGATATTGTTTGGGTGTTTCAGCACTCTGTTGTCTCCCAAAGGATTTTGGGAGGCAGAGTGCATAAAGCGTGTGGTGAGAAAATGTGCAGGCTAATGTTCGACTCCATTTTGCCAATTAAAGCTCCCGTTGTATTCTGATTAGAGTGATGCAGGTGATTGAAACATAGAGGCGAATCTGGAAGATCAGCACCAGCTGCCTGCCTTTTGATCACCGGTGGGATCACTCTGCTATGCAGAGGGGAGACTGCCTTTTGATCATTGGTGGGATCGTTCTGCTATGGAGAGGGGAGACAGCCTTGGGATCGCTGGTGGGATCGCTCTGCTACGGAGAGGAGAGACTGCCTTTTGATCACTGGTGGGATCACTCTGCTACGGAGAGGGGAGACTGCCTTTTGATCACTGGTGGGAACACTCTGCTACGGAGAGGGGAGAGAGCATTTTGATCACTGGTGGGATCGCACAGCTGCGGAAAGGGGAGAGTGCCTTTTGATCACTGGTGGGATCGCTCTGCTACGGAGAGGAGAGACTGCCTTTTGATCACTGGTGGGATCACTCTGCTACGGAGAGGGGAGACTGCCTTTTGATCACTGGTGGGAACACTCTGCTACGGAGAGGGGAGACAGCATTTTGATCACAGGTGGGATCGCACAGCTGCGGAAAGGGGAGACTGGCTTTTGATCACTGGTGGGATCACTCTGCTATGGAGAGGGGGAACTGCCTTTTGATCACTGGTGGGATCACTCTGCTACGGAGAGGGGAGACTGCCTTTTGATCGCTGCTGGGATCACTCTGCTACGGAGAGGGGAGACTGCATTTTGATCACTGGTGGTATTGCTCTGCTGCGGAAAGGCGAGACCGCCTTTTGATCACTGGTGGGATCGCTCAGCTGCGGAGAGAGGAAACTGCCTTTTATTTACTGGTGGGATCACAATGCTGTGGAGAGGGGAGACTGCCTTTTGATCACTGATGGGATCGCTCTGCTACGGAGAGGGGAGACTGCCTTTTGATCACTGGTAGGATCACTCAGCTACGGAGAGGGGAGACTGCCTTTTGATCACTGGTGGGATCACTATGCTGTGGAGAGGGGAGACTGCCTTTTGATAACTGGTGGGATCACTATGCTGTGGAGAGGGGAGACTGCCTTTTGATAACTGGTGGGATCACTGCTACGGAGAGGGGAGACTGCCTTTTGATCACTGGTGGGATCACTCTGCTACGGAGAGGGGAGACTGCCTTTTGATCACTGGTGGAATCGCTCTGCTACAGAGAGGGGAGACTGCCTTTTGATCATTGGTGGGATCGCTCTGCTACGGAGAGGGGAGACTGCCTTTTATTTACTGATGAGATCACTCTGCTACGGAGAGGGGAGACTGCATTTTGATCACTGGTGGGATCGCTCTGCTGCGGAAAGGGGAAACTGCCTTTTATTTACTGGTGGGATCACAATGCTGTGGAGAGGGGAGACTGCCGTATGATCACTGATGGGATCGCTCTGCTACGGAGAGGGGAGACTGCCTTTTGATCACTGGTGGGATCACTCTGCTACGGAGAGGGGAGACTGCCTTTTGATCACTGGTGGGATCGCTCTGCTACGGAGAGGAGAGACTGCCTATTGATCACTGGTGGGATCGATCTGCTACGGAGAGGAGAGACTGTCTATTGATCACTGGTGAGATCACTCTGCTATGGAGAGGGGAGACTGCCTTTTGATCACTGGTGGGATCGCTCGGCTACAGAGAGGAGAGACTGCCTATTGATCACTGGTGGGATGGATCTGCTACGGAGAGGAGAGACTGCCTATTGATCACTGGTGAGATCACTCTGCTATGGAGAGGGGAGACTGCCTTTTGATCACTGGTGGGATCACTCTGCTACGGAGAGGGGAGACTGCCTTTTGATCGCTGCTGGGATCACTCTGCTACGGAGAGGGGAGACTGCATTTTGATCACTGGTGGGATCGCTCTGCGGCGGAAAGGGGAGACCGCCTTTTGATCACTGGTGGGATCGCTCAGCTGCGGAGAGGGGAAACTGCCTTTTATTTACTGGTGGGATCACAATGCTGTGGAGAGTGGAGACTGCCTTTTGATCACTGGTGTGATCACTATGCTGTGGAGAGGGGAGACTGCCTTTTGATCACTGGTGGGATCACTCTGCCACGGAGAGGGGAGACTGCCTTTTGATCACTGGTGGGATCACTCTGCTACGGAGAGGGGAGACTGCCTTTTGATCACTGGTGAGATCGCTCTGCTAGGCAGAGGGGAGACTGCCTTTTGATCACTGGTGGGATCACTATGCTGTGGAGAGGGGAGACTGCCTTTTGATAACTGGTGGGATCACTCTGCTACGGAGAGGGGAGACTGCCTTTTGATCACTGGTGGGATCACTCTGCTACGGAGAGGGGAGACTGCCTTTTGATCACTGGTGAGATCGCTCTGCTAGGCAGAGGGGAGACTGCCTTTTGATCATTGGTGGGATCGTTCTGCTATGGAGAGGGGAGACTGCCTTTTGATCACTGGTGTGATCACTCTGCTATGGAGAGGGGAGACTGCCTTTTCATCACTGGTGAGATCACTCTGCTATGGAGCGGGGAGACTGCCTTTTGATGACTGGTGGAATCGCTCTGCTACGGGGAGGGGAGACTGCCTTTTGATCACTGGTGGAATCGCTCTGCTACAGAGAGGGGAGACTGCCTTTTGATCATTGGTGGGATCGCTCTGCTACGGAGAGGGGAGACTGCCTATTGATCATTGGTGGGATCGCTCTGCTACAGAGAGGGGAGACTGCCGTTTGATCACTGGTGGGATCACTCTGCTGCGCAGAGGGGAGACTGCCTTTTGATCACTGGTGAGATCGCTCTGCTAGGCAGAGGGGAGACTGCCTTTTGATCTTTGGTGGGATAGTTCTGCTATGGAGAGGGGAGACTGCCTTTTCATCACTGATGAGATCAATCTGCTATGGAGAGGGGAGACTGCCTTTTGATCACTGGTGAGATCGCTCTGCTAGGCAGAGGGGAGACTGCCTTTTGATCATTGGTGGCATCGTTCTGCTATGGAGAGGGGAGACTGCCTTTTGATCACTGGTGCGATCACTCTGCTATGGAGAGGGGAGACTGCCTTTTCATCACTGGTGAGATCGCTCTGCTACAGAGAGGAGAGACTGCCTATTGATCACTGGTGGGATCAATCTGCTACAGAGAGGAGAGACTGCCTATTGATCACTGGTGAGATCACTCTGCTATGGAGAGGGGAGACTGCCTTTTGATCGCTGCTGGGATCGATCTGCGGCGGAAAGGGGAGACCGCCTTTTGATCTCTGGTGGGATCGCTCAGCTGCGGAGAGGGGAAACTGCCTTTTATTTACTGGTTGGATCACAATGCTGTGGAGAGGGGAGACTGCCTTTTGATCACTGGTGTGATCACTATGCTGTGGAGAGGGGAGACTGCCTTTTGATCACTGGTGGGATCACTCTGCCACGGAGAGGGGAGACTGCCTTTTGATCATTGGTGGGATCACTCTGCTACGGAGAGGGGAGACTGCCTTTTGATCACTGGTGCGATCACTCTGCTATGGAGAGGGGAGACTGCCTTTACATCACTGGGGAGATCACTCTGCTATGGAGAGGGGAGACTGCCTTTTGATCACTGGTGGGAGCGCTCTGCTACTGAGAGGGGAGACTGCCTTTTGATCACTGGTGGGATCGCTCTGCTACAGAGAGGAGAGACTGCCTATTGATCACTGGTGGGATCGATCTGCTACGGAGAGGAGAGACTGCCTATTGATCACTGGTGAGATCACTCTGCTATGGAGAGGGGAGACTGCCTGTTGATCACTGGTGGGATCACTCTGCTACGGAGAGGGGAGACTGCCTATTGATCATTGGTGGGATCGCTCTGCTACAGAGAGGGGAGACTGCCGTTTGATCACTGGTGGGATCACTCTGCTGCGCAGAGGGGAGACTGCCTTTTGATCACTGGTGAGATCGCTCTGCTAGGCAGAGGGGAGACTGCCTTTTGATCACTGGTGGGATCGATCTGCTACGGAGAGGAGAGACTGCCTATTGATCACTGGTGAGATCACTCTGCTATGGAGAGGGGAGACTGCCTTTCGATGACTGGTGGGATCGCTCTGCTGCGCAGAGGGGAAACTGCCTTTTGATCATTGGTGGGATCACTCTGCTATGGAGAGGGGAGACTGCCTTTTGATCACTGGTGGGATCACTCTGCTACGCAGAGGGGAGACTGCCTTTTGATCACTGGTGAGATCACTCTGCTGCGGAGAGGGGAGACTGCCTTTTGATCACTGGTGAGATCGCTCTGCTAGGCAGAGGGGAGACTGCTTTTTGATCATTGGTGGGATCGTTCTGCTATAGAGAGGGGAGACTGCCTTTTCATCACTGATGAGATCACTCTGCTATGGAGAGGGGAGACTGCCTTTTGATCACTGGTGGGTTCGCTCTGCTACTGAGAGGGGAGACTGCCTTTTGATCATTGGTGGGATCGCTCTGCTATGGAGAGGAGAGACTGCCTATTGATCACTGGTGGGATCGATCTGCTACCGAGAGGGGAGACTGCCTATTGATCACTGGTGGGATCACTCTGCTACGGAGAGGGGAGACTGCCTTTTGATCGCTGCTGGGATCACTCTGCTACGGAGAGGGGAGACTGCATTTTGATCACTGGTGGGATCGCTCTGCGGCTGAAAGGGGAGACCGCCTTTTGATCACTGGTGGGATCGCTCAGCTGCGGAGAGGGGAAACTGCCTTTTATTTACTGGTGGGATCACAAAGCTGTGGAGAGGGGAGACTGCCATTTGATCACTGGTGTGATCACTATGCTGTGGAGAGGGGAGACTGCCTTTTGATCACTGGTGGGATCACTATGCTGTGGAGAGGGGAGACTGCCTTTTGATAACTGGTGGGATCACTCTGCTACGGAGAGGGGAGACTGCCTTTTGATCACTGGTGGGATCACTCTGCTACGGAGAGGGGAGACTGCCTTTTGATCACTGGAGAGATCGCTCTGCTAGGCAGAGGGGAGACTGCCTTTTGATCATTGGTGGGATCGTTCTGCTATGGAGAGGGGAGACTGCCTTTTGATCACTGGTGTGATCACTCTGCTATGGAGAGGGGAGACTGCCTTTTCATCACTGGTGAGATCACTCTGCTATGGCGCGGGGAGACTGCCTTTTGATCACTGGTGGAATCGCTCTGCTACAGAGAGGGGAGACTGCCTTTTGATCATTGGTGGGATCGCTCTGCTATGGAGAGGGGAGACTGCCTATTGATCATTGGTGGGATCGCTCTGCTACAGAGAGGGGAGACTGCCGTTTGATCACTGGTGGGATCACTCTGCTGCGCAGAGGGGAGACTGCCTTTTGATCACTGGTGAGATCGCTCTGCTAGGCAGAGGGGAGACTGCCTTTTGATCTTTGGTGGGATCGTTCTGCTATGGAGAGGGGAGACTGCCTTTTCATCACTGATGAGATCACTCTGCTATGGAGAGGGGAGACTGCCTTTTGATCACTGGTGAGATCGCTCTGCTAGGCAGAGGGGAGACTGCCTTTTGATCATTGGTGGGATCGTTCTGCTATGGAGAGGGGAGACTGCCTTTTGATCACTGGTGCGATCACTCTGCTATGGAGAGGGGAGACTGCCTTTTCATCACTGGTGAGATCAGTCTGCTATGGAGAGGGGAGACTGCCTTTTGATCACTGGTGAGATCACTCTGCTGCGGAGAGGGGAGACTGCCTTTTGATCACTGGTGAGATCGCTCTGCTAGGCAGAGGGGAGACTGCTTTTTGATCATTGATGGGATCGTTCTGCTATGGAGAGGGGAGACTGCCTTTTCATCACTGATGAGATCACTCTGCTATGGAGAGGGGAGACTGCCTTTTGATCACTGGTGAGTTCGCTCTGCTACTGAGAGGGGAGACTGCCTTTTGATCATTGGTGGGATCGCTCTGCTATGGAGAGGAGAGACTGCCTATTGATCACTGGTGGGATCGATCTGCTACCGAGAGGGGAGACTGCCTATTGATCACTGGTGGGATCACTCTGCTACGGAGAGGGGAGACTGCCTTTTGATCGCTGCTGGGATCGATCTGCGGCGGAAAGGGGAGACCGCCTTTTGATCTCTGGTGGGATCGCTCAGCTGCGGAGAGGGGAAACTGCCTTTTATTTACTGGTTGGATCACAATGCTGTGGAGAGGGGAGACTGCCTTTTGATCACTGGTGTGATCACTATGCTGTGGAGAGGGGAGACTGCCTTTTGATCACTGGTGGGATCACTCTGCCACGGAGAGGGGAGACTGCCTTTTGATCATTGGTGGGATCACTCTGCTACGGAGAGGGGAGACTGCCTTTTGATCACTGGTGCGATCACTCTGCTATGGAGAGGGGAGACTGCCTTTTCATCACTGGGGAGATCACTCTGCTATGGAGAGGGGAGACTGCCTTTTGATCACTGGTGGGAGCGCTCTGCTACTGAGAGGGGAGACTGCCTTTTGATCACTGGTGGGATCGCTCTGCTACAGAGAGGAGAGACTGCCTATTGATCACTGGTGGGATCGATCTGTTACGGAGAGGAGAGACTGCCTATTGATCACTGGTGAGATCACTCTGCTATGGAGAGGGGAGACTGCCTGTTGATCACTGGTGGGATCACTCTGCTACGGAGAGGGGAGACTGCCTTTTGATCGCTGCTGGGATCACTCTGCTACGGAGAGGGGAGACTGCCTATTGATCATTGGTGGGATCGCTCTGCTACAGAGAGGGGAGACTGCCGTTTGATCACTGGTGGGATCACTCTGCTGCGCAGAGGGGAGACTGCCTTTTGATCACTGGTGAGATCGCTCTGCTAGGCAGAGGGGAGACTGCCTTTTGATCACTGGTGGGATCGATCTGCTACGGAGAGGAGAGACTGCCTATTGATCACTGGTGAGATCACTCTGCTATGGAGAGGGGAGACTGCCTTTCGATGACTGGTGGGATCGCTCTGCTGCGCAGAGGGGAAACTGCCTTTTGATCATTGGTGGGATCACTCTGCTATGGAGAGGGGAGACTGCCTTTTGATCACTGGTGGGATCACTCTGCTACGCAGAGGGGAGACTGCCTTTTGATCACTGGTGAGATCACTCTGCTGCGGAGAGGGGAGACTGCCTTTTGATCACTGGTGAGATCGCTCTGCTAGGCAGAGGGGAGACTGCTTTTTGATCATTGGTGGGATCGTTCTGCTATAGAGAGGGGAGACTGCCTTTTCATCACTGATGAGATCACTCTGCTATGGAGAGGGGAGACTGCCTTTTGATCACTGGTGGGTTCGCTCTGCTACTGAGAGGGGAGACTGCCTTTTGATCATTGGTGGGATCGCTCTGCTATGGAGAGGAGAGACTGCCTATTGATCACTGGTGGGATCGATCTGCTACCGAGAGGGGAGACTGCCTATTGATCACTGGTGGGATCACTCTGCTACGGAGAGGGGAGACTGCCTTTTGATCGCTGCTGGGATCACTCTGCTACGGAGAGGGGAGACTGCATTTTGATCACTGGTGGGATCGCTCTGCGGCTGAAAGGGGAGACCGCCTTTTGATCACTGGTGGGATCGCTCAGCTGCGGAGAGGGGAAACTGCCTTTTATTTACTGGTGGGATCACAAAGCTGTGGAGAGGGGAGACTGCCATTTGATCACTGGTGTGATCACTATGCTGTGGAGAGGGGAGACTGCCTTTTGATCACTGGTGGGATCACTATGCTGTGGAGAGGGGAGACTGCCTTTTGATAACTGGTGGGATCACTCTGCTACGGAGAGGGGAGACTGCCTTTTGATCACTGGTGGGATCACTCTGCTACGGAGAGGGGAGACTGCCTTTTGATCACTGGTGAGATCGCTCTGCTAGGCAGAGGGGAGACTGCCTTTTGATCATTGGTGGGATCGTTCTGCTATGGAGAGGGGAGACTGCCTTTTGATCACTGGTGTGATCACTCTGCTATGGAGAGGGGAGACTGCCTTTTCATCACTGGTGAGATCACTCTGCTATGGAGCGGGGAGACTGCCTTTTGATCACTGGTGGAATCGCTCTGCTACAGAGAGGGGAGACTGCCTTTTGATCATTGGTGGGATCGCTCTGCTACGGAGAGGGGAGACTGCCTATTGATCATTGGTGGGATCGCTCTGCTACAGAGAGGGGAGACTGCCGTTTGATCACTGGTGGGATCACTCTGCTGCGCAGATGGGAGACTGCCTTTTGATCACTGGTGAGATCGCTCTGCTAGGCAGAGGGGAGACTGCCTTTTGATCTTTGGTGGGATCGTTCTGCTATGGAGAGGGGAGACTGCCTTTTCATCACTGATGAGATCACTCTGCTATGGAGAGGGGAGACTGCCTTTTGATCACTGGTGAGATCGCTCTGCTAGGCAGAGGGGAGACTGCCTTTTGATCATTGGTGGGATCGTTCTGCTATGGAGAGGGGAGACTTCCTTTTGATCACTGGTGCGATCACTCTGCTATGGAGAGGGGAGACTGCCTTTTCATCACTGGTGAGATCAGTCTGCTATGGAGAGGGGAGACTGCCTTTTGATCACTGGTGAGATCGCTCTGCTAGGCAGAGGGGAGACTGCCTTTTGATCATTGGTGGGATCGTTCTGCTATGGAGAGGGGAGACTGCCTTTTGATCACTGGTGCGATCACTCTGCTATGGAGAGGGGAGACTGCCTTTTCATCACTGGTGAGATCAGTCTGCTATGGAGAGGGGAGACTGCCTTTTGATCACTGGTGGGAGCGCTCTGCTACTGAGAGGGGAGACTGCCTTTTGATCATTGGTGGGATCACTCTGCTATGGAGAGGGGAGACTGCCTTTTGATCACTGGTGGGATCACTCTGCTACGCAGAGGGGAGACTGCCTTTTGATCACTGGTGAGATCACTCTGCTGCGGAGAGGGGAGACTGCCTTTTGATCACTGGTGAGATCGCTCTGCTAGGCAGAGGGGAGACTGCTTTTTGATCATTGGTGGGATCGTTCTGCTATGGAGAGGGGAGACTGCCTTTTCATCACTGATGAGATCACTCTGCTATGGAGAGGGGAGACTGCCTTTTGATCACTGGTGAGTTCGCTCTGCTACTGAGAGGGGAGACTGCCTTTTGATCATTGGTGGGATCGCTCTGCTATGGAGAGGAGAGACTGCCTATTGATCACTGGTGGGATCGATCTGCTACCGAGAGGGGAGACTGCCTATTGATCACTGGTGGGATCACTCTGCTACGGAGAGGGGAGACTGCCTTTTGATCGCTGCTGGGATCACTCTGCTACGGAGAGGGGAGACTGCATTTTGATCACTGGTGGGATCGCTCTGCGGCGGAAAGGGGAGACCGCCTTTTGATCACTGGTGGGATCGCTCAGCTGCGGAGAGGGGAAACTGCCTTTTATTTACTGGTGGGATCACAATGCTGTGGAGAGGGGAGACTGCCTTTTGATCACTGGTGTGATCACTATGATGTGGAGAGGGGAGACTGCCTTTTGATCACTGGTGGGATCACTCTGCCACGGAGAGGGGAGACTGCATTTTGATCACTGGTGGGATCACTCTTCTACGGAGAGGGGAGACTGCCTTTTGATCACTGGTGAGATCGCTCTGCTAGGCAGAGGGGAGACTGCCTTTTGATCACTGGTGGGATCACTATGCTGTGGAGAGGGGAGACTGCCTTTTGATAACTGGTGGGATCACTCTGCTACGGAGAGGGGAGACTGCCTTTTGATCACTGGTGGGATCACTCTGCTACGGAGAGGGGAGACTGCCTTTTGATCACTGGTGAGATCGCTCTGCTAGGCAGAGGGGAGACTGCCTTTTGATCATTGGTGGGATCGTTCTGCTATGGAGAGGGGAGACTGCCTTTTGATCACTGGTGTGATCACTCTGCTATGGAGAGGGGAGACTGCCTTTTCATCACTGGTGAGATCACTCTGCTATGGAGCGGGGAGACTGCCTTTTGATCACTGGTGGAATCGCTCTGCTACAGAGAGGGGAGACTGCCTTTTGATCATTGGTGGGATCGCTCTGCTACGGAGAGGGGAGACTGCCTATTGATCATTGGTGGGATCGCTCTGCTACAGAGAGGGGAGACTGCCGTTTGATCACTGGTGGGATCACTCTGCTGCGCAGAGGGGAGACTGCCTTTTGATCACTGGTGAGATCGCTCTGCTAGGCAGAGGGGAGACTGCCTTTTGATCTTTGGTGGGATCGTTCTGCTATGGAGAGGGGAGACTGCCTTTTCATCACTGATGAGATCACTCTGCTATGGAGAGGGGAGACTGCCTTTTGATCACTGGTGAGATCGCTCTGCTAGGCAGAGGGGAGACTGCCTTTTGATCATTGTTGGGATCGTTCTGCTATGGAGAGGGGAGACTGCCTTTTGATCACTGGTGCGATCACTCTGCTAAGGAGAGGGGAGACTGCCTTTTCATCACTGGTGAGATCAGTCTGCTATGGAGAGGGGAGACTGCCTTTTGATCACTGGTGGGATCGCTCTGCTGCAGAGAGGAGAGACTGCCTATTGATCACTGGTGGGATCGATCTGCTACGGAGAGGAGAGACTGCCTATTGATCACTGGTGAGATCACTCTGCTATGGAGAGGGGAGACTGCCTTTTGATCGCTGCTGGGATCGCTCTGCGGCGGAAAGGGGAGACCGCCTTTTGGTCACTGGTGGGATCGCTCAGCTGTGGAGAGGGGAAACTGCCTTTTATTTACTGGTTGGATCACAATGCTGTGGAGAGGGGAGACTGCCTTTTGATCACTGGTGTGATCACTATGCTGTGGAGAGGGGAGACTGCCTTTTGATCACTGGTGGGATCACTCTGCCACGGAGAGGGGAGACTGCCTTTTGATCACTGGTGGGATCACTCGGCTACGGAGAGGGGAGACTGCCTTTTGATCACTGGTGAGATTGCTCTGCTAGGCAGAGGGGAGACTGCCTTTTGATCACTGGTGGAATCGCTCTGCTACGGGGAGGGGAGACTGCCTTTTGATCACTGGTGCGATCACTCTGCTATGGAGAGGGGAGACTGCCTTTTCATCACTGGTGAGATCACTCTGCTATGGAGAGGGGAGACTGCCTTTTGATCACTGGTGGGAGCGCTCTGCTACTGAGAGGGGAGACTGCCTTTTGATCACTGGTGGGATCGCTCTGCTACGGAGAGGAGAGACTGCCTATTGATCACTGGTGGGATCGATCTGCTACGGAGAGGAGAGACTGCCTATTGATCACTGGTGAGATCACTCTGCTATGGAGAGGGGAGACTGCCTGTTGATCACTGGTGGGATCACTCTGCTACGGAGAGGGGAGACTGCCTTTTGATCGCTGCTGGGATCACTCTGCTACGGAGAGGGGAGACTGCATTTTGATCACTGGTGGGATCGCTCTGCGGCGGAAAGGGGAGACCGCCTTTTGATCACTGGTGGGATCGCTCAGCTGCGGAGAGGGGAAACTGCCTTGTATTTACTGGTGGGATCACAATGCTGTGGAGAGGGGAGACTGCCTTTTGATCACTGGTGTGATCACTATGCTGTGGAGAGGGGAGACTGCCTTTTGATCACTGGTGGGATCACTCTGCCACGGAGAGGGGCACTCTGCCACGGAGAGGGGAGACTGCCTTTTGATCACTGGTGGGATCACTCTGCTGCGGAGAGGGGAGACTGCCTTTTGATCACTGGTGAGATTGCTCTGCTAGGCAGAGGGGAGACTGCCTTTTGATCACTGGTGGAATCGCTCTGCTACGGGGAGGGGAGACTGCCTTTTGATCACTGGTGCGATCACTCTGCTATGGAGAGGGGAGACTGCCTTTTCATCACTGGTGAGATCACTCTGCTCTGGAGAGGGGAGACTGCCTTTTGATCACTGGTGGGAGCGCTCTGCTACTGAGAGGGGAGACTGCCTTTTGATCACTGGTGGGATCGCTCTGCTACGGAGAGGAGAGACTGCCTATTGATCACTGGTGGGATCGATCTGCTACGGAGAGGAGAGACTGCCTATTGATCACTGGTGAGATCACTCTGCTATGGAGATGGGAGACTGCCTGTTGATCAATGGTGGGATCACTCTGCTACGGAGAGGGGAGACTGCCTTTTGATCACTGGTGAGATCGCTCTGCTAGGCAGAGGGGAGACTGCCTTTTGATCACTGGTGGGATCACTATGCTGTGGAGAGGGGAGACTGCCTTTTGATCACTGGCGAGATTGCTCTGCTAGGCAGAGGGGAGACTGCCTTTTGATCACTGGTGGAATCGCTCTGCTACGGGGAGGGGAGACTGCCTTTTGATCACTGGTGCGATCACTCTGCTATGGAGAGGGGAGACTGCCTTTTCATCACTGGTGAGATCGCTCTGCTAGGCAGAGGGGAGACTGCCTTTTGATCTTTGGTGGGATCGTTCTGCTACGGAGAGGGGAGACTGCCTTTTCATCACTGATGAGATCACTCTGCTATGGAGAGGGGAGTCTGCCTTTTGATCACTGGTGAGATCGCTCTGCGGCGGAAAGGGGAGACCGCCTTTTGATCACTGGTGGGATCGCACAGCTGCGGAAAGGGGAAACTGCCTTGTATTTACTGGTGGGATCACAATGCTGTGGAGTGGGGAGACTGCCTTTTGATCACTGGTGTGATCACTATGCTGTGGAGAGGGGAGACTGCCTTTTGATCACTGGTTGGATCACTCTGCCACGGAGAGGGGAGACTGCCTTTTGATCACTGGTGGGATCACTCTGCAACGGAGAGGGGAGACTGCCTTTTGATCACTTGTGAGATCGCTCTGCTAGGCAGAGGGGAGACTGCCTTTTGATCGCTGGTGGGATCACTATGCTGTGGAGAGGGGAGACTGCCTTTTGATAACTGGTGGGATCACTCTGCTACGGAGAGGGGAGACTGCCTTTTGATCACTGGTGGGATCACTCTGCTACGGAGAGGGGAGACTGCCTTTTGATCACTGGTGAGATCGCTCTGCTAGGCAGAGGGGAGACTGCCTTTTGATCACTGGTGGCATCGCTCTGCTACGGGGAGGGGAGACTGCCTTTTGATCACTGGTGGGATCACTCTGCAACAAAGAGAGGAGACTGCCTTCTGAACACTGGTGAGATCACTCTGCTATGGAGAGGGGAGACTGCCTTTTGATCACTGGTGGGTTCGCTCTGCTACTGAGAGGGGAGACTGCCTTTTGATCATTGGTGGGATCGCTCTGCTATGGAGAGGAGAGACTGCCTATTGATCACTGGTGGGATCGATCTGCTACCGAGAGGGGAGACTGCCTATTGATCACTGGTGGGATCACTCTGCTACGGAGAGGGGAGACTGCCTTTTGATCGCTGCTGGGATCACTCTGCTACGGAGAGGGGAGACTGCATTTTGATCACTGGTGGGATCGCTCTGCGGCTGAAAGGGGAGACCGCCTTTTGATCACTGGTGGGATCGCTCAGCTGCGGAGAGGGGAAACTGCCTTTTATTTACTGGTGGGATCACAAAGCTGTGGAGAGGGGAGACTGCCATTTGATCACTGGTGTGATCACTATGCTGTGGAGAGGGGAGACTGCCTTTTGATCACTGGTGGGATCACTATGCTGTGGAGAGGGGAGACTGCCTTTTGATAACTGGTGGGATCACTCTGCTACGGAGAGGGGAGACTGCCTTTTGATCACTGGTGGGATCACTCTGCTACGGAGAGGGGAGACTGCCTTTTGATCACTGGTGAGATCGCTCTGCTAGGCAGAGGGGAGACTGCCTTTTGATCATTGGTGGGATCGTTCTGCTATGGAGAGGGGAGACTGCCTTTTGATCACTGGTGTGATCACTCTGCTATGGAGAGGGGAGACTGCCTTTTCATCACTGGTGAGATCACTCTGCTATGGAGCGGGGAGACTGCCTTTTGATCACTGGTGGAATCGCTCTGCTACAGAGAGGGGAGACTGCCTTTTGATCATTGGTGGGATCGCTCTGCTACGGAGAGGGGAGACTGCCTATTGATCATTGGTGGGATCGCTCTGCTACAGAGAGGGGAGACTGCCGTTTGATCACTGGTGGGATCACTCTGCTGCGCAGAGGGGAGACTGCCTTTTGATCACTGGTGAGATCGCTCTGCTAGGCAGAGGGGAGACTGCCTTTTGATCTTTGGTGGGATCGTTCTGCTATGGAGAGGGGAGACTGCCTTTTCATCACTGATGAGATCACTCTGCTATGGAGAGGGGAGACTGCCTTTTGATCACTGGTGAGATCGCTCTGCTAGGCAGAGGGGAGACTGCCTTTTGATCATTGGTGGGATCGTTCTGCTATGGAGAGGGGAGACTTCCTTTTGATCACTGGTGCGATCACTCTGCTATGGAGAGGGGAGACTGCCTTTTCATCACTGGTGAGATCAGTCTGCTATGGAGAGGGGAGACTGCCTTTTGATCACTGGTGAGATCGCTCTGCTAGGCAGAGGGGAGACTGCCTTTTGATCATTGGTGGGATCGTTCTGCTATGGAGAGGGGAGACTGCCTTTTGATCACTGGTGCGATCACTCTGCTATGGAGAGGGGAGACTGCCTTTTCATCACTGGTGAGATCAGTCTGCTATGGAGAGGGGAGACTGCCTTTTGATCACTGGTGGGAGCGCTCTGCTACTGAGAGGGGAGACTGCCTTTTGATCATTGGTGGGATCACTCTGCTATGGAGAGGGGAGACTGCCTTTTGATCACTGGTGGGATCACTCTGCTACGCAGAGGGGAGACTGCCTTTTGATCACTGGTGAGATCACTCTGCTGCGGAGAGGGGAGACTGCCTTTTGATCACTGGTGAGATCGCTCTGCTAGGCAGAGGGGAGACTGCTTTTTGATCATTGGTGGGATCGTTCTGCTATGGAGAGGGGAGACTGCCTTTTCATCACTGATGAGATCACTCTGCTATGGAGAGGGGAGACTGCCTTTTGATCACTGGTGAGTTCGCTCTGCTACTGAGAGGGGAGACTGCCTTTTGATCATTGGTGGGATCGCTCTGCTATGGAGAGGAGAGACTGCCTATTGATCACTGGTGGGATCGATCTGCTACCGAGAGGGGAGACTGCCTATTGATCACTGGTGGGATCACTCTGCTACGGAGAGGGGAGACTGCCTTTTGATCGCTGCTGGGATCACTCTGCTACGGAGAGGGGAGACTGCATTTTGATCACTGGTGGGATCGCTCTGCGGCGGAAAGGGGAGACCGCCTTTTGATCACTGGTGGGATCGCTCAGCTGCGGAGAGGGGAAACTGCCTTTTATTTACTGGTGGGATCACAATGCTGTGGAGAGGGGAGACTGCCTTTTGATCACTGGTGTGATCACTATGATGTGGAGAGGGGAGACTGCCTTTTGATCACTGGTGGGATCACTCTGCCACGGAGAGGGGAGACTGCATTTTGATCACTGGTGGGATCACTCTTCTACGGAGAGGGGAGACTGCCTTTTGATCACTGGTGAGATCGCTCTGCTAGGCAGAGGGGAGACTGCCTTTTGATCACTGGTGGGATCACTATGCTGTGGAGAGGGGAGACTGCCTTTTGATAACTGGTGGGATCACTCTGCTACGGAGAGGGGAGACTGCCTTTTGATCACTGGTGGGATCACTCTGCTACGGAGAGGGGAGACTGCCTTTTGATCACTGGTGAGATCGCTCTGCTAGGCAGAGGGGAGACTGCCTTTTGATCATTGGTGGGATCGTTCTGCTATGGAGAGGGGAGACTGCCTTTTGATCACTGGTGTGATCACTCTGCTATGGAGAGGGGAGACTGCCTTTTCATCACTGGTGAGATCACTCTGCTATGGAGCGGGGAGACTGCCTTTTGATCACTGGTGGAATCGCTCTGCTACAGAGAGGGGAGACTGCCTTTTGATCATTGGTGGGATCGCTCTGCTACGGAGAGGGGAGACTGCCTATTGATCATTGGTGGGATCGCTCTGCTACAGAGAGGGGAGACTGCCGTTTGATCACTGGTGGGATCACTCTGCTGCGCAGAGGGGAGACTGCCTTTTGATCACTGGTGAGATCGCTCTGCTAGGCAGAGGGGAGACTGCCTTTTGATCTTTGGTGGGATCGTTCTGCTATGGAGAGGGGAGACTGCCTTTTCATCACTGATGAGATCACTCTGCTATGGAGAGGGGAGACTGCCTTTTGATCACTGGTGAGATCGCTCTGCTAGGCAGAGGGGAGACTGCCTTTTGATCATTGTTGGGATCGTTCTGCTAT
This sequence comes from Hypanus sabinus, assembly GCF_030144855.1. NCBI lineage: Eukaryota > Metazoa > Chordata > Chondrichthyes > Myliobatiformes > Dasyatidae > Hypanus > Hypanus sabinus. Next base: position 10,328,030 of record NC_082729.1, on the reverse strand, counting down.
GGAGAGGGGAGACTGCCTTTTGATCACTGGTGCGATCACTCTGCTAAGGAGAGGGGAGACTGCCTTTTCATCACTGGTGAGATCAGTCTGCTATGGAGAGGGGAGACTGCCTTTTGATCACTGGTGGGATCGCTCTGCTGCAGAGAGGAGAGACTGCCTATTGATCACTGGTGGGATCGATCTGCTACGGAGAGGAGAGACTGCCTATTGATCACTGGTGAGATCACTCTGCTATGGAGAGGGGAGACTGCCTTTTGATCGCTGCTGGGATCGCTCTGCGGCGGAAAGGGGAGACCGCCTTTTGGTCACTGGTGGGATCGCTCAGCTGTGGAGAGGGGAAACTGCCTTTTATTTACTGGTTGGATCACAATGCTGTGGAGAGGGGAGACTGCCTTTTGATCACTGGTGTGATCACTATGCTGTGGAGAGGGGAGACTGCCTTTTGATCACTGGTGGGATCACTCTGCCACGGAGAGGGGAGACTGCCTTTTGATCACTGGTGGGATCACTCGGCTACGGAGAGGGGAGACTGCCTTTTGATCACTGGTGAGATTGCTCTGCTAGGCAGAGGGGAGACTGCCTTTTGATCACTGGTGGAATCGCTCTGCTACGGGGAGGGGAGACTGCCTTTTGATCACTGGTGCGATCACTCTGCTATGGAGAGGGGAGACTGCCTTTTCATCACTGGTGAGATCACTCTGCTATGGAGAGGGGAGACTGCCTTTTGATCACTGGTGGGAGCGCTCTGCTACTGAGAGGGGAGACTGCCTTTTGATCACTGGTGGGATCGCTCTGCTACGGAGAGGAGAGACTGCCTATTGATCACTGGTGGGATCGATCTGCTACGGAGAGGAGAGACTGCCTATTGATCACTGGTGAGATCACTCTGCTATGGAGAGGGGAGACTGCCTGTTGATCACTGGTGGGATCACTCTGCTACGGAGAGGGGAGACTGCCTTTTGATCGCTGCTGGGATCACTCTGCTACGGAGAGGGGAGACTGCATTTTGATCACTGGTGGGATCGCTCTGCGGCGGAAAGGGGAGACCGCCTTTTGATCACTGGTGGGATCGCTCAGCTGCGGAGAGGGGAAACTGCCTTGTATTTACTGGTGGGATCACAATGCTGTGGAGAGGGGAGACTGCCTTTTGATCACTGGTGTGATCACTATGCTGTGGAGAGGGGAGACTGCCTTTTGATCACTGGTGGGATCACTCTGCCACGGAGAGGGGCACTCTGCCACGGAGAGGGGAGACTGCCTTTTGATCACTGGTGGGATCACTCTGCTGCGGAGAGGGGAGACTGCCTTTTGATCACTGGTGAGATTGCTCTGCTAGGCAGAGGGGAGACTGCCTTTTGATCACTGGTGGAATCGCTCTGCTACGGGGAGGGGAGACTGCCTTTTGATCACTGGTGCGATCACTCTGCTATGGAGAGGGGAGACTGCCTTTTCATCACTGGTGAGATCACTCTGCTCTGGAGAGGGGAGACTGCCTTTTGATCACTGGTGGGAGCGCTCTGCTACTGAGAGGGGAGACTGCCTTTTGATCACTGGTGGGATCGCTCTGCTACGGAGAGGAGAGACTGCCTATTGATCACTGGTGGGATCGATCTGCTACGGAGAGGAGAGACTGCCTATTGATCACTGGTGAGATCACTCTGCTATGGAGATGGGAGACTGCCTGTTGATCAATGGTGGGATCACTCTGCTACGGAGAGGGGAGACTGCCTTTTGATCACTGGTGAGATCGCTCTGCTAGGCAGAGGGGAGACTGCCTTTTGATCACTGGTGGGATCACTATGCTGTGGAGAGGGGAGACTGCCTTTTGATCACTGGCGAGATTGCTCTGCTAGGCAGAGGGGAGACTGCCTTTTGATCACTGGTGGAATCGCTCTGCTACGGGGAGGGGAGACTGCCTTTTGATCACTGGTGCGATCACTCTGCTATGGAGAGGGGAGACTGCCTTTTCATCACTGGTGAGATCGCTCTGCTAGGCAGAGGGGAGACTGCCTTTTGATCTTTGGTGGGATCGTTCTGCTACGGAGAGGGGAGACTGCCTTTTCATCACTGATGAGATCACTCTGCTATGGAGAGGGGAGTCTGCCTTTTGATCACTGGTGAGATCGCTCTGCGGCGGAAAGGGGAGACCGCCTTTTGATCACTGGTGGGATCGCACAGCTGCGGAAAGGGGAAACTGCCTTGTATTTACTGGTGGGATCACAATGCTGTGGAGTGGGGAGACTGCCTTTTGATCACTGGTGTGATCACTATGCTGTGGAGAGGGGAGACTGCCTTTTGATCACTGGTTGGATCACTCTGCCACGGAGAGGGGAGACTGCCTTTTGATCACTGGTGGGATCACTCTGCAACGGAGAGGGGAGACTGCCTTTTGATCACTTGTGAGATCGCTCTGCTAGGCAGAGGGGAGACTGCCTTTTGATCGCTGGTGGGATCACTATGCTGTGGAGAGGGGAGACTGCCTTTTGATAACTGGTGGGATCACTCTGCTACGGAGAGGGGAGACTGCCTTTTGATCACTGGTGGGATCACTCTGCTACGGAGAGGGGAGACTGCCTTTTGATCACTGGTGAGATCGCTCTGCTAGGCAGAGGGGAGACTGCCTTTTGATCACTGGTGGCATCGCTCTGCTACGGGGAGGGGAGACTGCCTTTTGATCACAGGTGCGATCACTCTGCTATGGAGAGGGGAGACTGCCTTCTGAACACTGGTGAGATCACTCTGCTACGGAGAGGGGAGACTGCCTTTTGATCACTGGTGTGATCACTCTGCTATGGAGAGGGGAGACTGCCTTTTCATCACTGGTGAGATCACTCTGCTATGGAGCAGGGAGACTGCCTTTTGATCACTGGTGGAATCGCTCTGCTACAGAGAGGGGAGACTGCCTTTTGATCATTGGTGGGATCACTCTGCTGCGGAGAGGGGAGACTGCCTTTTGATCACTGGTGGGATCACTCTGCTACGGAGAGGGGAGACTGCCTTTTGATGACTGGTGAGATCGCTCTGCTAGGCAGAGGGGAGACTGCCTTTTGATCACTGGTGTGATCACTCTGCTATGGAGTGGGGAGACTGCCTTTAAATCACTGGTGAGATCACTCTGCTATGGAGCGGGGAGACTGCCTTTTGATCACTGGTGGAATCGCTCTGCTACAGAGAGGGGAGACTGCCTTTTGATCATTGGTGGGATCGCTCTGCTACGGAGAGGGGAGACTGCCTATTGATCATTGGTGGGATCGCTCTGCTAGGCAGAGGGGAGAATGCCTTTTGATCTTTGGTGGGATTGTTCTGCTATGGAGAGGGGAGACTGCCTTTTCATCACTGATGAGATCACTCTGCTATGGAGAGGGGAGACTGCCTTTTGATCACTGGTGGGATCGCTCTGCTACAGAGAGGAGAGACTGCCTATTGATCACTGGTGGGATCGATCTGCTACGGAGAGGAGAGACTGCCTATTGATCACTGGTGAGATCACTCTGCTATGGAGAGGGGAGACTGCCTTTTGATCACTGGTGAGATCGCTCTGCTAGGCAGAGGGGAGACTGCCTTTTGATCTTTGGTGGGATCGTTCTGCTATGGAGAGGGGAGACTGCCTTTTCATCACTGATGAGATCACTCTGCTATGGAGAGGGGAGACTGCCTTTTGATCACTGGTGAGATCGCTCTGCTAGGCAGAGGGGAGACTGCCTTTTGATCATTGGTGGGATCGTTCTGCTATGGAGAGGGGAGACTGCCTTTTGATCACTGGTGCGATCACTCTGCTATGGAGAGGGGAGACTGCCTTTTCATCACTGGTGAGATCACTCTGCTATGGAGAGGGGAGACTGCCTTTTGATCACTGGTGGGATCGCTCTGCTACAGAGAGGAGAGACTGCCTATTGATCACAGGTGGGATCGATCTGCTACGGAGAGGAGAGTCTGCCTATTGATCACTGGTGAGATCACTATGCTGTGGAGAGGGGAGACTGCCTTTTATTTACTGGTGGGATCACAATGCTGTGGAGAGGGGAGACTGCCTTTTGATCACTGGTGTGATCACTATGCTGTGGAGAGGGGAGACTGCCTTTTGATCACTGGTGGGATCACTCTGCCACGGAGAAAGGAGACTGCCTTTCGATGGCTGGTGGGATCGCTCTGCGGCGCATAGGGGAAACTGCCTTTTGATCATTGGTGGGATCACTCTGCTATGGAGAGGGGAGACTTCCTTTTGATCACTGGTGGGATCACTCTGCTACGCAGAGGGGAGACTGCCTTTTGATAACTGGTGAGATCACTCTGCTGCGGAGAGGGGAGACTGCCGTTTGATCACAGGTGAGATTGCTCTGCTAGGCAGAGGGGAGACTGCTTTTTGATCATTGGTGGGATCGTTCTGCTATGGAGAGGGGAGACTGCCTTTTCATCACTGATGAGATCACTCTGCTATGGAGAGGGGAGACTGCCTTTTGATCACTGGTGGGTTCGCTCTGCTACTGAGAGGGGAGACTGCCTTTTGATCATTGGTGGGATCGCTCTGCTATGGAGAGGAGAGACTGCCTATTGATCACTGGTGGGATCGATCTGCTACAGAGAGGGGAGACTGCCTATTGATCACTGGTGGGATCGATCTGCTACGGAGTGGAGAGACTGTCTATTGATCACTGGTGAGATCACTCTGCTATGGAGAGGGGAGACTGCCTTTTGATCACTGGTGGGATCGCTCTGCTACGGAGAGGAGAGACTGCCTATTGATCACTGGTGGGATCGATCTGCTACGGAGAGGAGAGACTGCCTATTGATCACTGGTGAGATCACTCTGCTATGGAGAGGGGAGCCTGCCTTTTGATCACTGGTGGGATCACTCTGCTACGGAGAGGGGAGACTGCCTTTTGATCGCTGCTGGGATCACTCTGCTACGGATAGGGGAGACTGCATTTTGATCACTGGTGGGATCGCTCTGCGGCGGAAAGGGGAGACCGCCTTTTGATCACTGGTGGGATCGCTCAGCTGCGGAGAGGGGAAACTGCCTTGTATTTACTGGTGGGATCACAATGCTGTGGAGTGGGGAGACTGCCTTTTGATCACTGGTGTGATCACTATGCTGTGGAGAGGGGAGACTGCCTTTTGAACACTGGTGGGATCACTCTGCCACGGAGAGGGGGGACTGCCTTTTGATCACTGGTGGGATCACTCTGCTACGGAGAGGGGAGACTGCCTTTTGATCACTGGTGAGATCGCTCTGCTACAGAGAGGGGAGACTGCCTTTTGATCATTGGTGGGATCACTCTGCTGCGGAGAGGGGAGACTGCCTTTTGATCACTGGTGGGATCACTCTGCTAGGCAGAGGGGAGACTGCCTTTTGATGACTGGTGAGATCGCTCTGCTAGGCAGAGGGGAGACTGCCTTTTGATCACTGGTGTGATCACTCTGCTATGGAGTGGGGAGACTGCCTTTAAATCACTGGTGAGATCACTCTGCTATGGAGCGGGGAGACTGCCTTTTGATCACTGGTGGAATCGCTCTGCTACAGAGAGGGGAGACTGCCTTTTGATCATTGGTGGGATCGCTCTGCTACGGAGAGGGGAGACTGCCTATTGATCATTGGTGGGATCGCTCTGCTAGGCAGAGGGGAGAATGCCTTTTGATCTTTGGTGGGATTGTTCTGCTATGGAGAGGGGAGACTGCCTTTTCATCACTGATGAGATCACTCTGCTATGGAGAGGGGAGACTGCCTTTTGATCACTGGTGGGATCGCTCTGCTACAGAGAGGAGAGACTGCCTATTGATCACTGGTGGGATCGATCTGCTACGGAGAGGAGAGACTGCCTATTGATCACTGGTGAGATCACTCTGCTATGGAGAGGGGAGACTGCCTTTTGATCACTGGTGAGATCGCTCTGCTAGGCAGAGGGGAGACTGCCTTTTGATCTTTGGTGGGATCGTTCTGCTATGGAGAGGGGAGACTGCCTTTTCATCACTGATGAGATCACTCTGCTATGGAGAGGGGAGACTGCCTTTTGATCACTGGTGAGATCGCTCTGCTAGGCAGAGGGGAGACTGCCTTTTGATCATTGGTGGGATCGTTCTGCTATGGAGAGGGGAGACTGCCTTTTGATCACTGGTGCGATCACTCTGCTATGGAGAGGGGAGACTGCCTTTTCATCACTGGTGAGATCACTCTGCTATGGAGAGGGGAGACTGCCTTTTGATCACTGGTGGGATCGCTCTGCTACAGAGAGGAGAGACTGCCTATTGATCACAGGTGGGATCGATCTGCTACGGAGAGGAGAGTCTGCCTATTGATCACTGGTGAGATCACTATGCTGTGGAGAGGGGAGACTGCCTTTTATTTACTGGTGGGATCACAATGCTGTGGAGAGGGGAGACTGCCTTTTGATCACTGGTGTGATCACTATGCTGTGGAGAGGGGAGACTGCCTTTTGATCACTGGTGGGATCACTCTGCCACGGAGAAAGGAGACTGCCTTTCGATGGCTGGTGGGATCGCTCTGCGGCGCATAGGGGAAACTGCCTTTTGATCATTGGTGGGATCACTCTGCTATGGAGAGGGGAGACTTCCTTTTGATCACTGGTGGGATCACTCTGCTACGCAGAGGGGAGACTGCCTTTTGATAACTGGTGAGATCACTCTGCTGCGGAGAGGGGAGACTGCCGTTTGATCACAGGTGAGATTGCTCTGCTAGGCAGAGGGGAGACTGCTTTTTGATCATTGGTGGGATCGTTCTGCTATGGAGAGGGGAGACTGCCTTTTCATCACTGATGAGATCACTCTGCTATGGAGAGGGGAGACTGCCTTTTGATCACTGGTGGGTTCGCTCTGCTACTGAGAGGGGAGACTGCCTTTTGATCATTGGTGGGATCGCTCTGCTATGGAGAGGAGAGACTGCCTATTGATCACTGGTGGGATCGATCTGCTACAGAGAGGGGAGACTGCCTATTGATCACTGGTGGGATCGATCTGCTACGGAGTGGAGAGACTGTCTATTGATCACTGGTGAGATCACTCTGCTATGGAGAGGGGAGACTGCCTTTTGATCACTGGTGGGATCGCTCTGCTACGGAGAGGAGAGACTGCCTATTGATCACTGGTGGGATCGATCTGCTACGGAGAGGAGAGACTGCCTATTGATCACTGGTGAGATCACTCTGCTATGGAGAGGGGCGCCTGCCTTTTGATCACTGGTGGGATCACTCTGCTACGGAGAGGGGAGACTGCCTTTTGATCGCTGCTGGGATCACTCTGCTACGGAGAGGGGAGACTGCATTTTGATCACTGGTGGGATCGCTCTGCGGCGGAAAGGGGAGACCGCCTTTTGATCACTGGTGGGATCGCTCAGCTGCGGAGAGGGGAAACTGCCTTGTATTTACTGGTGGGATCACAATGCTGTGCAGTGGGGAGACTGCCTTTTGATCACTGGTGTGATCACTATGCTGTGGAGAGGGGAGACTGCCTTTTGAACACTGGTGGGATCACTCTGCCACGGAGAGGGGAGACTGCCTTTTGATCACTGGTGGGATCACTCTGCTACGGAGAGGGGAGACTGCCTTTTGATCACTGGTGAGATCGCTCTGCTACAGAGAGGGGAGACTGCCTTTTGATCACTGGTGGGATTACTATGCTGTGGAGAGGGGAGACTGCCTGTTGATAACTGGTGGGATCACTCTGCTACGGAGAGGGGAGACTGCCTTTTGATCACTGGTGTGATCACTCTGCTACGGAGAGGGGAGACTGCCTTTTGATCACTGTTGAGATCGCTCTGCTAGGCAGAGGGGAGACTGCCTTTTGATCATTGGTGGGATCGTTCTGCTATGGAGAGGGGAGACTGCCTTTTGATCACTGGTGTGATCACTCTGCTATGGAGAGGGGAGACTGCCTTTTCATCACTGGTGAGATCACTCTGCTATGGAGAGGGGAGACTGCCTTTTGGTCACTGGTGGGAGCGCTCTGCTACTGAGAGGGGAGACTGCCTTTTGATCACTGGTGGGATCGCTCTGCTACGGAGAGGAGAGACTGCCTATTGATCACTGGTGGGATCGATCTGCTACGGAGAGGAGGGACTGCCTATTGATCACTGGTGGAATCGCTCTGCTACGGGGAGGGGAGACTGCCTTTTGATCACTGGTGGGATCACTCTGCTACGGAGAGGGGAAACTGCCTTTTGATCACTGGTGTGATCACTCTGCTACGGAGAGGGGAGACTGCCTTTTGATCATTGGTGGGATCGTTCTGCTATGGAGAGGGGAGACTGCCTTTTGATCACTGGTGTGATCACTCTGCTATGGAGAGGGGAGACTGCCTTTTCATCACTGGTGAGATCACTCTGCTATGGAGAGGGGAGACTGCCTTTTGATCACTGGTGGGAGCGCTCTGCTACTGAGAGGGGGGACTGCCTTTTGATCACTGGTGGGATCGCTCTGCTACGGAGAGGAGAGACTGCCTATTGATCACTTGTGGGATCGATCTGCTACGGAGAGGAGAGACTGCCTATTGATCACTGGTGGAATCGCTCTGCTACGGGGAGGGGAGACTGCCTTTTGATCACTGGTGCGATCACTCTGCTATGGAGAGGGGAGACTGCCTTTTCATCACTGGTGAGATCGCTCTGCTAGGCAGAGGGGAGACTGCCTTTTGATCACTGGTGTGATCACTCTGCTATGGAGAGGGGAGACTGCCTTTTCATCACTGGTGAGATCACTCTGCTATGGAGCGGGGAGACTGCCTTTTGATCACTGGTGGAATCGCTCTGCTACAGAGAGGGGAGACTGCCTTTTGATCATTGGTGGGATCACTCTGCTGCGGAGAGGGGAGACTGCCTTTTGATCACTGGTGGGATCACTCTGCTACGGAGAGGGGAGACTGCCTTTTGATGACTGGTGAGATCGCTCTGCTAGGCAGAGGGGAGACTGCCTTTTGATCACTGGTGAGATCACTCTGCTATGGAGCGGGGAGACTGCCTTTTGATCACTGGTGGAATCGCTCTGCTACAGAGAGGGGAGACTGCCTTTTGATCATTGGTGGGATCGCTCTGCTACGGAGAGGGGAGACTGCCTATTGATCATTGGTGGGATCGCTCTGCTAGGCAGAGGGGAGAATGCCTTTTGATCTTTGGTGGGATCGTTCTGCTATGGAGAGGGGAGACTGCCTTTTCATCACTGATGAGATCACTCTGCTATGGAGAGGGGAGACTGCCTTTTGATCACTGGTGGGATCGCTCTGCTACAGAGAGGAGAGACTGCCTATTGATCACTGGTGGGATCGATCTGCTACGGAGAGGAGAGACTGCCTATTGATCACTGGTGAGATCACTCTGCTATGGAGTGGGGAGACTGCCTTTTCATCACTGGTGAGATCACTCTGCTATGGAGCGGGGAGACTGCCTTTTGATCACTGGTGGAATCGCTCTGCTACAGAGAGGGGAGACTGCCTTTTGATCATTGGTGGGATCGCTCTGCTACGGAGAGGGGAGACTGCCTATTGATCATTGGTGGGATCGCTCTGCTAGGCAGAGGGGAGAATGCCTTTTGATCTTTGGTGGGATCGTTCTGCTATGGAGAGGGGAGACTGCCTTTTCATCACTGATGAGATCACTCTGCTATGGAGAGGGGAGACTGCCTTTTGATCACTGGTGGGATCGCTCTGCTACAGAGAGGAGAGACTGCCTATTGATCACTGGTGGGATCGATCTGCTACGGAGAGGAGAGACTGCCTATTGATCACTGGTGAGATCACTCTGCTATGGAGAGGGGAGACTGCCTTTTGATCACTGGTGAGATCGCTCTGCTAGGCAGAGGGGAGACTGCCTTTTGATCTTTGGTGGGATCGTTCTGCTATGGAGAGGGGAGACTGCCTTTTGATCACTGGTGCGATCACTCTGCTATGGAGAGGGGAGACTGCCTTTTGATCACTGGTGGGATCACTCTGCCACGGAGAAAGGAGACTGCCTTTCGATGGCTGGTGGGATCGCTCTGCGGCGCATAGGGGAAACTGCCTTTTGATCATTGGTGGGATCACTCTGCTATGGAGAGGGGAGACTGCCTTTTGATCACTGGTGGGATCACTCTGCTACGCAGAGGGGAGACTGCCTTTTGATAACTGGTGAGATCACTCTGCTGCGGAGAGGGGAGACTGCCGTTTGATCACAGGTGAGATCGCTCTGCTAGGCAGAGGGGAGACTGCTTTTTGATCATTGGTGGGATCGTTCTGCTATGGAGAGGGGAGACTGCCTTTTCATCACTGATGAGATCACTCTGCTATGGAGAGGGGAGACTGCCTTTTGATCACTGGTGGTTTCGCTCTGCTACTGAGAGGGGAGACTGCCTTTTGATCATCGGTGGGATCGCTCCGCTATGGAGAGGAGAGACTGCCTATTGATCACTGGTGAGATCACTCTGCTATGGAGAGGGGAGACTGCCTTTTGATCACTGGTGCGATCGCTCTGCTACGGAGAGGAGAGACTGCCTATTGATCACTGGTGGGATCGATCTGCTACGGAGAGGAGAGACTGCCTATTGATCACTGGTGAGATCACTCTGCTATGGAGAGGGGAGACTGCCTTTTGATCACTGGTGGGATCACTCTGCTACGGAGAGGGGAGACTGCCTTTTGATCGCTGCTGGGATCACTCTGCTACGGAGAGGGGAGACTGCATTTTGATCACTGGTGGGATCGCTCTGCGGCGGAAAGGGGAGACCGCCTTTTGATCACTGGTGGGATCGCTCAGCTGCGGAGAGGGGAAACTGCCTTGTATTTACTGGTGGGATCACAATGCTGTGGAGTGGGGAGACTGCCTTTTGATCACTGGTGTGATCACTATGCTGTGGAGAGGGGAGACTGCCTTTTGAACACTGGTGGGATCACTATGCTGTGGAGAGGGGAGACTGCCTTTTGATAACTGGTGGGATCACTATGCTGTGGAGAGGGGAAACTGCCTTTTGATCACTGGTGGGATCACTATGCTGTGGAGAGGGGAGACTGCCTTTTGATAACTGGTGGGATCACTCTGCTACGGAGAGGGGAGACTGCCTTTTGATCACTGGTGTGATCACTCTGCTACGGAGAGGGGAGACTGCCTTTTGATCACTTGTGAGATCGCTCTGCTAGGCAGAGGGGAGACTGCCTTTTGATCATTGGTGGGATCGTTCTGCTATGGAGAGGGGAGACTGCCTTTTGATCACTGGTGTGATCACTCTGCTATGGAGAGGGGAGACTGCCTTTTCATCACTGGTGAGATCCCTCTGCTACGGAGAGGGGAGACTGCCTTTTGATCACTGGTGAGATTGCTCTGCTAGGCAGAGGGGAGGCTGCCTTTTGATCACTGGTGAGATCGCTCTGCTAGGCAGAGGGGAGACTGCCTTTTGATCACTGCTGGGATCACTATGCTGTGGAGAGGGGAGACTGCCTTTTCATCACTGGTGAGATTGCTCTGCTAGGCAGAGGGGAGACTGCCTTTTGATCACTGGTGGAATCGCTCTGCTACGGGGAGGGGAGACTGCCTTTTGATCACTGGTGCGATCACTCTGCTATGGAGAGGGGAGACTGCCTTTTCATCACTGGTGAGATCGCTCTGCGGCGGAAAGGGGAGACCGCCTTTTGATCACTGGTGGGATCGCACAGCTGCGGAGAGGGGAAACTGCCTTGTATTTACTGGTGGGATCACAATGCTGTGGAGTGGGGAGACTGCCTTTTGATCACTGGTGTGATCACTATGCTGTGGAGAGGGGAGACTGCCTTTTGATCACTGGTTGGATCACTCTGCCACGGAGAGGGGAGACTGCCTTTTGATCACTGGTGGGATCGCTCTGCTAGGCAGATGGGAGACTGCCTTTTGATCACTGGTGGGATCACTATGCTGTGGAGAGGGGAGACTGCCTTTTGATAACTGCTGGGATCACTCTGCTACGGAGAGGGGAGACTGCCTTTTGATCACAGGTGGGATCACTCTGCTACGGAGAGGGGAGACTGCCTTTTGATCACTGGTGAGATCGCTCTGCTAGGCAGAGGGGAGACTGCCTTTTGATCATTGGTGGGATCGTTCTGCTATGGAGAGGGGAGACTGCCTTTTGATCACTGGTGTGATCACTCTGCTATGAAGAGGGGAGACTGCCTTTTCATCACTGGTGAGATCACTCTGCTATGGAGCGGGGAGACTGCCTTTTGATCACTGGTGGAATCGCTCTGCTACAGAGAGGGGAGACTGCCTTTTGATCATTGGTGGGATCGCTCTGCTACGGAGAGGGGAGACTGCCTATTGATCATTGGTGGGATCGCTCTGCTAGGCAGAGGGGAGACTGCCTTTTGATCTTTGGTGGGATCGTTCTGCTATGGAGAGGGGAGACTGCCTTTTCATCACTGATGAGATCACTCTGCTATGGAGAGGGGAGACTGCCTTTTGATCACTGGTGGGATCGCTCTGCTACAGAGAGGAGAGACTGCCTATTGATCACTGGTGGGATCGATCTGCTACGGAGAGGAGAGACTGCCTATTGATCACTGGTGAGATCACTCTGCTATGGAGAGGGGAGACTGCCTTTTGATCACTGGTGGGATCGCTCAGCTGCAGAGAGGGGATACTGCCTTTTGATCACTGGTGGGATAACTCTGCTACGGAGAGGAGAGACTGCCTATTGATCACTGGTGAGATCACTCTGCTATGGAGAGGGGAGACTGCCTGTTGATCACTGGTGGGATCAGTCTGCTACGGAGAGGGGAGACTGCCTTTTGATCACTGGTGAGATCGCTCTGCTAGGCAGAGGGGAGACTGCCTTTTGATCACTGGTGGGATCACTATGCTGTGGAGAGGGGAGACTGCCTTTTCATCACTGGTGAGATTGCTCTGCTAGGCAGAGGGGAGACTGCCTTTTGATCACTGGTGGAATCGCTCTGCTACGGGGAGGGGAGACTGCCTTTTGATCACTGGTGCGATCACTCTGCTATGGAGAGGGGAGACTGCCTTTTCATCACTGGTGAGATCGCTCTGCGGCGGAAAGGGGAGACCGCCTTTTGATCACTGGTGGGATCGCACAGCTGCGGAGAGGGGAAACTGCCTTGTATTTACTGGTGGGATCACAATGCTGTGGAGTGGGGAGACTGCCTTTTGATCACTGGTGTGATCACTATGCTGTGGAGAGGGGAGACTGCCTTTTGATCACTGGTTGGATCACTCTGCCACGGAGAGGGGAGACTGCCTTTTGATCACTGGTGGGATCACTCTGCAACGGAGAGGGGAGACTGCCTTTTGATCACTGGTGGGATCACTATGCTGTGGAGAGGGGAGACTGCCTTTTGATCACTGGTGAGATCGCTCTGCTAGGCAGAGGGGAGACTGCCTTTTGATCATTGGTGGGATCGTTCTGCTATGGAGAGGGGAGACTGCCTTTTGATTACTGGTGTGATCACTCTGCTATGGAGAGGGGAGACTGCCTTTTCATCACTGGTGAGATCACTCTGCTATGGAGCGGGGAGACTGCCTTTTGATCACTGGTGGAATCGCTCTGCTACAGAGAGGGGAGACTGCCTTTTGATCATTGGTGGGATCGCTCTGCTACGGAGAGGGGAGACTGCCTATTGATCATTGGTGGGATCGCTCTGCTAGGCAGAGGGGAGACTGCCTTTTGATCTTTGGTGGGATCGTTCTGCTATGGAGAGGGGAGACTGCCTTTTCATCACTGATGAGATCACTCTGCTATGGAGAGGGGAGACTGCCTTTTGATCACTGGTGGGATCGCTCTGCTACAGAGAGGAGAGACTGCCTATTGATCACTGGTGGGATCGATCTGCTACGGAGAGGAGAGACTGCCTATTGATCACTGGTGAGATCACTCTGCTATGGAGAGGGGAGACTGCCTTTTGATCACTGGTGAGATCGCTCTGCTAGGCAGAGGGGAGACTGCCTTTTGATCTTTGGTGGGATCGTTCTGCTATGGAGAGGGGAGACTGCCTTTTCATCACTGATGAGATCACTCTGCTATGGAGAGGGGAGACTGCCTTTTGATCACTGGTGAGATCGCTCTGCTAGGCAGAGGGGAGACTGCCTTTTGATCATTGGTGGGATCGTTCTGCTATGGAGAGGGGAGACTGCCTTTTGATCACTGGTGCGATCACTCTGCTATGGAGAGGGGAGACTGCCTTTTCATCACTGGTGAGATCACTCTGCTATGGAGAGGGGAGACTGCCTTTTGATCACTGGTGGGATCGCTCTGCTACAGAGAGGAGAGACTGCCTATTGATCACAGGTGGGATCGATCTGCTACGGAGAGGAGAGACTGCCTATTGATCACTGGTGAGATCACTCTGCTATGGAGAGGGGAGACTGCCTTTTGATCGCTGCTGGGATCGCTCTGCGGCGGAAAGGGGAGACCGCCTTTTGATCACTGGTGGGATCGCTCAGCTGCGGAGAGGGGAAACTGCCTTTTATTTACTGGTGGGATCACAATGCTGTGGAGAGGGGAGACTGCCTTTTGATCACTGGTGTGATCACTATGCTGTGGAGAGGGGAGACTGCCTTTTGATCACTGGTGGGATCACTCTGCCACGGAGAAAGAAGACTGCCTATCGATGGCTGGTGGGATCGATCTGCTGCGCATAGGGGAAACTGCCTTTTGATCATTGGTGGGATCACTCTGCTATGGAGAGGGGAGACTGCCTTTTGATCACTGGTGGGATCACTCTGCTACGCAGAGGGGAGACTGCCTTTTGATCACTGGTGAGATCACTCTGCTGCGGAGAGGGGAGACTGCCTTTTGATCACTGGTGAGATCGCTCTGCTAGGCAGAGGGGAGACTGCTTTTTGATCATTGGTGGGATCGTTCTGCTATGGAGAGGGGAGACTGCCTTTTCATCACTGATGAGATCACTCTGCTATGGAGAGGGGAGACTGCCTTTTGATCACTGGTGGGTTCGCTCTGCTACTGAGAGGGGAGACTGCCTTTTGATCATTGGTGGGATCGCTCTGCTATGGAGAGGAGAGACTGCCTATTGATCACTGGTGGGATCGATCTGCTACAGAGAGGGGAGACTGCCTATTGATCACTGGTGGGATCGATCTGCTATGGAGAGGGGAGACTGCCTTTTGATCACTGGTGGGATCGCTCTGCTACGGAGAGGAGAGACTGCCTATTGATCACTGGTGGGATCGATCTGCTACGGAGAGGAGAGACTGCCTATTGATCACTGGTGAGATCACTCTGCTATGGAGAGGGGAGACTGCCTTTTGATCACTGGGGGGATCACTCTGCTACGGAGAGGGGAGACTGCCTTTTGATCGCTGCTGGGATCACTCTGCTACGGAGAGGGGAGACTGCATTTTTGATCACTGGTGGGATCGCTCTGCGGCGGAAAGGGGAGACCGCCTTTTGATCACTGGTGGGATCGCTCAGCTGCGGAGAGGGGCAACTGCCTTGTATTTACTGGTGGGATCACAATGCTGTGGAGTGGGGAGACTGCCTTTTGATCACTGGTGTGATCACTATGCTGTGGAGAGGGGAGACTGCCTTTTGAACACTGGTGGGATCACTCTGCCACGGAGAGGGGAGACTGCCTTTTGATCACTGGTGGGATCACTCTGCTATGGAGAGGGGAGACTGCCTTTTGATCACTGGTGGGATCGCTCTTCTAGGCAGAGGGGAGACTGCCTTTTGATCACTGGTGAGATCGCTCTTCTAGGCAGAGGGGAGACTGCCTTTTGATCACTGGTGAGATCACTCTGCTAGGCAGAGGGGAGACTGCCTTTTGATCTTTGGTGGGATCGTTCTGCTATGGAGAGGGGAGACTGCCTTTTCATCACTGATGAGATCACTCTGCTATGGAGAGGGGAGACTGCCTTTTGATCACTGGTGGGATCGCTCTGCTACAGAAAGGAGAGACTGCCTATTGATCACTGGTGGGATCGATCTGCTACGGAGAGGAGAGACTGCCTATTGATCACTGGTGAGATCACTCTGCTATGGAGAGGGGAGACTGCCTTTTGATCACTGGTGAGATCGCTCTGCTAGGCAGAGGGGAGACTGCCTTTTGATCTTTGGTGGGATCGTTCTGCTATGGAGAGGGGAGACTGCCTTTTCATCACTGATGAGATCACTCTGCTATGGAGAGGGGAGACTGCCTTTTGATCACTGGTGAGATCGCTCTGCTAGGCAGAGGGGAGACTGCCTTTTGATCATTGGTGGGATAGTTCTGCTATGGAGAGGGGAGACTGCCTTTTGATCACTGGTGCGATCACTCTGGTATGGAGAGGGGAGACTGCCTTTTCATCACTGGTGAGATCACTCTGCTATGGAGAGGGGAGACTGCCTTTTGATCACTGGTGGGATCGCTCTGCTACAGAGAGGAGAGACTGCATATTGATCACAGGTGGGATCGATCTGCTACGGAGAGGAGAGACTGCCTATTGATCACTGGTGAGATCACTGTGCTATGGAGAGGGGAGACTGCCTTTTGAACGCTGCTGGGATCGCTCTGCGGCGGAAAGGGGAGACCGCCTTTTGGTCACTGGTGGGATCGCTCAGCTGTGGAGAGGGGAAACTGCCTTTTGATCACTGGTTGGATCACTCTGCCACGGAGAGGGGAGACTGCCTTTTGATCACTGGTGGGATCACTCTGCAACGGAGAGGGGAGACTGCCTTTTGATCACTGGTGGGATCACTATGCTGTGGAGAGGGGAGACTGCCTTTTGATCACTGGTGAGATCGCTCTGCTAGGCAGAGGGGAGACTGCCTTTTGATCATTGGTGGGATCGTTCTGCTATGGAGAGGGGAGACTGCCTTTTGATTACTGGTGTGATCACTCTGCTATGGAGAGGGGAGACTGCCTTTTCATCACTGGTGAGATCACTCTGCTATGGAGCGGGGAGACTGCCTTTTGATCACTGGTGGAATCGCTCTGCTACAGAGAGGGGAGACTGCCTTTTGATCATTGGTGGGATCGCTCTGCTACGGAGAGGGGAGACTGCCTATTGATCATTGGTGGGATCGCTCTGCTAGGCAGAGGGGAGACTGCCTTTTGATCTTTGGTGGGATCGTTCTGCTATGGAGAGGGGAGACTGCCTTTTCATCACTGATGAGATCACTCTGCTATGGAGAGGGGAGACTGCCTTTTGATCACTGGTGGGATCGCTCTGCTACAGAGAGGAGAGACTGCCTATTGATCACTGGTGGGATCGATCTGCTACGGAGAGGAGAGACTGCCTATTGATCACTGGTGAGATCACTCTGCTATGGAGAGGGGAGACTGCCTTTTGATCACTGGTGAGATCGCTCTGCTAGGCAGAGGGGAGACTGCCTTTTGATCTTTGGTGGGATCGTTCTGCTATGGAGAGGGGAGACTGCCTTTTCATCACTGATGAGATCACTCTGCTATGGAGAGGGGAGACTGCCTTTTGATCACTGGTGAGATCGCTCTGCTAGGCAGAGGGGAGACTGCCTTTTGATCATTGGTGGGATCGTTCTGCTATGGAGAGGGGAGACTGCCTTTTGATCACTGGTGCGATCACTCTGCTATGGAGAGGGGAGACTGCCTTTTCATCACTGGTGAGATCACTCTGCTATGGAGAGGGGAGACTGCCTTTTGATCACTGGTGGGATCGCTCTGCTACAGAGAGGAGAGACTGCCTATTGATCACAGGTGGGATCGATCTGCTACGGAGAGGAGAGACTGCCTATTGATCACTGGTGAGATCACTCTGCTATGGAGAGGGGAGACTGCCTTTTGATCGCTGCTGGGATCGCTCTGCGGCGGAAAGGGGAGACCGCCTTTTGATCACTGGTGGGATCGCTCAGCTGCGGAGAGGGGAAACTGCCTTTTATTTACTGGTGGGATCACAATGCTGTGGAGAGGGGAGACTGCCTTTTGATCACTGGTGTGATCACTATGCTGTGGAGAGGGGAGACTGCCTTTTGATCACTGGTGGGATCACTCTGCCACGGAGAAAGGAGACTGCCTATCGATGGCTGGTGGGATCGATCTGCTGCGCATAGGGGAAACTGCCTTTTGATCATTGGTGGGATCACTCTGCTATGGAGAGGGGAGACTGCCTTTTGATCACTGGTGGGATCACTCTGCTACGCAGAGGGGAGACTGCCTTTTGATCACTGGTGAGATCACTCTGCTGCGGAGAGGGGAGACTGCCTTTTGATCACTGGTGAGATCGCTCTGCTAGGCAGAGGGGAGACTGCTTTTTGATCATTGGTGGGATCGTTCTGCTATGGAGAGGGTAGACTGCCTTTTCATCACTGATGAGATCACTCTGCTATGGAGAGGGGAGACTGCCTTTTGATCACTGGTGGGTTCGCTCTGCTACTGAGAGGGGAGACTGCCTTTTGATCATTGGTGGGATCGCTCTGCTATGGAGAGGAGAGACTGCCTATTGATCACTGGTGGGATCGATCTGCTACAGAGAGGGGAGACTGCCTATTGATCACTGGTGGGATCGATCTGCTATGGAGAGGGGAGACTGCCTTTTGATCACTGGTGGGATCGCTCTGCTACGGAGAGGAGAGACTGCCTATTGATCACTGGTGGGATCGATCTGCTACGGAGAGGAGAGACTGCCTATTGATCACTGGTGAGATCACTCTGCTATGGAGAGGGGAGACTGCCTTTTGATCACTGGGGGGATCACTCTGCTACGGAGAGGGGAGACTGCCTTTTGATCGCTGCTGGGATCACTCTGCTACGGAGAGGGGAGACTGCATTTTTGATCACTGGTGGGATCGCTCTGCGGCGGAAAGGGGAGACCGCCTTTTGATCACTGGTGGGATCGCTCAGCTGCGGAGAGGGGCAACTGCCTTGTATTTACTGGTGGGATCACAATGCTGTGGAGTGGGGAGACTGCCTTTTGATCACTGGTGTGATCACTATGCTGTGGAGAGGGGAGACTGCCTTTTGAACACTGGTGGGATCACTCTGCCACGGAGAGGGGAGACTGCCTTTTGATCACTGGTGGGATCACTCTGCTATGGAGAGGGGAGACTGCCTTTTGATCACTGGTGGGATCGCTCTTCTAGGCAGAGGGGAGACTGCCTTTTGATCACTGGTGAGATCGCTCTTCTAGGCAGAGGGGAGACTGCCTTTTGATCACTGGTGAGATCACTCTGCTAGGCAGAGGGGAGACTGCCTTTTGATCTTTGGTGGGATCGTTCTGCTATGGAGAGGGGAGACTGCCTTTTCATCACTGATGAGATCACTCTGCTATGGAGAGGGGAGACTGCCTTTTGATCACTGGTGGGATCGCTCTGCTACAGAAAGGAGAGACTGCCTATTGATCACTGGTGGGATCGATCTGCTACGGAGAGGAGAGACTGCCTATTGATCACTGGTGAGATCACTCTGCTATGGAGAGGGGAGACTGCCTTTTGATCACTGGTGAGATCGCTCTGCTAGGCAGAGGGGAGACTGCCTTTTGATCTTTGGTGGGATCGTTCTGCTATGGAGAGGGGAGACTGCCTTTTCATCACTGATGAGATCACTCTGCTATGGAGAGGGGAGACTGCCTTTTGATCACTGGTGAGATCGCTCTGCTAGGCAGAGGGGAGACTGCCTTTTGATCATTGGTGGGATAGTTCTGCTATGGAGAGGGGAGACTGCCTTTTGATCACTGGTGCGATCACTCTGGTATGGAGAGGGGAGACTGCCTTTTCATCACTGGTGAGATCACTCTGCTATGGAGAGGGGAGACTGCCTTTTGATCACTGGTGGGATCGCTCTGCTACAGAGAGGAGAGACTGCATATTGATCACAGGTGGGATCGATCTGCTACGGAGAGGAGAGACTGCCTATTGATCACTGGTGAGATCACTGTGCTATGGAGAGGGGAGACTGCCTTTTGAACGCTGCTGGGATCGCTCTGCGGCGGAAAGGGGAGACCGCCTTTTGATCACTGGTGGGATCGCTCAGCTGCGGAGAGGGGAAACTGCCTTTTATTTACTGGTGGGATCACAATGCTGTGGAGAGGGGAGACTGCCTTTTGATCACTGGTGTGATCACTATGCTGTGGAGAGGGGAGACTGCCTTTTGATCACTGGTGGGATCACTCTGCCACGGAGAAAGGAGACTGCCTATCGATGGCTGGTGGGATCGCTCTGCTGCCCATAGGGGAAACTGCCTTTTGATCATTGGTGGGATCACTCTGCTATGGAGAGGGGAGACTGCCTTTTGATCACTGGTGGGATCACTCTGCTACGCAGAGGGGAGACTGCCTTTTGATCACTGGTGAGATCACTCTGCTGCGGAGAGGGGAGACTGCCTTTTGATCACTGGTGAGATCGCTCTGCTAGGCAGAGGGGAGACTGCTTTTTGATCATTGGTGGGATCGTTCTGCTATGGAGAGGGGAGACTGCCTTTTCATCACTGATGAGATCACTCTGCTATGGAGAGGGGAGACTGCCTTTTGATCACTGGTGGGTTCGCTCTGCTACTGAGAGGGGAGACTGCCTTTTGATCATTGGTGGGATCGCTCTGCTATGGAGAGGAGAGACTGCCTATTGATCACTGGTGGGATCGATCTGCTACAGAGAGGGGAGACTGCCTTTTGATCACTGGTGGGATCGCTCAGCTGCGGAGAGGGGAAACTGCCTTGTATTTACTGGTGGGATCACAATGCTGTGGAGTGGGGAGACTGCCTTTTGATCACTGGTGTGATCACTATGCTGAGGAGAGGGGAGACTGCCTTTTGAACACTGTTGGGATCACTCTGCCACGGAGAGGGGAGACTGCCTTTTGATCACTGGTGGGATCACTCTGCTACGGAGAGGGGAGACTGCCTTTTGATCACTGGTGAGATCGCTCTTCTAGGCAGAGTGGAGACTGCCTTTTGATCACTGGTGGGATCACTATGCTGTGGAGAGGGGAGACTGCCTTTTGATAACTGGTGGGGTCAGTCTGCTACGGAGAGGGGAGACTGCCTATTGATCATTGGTGGGATCGCTCTGCTACAGAGAGGGGAGACTGCCGTTTGATCACTGGTGGGATCACTCTGCTGCGCAGAGGGGAGACTGCCTTTTGATCACTGGTGAGATCGCTCTGCTAGGCAGAGGGGAGACTGCCTTTTGATCTTTGGTGGGATCGTTCTGCTATGGAGAGTGTAGACTGCCTTTTCATCACTGATGAGATCACTCTGCTATGGAGAGGGGTGACTGCCTTTTGATCACTGGTGAGATCGCTCTGCTAGGCAGAGGGGAGACTGCCTTTTGATCATTGGTGGGATCGTTCTGCTATGGAGAGGGGAGACTGCCTTTTGATCACTGGTGCGATCACTCTGCTATGGAGAGGGGAGACTGCCTTTTCATCACTGGTGAGATCACTCTGCTATGGAGAGGGGAGACTGCCTTTTGATCACTGGTGGGATCGCTCTGCTACAGAGAGGAGAGACTGCCTATTGATCACTGGTGGGATCGATCTGCTACGGAGAGGAGAGACTGCCTATGATCACTGGTGAGATCACTCTGCTATGGAGAGGGGAGACTGCCTTTTGATCGCTGGTGGGATCGCTCAGCTGCGGAGAGGGGAAACTGCCTTTTATTTACTGGTGGGATCACAATGCTGTGGAGAGGGGAGACTGCCTTTTGATCTTTGGTGGGATCGTTCTGCTATGGAGAGTGTAGACTGCCTTTTCATCACTGATGAGATCACTCTGCTATGGAGAGGGGTGACTGCCTTTTGATCACTGGTGAGATCGCTCTGCTAGGCAGAGGGGAGACTGCCTTTTCATCACTGGTGAGATCACTCTGCTATGGAGAGGGGAGACTGCCTTTTGATCACTGGTGGGATCGCTCTGCTACAGAGAGGAGAGACTGCCTATTGATCACTGGTGGGATCGATCTGCTACGGAGAGGAGAGACTGCCTATGATCACTGGTGAGATCACTCTGCTATGGAGAGGGGAGACTGCCTTTTGATCGCTGGTGGGATCGCTCAGCTGCGGAGAGGGGAAACTGCCTTTTATTTACTGGTGGGATCACAATGCTGTGGAGAGGGGAGACTGCCTTTTGATCACTGGTGAGATCGCTCTGCTAGGCAGAGGGGAGACTGCCTTTTGATCACTGGTGGGATCGCTCTGCTACGGAGAGGAGAGACTGCCTATTGATCACTGGTGGGATCGATCTGCTACGGAGAGGAGAGACTGCCTATTGATCACTGGTGAGATCACTCTGCTTTGGAGAGGGGAGAATGCCTTTTGATCACTGGTGGGATCACTCTGCTACGGAGAGGGGAGACTGCCTTTTGATCGCTGCTGGGATCACTCTGCTACGGAGAGGGGAGACTGCATTTTGATCACTGGTGGGATCGCTCTGCGGCGGAAAGGGGAGACCGCCTTTTGATCATTGGTGGGATCGCTCAGCTGCGGAGAGGGGAAACTGCCTTTTATTTACTGGTGGGATCACAATGCTGTGGAGAGGGGAGACTGCCTTTTGATCACTGGTGTGATCACTATGCTGTGGGGAGGGGAGACTGCCTTTTGATCACTGGTGCGATCACTCTGCTATGGAGAGGGGAGACTGCCTTTTCATCACTGGTGAGATCATTCTGCTATGGAGCGGGGAGACTGCCTTTTGATCACTTGTGGAATCGCTCTGCTACGGAGAGGGGAGACTGCCTTTTGATCATTGGTGGGATCGCTCTGCTACGGAGAGGAGAGACTGCCTATTGATCACTAGTGGGATCAATCTGCTACAGAGAGGGGAGACTGCCTTTTGATCATTGGTGGGATCGCTCTGCTACGGAGAGGGGAGACTGCCTTTTGATCATTGGTGGGATCGCTCTGCTACGGAGAGGAGAGACTGCCTATTGATCACTGGTGGGATCGATCTGCTACAGAGAGGGGAGACTGCCTTTTGATCATTGGTGTGATCGCTCTGCTACGGAGAGGGGAGACTGCCTTTTGATTATTGGTGGGATCGCTCTGCTACGGAGAGGAGAGACTGCCTATTGATTACTGGTGGGATCGATCTGCTACGGAGAGGAGAGACTGCCTATTGATCACTGGTGAGATCACTCTTCTATGGAGAGGGGAGACTGCCTTTCGATGACTGGTGGGATCGCTCTGCTGCGCAGAGGGGAAACTGCCTTTTGAACATTGGTGGGATCACTCTGCTATGGAGAGGGGAGACTGCCTTTTGATCACTGGTGGGATCACTCTGCTACGCAGAGGGGAGACTGCCTTTTGATCACTGGTGAGATCACTCTGCTGCGGAGAGGGGAAACTGCCTTTTATTTACTGGTGGGATCGTTCTGCTGTGGAGAGGGGAGACTGGCTTTTGATGACTGGTGTGATCGCAGTGCTACGGAGAGGGGAAACTGCCTTTTGATTACTGGTGGGATCGCTCAGCTGCAGAGAGGGGATACTGCCTTTTGATCACTGGTGGGATAACTCTGCTACGGAGAGGAGAGACTGCCTTTTGATCACTTGTGGGATAACTCTGCTACGGACAGGGGAGACTGCCTTTAGATTCCTGGTGGGATCGCTCAGCTGCGGAGAGGGGAAACTGCCATTTATTTACTGGTGGGATCGTTCTGCGGTGGAGAGGGGAGACTGGCTTTTGATGACTGGTGGGATCACTCTGCTACGGAGAGGGGAAACTGCATTTTGATCACTGGTGGGATCGCTCAGCTGCAGAGAGGGGAAACTGCCTTTTGTATAATGGTGGGATCATTATGCTGCGGAGAGGGGAGACTGCCGTTTGATCACTGGTGGGATCACTCTGTTATGGAGAGGGGAGACTGCCTTTTGATCACTGGTGGGATCGCTAAGCTGCAGAGAGGGGAGACTGCCTTTTGATCACTTCTGGGATCACTCTGCTGCTGAGAGGGGAGACTGCCTTTTGATCACTGGTGGGATCACTCTGCTACGAAGAGGGGAGACTGCCTTTTGAACACTGGTGGGATCACTCTGCTACGGAGAGGGGAGACTGCCTTTTGATCACTGGTGAGATCACTCTGCTATGGAGAGGGGAGACTGCCTTTTGATCCCTGGTGGGATAGCTCAGCTGCGGAGAGGGGAAACTGCCTTTTGATCGCTGCTGGGATCACTCTGCTACGGAGAGGGGAAACTGCATTTTGATCACTGGTGGGATCGCTCTGCGGCGGAAAGGGGAGACCGCCTTTTGATCATTGGTGGGATCGCTCAGCTGCGGAGAGGGGAAACTGCCTTTTATTTACTGGTGGGATCACAATGCTGTGGAGAGGGGAGACTGCCTTTTGATCACTGGTGTGATCACTATGCTGTGGGGAGGGGAGACTGCCTTTTGATCACTGGTGCGATCACTCTGCTATGGAGAGGGGAGACTGCCTTTTCATCACTGGTGAGATCATTCTGCTATGGAGCGGGGAGACTGCCTTTTGATCACTGGTGGAATCGCTCTGCTACGGAGAGGGGAGACTGCCTTTTGATCATTGGTGGGATCGCTCTGCTACGGAGAGGAGAGACTGCCTATTGATCACTGGTGGGATCAATCTGCTACAGAGAGGGGAGACTGCCTTTTGATCATTGGTGGGATCGCTCTGCTACGGAGAGGGGAGACTGCATTTTGATCATTGGTGGGATCGCTCTGCTACGGAGAGGAGAGACTGCCTATTGATCACTGGTGGGATCGATCTGCTACGTAGAGGAGAGACTGCCTATTGATAACTGGTGAGATCACTCTGCTATGGAGAGGGGAGACTGCCTTTCGATGACTGGTGGGATCGCTCTGCTGCGGAGAGTGGAAGCTGCCTTTTATTTACTGGTGGGATCGTTCTGCAGTGGAGAGGGGAGACTGGCTTTTGATGACTGGTGTGATCGCAGTGCTACGGAGAGGGGAAACTGCCTTTTGATCACTGGTGGGATCGCACTGCTACGGAGAGGAGAGACTGCCTATTGATCACTGGTGGGATCGATCTGCTACAGAGAGGGGAGACTGCCTTTTCATCATTGGTGGGATCGCTCTGCTACGGAGAGGGGAGACTGCCTTTTGATCATTGGTGGGATCGCTCTGCTACGGAGAGGAGAGACTGCCTATTGATCACTGGTGGGATCGATCTGCTACGGAGAGGAGAGACTGCCTATTGATCACTGGTGGGATCGTTCTGCTATGGAGAGGGGAGACTGCCTTTCGATGACTGGTGTGATCGCAGTGCTACGGAGAGGGGAAACTGCCTTTTGATCACTGGTGGGATCGCACTGCTACGGAGAGGAGAGACTGCCTATGGATCACTGGTGGGATCGATCTGCTACAGAGAGGGGAGACTGCCTTTTGATCATTGGTGGGATCGCTCTGCTACGGAGAGGGGAGACTGCCTTTTGATCATTGGTGGGATCGCTCTGCTACGGAGAGGAGAGACTGCCTATTGATCACTGGTGGGATCGATCTGCTACGGAGAGGAGAGACTGCCTATTGATCACTGGTGGGATCGTTCTGCTATGGAGAGGGGAGACTGCCTTTCGATGACTGGTGGGATCGCTCTGCTGTGCAGAGGGGAAACTGCCTTTTGATCATTGGTGGGATCACTCTGCTATGGGGAGGGGAGACTGCCTTTTGATCACTGGTGGGATCACTCTGCTACGGAGAGGGGAGACTGCCTTTTGATCACTGGTGGGATCACTCTGCTACGGAGAGGGGAGACTGCCTTTTGATCACTGGTGGGATCGCTCTGCTACGCAGAGGGGAGACTGCCTTTTGATCACTGGTGGGATCACTCTGCTACGGAGAGGGGAGACTACCTTTTGATCACTGGTGGGATCACTCTGCTACGCAGAGGGGAAACTGCCTTTTATTTACTGGTGAGATCGTTCTGCTGTGGAGAGGGGAGACTGCCTTTTGATCACTGGTGAGATCGCTCTGCTAGGCAGAGGGGAGACTGCTTTTTGATCATTGGTGGGATCGTTCTGCTATGGAGAGGGGAGACTGCCTTTTCATCACTGATGAGATCACTCTGCTATGGAGAGGGGAGACTGCCTTTTGATCACTGGTGGGTTCGCTCTGCTACTGAGAGGGGAGACTGCCTTTTGATCATTGGTGGGATCGCTCTGCTATGGA
Source organism: Hypanus sabinus (assembly GCF_030144855.1). Classification (NCBI taxonomy): domain Eukaryota; kingdom Metazoa; phylum Chordata; class Chondrichthyes; order Myliobatiformes; family Dasyatidae; genus Hypanus; species Hypanus sabinus. The sequence goes on along the minus strand of NC_082729.1, from coordinate 10,302,016 downwards.
GCGGAGAGACTGCCTATTGATCACTGGTGGGATCGATCTGCTACAGAGAGGGGAGACTGCCTATTGATCATTGGTGGGATCGATCTGCTATGGAGAGGGGAGACTGCCTTTTGATCACTGGTGGGATCGCTCTGCTACGGAGAGGAGAGACTGCCTATTGATCACTGGTGGGATCGATCTGCTACGGAGAGGAGAGACTGCCTATTGATCACTGGTGAGATCACTCTGCTATGGAGAGGGGAGACTGCCTTTTGATCACTGGTGGGATCAGTCTGCTACGGAGAGGGGAGACTGCCTTTTGATCGCTGCTGGGATCACTCTGCTACGGAGAGGGGAGCCTGCATTTTGATCACTGGTGGGATCGCTCTGCGGCGGAAAGGGGAGACCGCCTTTTGATCACTGGTGGGATCGCTCAGCTGCGGAGAGGGGAAACTGCCTTGTATTTACTGGTGGGATCACAATGCTGTGGAGTGGGGAGACTGCCTTTTGATCACTGGTGTGATCACTATGCTGTGGAGAGGGGAGACTGCCTTTTGAACACTGGTGGGATCACTCTGCCACGGAGAGGGGAGACTGCCTTTGGATCACTGGTGGGATCACTCTGCTACGGAGAGGGGAGACTGCCTTTTGATCACTGGTGAGATCGCTCTTCTAGGCAGAGGGGAGACTGCCTTTTGATCACTGGTGGGATCACTATGCTGTGGAGAGGGGAGACTGCCTTTTGATAACTGGTGGGATCACTCTGCTACGGAGAGGGGAGACTGCCTTTTGATCACTGGTGGGATCACTCTGCTACGGAGAGGGGAGACTGCCTTTTGATCACTGGTGAGATCGCTCTGCTAGGCAGAGGGGAGACTGCCTTTTGATCATTGGTGGGATCGTTCTGCTATGGAGAGGGGAGACTGCCTTTTGATCACTGGTGTGATCACTCTGCTATGGAGAGGGGAGACTGCCTTTTCATCACTGGTGAGATCCCTCTGCTATGGAGCGGGGAGACTGCCTTTTGATCACTGGTGGAATCGCTCTGCTACGGGGAGGGGAGACTGCCTTTTGATCACTGGTGGAATCGCTCTGCTACAGAGAGGGGAGACTGCCTTTTGATCATTGGTGGGATCGCTCTGCTACGGAGAGGGGAGACTGCCTATTGATCATTGGTGGGATCGCTCTGCTACAGAGAGGGGAGACTGCCTTTTGATCACTGGTGAGATCGCTCTGCTAGGCAGAGGCAAGACTGCCTTTTGATCTTTGGTGGGATCGTTCTGCTATGGAGAGTGGAGACTGCCTTTTCATCACTGATGAGATCACTCTGCTATGGAGAGGGGAGACTGCCTTTTGATCACTGGTGAGATCGCTCTGCTAGGCAGAGGGGAGACTGCCTTTTGATCATTGGTGGGATCGTTCTGCTATGGAGAGGGGAGACTGCCTTTTGATCACTGGTGCGATCACTCTGCTATGGAGAGGGGAGACTGCCTTTTGATCACTGGTGGGATCGCTCTGCTACAGAGAGGAGAGACTGCCTATTGATCACTGGTGGGATCGATCTGCTACGGAGAGGAGAGACTGCCTATTGATCACTGGTGAGATCACTCTGCTATGGAGAGGGGAGACTGCCTTTTGATCGCTGCTGGGATCGCTCTGCGGCGGAAAGGGGAGACCGCCTTTTGATCACTGGTGGGATCGCTCAGCTGCGGAGAGGGGAAACTGCCTTTTATTTACTGTTGGGATCACAATGCTGTGGAGAGGGGAGACTGCCTTTTGATCACTGGTGTGATCCCTATGCTGTGGAGAGGGGAGACTGCCTTTTGATCACTGGTGGGATCACTCTGCCACGGAGAGGGGAGACTGCCTTTTGATCACTGGTGGGATCACTCTGCTACGGAGAGGGGAGACTGCCTTTTGATCACTGGTGAGATTGCTCTGCTAGGCAGAGGGGAGACTGCCTTTTGATCACTGGTGGAATCGCTCTGCTATGGGGAGGGGAGACTGCCTTTTGATCACAGGTGCGATCACTCTGCTATGGAGAGGGGAGACTGCCTTTTCATCACTGGTGAGATCACTCTGCTATGGAGCGGGGAGACTGCCTTTTGATCACTGGTGGAATCGCTCTGCTACGGGGAGGGGAGACTGCCTTTTGATCACTGGTGGAATCGCTCTGCTACGGAGAGGGGAGGCTGCCTTTTGATCATTGGTGGGATCGCTCTGCTACGGAGAGGAGAGACTGCCTATTGATCACTGGTGGGATCGATCTGCTACAGAGAGGGGAGACTGCCTTTTGATCATTGGTGTGATCGCTCTGCTACGGAGAGGGGAGACTGCCTTTTGATTATTGGTGGGATCGCTCTGCTACGGAGAGGAGAGACTGCCTATTGATTACTGGTGGGATCGATCTGCTACGGAGAGGAGAGACTGCCTATTGATCACTGGTGAGATCACTCTGCTATGGAGAGGGGAGACTGCCTTTCGATGACTGGTGGGATCGCTCTGCTGCGCAGAGGGGAAACTGCCTTTTGAACATTGGTGGGATCACTCTGCTATGGAGAGGGGAGACTGCCTTTTGATCACTGGTGGGATCACTCTGCTACGCAGAGGGGAGACTGCCTTTTGATCACTGGTGAGATCACTCTGCTGCGGTGAGGGGAAACTGCCTTTTATTTACTGGTGGGATCGTTCTGCTGTGGAGAGGGGAGACTGGCTTTTGATGACTGGTGTGATCGCAGTGCTACGGAGAGGGGAAACTGCCTTTTGATCACTGGTGGGATCGCTCAGCTGCAGAGAGGGGATACTGCCTTTTGATCACTGGTGGGATAACTCTGCTACGGAGAGGAGAGACTGCCTTTTGATCACTTGTGGGATAACTCTGCTACGGACAGGGGAGACTGCCTTTAGATTCCTGGTGGGATCGCTCAGCTGCGGAGAGGGGAAACTGCCATTTATTTACTGGTGGGATCGTTCTGCGGTGGAGAGGGGAGACTGGCTTTTGATGACTGGTGGGATCACTCTGCTACGGAGAGGGGAAACTGCATTTTGATCACTGGTGGGATCGCTCAGCTGCAGAGAGGGGAAACTGCCTTTTGTATAATGGTGGGATCATTATGCTGCGGAGAGGGGAGACTGCCGTTTGATCACTGGTGGGATCACTCTGTTATGGAGAGGGGAGACTGCCTTTTGATCACTGGTGGGATCGCTAAGCTGCAGAGAGGGGAGACTGCCTTTTGATCACTTCTTGGATCACTCTGCTGCTGAGAGGGGAGACTGCCTTTTGATCACTGGTGGGATCACTCTGCAACGAAGAGGGGAGACTGCCTTTTGAACACTGGTGGAATCACTCTGCTACGGAGAGGGGAGACTGCCTTTTGATCACTGGTGGGATCACTCTGCTACAAAGAGAGGAGACTGCCTTTTGAACACTGGTGGGATCACTCTGCTACGGAGAGGGGAGACTGCCTTTTGATCACTGGTGAGATCACTCTGCTATGGAGAGGGGAGACTGCCTATTGATCCCTGGTGGGATAGCTCAGCTGCGGAGAGGGGAAACTGCCTTTTATTTACTGGTGGGATCGTTCTGCTGTGGAGAGGGGAGACTGGCTTTTGATGACTGGTGGGATCACTCTGCTACGGAGAGGGGATACTGCCTTTTGATCACTGGTGGGATCGTTATGCTGCGGAGAGGGGAGACTGCCTTTTGATTATTGGTGGGATCGCTCTGCTATTGGAGAGGGGAGACTGCCGTTTGATCACTGGTGGGATCACTCTGCTGCGGAGAGGGGAGACTGCCTTTTATTTAATGGTGGGATCGTTCTGCTGTGGAGATGGGAGACTGGCATTTGATCACTGGTGGGATCACTCTGCTACGGAGTGGGGAAACTGCATTTTGATCACTGGTGGGATCGCTCAGCTGCAGAGAGGGGAGACTGCCTTTTGATCTCTGCTGGGATCACTCTGCTGCGGAGAGGGGAGACTGCCTTTTGATCACTGGTGGGATCACTCTGCTATAAAGAGGGGAGACTGCCTTTTGAACACTGGTGGGATCACTCTGCTACGGAGAGGGGAGACTGCCTTTTGATCACTGGTGGGATCGCTCTGCTAGGCAGAGGGGAGACTGTCTTTTGATCATTGGTGGGATCGTTCTGCTATGGAGAGGGGAGACTGCCTTTTGATCACTGGTGCGATCACTCTGCTATGGAGAGGGCAGACTGCCTTTTCATCACTGGTGAGATCACTCTGCTATGGAGAGGGGAGACTGCCTTTTGATCACTGGTGTGATCACTATGCTGTGGGGAGGGGAGACTGCCTTTTGATCATTGGTGGGATCGCTCTGCTATGGAGAGGAGAGACTGCCTATTGATCACTGGTGGGATCGATCCGCTACAGAGAGGGGAGACTGCCTATTGATCACTGGTGGGATCGATCTGCTACGGAAAGGAGAGACTGCCTATTGATCACTGGTGGGATCACTCTGCTATGGAGAGGGGAGACTGCCTTTTGATCACTGGTGGGATCGCTCTGCTTCGGAGAGGAGAGACTGCCTATTGATCACTGGTGGGATCGATCTGCTACGGAGAGGAGAGACTGCCTATTGATCACTGGTGAGATCACTCTGCTATGGAGAGGGGAGACTGCCTTTTGATCACTGGTGGGATCACTCTGCTACGGAGAGGGGAGACTGCCTTTTGATCGCTGCTGGGATCACTCTGCTACGGAGAGGGGAGACTGCATTTTGATCACTGGTGGGATCGCTCTGCGGCGGAAAGGGGAGACCGCCTTTTGATCATTGGTGGGATCGCTCAGCTGCGGAGAGGGGAAACTGCCTTTTATTTACTGGTGGGATCACAATGCTGTGGAGAGGGGAGACTGCCTTTTGATCACTGGTGTGATCACTATGCTGTGGGGAGGGGAGACTGCCTTTTGATCACTGGTGGGATCACTCTGCCACGGAGAGGGGAGACTGCCTTTTGATCACTGGTGGGATCACTCTGCTAAGGAGAGGGGAGACTGCTTTTTGATCACTGGTGAGATCGCTCTGCTAGGCAGAGGGGAGTCTGCCTTTTGATCATTGGTGGGATCGTTCTGCTATGAAGAGGGGAGACTGCCTTTTGATCACTGGTGCGATCACTTTTGCTATGGAGAGGGGAGACTGCCTTTTCATCACTGGTGAGATCATTCTGCTATGGAGCGGGGAGACTGCCTTTTGATCACTGGTGGAATCGCTCTGCTACGGAGAGGGGAGAATGCCTTTTGATCATTGGTGGGATCGCTCTGCTACGGAGAGGAGAGACTGCCTATTGATCACTGGTGGGATCGATCTGCTACAGAGAGGGGAGACTGCCTTTTGATCATTGGTGGGATCGCTCTGCTACGGAGAGGGGAGACTGCCTTTTGATCATTGGTGGGATCGCTCTGCTACGGAGAGGAGAGACTGCCTATTGATCACTGGTGGGATCGATCTGCTACGTAGAGGAGAGACTGCCTATTGATCACTGGTGAGATCACTCTGCTATGGAGAGGGGAGACTGCCTTTCGATGACTGGTGGGATCGCTCTGCTGCGCAGAGGGGAAACTGCCTTTTGATCATTGGTGGGATCACTCTGCTATGGAGAGGGGAGACTGCCTTTTGATCACTAGTGGGATCACTCTGCTACGCAGAGGGGAGGCTGCCTTTTGATCACTGGTGAGATCACTCTGCTGCGGAGAGGGGAAGCTGCCTTTTATTTACTGGTGGGATCGTTCTGCAGTGGAGAGGGGAGACTGGCTTTTGATGACTGGTGTGATCGCAGTGCTACGGAGAGGGGAAACTGCCTTTTGATCACTGGTGGGATCGCACTGCTACGGAGAGGAGAGACTGCCTATTGATCACTGGTGGGATCGATCTGCTACAGAGAGGGGAGACTGCCTTTTTATCATTGGTGGGATCGCTCTGCTACGGAGAGGGTAGACTGCCTTTTGATCATTGGTGGGATCGCTCTGCTACGGAGAGGGGAGACTGCATTTTGATCACTGGTGGGATCGCTCTGCGGCGGAAAGGGGAGACCGCCTTTTGATCATTGGTGGGATCGCTCAGCTGCGGAGAGGGGAAACTGCCTTTTATTTACTGGTGGGATCACAATGCTGTGGAGAGGGGAGACTGCCTTTTGATCACTGGTGTGATCACTATGCTGTGGGGAGGGGAGACTGCCTTTTGATCACTGGTGGGATCACTCTGCCACGGAGAGGGGAGACTGCCTTTTGATCACTGGTGGGATCACTCTGCTACGGAGAGGGGAGACTGCTTTTTGATCACTGGTGAGATCGCTCTGCTAGGCAGAGGGGAGTCTGCCTTTTGATCATTGGTGGGATCGTTCTGCTATGAAGAGGGGAGACAGCCTTTTGATCACTGGTGCGATCACTCTGCTATGGAGAGGGGAGACTGCCTTTTCATCACTGGTGAGATCATTCTGCTATGGAGCGGGGAGACTGCCTTTTGATCACTGGTGGAATCGCTCTGCTACGGAGAGGGGAGACTGCCTTTTGATCATTGGTGGGATCGCTCTGCTACGGAGAGGAGAGACTGCCTATTGATCACTGGTGGGATCGATCTGCTACAGAGAGGGGAGACTGCCTTTTGATCATTGGTGGGATCGCTCTGCTACGGAGAGGGGAGACTGCCTTTTGATCATTGGTGGGATCGCTCTGCTACGGAGAGGAGAGACTGCCTATTGATCACTGGTGGGATCGATCTGCTACGTAGAGGAGAGACTGCCTATTGATCACTGGTGAGATCACTCTGCTATGGAGAGGGGAGACTGCCTTTCGATGACTGGTGGGATCGCTCTGCTGCGCAGAGGGGAAACTGCCTTTTGATCATTGGTGGGATCACTCTGCTATGGAGAGGGGAGACTGCCTTTTGATCACTAGTGGGATCACTCTGCTACGCAGAGGGGAGGCTGCCTTTTGATCACTGGTGAGATCACTCTGCTGCGGAGAGGGGAAGCTGCCTTTTATTTACTGGTGGGATCGTTCTGCAGTGGAGAGGGGAGACTGGCTTTTGATGACTGGTGTGATCGCAGTGCTACGGAGAGGGGAAACTGCCTTTTGATCACTGGTGGGATCGCACTGCTACGGAGTGGAGAGACTGCCTATTGATCACTGGTGGGATCGATCTGCTACAGAGAGGGGAGACTGCCTTTTGATCATTGGTGGGATCGCTCTGCTACGGAGAGGGGAGACTGCCTTTTGATCATTGGTGGGATCGCTCTGCTACGGAGAGGAGAGACTGCCTATTGATCACTGGTGGGATCGATCTGCTACGGAGAGGAGAGACTGCCTATCGATCACTGGTGGGATCGTTCTGCTATGGAGAGGGGAGACTGCCTTTCGATGACTGGTGGGATCGCTCTGCTGTGCAGAGGGGAAACTGCCTTTTGATCATTGGTGGGATCACTCTGCTATGGGGAGGGGAGACTGCCTTTTGATCACTGGTGGGATCACTCTGCTACGGAGAGGGGAGACTGCCTTTTGATCACTGGTGGGATCACTCTGCTACGGAGAGGGGAGACTTCCTTTTGATCACTGGTGGGATCGCTCTGCTACGGAGAGGGGAGACTGCCTTTTGATCACTGGTGGGATCACTCTGCTACGGAGAGGGGAGACTGCCTTTTGATCACTGGTGGGATCACTCTGCTACGCAGAGGGGAAACTGCCTTTTATTTACTGGTGGGATCGTTCTGCTCTGGAGAGGGGAGACTGGCTTTTGATGACTGGTGTGATAGCAGTACTACGGAGAGGGGAAACTGCCTTTTGATCACTGGTGGGATCGCTCAACTGCAGAGAGGGGAAACTGCCTTTTGATCACTGGTGGGATCGCTCAGCTGCAGAGAGGGGAGACTGGCTTTTGATGACTGGTGGGATCGCACTGCTACGGAGAGGAGAGACTGCCTTTTGATCACTGGTGGGATAACTCTGCTACGGAGAGGCGAGACTGCCTTTAGATTCCTGGTGGGATCGCTCAGCTGCGGAGAGGGGAAACTGCCATTTATTTACTGGTGGGATCGTTCTGCGGTGGAGAGGGGAGACTGTCTTTTGATGACTGGTGGGATCACTCTGCTACGGAGTGGGGAAACTGCATTTTGATCACTGGTGGGATCGCTCAGCTGCAGAGAGGGGAAACTGCCTTTTGTATAATGGTGGATCATTATGCTGCGGAGAGGGGAGACTGCCGTTTGATCACTGGTGGGATCGCACTGCTACGGAGAGGAGAGACTGCCTTTTGATCAGTGGTGGGATAACTCTGCTACGGAGAGGGGAGACTGCCTTTAGATTCCTGGTGGGATCGCTCAGCTGCGGAGAGAAGAAACTGCCATTTATTTACTTGTGGGATCGTTCTGCGGTGGAGAGGGGAGACTGGCTTTTGATGACTGGTGGGATCACTCTGCTACGGAGAGGGGAAACTGCATTTTGATCACTGGTGGGATCGCTCAGCTGCAGAGAGGGGAAACTGCCTTTTGTATAATGGTGGGATTATTATGCTGCGGAGAGGGGAGACTGCCGTTTGATCACTGGTGGGATCACTCTGTTATGGAGAGGGGAGACTGCCTTTTGATCATTGGTGGGATCGTTCTGCTATGGAGAGGGGAGACTGCCTTTTGATCACTGGTGAGATCACTCTGCTATGGAGCGGGGAGACTGCCTTTTGATCACTGGTGGAATCGCTCTGCTACGGGGAGGGGAGACTGCCTTTTGATCACTGGTGGAATCGCTCTTGTACAGAGAGGGGAGACTGCCTTTTGATCATTGGTGGAATCGCTCTGCTACCGAGAGGGGAGACTGCCTATTGATCATTGGTGGGATCGCTCTGCTACAGAGAGGGGAGACTGCCGTTTGATCACTGGTGGGATCACTCTGCTGCGCAGAGGGGAGACTGCGTTTTGATCACTGGTGAGATCGCTCTGCTAGGCAGAGGGGAGACTGCCTTTTGATCTTTGGTGGGATCGTTCTGCTATGGAGAGGGGAGACTGCCTTTTCATCACTGATGAGATCACTCTGCTATGGAGAGGGGAGACTGCCTTTTGATCACTGGTGAGATCGCTCTGCTAGGCAGAGGGGAGACTGCCTTTTGATCATTGGTGGGATCGTTCTGCTATGGAGAGGGGAGACTGCCTTTTGATCACTGGTGCGATCACTCTGCTATGGAGAGGGGAGACTGCCTTTTCATCACTGGTGAGATCAGTCTGCTATGGAGAGGGGAGACTGCCTTTTGATCACTGGTGGGATCGCTCTGCTGCAGAGAGGAGAGACTGCCTATTGATCACTGGTGGGATCGATCTGCTACGGAGAGGAGAGACTGCCTATTGATCACTGGTGAGATCACTCTGCTATGGAGAGGGGAGACTGCCTTTTGATCGCTGCTGGGATCGCTCTGCGGCGGAAAGGGGAGACCGCCTTTTGATCACTGGTGGGAACGCTCAGCTGCGGAGAGGGGAAACTGCCTTTTATTTACTGGTGGGATCACAATGCTGTGGAGAGGGGAGACTGCCTTTTGATCACTGGTGTGATCACTATGCTGTGGAGAGGGGAGACTGCCTTTTGATCACTGGTGGGATCACTCTGCCACGGAGAGGGGAGACTGCCTTTTGATCACTGGTGGGATCACTCTGCTATGGAGAGGGGAGACTGCCTTTTGATCACTGGTGAGATCGCTGTGCTATGGAGAGGGGAGACTGCCTTTAGATCACTGGTGGGATCGCTCAGCTGCGGAAAGGTGAGACTGCCTTTTGATCCCTGGTGGGATCGTTCAGCTGCGGAGAGGGGAAACTGCATTTTATTTACTGGTGGGATCACAATGCTGTGGAGAGGGGAGACTGCCTTTTGATCACTGGTGTGATCACTATGCTGTGGGGAGGGGAGACTGCCTTTTGATCACTGGTGGGATCACTCTGCCACGGAGAGGGGAGACTGCCTTTTGATCACTGGTGGGATCACTCTGCTACGGAGAGGGGAGACTGCTTTTTGATCACTGGTGAGATCGCTCTGCTAGGCAGAGGGGAGTCTGCCTTTTGATCATTGGTGGGATCGTTCTGCTATGAAGAGGGGAGACAGCCTTTTGATCACTGGTGCGATCACTCTGCTATGGAGAGGGGAGACTGCCTTTTCATCACTGGTGAGATCATTCTGCTATGGAGCGGGGAGACTGCCTTTTGATCACTGGTGGAATCGCTCTGCTACGGAGAGGGGAGACTGCCTTTTGATCATTGGTGGGATCGCTCTGCTACGGAGAGGAGAGACTGCCTATTGATCACTGGTGGGATCGATCTGCTACAGAGAGGGGAGACTGCCTTTTGATCATTGGTGGGATCGCTCTGCTACGGAGAGGGGAGACTGCCTTTTGATCATTGGTGGGATCGCTCTGCTACGGAGAGGAGAGACTGCCTATTGATCACTGGTGGGATCGATCTGCTACGTAGAGGAGAGACTGCCTATTGATCACTGGTGAGATCACTCTGCTATGGAGAGGGGAGACTGCCTTTCGATGACTGGTGGGATCGCTCTGCTGCGCAGAGGGGAAACTGCCTTTTGATCATTGGTGGGATCACTCTGCTATGGAGAGGGGAGACTGCCTTTTGATCACTAGTGGGATCACTCTGCTACGCAGAGGGGAGGCTGCCTTTTGATCACTGGTGAGATCACTCTGCTGCGGAGAGGGGAAGCTGCCTTTTATTTACTGGTGGGATCGTTCTGCAGTGGAGAGGGGAGACTGGCTTTTGATGACTGGTGTGATCGCAGTGCTACGGAGAGGGGAAACTGCCTTTTGATCACTGGTGGGATCGCACTGCTACGGAGTGGAGAGACTGCCTATTGATCACTGGTGGGATCGATCTGCTACAGAGAGGGGAGACTGCCTTTTGATCATTGGTGGGATCGCTCTGCTACGGAGAGGGGAGACTGCCTTTTGATCATTGGTGGGATCGCTCTGCTACGGAGAGGAGAGACTGCCTATTGATCACTGGTGGGATCGATCTGCTACGGAGAGGAGAGACTGCCTATCGATCACTGGTGGGATCGTTCTGCTATGGAGAGGGGAGACTGCCTTTCGATGACTGGTGGGATCGCTCTGCTGTGCAGAGGGGAAACTGCCTTTTGATCATTGGTGGGATCACTCTGCTATGGGGAGGGGAGACTGCCTTTTGATCACTGGTGGGATCACTCTGCTACGGAGAGGGGAGACTGCCTTTTGATCACTGGTGGGATCACTCTGCTACGGAGAGGGGAGACTTCCTTTTGATCACTGGTGGGATCGCTCTGCTACGGAGAGGGGAGACTGCCTTTTGATCACTGGTGGGATCACTCTGCTACGGAGAGGGGAGACTGCCTTTTGATCACTGGTGGGATCACTCTGCTACGCAGAGGGGAAACTGCCTTTTATTTACTGGTGGGATCGTTCTGCTCTGGAGAGGGGAGACTGGCTTTTGATGACTGGTGTGATAGCAGTACTACGGAGAGGGGAAACTGCCTTTTGATCACTGGTGGGATCGCTCAGCTGCAGAGAGGGGAAACTGCCTTTTGATCACTGGTGGGATCGCTCAGCTGCAGAGAGGGGAGACTGGCTTTTGATGACTGGTGGGATCGCACTGCTACGGAGAGGAGAGACTGCCTTTTGATCACTGGTGGGATAACTCTGCTACGGAGAGGCGAGACTGCCTTTAGATTCCTGGTGGGATCGCTCAGCTGCGGAGAGGGGAAACTGCCATTTATTTACTGGTGGGATCGTTCTGCGGTGGAGAGGGGAGACTGTCTTTTGATGACTGGTGGGATCACTCTGCTACGGAGTGGGGAAACTGCATTTTGATCACTGGTGGGATCGCTCAGCTGCAGAGAGGGGAAACTGCCTTTTGTATAATGGTGGATCATTATGCTGCGGAGAGGGGAGACTGCCGTTTGATCACTGGTGGGATCGCACTGCTACGGAGAGGAGAGACTGCCTTTTGATCAGTGGTGGGATAACTCTGCTACGGAGAGGGGAGACTGCCTTTAGATTCCTGGTGGGATCGCTCAGCTGCGGAGAGAAGAAACTGCCATTTATTTACTTGTGGGATCGTTCTGCGGTGGAGAGGGGAGACTGGCTTTTGATGACTGGTGGGATCACTCTGCTACGGAGAGGGGAAACTGCATTTTGATCACTGGTGGGATCGCTCAGCTGCAGAGAGGGGAAACTGCCTTTTGTATAATGGTGGGATTATTATGCTGCGGAGAGGGGAGACTGCCGTTTGATCACTGGTGGGATCACTCTGTTATGGAGAGGGGAGACTGCCTTTTGATCATTGGTGGGATCGTTCTGCTATGGAGAGGGGAGACTGCCTTTTGATCACTGGTGAGATCACTCTGCTATGGAGCGGGGAGACTGCCTTTTGATCACTGGTGGAATCGCTCTGCTACGGGGAGGGGAGACTGCCTTTTGATCACTGGTGGAATCGCTCTTGTACAGAGAGGGGAGACTGCCTTTTGATCATTGGTGGAATCGCTCTGCTACCGAGAGGGGAGACTGCCTATTGATCATTGGTGGGATCGCTCTGCTACAGAGAGGGGAGACTGCCGTTTGATCACTGGTGGGATCACTCTGCTGCGCAGAGGGGAGACTGCGTTTTGATCACTGGTGAGATCGCTCTGCTAGGCAGAGGGGAGACTGCCTTTTGATCTTTGGTGGGATCGTTCTGCTATGGAGAGGGGAGACTGCCTTTTCATCACTGATGAGATCACTCTGCTATGGAGAGGGGAGACTGCCTTTTGATCACTGGTGAGATCGCTCTGCTAGGCAGAGGGGAGACTGCCTTTTGATCATTGGTGGGATCGTTCTGCTATGGAGAGGGGAGACTGCCTTTTGATCACTGGTGCGATCACTCTGCTATGGAGAGGGGAGACTGCCTTTTCATCACTGGTGAGATCAGTCTGCTATGGAGAGGGGAGACTGCCTTTTGATCACTGGTGGGATCGCTCTGCTGCAGAGAGGAGAGACTGCCTATTGATCACTGGTGGGATCGATCTGCTACGGAGAGGAGAGACTGCCTATTGATCACTGGTGAGATCACTCTGCTATGGAGAGGGGAGACTGCCTTTTGATCGCTGCTGGGATCGCTCTGCGGCGGAAAGGGGAGACCGCCTTTTGATCACTGGTGGGATCGCTCAGCTGCGGAGAGGGGAAACTGCCTTTTATTTACTGGTGGGATCACAATGCTGTGGAGAGGGGAGACTGCCTTTTGATCACTGGTGTGATCACTATGCTGTGGAGAGGGGAGACTGCCTTTTGATCACTGGTGGGATCACACTGCCACGGAGAGGGGAGACTGCATTTTGATCACTGGTGGGATCACTCTGCTACGGAGAGGGGAGACTGCCTTTTGATCACTGGTGAGATCGCTCTGCTAGGCAGAGGGGAGACTGCCTTTTGATCACTGGTGGGATCACTCTGCCACGGAGAGGGGAGACTGCCTTTCGATGACTGGTGGGGTCGCTCTGCTGCGCATAGGGGAAACTGCCTTTTGATCATTTGTGGGATCACTCTGCTATGGAGAGGGGAGACTGCCTTTTGATCACTGGTGGAATCACTCTGCTACGCAGTGGGGAGACTGCCTTTTGATCACTGGTGAGATCGCTCTGCTAGGCAGAGGGGAGACTGCTTTTTGATCATTGGTGGGATCGTTCTGCTATGGAGAGGGGAGACTGGCTTTTGATGACTGTTGGGATCAGTCTGCTACGGAGAGGGGAAACTGCATTTTGATCACTGGTGGGATCGCTCAGCTGCAGAGAGGGGAAACTGCCTTTTGTATAATGGTGGGATCATTATGCTGCGGAGAGGGGAGACTGCCGTTTGATCACTGGTGGGATCACTCTGTTATGGAGAGGGGAGACTGCCTTTTGATCACTGGTGGGATCGCTAAGCTGCAGAGAGGGGAGACTGCCTTTTGATCTCTGCTGGGATCACTCTGCTGCGGAGAGGGGAGACTGCCTTTTGATCACTGGTGGGAGCACTCTGCTATGAAGAGGGGAGACTGCCTTTTGAACACTGGAGGATCACTCTGCTACGGAGAGGGGAGACTGCCTTTTGATCACTGGTGGGATCACTCTGCTACAAAGAGAGGAGACTGTCTTTTGAACACTGGTGAGGTCACTCTGCTACGGAGAGGGGAAACTGCCTTTTGATCACCGGTGGGATCACTATGCTGTGGAGAGGGGAGACTGCCTTTTGATCACTGGTGGGATCACTCTGCTACGGAGAGGGGAGACTGCCTTTTGATCATTGGTGGGATCGCTCCGCTACGGAGAGGGGATAGTGCTTTTTGATCACTGGTGGGATCACAATGCTGTGGCGAGGGGAGACTGCCTTTTGATCACTGGTGAGATCACTCTGCTTCAGAGAGGTGAGACTGCCTTTTGATCACTGGTGAGATCACTCTGCTACGGAGAGGGCAGACTGCCTTTTGATCACTGGTGGGATCACTCTGCTACAAAGAGAGGAGACTGCCTTTTGAACACTGGTGAGATCACTCTGCTACGGAGAAGGGAGACTGCCTTTTGATCACTGGTGGGATCACTATGCTATGGAGAGGGGAGACTGCCTATTGATCATTGGTGGGATCGCTCTGCTACAGAGAGGGGAGACTGCCTTTTGATCACTGGTGGGATCACTCTGCTACGGGGAGGGGAGACTGCCTTTTGATCACTGGTGGGTCGCTCTGCTGCGCAGAGGGGATACTGCCTTTTGATCATTGGTGGGATCGCTCTGCTACGGAGAGGGGAGACTGCCTTTTGATCATTGGTGGGATCGATCGGCTACAGAGAGGGGAGACTGCCTTTTGATCACTGGTGAGATCACTCTGCTATGGAGAGGGGAGACTGCCTTTTGATCACTAGTGGGATCACTCCACTATGGAGAGGGGAGACTGCCTTTTGATCACTGGTGGGATCACTCTGCTATGGAGAGGGGAGACTGCCTTTTGATCACTGGTGAGATCGCTGTGCTATGGAGAGGGGAGACTGCCTTTAGATCACTGGTGGGATCGCTCAGCTGCGGAAAGGTGAGACTGCCTTTTGATCCCTGGTGGGATCGTTCAGCTGCGGAGAGGGGAAACTGCATTTTATTTACTGGTGGGATCGTTCTGCTGTGGAGAGGGGAGATTGGCTTTTGATGAGTGGTGGGATCACTCTGCTACGGAGAGGGGAAACTGCCTTTTGATCACTGGTGAGATCGCTCTGCTAGGCAGAGGGGAGACTGCCTTTTGATCACTGGTGGGATCACTATGCTGTGGAGTGGGGAGACTGCCTTTTGATAACTGGTGGGATCACTCTGCTACGGAGAGGGGAGACTGCCTTTTGATCACTGGTGGGATTGTTATGCTGCGGAGAGGGGAGACTGCCTTTTGATCATTGGTGGGATCGCTCTGCTATTGGAGAGGGGAGACTGCCGTTTGATCACTGGTGGGATCACTCTGCTACTGAGAGGGGAGACTGCCTTTTGATCACTGCTGGGATCACTCTGCTGCGGAGAGGGGAGACTGCCTTTTATTTAATGGTGGGATCGTTGTGCTGTGGAGAGGGGAGACTGGCTTTTGATCACTGGTGGGATCACTCTGCTACGGAGTGGGGAAAATGCATTTTGATCACTGGTGGGATCGCTCAGCTGCAGAGAGGGGAGACTGCCTTTTGATCTCTGCTGGGATCACTCTGCTGCGGAGAGGGGAGACTGCCTTTTGATCACTGGTGGGATCACTCTGCTATGAAGAGGGGAGACTGCCTTTTGAACACTGGAGGGATCACTCTGCTACGGAGAGGGGAGACTGCCTTTTGATCACTGGTGGGATCACTCTGCTACAAAGAGAGGAGACTGTCTTTTGAACACTGGTGAGGTCACTCTGCTACGGAGAGGGGAAACTGCCTTTTGATCACCGGTGGGATCACTATGCTGTGGAGAGGGGAGACTGCCTTTTGATCACTGGTGGGATCACTCTGCTACGGAGAGGGGAGACTGACTTTTGATCATTGGTGGGATCGCTCCGCTACGGAGAGGGGATAGTGCTTTTTGATCACTGGTGGGATCACAATGCTGTGGCGAGGGGAGACTGCCTTTTTATCACTGGTGAGATCACTCTGCTTCAGAGAGGTGAGACTGCCTTTTGATCACTGGTGAGATCACTCTGCTACGGAGAGGGCAGACTGCCTTTTGATCACTGGTGGGATCGCTCTGCTACAGAGAGGGGAGTCTGCCTTTTGATCACTGGTGGGATCACTCCACCATGGAGAGGGGAAACTGCCTTTTGTTTAATGGTGGGATCATTATGCTGCGGAGAGGGGAGACTGCCGTTTGATCACTGGTGGGATCAGTCGGCTACGGAGAGGGGAGACTGCCTTTTGATCACTGGTGGGATCGCTCAGCTGTAGAGAGGGGAGACTACCTTTTGATCACTGGTGGGATCACTCTGCAACAAAGAGAGGAGACTGCCTTCTGAACACTGGTGAGATCACTCTGCTACGGAGAGGGGAGACTGCCTTTTGATCACTGGTTGGATCACTCTGCTATGGAGAGGGGAGACTGCCTATTGATCATTGGTGGGATCGCTCTGCTACAGAGAAGGGAGACTGCCTTTTGATCACTGGTGGGATCACTCTGCTACGGAGAGGGGAGACTGCCTTTTGATCACTGGTGAGATCGCTCTGCTAGGCAGAGGGGAGACTGCCTTTTGATCATTGGTGTGATCGTTCTGTTATGGAGAGGAGAGACTGCCTTTTGATCGCTGGTGCGATCACTATGCTATGCAGAGGGGAGACTGCCTTTTGATCATTGGTGGGATCACTCTGCTACGGGGAGGGGAGACTGCCTTTTGATCATTGGTGGGATCGTTCTGCTATGGAGAGTGGAGACTGCCTTTTGATCATTGGTGGGATCGCTCCGCTACGGAGAGGGGATAGTGCCTTTTGATCACTGGTGGGATCACAATGCTGTGGCGAGGGGAGACTGCCTTTTGATCACTGGTGGGATCGCTCAGCTGCGGAAAGGTGAGACTGCCTTTTGATACCTGGTGGGATCGCTCAGCTGCGGAGAGGGGAAACTGCCATTTATTTACTGGTGGGATCGTTCTGCTGCGGAGAGGGGAGACTGGCTTTTGATGACTGGTGGGATCGCTCAGCTGCAGAGAGGGGAAACTGCCTTTTGTTTAATGGTGGGATCATTATGCTGCGGAGAGGGGAGACTGCCGTTTGATCAATGGTGGGATCAGTCGGCTACGAAGAGGGGAAACTGCCATTTATTTACTGGTGGGATCGTTCTGCTGTGGAGAGGGGAGACTGGCTTTTGATGACTGGTGGGATCACTCTGCTACGGAGAGGGGAAACTGCCTTTTGATCACTGGTGGGATCGCTCAGCTGCACAGAGGGGAAACTGCCTTTTGTTTAATGGTGGGATCATTATGCTGCGGAGAGGGGAGACTGCCGTTTGATCACTGGTGGGATCAGTCGGCTACGGAGAGGGGAGACTGCCTTTTGATCACTGGTGGGATCGCTCAGCTGCAGAGAGGGGAGACTACCTTTTGATCACTGGTGGGATCACTCTGCAACAAAGAGAGGAGACTGCCGTTTGATCACTGGTGGGATCAGTCGGCTACGGAGTGGGGAGACTGCCTTTTGATCACTGGTGGGATCGCTCAGCTGCAGAGAGGGGAAACTGCCTTTTGTATAATGGTGGGATTATTATGCTGCGGAGAGGGGAGACTGCCGTTTGATCACTGGTGGGATCACTCTGTTATGGAGAGGGGAGACTGCCTTTTGATCATTGGTGGGATCGTTCTGCTATGGAGAGGGGAGACTGCCTTTTGATCACTGGTGAGATCACTCTGCTATGGAGCGGGGAGACTGCCTTTTGATCACTGGTGGAATCGCTCTGCTACGGGGAGGGGAGACTGCCTTTTGATCACTGGTGGAATCGCTCTTGTACAGAGAGGGGAGACTGCCTTTTGATCATTGGTGGAATCGCTCTGCTACCGAGAGGGGAGACTGCCTATTGATCATTGGTGGGATCGCTCTGCTACAGAGAGGGGAGACTGCCGTTTGATCACTGGTGGGATCACTCTGCTGCGCAGAGGGGAGACTGCGTTTTGATCACTGGTGAGATCGCTCTGCTAGGCAGAGGGGAGACTGCCTTTTGATCTTTGGTGGGATCGTTCTGCTATGGAGAGGGGAGACTGCCTTTTCATCACTGATGAGATCACTCTGCTATGGAGAGGGGAGACTGCCTTTTGATCACTGGTGAGATCGCTCTGCTAGGCAGAGGGGAGACTGCCTTTTGATCATTGGTGGGATCGTTCTGCTATGGAGAGGGGAGACTGCCTTTTGATCACTGGTGCGATCACTCTGCTATGGAGAGGGGAGACTGCCTTTTCATCACTGGTGAGATCAGTCTGCTATGGAGAGGGGAGACTGCCTTTTGATCACTGGTGGGATCGCTCTGCTGCAGAGAGGAGAGATTGCCTATTGATCACTGGTGGGATCGATCTGCTACGGAGAGGAGAGACTGCCTATTGATCACTGGTGAGATCACTCTGCTATGGAGAGGGGAGACTGCCTTTTGATCGCTGCTGGGATCGCTCTGCGGCGGAAAGGGGAGACCGCCTTTTGATCACTGGTGGGATCGCTCAGCTGCGGAGAGGGGAAACTGCCTTTTATTTACTGGTGGGATCACAATGCTGTGGAGAGGGGAGACTGCCTTTTGATCACTGGTGTGATCACTATGCTGTGGAGAGGGGAGACTGCCTTTTGATCACTGGTGGGATCACTCTGCCACGGAGAGGGGAGACTGCATTTTGATCACTGGTGGGATCACTCTGCTACGGAGAGGGGAGACTGCCTTTTGATCACTGGTGAGATCGCTCTGCTAGGCAGAGGGGAGACTGCCTTTTGATCACTGGTGGGATCACTCTGCCACGGAGAGGGGAGACTGCCTTTCGATGACTGGTGGGGTCGCTCTGCTGCGCATAGGGGAAACTGCCTTTTGATCATTTGTGGGATCACTCTGCTATGGAGAGGGGAGACTGCCTTTTGATCACTGGTGGAATCACTCTGCTACGCAGTGGGGAGACTGCCTTTTGATCACTGGTGAGATCGCTCTGCTAGGCAGAGGGGAGACTGCTTTTTGATCATTGGTGGGATCGTTCTGCTATGGAGAGGGGAGACTGGCTTTTGATGACTGTTGGGATCAGTCTGCTACGGAGAGGGGAAACTGCATTTTGATCACTGGTGGGATCGCTCAGCTGCAGAGAGGGGAAACTGCCTTTTGTATAATGGTGGGATCATTATGCTGCGGAGAGGGGAGACTGCCGTTTGATCACTGGTGGGATCACTCTGTTATGGAGAGGGGAGACTGCCTTTTGATCACTGGTGGGATCGCTAAGCTGCAGAGAGGGGAGACTGCCTTTTGATCTCTGCTGGGATCACTCTGCTGCGGAGAGGGGAGACTGCCTTTTGATCACTGGTGGGAGCACTCTGCTATGAAGAGGGGAGACTGCCTTTTGAACACTGGAGGATCACTCTGCTACGGAGAGGGGAGACTGCCTTTTGATCACTGGTGGGATCACTCTGCTACAAAGAGAGGAGACTGTCTTTTGAACACTGGTGAGGTCACTCTGCTACGGAGAGGGGAAACTGCCTTTTGATCACCGGTGGGATCACTATGCTGTGGAGAGGGGAGACTGCCTTTTGATCACTGGTGGGATCACTCTGCTACGGAGAGGGGAGACTGCCTTTTGATCATTGGTGGGATCGCTCCGCTACGGAGAGGGGATAGTGCTTTTTGATCACTGGTGGGATCACAATGCTGTGGCGAGGGGAGACTGCCTTTTGATCACTGGTGAGATCACTCTGCTTCAGAGAGGTGAGACTGCCTTTTGATCACTGGTGAGATCACTCTGCTACGGAGAGGGCAGACTGCCTTTTGATCACTGGTGGGATCACTCTGCTACAAAGAGAGGAGACTGCCTTTTGAACACTGGTGAGATCACTCTGCTACGGAGAAGGGAGACTGCCTTTTGATCACTGGTGGGATCACTATGCTATGGAGAGGGGAGACTGCCTTTTCATCACTGGTGAGATCAGTCTGCTATGGAGAGGGGAGACTGCCTTTTGATCACTGGTGGGATCGCTCTGCTGCAGAGAGGAGAGACTGCCTATTGATCACTGGTGGGATCGATCTGCTACGGAGAGGAGAGACTGCCTATTGATCACTGGTGAGATCACTCTGCTATGGAGAGGGGAGACTGCCTTTTGATCGCTGCTGGGATCGCTCTGCGGCGGAAAGGGGAGACCGCCTTTTGATCACTGGTGGGATCGCTCAGCTGCGGAGAGGGGAAACTGCCTTTTATTTACTGGTGGGATCACAATGCTGTGGAGAGGGGAGACTGCCTTTTGATCACTGGTGTGATCACTATGCTGTGGAGAGGGGAGACTGCCTTTTGATCACTGGTGGGATCACTCTGCCACGGAGAGGGGAGACTGCATTTTGATCACTGGTGGGATCACTCTGCTACGGAGAGGGGAGACTGCCTTTTGATCACTGGTGAGATCGCTCTGCTAGGCAGAGGGGAGACTGCCTTTTGATCACTGGTGGGATCACTCTGCCACGGAGAGGGGAGACTGCCTTTCGATGACTGGTGGGGTCGCTCTGCTGCGCATAGGGGAAACTGCCTTTTGATCATTTGTGGGATCACTCTGCTATGGAGAGGGGAGACTGCCTTTTGATCACTGGTGGAATCACTCTGCTACGCAGTGGGGAGACTGCCTTTTGATCACTGGTGAGATCGCTCTGCTAGGCAGAGGGGAGACTGCTTTTTGATCATTGGTGGGATCGTTCTGCTATGGAGAGGGGAGACTGGCTTTTGATGACTGTTGGGATCAGTCTGCTACGGAGAGGGGAAACTGCATTTTGATCACTGGTGGGATCGCTCAGCTGCAGAGAGGGGAAACTGCCTTTTGTATAATGGTGGGATCATTATGCTGCGGAGAGGGGAGACTGCCGTTTGATCACTGGTGGGATCACTCTGTTATGGAGAGGGGAGACTGCCTTTTGATCACTGGTGGGATCGCTAAGCTGCAGAGAGGGGAGACTGCCTTTTGATCTCTGCTGGGATCACTCTGCTGCGGAGAGGGGAGACTGCCTTTTGATCACTGGTGGGAGCACTCTGCTATGAAGAGGGGAGACTGCCTTTTGAACACTGGAGGATCACTCTGCTACGGAGAGGGGAGACTGCCTTTTGATCACTGGTGGGATCACTCTGCTACAAAGAGAGGAGACTGTCTTTTGAACACTGGTGAGGTCACTCTGCTACGGAGAGGGGAAACTGCCTTTTGATCACCGGTGGGATCACTATGCTGTGGAGAGGGGAGACTGCCTTTTGATCACTGGTGGGATCACTCTGCTACGGAGAGGGGAGACTGCCTTTTGATCATTGGTGGGATCGCTCCGCTACGGAGAGGGGATAGTGCTTTTTGATCACTGGTGGGATCACAATGCTGTGGCGAGGGGAGACTGCCTTTTGATCACTGGTGAGATCACTCTGCTACGGAGAGGGCAGACTGCCTTTTGATCACTGGTGGGATCACTCTGCTACAAAGAGAGGAGACTGCCTTTTGAACACTGGTGAGATCACTCTGCTACGGAGAAGGGAGACTGCCTTTTGATCACTGGTGGGATCACTATGCTATGGAGAGGGGAGACTGCCTATTGATCATTGGTGGGATCGCTCTGCTACAGAGAGGGGAGACTGCCTTTTGATCACTGGTGGGATCACTCTGCTACGGGGAGGGGAGACTGCCTTTTGATCACTGGTGGGATCACAATGCTGTGGCGAGGGGAGACTGCCTTTTTATCACTGGTGAGATCACTCTGCTTCAGAGAGGTGAGACTGCCTTTTGATCACTGGTGAGATCACTCTGCTACGGAGAGGGCAGACTGCCTTTTGATCACTGGTGGGATCGCTCTGCTACAGAGAGGGGAGTCTGCCTTTTGATCACTGGTGGGATCACTCCACCATGGAGAGGGGAAACTGCCTTTTGTTTAATGGTGGGATCATTATGCTGCGGAGAGGGGAGACTGCCGTTTGATCACTGGTGGGATCAGTCGGCTACGGAGAGGGGAGACTGCCTTTTGATCACTGGTGGGATCGCTCAGCTGCAGAGAGGGGAGACTACCTTTTGATCACTGGTGGGATCACTCTGCAACAAAGAGAGGAGACTGCCTTCTGAACACTGGTGAGATCACTCTGCTACGGAGAGGGGAGACTGCCTTTTGATCACTGGTTGGATCACTCTGCTATGGAGAGGGGAGACTGCCTATTGATCATTGGTGGGATCGCTCTGCTACAGAGAAGGGAGACTGCCTTTTGATCACTGGTGGGATCACTCTGCTACGGAGAGGGGAGACTGCCTTTTGATCACTGGTGAGATCGCTCTGCTAGGCAGAGGGGAGACTGCCTTTTGATCATTGGTGTGATCGTTCTGTTATGGAGAGGAGAGACTGCCTTTTGATCGCTGGTGCGATCACTATGCTATGCAGAGGGGAGACTGCCTTTTGATCATTGGTGGGATCACTCTGCTACGGGGAGGGGAGACTGCCTTTTGATCATTGGTGGGATCGTTCTGCTATGGAGAGGGGAGACTGCCTTTTGATCATTGGTGGGATCGCTCCGCTACGGAGAGGGGATAGTGCCTTTTGATCACTGGTGGGATCACAATGCTGTGGCGAGGGGAGACTGCCTTTTGATCACTGGTGGGATCGCTCAGCTGCGGAAAGGTGAGACTGCCTTTTGATACCTGGTGGGATCGCTCAGCTGCGGAGAGGGGAAACTGCCATTTATTTACTGGTGGGATCGTTCTGCTGCGGAGAGGGGAGACTGGCTTTTGATGACTGGTGGGATCGCTCAGCTGCAGAGAGGGGAAACTCCTTTTGTTTAATGGTGGGATCATTATGCTGCGGAGAGGGGAGACTGCCGTTTGATCAATGGTGGGATCAGTCGGCTACGAAGAGGGGAAACTGCCATTTATTTACTGGTGGGATCGTTCTGCTGTGGAGAGGGGAGACTGGCTTTTGATGACTGGTGGGATCTCTCTGCTACGGAGAGGGGAAACTGCCTTTTGATCACTGGTGGGATCGCTCAGCTGCACAGAGGGGAAACTGCCTTTTGTTTAATGGTGGGATCATTATGCTGCGGAGAGGGGAGACTGCCGTTTGATCACTGGTGGGATCAGTCGGCTACGGAGAGGGGAGACTGCCTTTTGATCACTGGTGGGATCGCTCAGCTGCAGAGAGGGGAGACTACCTTTTGATCACTGGTGGGATCACTCTGCAACAAAGAGAGGAGACTGCCTTCTGAACACTGGTGAGATCACTCTGCTACGGAGAGGGGAGACTGCCTTTTGATCACTGGTGGGATCACTATGCTGTGGAGAGGGGAGACTGCCTTTTGATCACTGGTTGGATCACTCTGCTATGGAGAGGGGAGACTGCCTATTGATCATTGGTGGGATCGCTCTGCTACAGAGAAGGGAGACTGCATTTTGATCACTGGTGGGATCACTCTGCTACGGAGAGGGGAGACTGCCTTTTGATCACTGGTGAGATCGCTCTGCTAGGCAGAGGGGAGACTGCCTTTTGATCATTGGTGTGATCGTTCTGTTATGGAGAGGAGAGACTGCCTTTTGATCGCTGGTGCGATCACTATGCTATGCAGAGGGGAGACTGCCTTTTGATCATTGGTGGGATCACTCTGCTACGGGGAGGGGAGACTGCCTTTTGATCATTGGTGGGATCGTTCTGCTATGGAGAGGGGAGACTGCCTTTTGATCATTGGTGGGATCGCTCCGCTACGGAGAGGGGATAGTGCCTTTTGATCACTGGTGGGATCACAATGCTGTGGCGAGGGGAGACTGCCTTTTGATCACTGGTGGGATCGCTCAGCTGCGGAAAGGTGAGACTGCCTTTTGATACCTGGTGGGATCGCTCAGCTGCGGAGAGGGGAGACTGGCTTTTGATGACTGGTGGGATCGCTCAGCTGCAGAGAGGGGAAACTGCCTTTTGTTTAATGGTGGGATCATTATGCTGCGGAGAGGGGAGACTGCCGTTTGATCAATTTTGGGATCAGTCGGCTACGAAGAGGGGAGAGTGCCTTTTGATCACTGGTGGGATCGCTCAGCTGCAGAGAGGGGAGACTACCTTTTGATCACTGGTGGGATCACTCTGCTACAAAGAGAGGAGACTGCCTTCTGAACACTGGTGAGATCACTCTGCTACGGAGAGGGGAGACTGCCTTTTGATCACTGGTGGGATCACTATGCTGTGGAGAGGGGAGACTGCATTTTAATCACTGGTGGGATCACTCTGCTATGGAGAGGGGAGACTGCCTATTGATCATTGGTGGGATCGCTCTGCTACAGAGAGGGGAGACTGCCTTTTGATCACTGGTGGGATCACTCTGCTACGGAGAGTGGAGACTGCCTTTTGATCATTGGTGGGATCGCTCCGCTACGGAGAGGGGATAGTGCTTTTTGATCACTGGTGGGATCACAATGCTTTGGCGAGGGGAGACTGCCTTTTGATCACTGGTGAGATCACTCTGCTTCAGAGAGGTGAGACTGCCTTTTGATCACTGGTGAGATCACTCTGCTACGGAGAGGGGAGACTGCCTTTTAATCACTGGTGGGATCACTCTGCTATGGAGAGGGGAGACTGCCTATTGATCATTGGTGGGATCGCTCTGCTACAGAGAGGGGAGACTGCCTTTTGATCACTGGTGGGATCACTCTGCTACGGAGAGTGGAGACTGCCTTTTGATCATTGGTGGGATCGCTCCGCTACGGAGAGGGGATAGTGCTTTTTGATCACTGGTGGGATCACAATGCTTTGGCGAGGGGAGACTGCCTTTTGATCACTGGTGAGATCACTCTGCTTCAGAGAGGGGAGACTGCCTTTTGATCACTGGTGGGATCACTCCACTACGGAGAGGGGAGACTGCCTTTTGATCGCTGGTGAGATCATTCCACCATGGAGAGGGGAGACTGCATTTTGATCACTGGTGGGATTACTCTGCTATGGAGAGGAAATACTGCCTTTTGATCACTGGTGGAATCACTCTGCTACGGAGAGGGGAGACTGCCTTTTGATCACTGGTGAGATCGGTCTGCTAGGCAGAGGGGAGACTGCCTTTTGATCATTGGTTGGATCGTTCTGCTATGGAGAGGAGAGACTGCCTTTTGATCGCTGGTGGAATTGCACTGCTACGGTGAGTAGAGACTGCCATTGATCACTGGTGGGATCACTCTGCTACGGAGAGGGGAGACTGCATTTTGATCACTGTTGGGATCGCTCTGCTGCGGAAAGGGGAGACTGCCTTTTGATCACTGCTGGGAACGCTCAGCTGCGGAGAGCGGAAACTGCCTTCTATTTACTGGTGGGATCGTTCTGCTGTGGAGAGTGGAGAGAGGCTTTTGATCACTGGTGGGATAACTCTGCTATGGAGAGGGCCGACTTCCTTTAGATCACTGGTGGGATCGCTCATCTGCAGAGAGGGGAAACTGCCTTTTGTTTAATGGTGGGATCGTTATTCTGCGGAGAGGGGAGACGGCCTTTTGATCATTGGTGGGATCGTTCTGCTACGGAGAGGGGAGACTGCCTTTTGATCACTGGTGAGATCGCTCTGCGAGGCAGAGGGGAGACTGCCTTTTGATCATTGGTGTGATAGTTCTGCTATGGAGACGGGAGACTGCCTTTTGATCATTGGTGGGATCGTTCTGCTATGGAGAGGAGAGACTGCCTTTTGATCGCTGGTGGAATCCCACTGCTACGGAGAGGAGAGACTGCCTTTTGATCACTGGTGGTATAACTCTGCTACGGAGAGGGGAGACTGCCTTTTGATCACTGGTGGGATCGCTCAGCTGCGGAAAGGTGAGACTGCCTTTTGATCACTGGTGGTATAACTCTGCTACGGAGAGGGGAGACTGCCTTTTGATCACTGGTGGGATCGCTCAGCTGCGGAGAGGGGAAACTGCCATTTATTTACTGGTGGGATCGTTCTGCTGTGGAGAGGGGAGACTGGCTTTTGATGACTGGTGGGATCTCTCTGCTACGGAGAGGGGAAACTGCCTTTTGATCACTGGTGGGATCGCTCAGCTGCAGAGAGGGGAAACTGCCTTTTGTTTAATGGTGGGATCATTATGCTGCGGAGAGGGGAGACTGCCGTTTGATCACTGGTGGGATCAGTCGGCTACGGAGAGGGGAGACTGCCTTTTGATCACTGGTGGGATCGCTCAGCTGCAGAGAGGGGAGACTTCCTTTTGATCACTGGTGGGATCACTCTGCAACAAAGAGAGTAGACTGCCTTCTGAACACTGGTGAGATCACTCTGCTACGGAGAGGGGAGACTGCCTATTGATCATTGGTGGGATCGCTCTGCTACAGAGAAGGGAGACTGCCTTTTGATCACTGGTGGGATCACTCTGCTACGGAGAGGGGAGACTGCCTTTTGATCACTGGTGAGATCGCTCTGCTAGGCAGAGGGGAGACTGCCTTTTGATCATTGGTGTGATCGTTCTGTTATGGAGAGGAGAGACTGCCTTTTGATCGCTGGTGCGATCACTATGCTATGCAGAGGGGAGACTGCCTTTTGATCATTGGTGGGATCACTCTGCTACGGGGAGGGGAGACTGCCTTTTGATCATTGGTGGGATCGTTCTGCTATGGAGAGGGGAGACTGCCTTTTGATCATTGGTGGGATCGCTCCGCTACGGAGAGGGGATAGTGCCTTTTGATCACTGGTGGGATCACAATGCTGTGGCGAGGGGAGACTGCCTTTTGATCACTGGTGGGAT
The DNA here is from genome assembly GCF_030144855.1 of Hypanus sabinus. Taxonomy (NCBI): domain Eukaryota; kingdom Metazoa; phylum Chordata; class Chondrichthyes; order Myliobatiformes; family Dasyatidae; genus Hypanus; species Hypanus sabinus. Next base: position 10,275,151 of record NC_082729.1, on the reverse strand, counting down.
CGCTCAGCTGCGGAAAGGTGAGACTGCCTTTTGATACCTGGTGGGATCGCTCAGCTGCGGAGAGGGGAAACTGCCATTTATTTACTGGTGGGATCGTTCTGCTGCGGAGAGGGGAGACTGGCTTTTGATGACTGGTGGGATCGCTCAGCTGCAGAGAGGGGAAACTGCCTTTTGTTTAATGGTGGGATCATTATGCTGCGGAGAGGGGAGACTGCCGTTTGATCAATGGTGGGATCAGTCGGCTACGAAGAGGGGAGAGTGCCTTTTGATCACTGGTGGGATCGCTCAGCTGCAGAGAGGGGAGACTACCTTTTGATCACTGGTGGGATCACTCTGCTACAAAGAGAGGAGACTGCCTTCTGAACACTGGTGAGATCACTCTGCTACGGAGAGGGGAGACTGCCTTTTGATCACTGGTGGGATCACTATGCTGTGGAGAGGGGAGACTGCCTTTTAATCACTGGTGGGATCACTCTGCTATGGAGAGGGGAGACTGCCTATTGATCATTGGTGGGATCGCTCTGCTACAGAGAGGGGAGACTGCCTTTTGATCACTGGTGGGATCACTCTGCTACGGAGAGTGGAGACTGCCTTTTGATCATTGGTGGGATCGCTCCGCTACGGAGAGGGGATAGTGCTTTTTGATCACTGGTGGGATCACAATGCTTTGGCGAGGGGAGACTGCCTTTTGATCACTGGTGAGATCACTCTGCTTCAGAGAGGTGAGACTGCCTTTTGATCACTGGTGGGATCGCTCCACTACGGAGAGGGGAGACTGCCTTTTGATCGCTGGTGAGATCATTCCACCATGGAGAGGGGAGACTGCATTTTGATCACTGGTGGGATTACTCTGCTATGGATAGGAAATACTGCCTTTTGATCACTGGTGGAATCTCTCTGCTACGGAGAGGGGAGACTGCCTTTTGATCACTGGTGAGATCGGTCTGCTAGGCAGAGGGGAGACTGCCTTTTGATCATTGGTTGCATCGTTCTGCTATGGAGAGGAGAGACTGCCTTTTGATCGCTGGTGGAATTGCACTGCTACGGTGAGTAGAGACTGCCTTTTGATCACTGGTGGGATCACTCTGCTACGGAGAGGGGAGACTGCATTTTGATCACTGGTGGGATCGCTCTGCTGCGGAAAGGGGAGACTGCCTTTTGATCACTGCTGGGAACGCTCAGCTGCGGAGAGCGGAAACTGCCTTCTATTTACTGGTGGGATCGTTCTGCTGTGGAGAGTGGAGAGAGGCTTTTGATCACTGGTGGGATAACTCTGCTATGGAGAAGGCCGACTTCCTTTAGATCACTGGTGGGATCGCTCAGCTGCAGAGAGGGGAAACTGCCTTTTGTTTAATGGTGGGATCGTTATTCTGCGGAGAGGGGAGACGGCCTTTTTATCATTGGTGGGATCGTTCTGCTACGGAGAGGGGAGACTGCCTTTTGATCACTGGTGAGATCGCTCTGCGAGGCAGAGGGGAGACTGCCTTTTGATCATTGGTGTGATAGTTCTGCTATGGAGACGGGAGACTGCCTTTTGATCATTGGTGGGATCGTTCTGCTATGGAGAGGAGAGACTGCCTTTTGATCGCTGGTGGAATCCCACTGCTACGGAGAGGAGAGACTGCCTTTTGATCACTGGTGGTATAACTCTGCTACGGAGAGGGGAGACTGCCTTTTGATCACTGGTGGGATCGCTCAGCTGCGGAAAGGTGAGACTGCCTTTTGATCACTGGTGGTATAACTCTGCTACGGAGAGGGGAGACTGCCTTTTGATCACTGGTGGGATCGCTCAGCTGCGGAGAGGGGAAACTGCCATTTATTTACTGGTGGGATCGTTCTGCTGTGGAGAGGGGAGACTGGCTTTTGATGACTGGTGGGATCTCTCTGCTACGGAGAGGGGAAACTGCCTTTTGATCACTGGTGGGATCGCTCAGCTGCAGAGAGGGGAAACTGCCTTTTGTTTAATGGTGGGATCATTATGCTGCGGAGAGGGGAGACTGCCGTTTGATCACTGGTGGGATCAGTCGGCTACGGAGAGGGGAGACTGCCTTTTGATCACTGGTGGGATCGCTCAGCTGCAGAGAGGGGAGACTTCCTTTTGATCACTGGTGGGATCACTCTGCAACAAAGAGAGGAGACTGCCTTCTGAACAGTGGTGAGATCACTCTGCTACGGAGAGGGGAGACTGCCTATTGATCATTGGTGGGATCGCTCTGCTACAGAGAAGGGAGACTGCCTTTTGATCACTGGTGGGATCACTCTGCTACGGAGAGGGGAGACTGCCTTTTGATCACTGGTGAGATCGCTCTGCTAGGCAGAGGGGAGACTGCCTTTTGATCATTGGTGTGATCGTTCTGTTATGGAGAGGAGAGACTGCCTTTTGATCGCTGGTGCGATCACTATGCTATGCAGAGGGGAGACTGCCTTTTGATCATTGGTGGGATCACTCTGCTACGGGGAGGGGAGACTGCCTTTTGATCATTGGTGGGATCGTTCTGCTATGGAGAGGGGAGACTGCCTTTTGATCATTGGTGGGATCGCTCCGCTACGGAGAGGGGATAGTGCCTTTTGATCACTGGTGCGATCACAATGCTGTGGCGAGGGGAGACTGCCTTTTGATCACTGGTGGGATCGCTCAGCTGCGGAAAGGTGAGACTGCCTTTTGATACCTGGTGGGATCGCTCAGCTGCGGAGAGGGGAAACTGCCATTTATTTACTGGTGGGATCGTTCTGCTGCGGAGAGGGGAGACTGGCTTTTGATGACTGGTGGGATCGCTCAGCTGCAGAGAGGGGAAACTGCCTTTTGTTTAATGGTGGGATCATTATGCTGCGGAGAGGGGAGACTGCCGTTTGATCAATGGTGGGATCAGTCGGCTACGAAGAGGGGAGAGTGCCTTTTGATCACTGGTGGGATCGCTCAGCTGCAGAGAGGGGAGACTACCTTTTGATCACTGGTGGGATCACTCTGATACAAAGAGAGGAGACTGCCTTCTGAACACGGGTGAGATCACTCTGCTACGGAGAGGGGAGACTGCCTTTTGATGACTGGTGGGATCACTATGCTGTGGAGAGGGGAGACTGCCTTTTAATCACTGGTGGGATCACTCTGCTATGGAGAGGGGAGACTGCCTATTGATCATTGGTGGGATCGCTCTGCTACAGAGAGGGGAGACTGCCTTTTGATCACTGGTGGGATCACTCTGCTACGGAGAGTGGAGACTGCCTTTTGATCATTGGTGGGATCGCTCCGCTACGGAGAGGGGATAGTGCTTTTTGATCACTGGTGGGATCACAATGCTTTGGCGAGGGGAGACTGCCTTTTGATCACTGGTGAGATCACTCTGCTTCAGAGAGGTGAGACTGCCTTTTGATCACTGGTGGGATCGCTCCACTACGGAGAGGGGAGACTGCCTTTTGATCGCTGGTGAGATCATTCCACCATGGAGAGGGGAGACTGCATTTTGATCACTGGTGGGATTACTCTGCTATGGATAGGAAATACTGCCTTTTGATCACTGGTGGAATCTCTCTGCTACGGAGAGGGGAGACTGCCTTTTGATCACTGGTGAGATCGGTCTGCTAGGCAGAGGGGAGACTGCCTTTTGATCATTGGTTGGATCGTTCTGCTATGGAGAGGAGAGACTGCCTTTTGATCGCTGGTGGAATTGCACTGCTACGGTGAGTAGAGACTGCCTTTTGATCACTGGTGGGATCACTCTGCTACGGAGAGGGGAGACTGCATTTTGATCACTGGTGGGATCGCTCTGCTGCGGAAAGGGGAGACTGCCTTTTGATCACTGCTGGGAACGCTCAGCTGCGGAGAGCGGAAACTGCCTTCTATTTACTGGTGGGATCGTTCTGCTGTGGAGAGTGGAGAGAGGCTTTTGATCACTGGTGGGATAACTCTGCTATGGAGAGGGCCGACTTCCTTTAGATCACTGGTGGGATCGCTCAGCTGCAGAGAGGGGAAACTGCCTTTTGTTTAATGGTGGGATCGTTATTCTGCGGAGAGGGGAGACGGCCTTTTGATCATTGGTGGGATCGTTCTGCTACGGAGAGGGGAGACTGCCTTTTGATCACTGGTGAGATCGCTCTGCGAGGCAGAGGGGAGACTGCCTTTTGATCATTGGTGTGATAGTTCTGCTATGGAGACGGGAGACTGCCTTTTGATCATTGGTGGGATCGTTCTGCTATGGAGAGGAGAGACTGCCTTTTGATCGCTGGTGGAATCCCACTGCTACGGAGAGGAGAGACTGCCTTTTGATCACTGGTGGTATAACTCTGCTACGGAGAGGGGAGACTGCCTTTTGATCACTGGTGGGATCGCTCAGCTGCGGAAAGGTGAGACTGCCTTTTGATCACTGGTGGTATAACTCTGCTACGGAGAGGGGAGACTGCCTTTTGATCACTGGTGGGATCGCACAGCTGCGGAGAGGGGAAACTGCCATTTATTTACTGGTGGGATCGTTCTGCTGTGGAGAGGGGAGACTGGCTTTTGATGACTGGTGGGATCTCTCTGCTACGGAGAGGGGAAACTGCCTTTTGATCACTGGTGGGATCGCTCAGCTGCAGAGAGGGGAAACTGCCTTTTGATCACTGGTGGGATCATTATGCTGCGGAGAGGGGAGACTGCCGTTTGATCACTGGTGGGATCAGTCGGCTACGGAGAGGGGAGACTGCCTTTTGATCACTGGTGGGATCGCTCAGCTGCAGAGAGGGGAGACTACCTTTTGATCACTGGTGGGATCACTCTGCAACAAAGAGAGGAGACTGCCTTCTGAACACTGGTGAGATCACTCTGCTACGGAGAGGGGAGACTGCCTTTTGATCACTGGTGGGATCACTATGCTGTGGAGAGGGGAGACTGCCTTTTGATCACTGGTTGGATCACTCTGCTATGGAGAGGGGAGACTGCCTATTGATCATTGGTGGGATTGCTCTGCTACAGAGAATGGAGACTGCCTTTTGATCACTGGTGGGATCACTCTGCTACGGAGAGGGGAGACTGCCTTTTGATCACTGGTGAGATCGCTCTGCTAGGCAGAGGGGAGACTGCCTTTTGATCATTGGTGTGATCGTTCTGTTATGGAGAGGAGAGACTGCCTTTTGATCGCTGGTGCGATCACTATGCTATGCAGAGGGGAGACTGCCTTTTGATCATTGGTGGGATCACTCTGCTACGGGGAGGGGAGACTGCCTTTTGATCATTGGTGGGATCGTTCTGCTATGGAGAGGGGAGACTGCCTTTTGATCACTGGTGCGATCACTCTACTATGGAGAACGGAGACTGCCTTTTCATCACTGGTGAGATCGCTCTGCTACAGAGATGGGAGACTGCCTTTTGATCATTGGTGTGATAGTTCTGCTATGGAGACGGGAGACTGCCTTTTGATCATTGGTGGGATCGTTCTGCTATGGAGAGGAGAGACTGCCTTTTGATCGCTGGTGGAATCCCACTGCTACGGAGAGGAGAGACTGCCTTTTGATCACTGGTGGTATAACTCTGCTACGGAGAGGGGAGACTGCCTTTTGATCACTGGTGGGATCGCTCAGCTGCGGAAAGGTGAGACTGCCTTTTGATCACTGGTGGTTTAACTCTGCTACGGAGAGGGGAGACTGCATTTTGATCACTGGTGGGATCGCTCAGCTGCGGAGAGGGGAAACTGCCATTTATTTACTGGTGGGATCGTTCTGCTGTGGAGAGGGGAGACTGGCTTTTGATGACTGGTGGGATCTCTCTGCTACGGAGAGGGGAAACTGCCTTTTGATCACTGGTGGGATCGCTCAGCTGCAGAGAGGGGAAACTGCCTTTTGATCACTGGTGGGATCATTATGCTGCGGAGAGGGGAGACTGCCGTTTGATCACTGGTGGGATCAGTCGGCTACGGAGAGGGGAGACTGCCTTTTGATCACTGGTGGGATCGCTCAGCTGCAGAGAGGGGAGACTAACTTTTGATCACTGGTGGGATCACTCTGCAACAAAGAGAGGAGACTGCCTTCTGAACACTGGTGTGATCACTCTGCTACGGAGAGGGGAGACTGCCTTTTGATCACTGGTGGGATCACTATGCTGTGGAGAGGGGAGACTGCCTTTTAATCACTGGTGGGATCACTCTGCTATGGAGAGGGGAGACTGCCTATTGATCATTGGTGGGATCGCTCTGCTACAGAGAGGGGAGACTGCCTTTTGATCACTGGTGGGATCACTCTGCTACGGAGAGTGGAGACTGCCTTTTGATCATTGGTGGGATCGCTCCGCTACGGAGAGGGGATAGTGCTTTTTGATCACTGGTGGGATCACAATGCTTTGGCGAGGGGAGACTGCCTTTTGATCACTGGTGAGATCACTCTGCTTCAGAGAGGTGAGACTGCCTTTTGATCACTGGTGGGATCGCTCCACTACGGAGAGGGGAGACTGCCTTTTGATCGCTGGTGAGATCATTCCACCATGGAGAGGGGAGACTGCATTTTGATCACTGGTGGGATTACTCTGCTATGGATAGGAAATACTGCCTTTTGATCACTGGTGGAATCTCTCTGCTACGGAGAGGGGAGACTGCCTTTTGATCACTGGTGAGATCGGTCTGCTAGGCAGAGGGGAGACTGCCTTTTGATCATTGGTGTGATCGTTCTGTTATGGAGAGGAGAGACTGCCTTTTGATCGCTGGTGCGATCACTATGCTATGCAGAGGGGAGACTGCCTTTTGATCATTGGTGGGATCACTCTGCTACGGGGAGGGGAGACTGCCTTTTGATCATTGGTGGGATCGTTCTGCTATGGAGAGGGGAGACTGCCTTTTGATCACTGGTGCGATCACTCTACTATGGAGAACAGAGACTGCCTTTTCATCACTGGTGAGATCGCTCTGCTACAGAGATGGGAGACTGCCTTTTGATCACTGGTGCAATCAGTCTACTATGGAGAACGGAGACTGCCTTTTCGTCACTGGTGAGATCGCTCTGCTACAGAGATGGGAGACTGCCTTTTGATCACTGCTGGGATAACTCTGCAACGGAGAGGGGAGACTGCCTTTAGATCCCTGGTGGGATCGCTCAGCTGCGGAGAGGGGAAACTGCCTTTTATTTACTGGTGGGATCGTTCTGCAGTGGAGAGGGGAGACTGGCTTTTGATGACTGGTGGGATCGCTCAGCTGCAGAGGGGGGAAACTGCCTTTTGTATAATGGTGGGATCATTATGCTGCGGAGAGGGGAGACTGCCGTTTGATCACTGGTGAGATCGCTCTGCTAGGCAGAGGGGAGACTGCCTTTTGATCATTGGTGTGATCGTTCTGTTATGGAGAGGAGAGACTGCCTTTTGATCGCTGGTGCGATCACTATGCTATGCAGAGGGGAGACTGCCTTTTGATCAATGGTGGGATCACTCTGCTACGGGGAGGGGAGACTGCCTTTTGATCATTGGTGGGATCGTTCTGCTATGGAGAGGGGAGACTGCCTTTTGATCACTGGTGCGATCACTCTACTATGGAGAACGGAGACTGCCTTTTCATCACTGGTGAGATCGCTCTGCTACAGAGATGGGAGACTGCCGTTTGATCACTGGTGGGATCACTCTGTTATGGAGAGGGGAGACTGCCTTTTGATCACTGGTGGGATCGCTAAGCTGCAGAGAGGGGAGACTGCCTTTTGATCACTTTTGGGATCACTCTGCTGCTGAGAGGGGAGACTGCCTTTTGATCACTGGTGGGATCACTCTGCTACGAAGAGGGGAGACTGCCTTTTGAACACTGGTGGATTCACTCTGCTACGGAGAGGGGAGACTGCCTTTTGATCACTGGTGGGATCACTCTGCTACGAAGAGGGGAGACTGCCTTCTGAACACTGGTGAGATCACTCTGCTACGGAGAGGGGAGACTGCCTTTTGATCACTGGTGGGATCACTATGCTGTGGAGAGGGGAGACTGCCTTTTGATCACTAGTTGGATCACTCTGCTATGGAGAGGGGAGACTGCCTATTGATCATTGGTGGGATCGCTCTGCTACAGAGAGGGGAGACTGCCTTTTGATCACTGGTGGGATCACTCTGCTACGGGGAGGGGAGACTGCCTTTTGATCACTGGTGGGATCGCTCTGCTGCGCAGAGGGGAAACTGCCTTTTGATCATTGGTGGGATCGCTCTGCTACGGAAGAGGGGAGACTGCCTTATGATCACTGGTGGGATCACTCTGCTACGGAGAGGGGAGACTGCCTTTTGATCATTGGTGGGATTGCTCCGCTACGGAGAGGGGATAGTGCCTTTTGATCACTGGTGGGATCACAATGCTGTGGTGAGGGCAGACTGCCTTTTGATCACTGGTGGGATTGCTCTGCTACAGAGAGGTGAGACTGCCTTTTGATCACTGGTGGGATCGCTCTGCTACAGAGAGGGGAGACTGCCTTTTGATCACTGGTGGGATCACTCTGCTACAAACAGAGGAGACTGCCTTTTGAACACTCGTGAGATCACTCTGCTACGGAGAGGGGAGACTGTCTTTTGATCACTGGTGGGATCACTATGCTGTGGAGAGGGGAGACTGCCTTTTGATCACTGGTTGGATCACTCTGCTGTGGAGAGGGGAGACTGCCTTTTGATCACTGGTGGGATCACTCTGCTACGGAGAGGGGAGACTGCCTTTTGATCACTGGTGAGATCGCTCTGCTAGGCAGAGGGGAGACTGCCTTTTGATCACCGGTGGGATCACTCTGCTACGGGGAGGGGAGACTGCCTTTTGATCATTGGTGTTATCGTTCTGTTATGGAGAGGAGAGAATGGCTTTTGATCGCTGGTGCGATCACTATGCTATGCAGAGGGGTGATTGCCTTTTGATCATTGGTGGGATCACTCTGCTACGGGGAGGGGTGACTGCCTTTTGATCATTGGTGGGATCGTTCTGCTATGGAGAGGGGAGACTGCCTTTTGATCACTGGTGCGATCACTCTACTATGGAGAAGGGAGACTGCCTTTTCATCACTGGTGAGATCGCTCTGCTACAGAGATGGGAGACTGCCTTTTGATCACTGGTGCGATCAGTCTACTATGGAGAACGGAGACTGCCTTTTCATCACTGGTGAGATCGCTCTGCTACAGAGATGGGAGACTGCCTTTTGATCACTGGTGCGATCACTCTACTATGGAGAACGGAGACTGCCTTTTCATCACTGGTGAGATCGCTCTGCTACAGAGATGAGAGACTGCCTTTTGATCACTGCTGGGATAACTCTGCAACGGAGAGGGGAGACTGCCTTTAGATCCCTGGTGGGATCGCTCAGCTGCGGAGAGGGGAAACTGCCTTTTATTTACTGGTGGGATCGTTCTGCGGTGGAGAGGGGAGACTGGCTTTTGATGACTGGTGGGATCGCTCAGCTGCAGAGAGGGGAAACTGCCTTTTGTATAATGGTGGGATCATTATGCTGCGGAGAGGGGAGACTGCCGTTTGATCACTGGTGGGATCACTCTGTTATGGAGAGGGGAGACTGCCTTTTGATCACTGGTGGGATCGCTAAGCTGCAGAGAGGGGAGACTGCCTTTTGATCACTTTTGGGATCACTCTGCAGCTGAGAGGGGAGACTGCCTTTTGATCACTGGTGGGATCACTCTGCTACGGAGAGGGGAGACTGCCTTTTGATCACTGGTGGGATCACTCTGCTACGAAGAGGGGAGACTGCCTTTTGAACACTGGTGAGATCACTCTGCTACGGAGAGGGGAGACTGCCTTTTGATCACTGGTGGGATCACTATGCTGTGGAGAGGGGAGACTGCCTTTTGATCACTAGTTGGATCACTCTGCTATGGAGAGGGGAGACTGCCTATTGATCATTGGTGGGATCGCTCTGCTACAGAGAGGGGAGACTGCCTTTTGATCACTGGTGGGATCACTCTGCTACGGGGAGGGGAGACTGCCTTTTGATCACTGGTGGGATTGCTCTGCTGCGCAGAGGGGAAACTGCCTTTTAATCATTGGTGGGATCGCTCTGCTACGGAAGAGGGGAGACTGCCTTATGATCACTGGTGGGATCACTCTGCTACGGAGAGGGGAGACTGCCTTTTGATCATTGGTGGGATTGCTCCGCTACGGAGAGGGGATAGTGCCTTTTGATCACTGGTGGGATCACAATTCTGTGGTGAGGGCAGACTGCCTTTTGATCACTGGTGGGATCGCTCTGCTACAGAGAGGTGAGACTGCCTTTTGATCACTGGTGAGATCACTCTGCTACGGAGAGGGCAGACTGCCTTTTGATCACTGGTGGGATCGCTCTGCTACAGAGAGGGGAGACTGCCTTTTGATCACTGGTGGGATCACTCTGCTACAAAGAGAGGAGACTGCCTTTTGAACACTCGTGAGATCACTCTGCTACGGAGAGGGGAGACTGCCTTTTGATCACTGGTGGGATCACTATGCTGTGGAGAGGGGAGACTGCCTTTTGATCACTGGTTGGATCACTCTGCTGTGGAGAGGGGAGACTGCCTTTTGATCACTGGTGGGATCACTCTGCTACGGAGAGGGGAGACTGCCTTTTCATCACTGGTGAGATCGCTCTGCTAGGCAGAGGGGAGACTGCCTTTTGATCACCGGTGGGATCACTCTGCTACGGGGAGGGGAGACTGCCTTTTGATCATTGGTGTGATCGTTCTGTTATGGAGAGGAGAGAATGGCTTTTGATCGCTGGTGCGATCACTATGCTATGCAGAGGGGTGATTGCCTTTTGATCATTGGTGGGATCACTCTGCTACGGGGAGGGGAGACTGCCTTTTGATCACTGGTGCGATCACTCTACTATGGAGAACGGAGACTGCCTTTTCATCACTGGTGAGATCGCTCTGCTACAGAGATGAGAGACTGCCTTTTGATCACTGGTGGGATAACTCTGCAACGGAGAGGGGAGACTGCCTTTAGATCCCTGGTGGGATCGCTCAGCTGCGGAGAGGGGAAACTGCCTTTTATTTACTGGTGGGATCGTTCTGCGGTGGAGAGGGGAGACTGGCTTTTGATGACTGGTGGGATCGCTCAGCTGCAGAGAGGGGAAACTGCCTTTTGTATAATGGTGGGATCATTATGCTGCGGAGAGGGGAGACTGCCTTTTGATCACTGGTGGGATCGCTAAGCTGCAGAGCGGGGAGACTGCCTTTTGATCACTGGTGGGATCGCTAAGCTGCAGAGCGGGGAGACTGCCTTTTGATCACTTTTGGGATCACTCTGCTGCTGAGAGGGGAGACTGCCTTTTGATCACTGGTGGGATCACTCCGCTACGAAGAGGGGAGACTGCCTTTTGAACACTGGTGGATTCACTCTGCTACGGAGAGGGGAGACTGCCTTTTTATCACTGGTGGGATCACTCTGCTACGAAGAGGGGAGACTGCCTTTTGATCACTGGTGGGATCACTATGCTGTGGAGAGGGGAGACTGCCTTTTGAACACTGGTGAGATCACTCTGCTACGGAGAGGGGAGACTGCCTTTTGATCACTGGTGGGATCACTATGCTGTGGAGAGGGGAGACTGCCTTTTGATCACTGGTTGGATCACTCTGCTATGGAGAGGGGAGACTGCCTATTGATCATTGGTGGGATCGCTCTGCTGCGCAGAGGGGAAACTGCCTTTTGATCATTGGTGGGATCGCTCTGCTACGGAGAGGGGAGACTGCCTTATGATCACTGGTGGGATCACTCTGCTACGGAGAGGGGAGATTGCCTTTTGATCATTGGTGGGATCGCTCCGCTACGGAGAGGGGATAGTGCCTTTTGATCACTGGTGGGATCACAATGCTGTGGCGAGGGGAGACTGCCTTTTGATCACTGTTGGGATCGCTCTGCTACAGAGAGGTGAGACTGCCTTTTGATCACTGGTGAGATCACTCTGCTACGGAGAGGGCAGACTGCCTTTTGATCACTGGTGGGATCGCTCTGCTACAGAGAGGGGAGACTGTCTTTTGATCACTGGTGGGATCACTCTGCTACAAAGAGAGGAGACTGCCTTTTGAACACTGGTGAGATCACTCTGTTACGAAGAGGGGAGACTGCCTTTTGATCGCTGGTGGGATCACTCTGCTACGGAGAGGGGAGACTGCCTTTTGATCACTGGTGGGATCACTATGCTGTGGAGAGTGGAGACTGCCTTTTGATCACTGGTTGGATCACTCTGCTGTGGAGAGGGGAGACTGCCTTTTGATCACTGGTGGGATCACTCTGCTACGGAGAGGGGAGACTGCCTTTTGATCACTGGTGAGATCGCTCTGCTAGGCAGAGGGGAGACTGCCTTTTGATCACCGGTGGGATCACTCTGCTACGGGGAGGGGAGACTGCCTTTTGATCATTGGTGTGATCGTTCTGTTATGGAGAGGAGAGAATGGCTTTTGATCGCTGGTGCGATCACTATGCTATGCAGAGGGGAGATTGCCTTTTGATCACTGGTTGGATCACTCTGCTGTGGAGAGGGGAGACTGCCTTTTGATCACTGGTGGGATCACTCTGCTACGGAGAGGGGAGACTGCCTTTTGATCACTGGTGAGATCGCTCTGCTAGGCAGAGGGGAGACTGCCTTTTGATCACCGGTGGGATCACTCTGCTACGGGGAGGGGAGACTGCCTTTTGATCATTGGTGTTATCGTTCTGTTATGGAGAGGAGAGAATGGCTTTTGATCGCTGGTGCGATCACTATGCTATGCAGAGGGGTGATTGCCTTTTGATCATTGGTGGGATCACTCTGCTACGGGGAGGGGTGACTGCCTTTTGATCATTGGTGGGATCGTTCTGCTATGGAGAGGGGAGACTGCCTTTTGATCACTGGTGCGATCACTCTACTATGGAGAAGGGAGACTGCCTTTTCATCACTGGTGAGATCGCTCTGCTACAGAGATGGGAGACTGCCTTTTGATCACTGGTGCGATCAGTCTACTATGGAGAACGGAGACTGCCTTTTCATCACTGGTGAGATCGCTCTGCTACAGAGATGGGAGACTGCCTTTTGATCACTGGTGCGATCACTCTACTATGGAGAACGGAGACTGCCTTTTCATCACTGGTGAGATCGCTCTGCTACAGAGATGAGAGACTGCCTTTTGATCACTGCTGGGATAACTCTGCAACGGAGAGGGGAGACTGCCTTTAGATCCCTGGTGGGATCGCTCAGCTGCGGAGAGGGGAAACTGCCTTTTATTTACTGGTGGGATCGTTCTGCGGTGGAGAGGGGAGACTGGCTTTTGATGACTGGTGGGATCGCTCAGCTGCAGAGAGGGGAAACTGCCTTTTGTATAATGGTGGGATCATTATGCTGCGGAGAGGGGAGACTGCCGTTTGATCACTGGTGGGATCACTCTGTTATGGAGAGGGGAGACTGCCTTTTGATCACTGGTGGGATCGCTAAGCTGCAGAGAGGGGAGACTGCCTTTTGATCACTTTTGGGATCACTCTGCAGCTGAGAGGGGAGACTGCCTTTTGATCACTGGTGGGATCACTCTGCTACGAAGAGGGGAGACTGCCTTTTGAACACTGGTGGATTCACTCTGCTACGGAGAGGGGAGACTGCCTTTTGATCACTGGTGGGATCACTCTGCTACGAAGAGGGGAGACTGCCTTTTGAACACTGGTGAGATCACTCTGCTACGGAGAGGGGAGACTGCCTTTTGATCACTGGTGGGATCACTATGCTGTGGAGAGGGGAGACTGCCTTTTGATCACTAGTTGGATCACTCTGCTATGGAGAGGGGAGACTGCCTATTGATCATTGGTGGGATCGCTCTGCTACAGAGAGGGGAGACTGCCTTTTGATCACTGGTGGGATCACTCTGCTACGGGGAGGGGAGACTGCCTTTTGATCACTGGTGGGATTGCTCTGCTGCGCAGAGGGGAAACTGCCTTTTAATCATTGGTGGGATCGCTCTGCTACGGAAGAGGGGAGACTGCCTTATGATCACTGGTGGGATCACTCTGCTACGGAGAGGGGAGACTGCCTTTTGATCATTGGTGGGATTGCTCCGCTACGGAGAGGGGATAGTGCCTTTTGATCACTGGTGGGATCACAATTCTGTGGTGAGGGCAGACTGCCTTTTGATCACTGGTGGGATCGCTCTGCTACAGAGAGGTGAGACTGCCTTTTGATCACTGGTGAGATCACTCTGCTACGGAGAGGGCAGACTGCCTTTTGATCACTGGTGGGATCGCTCTGCTACAGAGAGGGGAGACTGCCTTTTGATCACTGGTGGGATCACTCTGCTACAAAGAGAGGAGACTGCCTTTTGAACACTCGTGAGATCACTCTGCTACGGAGAGGGGAGACTGCCTTTTGATCACTGGTGGGATCACTATGCTGTGGAGAGGGGAGACTGCCTTTTGATCACTGGTTGGATCACTCTGCTGTGGAGAGGGGAGACTGCCTTTTGATCACTGGTGGGATCACTCTGCTACGGAGAGGGGAGACTGCCTTTTCATCACTGGTGAGATCGCTCTGCTAGGCAGAGGGGAGACTGCCTTTTGATCACCGGTGGGATCACTCTGCTACGGGGAGGGGAGACTGCCTTTTGATCATTGGTGTGATCGTTCTGTTATGGAGAGGAGAGAATGGCTTTTGATCGCTGGTGCGATCACTATGCTATGCAGAGGGGTGATTGCCTTTTGATCATTGGTGGGATCACTCTGCTACGGGGAGGGGAGACTGCCTTTTGATCACTGGTGCGATCACTCTACTATGGAGAACGGAGACTGCCTTTTCATCACTGGTGAGATCGCTCTGCTACAGAGATGAGAGACTGCCTTTTGATCACTGGTGGGATAACTCTGCAACGGAGAGGGGAGACTGCCTTTAGATCCCTGGTGGGATCGCTCAGCTGCGGAGAGGGGAAACTGCCTTTTATTTACTGGTGGGATCGTTCTGCGGTGGAGAGGGGAGACTGGCTTTTGATGACTGGTGGGATCGCTCAGCTGCAGAGAGGGGAAACTGCCTTTTGTATAATGGTGGGATCATTATGCTGCGGAGAGGGGAGACTGCCTTTTGATCACTGGTGGGATCGCTAAGCTGCAGAGCGGGGAGACTGCCTTTTGATCACTGGTGGGATCGCTAAGCTGCAGAGCGGGGAGACTGCCTTTTGATCACTTTTGGGATCACTCTGCTGCTGAGAGGGGAGACTGCCTTTTGATCACTGGTGGGATCACTCCGCTACGAAGAGGGGAGACTGCCTTTTGAACACTGGTGGATTCACTCTGCTACGGAGAGGGGAGACTGCCTTTTTATCACTGGTGGGATCACTCTGCTACGAAGAGGGGAGACTGCCTTTTGATCACTGGTGGGATCACTATGCTGTGGAGAGGGGAGACTGCCTTTTGAACACTGGTGAGATCACTCTGCTACGGAGAGGGGAGACTGCCTTTTGATCACTGGTGGGATCACTATGCTGTGGAGAGGGGAGACTGCCTTTTGATCACTGGTTGGATCACTCTGCTATGGAGAGGGGAGACTGCCTATTGATCATTGGTGGGATCGCTCTGCTGCGCAGAGGGGAAACTGCCTTTTGATCATTGGTGGGATCGCTCTGCTACGGAGAGGGGAGACTGCCTTATGATCACTGGTGGGATCACTCTGCTACGGAGAGGGGAGATTGCCTTTTGATCATTGGTGGGATCGCTCCGCTACGGAGAGGGGATAGTGCCTTTTGATCACTGGTGGGATCACAATGCTGTGGCGAGGGGAGACTGCCTTTTGATCACTGTTGGGATCGCTCTGCTACAGAGAGGTGAGACTGCCTTTTGATCACTGGTGAGATCACTCTGCTACGGAGAGGGCAGACT
This sequence comes from Hypanus sabinus, assembly GCF_030144855.1. Classification (NCBI taxonomy): domain Eukaryota; kingdom Metazoa; phylum Chordata; class Chondrichthyes; order Myliobatiformes; family Dasyatidae; genus Hypanus; species Hypanus sabinus. Next base: position 10,259,378 of record NC_082729.1, on the reverse strand, counting down.
GCCTTTTGATCACTGGTGGGATCGCTCTGCTACAGAGAGGGGAGACTGTCTTTTGATCACTGGTGGGATCACTCTGCTACAAAGAGAGGAGACTGCCTTTTGAACACTGGTGAGATCACTCTGTTACGAAGAGGGGAGACTGCCTTTTGATCGCTGGTGGGATCACTCTGCTACGGAGAGGGGAGACTGCCTTTTGATCACTGGTGGGATCACTATGCTGTGGAGAGTGGAGACTGCCTTTTGATCACTGGTTGGATCACTCTGCTGTGGAGAGGGGAGACTGCCTTTTGATCACTGGTGGGATCACTCTGCTACGGAGAGGGGAGACTGCCTTTTGATCACTGGTGAGATCGCTCTGCTAGGCAGAGGGGAGACTGCCTTTTGATCACCGGTGGGATCACTCTGCTACGGGGAGGGGAGACTGCCTTTTGATCATTGGTGTGATCGTTCTGTTATGGAGAGGAGAGAATGGCTTTTGATCGCTGGTGCGATCACTATGCTATGCAGAGGGGAGATTGCCTTTTGATCATTGGTGGGATCACTCTGCTACGGGGAGGGGTGACTGCCTTTTGATCATTGGTGGGATCGTTCTGCTATGGAGAGGTGAGACTGCCTTTTGATCACTGGTGCGATCACTCTACTATGGAGAACGGAGACTGCCTTTTCATCACTGGTGAGATCGCTCTGCTACAGAGATGGGAGACTGCCTTTTGATCACTGGTGGGATCGCACTGCTACGGAGAGGAGAGACTGCCTTTTGATCACTGGTGGGATAACTCTGCTACGGAGAGGGGAGACTGCCTTTTATTTACTGGTGGGATCGTTCTGCGGTGGAGAGGGGAGTCTGGCTTTTGATGACTGGTGGGATCACTCTGCTACGGAGAGGGGAAACTGCATTTTGATCACTGGTGGGATCGCTCAGCTGCAGAGAGGGGAAACTGCCTTTTGTATAATGGTGGGATCATTATGCTGCGGAGAGGGGAGACTGCCGTTTGATCACTGGTGGGATCACTCTGTTATGGAGACGGGAGACTGCCTTTTGATCACTGGTGGGATCGCTAAGCTGCAGAGAGGGGAGACTGCCTTTTGATCACTTCTGGGATCACTCTGCTGCTGAGAGGGGAGACTAACTTTTGATCACTGGTGGATTAACTCTGCTACGGAGAGGGGAGACTGCCTTTTGATCACTGGTGGGATCACTCTGCTACGAAGAGGGGAGACTGCCTTTTGAACACTGGTGAGATCACTCTGCTACGGAGAGGGGAGACTGCCTTTTGATCACTGGTGGGATCACTATGCTGTGGAGAGGGGAGACTGCATTTTGATCACTAGTTGGATCACTCTGCTATGGAGAGGGGAGACTGCCTATTGATCATTGGTGGGATCGCTCTGCTACAGAGAGGGGAGACTGCCTTTTGATCACTGGTGGGATCACTCTGCTACGGGGAGGGGAGACTGCCTTTTGATCACTGGTGGGATCGCTCTGCTGCGCAGAGGGGAGACTGCCTTTTGATCATTGGTGGGATTGCTCCGCTACGGAGAGGGGATAGTGCCTTTTGATCACTGGTGGGATAACAATGCTGTGGTGAGGGGAGACTGCCTTTTGATCACTGGTGGGATCGCTCTGCTACAGAGAGGTGAGACTGCCTTTTGATCACTGGTGAGATCACTCTGCTACGGAGAGGGCAGACTGCCTTTTGATCACTGGTGGGATCGCTCTGCTACAGAGAGGGGAGACTGCCTTTTGATCACTGGTGGGATCACTCTGCTACAAAGAGAGGAGACTGCCTTTTGAACACTCGTGAGATCACTCTGCTACGGAGAGGGGAGACTGCCTTTTGATCACTGGTGGGATCACTATGCTGTGGAGAGGGGAGACTGCCTTTTGATCACTGGTTGGATCACTCTGCTGTGGAGAGGGGAGACTGCCTTTTGATCACTGGTGGGATCACTCTGCTACGGAGAGGGGAGACTGCCTTTTGATCACTGGTGAGATCGCTCTGCTAGGCAGAGGGGAGACTGCCTTTTGATCACCGGTGGGATCACTCTGCTACGGGGAGGGGAGACTGCCTTTTGATCATTGGTGTGATCGTTCTGTTATGGAGAGGAGAGAATGGCTTTTGATCGCTGGTGCGATCACTATGCTATGCAGAGGGGTGATTGCCTTTTGATCATTGGTGGGATCACTCTGCTACGGGGAGGGGTGACTGCCTTTTGATCATTGGTGGGATCGTTCTGCTATGTAGAGGGGAGACTGCCTTTTGATCACTGGTGCGATCACTCTACTATGGAGAACGGAGACTGCCTTTTCATCACTGGTGAGATCGCTCTGCTACAGAGATGAGAGACTGCCTTTTGATCACTGGTGGGATAACTCTGCAACGGAGAGGGGAGACTGCCTTTAGATCCCTGGTGGGATCGCTCAGCTGCGGAGAGGGGAAACTTCCTTTTATTTACTGGTGGGATCGTTCTGCGGTGGAGAGGGGAGACTGGCTTTTGATGACTGGTGGGATCGCTCAGCTGCAGAGAGGGGAAACTGCCTTTTGTATAATGGTGGGATCATTATGCTACGGAGAGGGGAGACTGCCGTTTGATCACTGGTGGGATCACTCTGATATGGAGAGGGGAGACTGCCTTTTGATCACTGGTGGGATCGCTAAGCTGCAGAGAGGGGAGACTGCATTTTGAACACTTTTGGGATCACTCTGCTGCTGAGAGGGGAGACTGCCTTTTGATCACTGGTGGGATCACTCTGCTACGAAGAGGGGAGACTGCCTTTTGAACACTGGTGGATTCACTCTGCTACGGAGAGGGGAGACTGCCTTTTGATCACTGGTGGGATCACTCTGCTACGAAGAGGGGAGACTGCCTTTTGAACACTGGTGAGATCACTCTGCTACGGAGAGGGGAGACTGCCTTTTGATCACTGGTGGGATCACTATGCTGTGGAGAGGGGAGACTGCCTTTTGATCACTGGTTGGATCACTCTGCTATGGAGAGGGGAGACTGCCTATTGATCATTGGTGGGATCGCTCTGCTGCGCAGAGGGGAAACTGCCTTTTGATCATTGGTGGGATCGCTAAGCTGCAGAGAGGGGAGACTGCATTTTGAACACTTTTGGGATCACTCTGCTGCTGAGAGGGGAGACTGCCTTTTGATCACTGGTGGGATCACTCTGCTACGAAGAGGGGAGACTGCCTTTTGAACACTGGTGGATTCACTCTGCTACGGAGAGGGGAGACTGCCTTTTGATCACTGGTGGGATCACTCTGCTACGAAGAGGGGAGACTGCCTTTTGAACACTGGTGAGATCACTCTGCTACGGAGAGGGGAGACTGCCTTTTGATCACTGGTGGGATCACTATGCTGTGGAGAGGGGAGACTGCCTTTTGATCACTGGTTGGATCACTCTGCTATGGAGAGGGGAGACTGCCTATTGATCATTGGTGGGATCGCTCTGCTGCGCAGAGGGGAAACTGCCTTTTGATCATTGGTGGGATCGCTCTGCTACGGAGAGGGGAGACTGCCTTATGATCACTGGTGGGATCACTCTGCTACGGAGAGGGGAGATTGCCTTTTGATCATTGGTGGGATCGCTCCGCTACGGAGAGGGGATAGTGCCTTTTGATCACTGGTGGGATCACAATGCTGTGGCGAGGGGAGACTGCCTTTTGATCACTGGTGGGATCGTTCTGCTATGGAGAGGGGAGACTGCCTTTTGATCACTGGTGCGATCACTCTACTATGGAGAACGGAGACTGCCTTTTCATCACTGGTGAGATCGCTCTGCTACAGAGATGGGAGACTGCCTTTTGATCACTGGTGGGATCGCACTGCTACGGAGAGGAGAGACTGCCTTTTGATCACTCGTGGGATAACTCTGCTACGGAGAGTGGAGACTGCCTTTTATTTACTGGTGGGATCGTTCTGCGGTGGAGAGGGGAGACTGGCTTTTGATGACTGGTGGGATCACTCTGCTACGGAGAGGGGAAACTGCATTTTGATCACTGGTGGGATCGCTAAGCTGCAGAGAGGGGAAACTGCCTTTTGTATAATGGTGGGATCATTATGCTGCGGAGAGGGGAGACTGCCGTTTGATCACTGGTGGGATCACTGTTATGGAGAAGGGAGACTGCCTTTTGATCACTGGTGGGATCGCTATGCTGCAGAGAGGGGGGACTGCCTTTTGATCACTTCTGGGATCACTCTGCTGCTGAGAGGGGAGACTAACTTTTGATCACTGGTGGGATCACTCTGCAACAAAGAGAGGAGACTGCCTTCTGAACACTGGTGAGATCACTCTGCTACGGAGAGGGGAGACTGCCTTTTGATCACTGGTGGGATCACTATGCTGTGGAGAGGGGAGACTGCCTTTTGATCACTGGTTGGATCACTCTGCTATGGAGAGGGGAGACTGCCTATTGATCATTGGTGGGATTGCTCTGCTACAGAGAATGGAGACTGCCTTTTGATCACTGGTGGGATCACTCTGCTACGGAGAGGGGAGACTGCCTTTTGATCACTGGTGAGATCGCTCTGCTAGGCAGAGGGGAGACTGCCTTTTGATCATTGGTGTGATCGTTCTGTTATGGAGAGGAGAGACTGCCTTTTGATCGCTGGTGCGATCACTATGCTATGCAGAGGGGAGACTGCCTTTTGATCATTGGTGGGATCACTCTGCTACGGGGAGGGGAGACTGCCTTTTGATCATTGGTGGGATCGTTCTGCTATGGAGAGGGGAGACTGCCTTTTGATCACTGGTGCGATCACTCTACTATGGAGAACGGAGACTGCCTTTTCATCACTGGTGAGATCGCTCTGCTACAGAGATGGGAGACTGCCTTTTGATCACTGGTGGGATCGCACTGCTACGGAGAGGAGAGACTGCCTTTTGATCACTGGTGGGATAACTCTGCTACGGAGAGGGGAGACTGCCTTTTATTTACTGGTGGGATCGTTCTGCGGTGGAGAGGGGAGACTGGCTTTTGATGACTGGTGGGATCACTCTGCTACGGAGAGGGGAAACTGCATTTTGATCACTGGTGGGATCGCTCAGCTGCAGAGAGGGGAAACTGCCTTTTGTATAATGGTGGGATCATTATGCTGCGGAGAGGGGAGACTGCCGTTTGATCACTGGTGGGATCACTCTGTTATGGAGACGGGAGACTGCCTTTTGATCACTGGTGGGATCGCTATGCTGCAGAGAGGGGGGACTGCCTTTTGATCACTTCTGGGATCACTCTGCTGCTGAGAGGGGAGACTAACTTTTGATCACTGGTGGGATCACTCTGCAACAAAGAGAGGAGACTGCCTTCTGAACACTGGTGAGATCACTCTGCTACGGAGAGGGGAGACTGCCTTTTGATCACTGGTGGGATCACTATGCTGTGGAGAGGGGAGACTGCCTTTTGATCACTGGTTGGATCACTCTGCTATGGAGAGGGGAGACTGCCTATTGATCATTGGTGGGATTGCTCTGCTACAGAGAATGGAGACTGCCTTTTGATCACTGGTGGGATCACTCTGCTACGGAGAGGGGAGACTGCCTTTTGATCACTGGTGAGATCGCTCTGCTAGGCAGAGGGGAGACTGCCTTTTGATCATTGGTGTGATCGTTCTGTTATGGAGAGGAGAGACTGCCTTTTGATCGCTGGTGCGATCACTATGCTATGCAGAGGGGAGACTGCCTTTTGATCATTGGTGGGATCACTCTGCTACGGGGAGGGGAGACTGCCTTTTGATCATTGGTGGGATCGTTCTGCTATGGAGAGGGGAGACTGCCTTTTGATCACTGGTGCGATCACTCTACTATGGAGAACGGAGACTGCCTTTTCATCACTGGTGAGATCGCTCTGCTACAGAGATGGGAGACTGCCTTTTGATCACTGGTGCGATCACTCTACTATGGAGAACGGAGACTGCCTTTTCATCACTGGTGAGATCGCTCTGCTACAGAGATGAGAGACTGCCTTTTGATCACTGGTGGGATAACTCTGCAACGGAGAGGGGAGACTGCCTTTAGATCCCTGGTGGGATCGCTCAGCTGCGGAGAGGGGAAACTGCCTTTTATTTACTGGTGGGATCGTTCTGCGGTGGAGAGGGGAGACTGGCTTTTGATGACTGGTGGGATCGCTCAGCTGCAGAGAGGGGAAACTGCCTTTTGTATAATGGTGGGATCATTATGCTGCGGAGAGGGGAGACTGCCGTTTGATCACTGGTGGGATCACTCTGTTATGGAGAGGGGAGACTGCCTTTTGATCACTGGTGGGATCGCTAAGCTGCAGAGAGGGGAGACTGCCTTTTGATCACTTTTGGGATCACTCTGCTGCTGAGAGGGGAGACTGCCTTTTGATCACTGGTGGGATCACTCTGCTACGAAGAGGGGAGACTGCCTTTTGAACACTGGTGGATTCACTCTGCTACGGAGAGGGGAGACTGCCTTTTGATCACTGGTGGGATCACTCTGCTACGAAGAGGGGAGACGGCCTTTTGAACACTGGTGAGATCACTCTGCTACGGAGAGGGGAGAGTGCCTTTTGATCACTGGTGGGATCACTATGCTGTGGAGAGGGGAGACTGCCTTTTGATCACTGGTTGGATCACTCTGCTATGGAGAGGGGAGACTGCCTATTGATCATTGGTGGGATCGCTCTGCTGCGCAGAGGGGAAACTGCCATTTGATCATTGGTGGGATCGCTCTGCTACGGAGAGGGGAGACTGCCTTTTGATCATTGGTGGGATCGTTCTGCTATGGAGAGGGGAGACGGCCTTTTGATCACTGGTGCGATCACTCTACTATGGAGAACGGAGACTGCCTTTTGATCACTGGTGAGATCGCTCTGCTACAGAGATGGGAGACTGCCTTTTTATCACTGGTGGGATCGCACTGCTACGGAGAGGAGAGACTGCCTTTTGATCACTGGTGGGATAACTCTGCTACGGAGAGGGGAGACTGCATTTTGATCACTGGTGGGATCGCTCAGCTGCAGAGAGGGGAAACTGCCTTTTGTATAATGGTGGGATCATTATGCTGCGGAGAGGGGAGACTGCCGTTTGATCACTGGTGGGATCACTCTGTTATGGAGAGGGGAGACTGCATTTTGATCACTGGTGGGATCGCTAAGCTGCAGAGAGGGGAGACTGCCTTTCGATCACGTCTGGGATCACTCTGCTGCTGAGAGGGGAGACTGCCTTTTGATCACTGGTGGGATCACTCTGCTACGAAGAGGGGAGAATGCCTTTTGAACACTGGTGGATTCACTCTGCTACGGAGAGGGGAGACTGCCTTTTGATCACTGGTGGGATCACTCTGCTACAAAGAGAGGAGACTGCCTTTTGAACACTGGTGAGATCACTCTGCTACGGAGAGGGGAGACTGCCTTTTGATCACTGGTGGGATCACTATGCTGTGGAGAGGGGAGACTGCCTTTTGATCACTAGTTGGATCACTCTGCTATGGAGAGGGGAGACTGCCTATTGATCATTGGTGGGATCGCTCTGCTACAGAAGGGGAGACTGCCTTTTGATCACCGGTGGGATCACTCTGCTACGGGGAGGGGAGACTGCCTTTTGATCACTGGTGGTATCGCTCTGCTGCGCAGAGGGGAAACTGCCTTTTGATCATTGGTGGGATCGCTCTGCTACGGAAGAGGGGAGACTGCCTTATGATCACTGGTGGGATCACTCTGCTACGGAGAGGGGAGACTGCCTTTTGATCATTGGTGGGATTGCTCCGCTACGGAGAGGGGATAGTGCCTTTTGATCACTGGTGGGATCACAATGCTGTGGCGAGGGGAGACTGCCTTTTGATCACTGGTGGGATCGCTCTGCTACAGAGAGGTGAGACTGCCTTTTGATCACTGGTGAGATCACTCTGCTACGGAGAGGGCAGACTGCCTTTTGATCACTGGTGGGATCGCTCTGCTACAGAGAGGGGAGACTGCCTTTTGATCACTGGTGGGATCACTCTGCTACAAAGAGAGGAGACTGCCTTTTGAACACTCGTGAGATCACTCTGCTACGGAGAGGGGAGACTGCCTTTTGATGACTGGTGGGATCACTATGCTGTGGCGAGGGGAGACTGCCTTTTGATCACTGGTTGGATCACTCTGCTGTGGAGAGGGGAGACTGCCTTTTGATCACTGGTGGGATCACTCTGCTACGGAGAGGGGAGACTGCCTTTTGATCACTGGTGAGATCGCTCTGCTAGGCAGAGGGGAGACTGCCTTTTGCTCACCGGTGGGATCACTCTGCTACGAGGAGGGGAGACTGCCTTTTGATCATTGGTGTGATCGTTCTGTTATGGAGAGGAGAGAATGGCTTTTGATCGCTGGTGCGATCACTATGCTATGCAGAGGGGAGATTGCCTTTTGATCATTGGTGGGATCACTCTGCTACGGAGAGGGGAGACTGCCTTTTGATCACTGGTGGGATCACTATGCTGTGGAGAGGGGAGACTGCCTTTTGTATAATGGTGTGATCATTATGCTGCGGAGAGGGGAGACTGCCGTTTGATCACTGGTGGGATCGCTATGCTGCAGAGAGGATGGACTGCCTTTTGATCACTTCTGGGATCACTCTGCTGCTGAGAGGGGAGACTAACTTTTGATCACTGGTGGGATTACTCTGCAACAAAGAGAGGAGACTGCCTTCTGAACACTGGTGAGATCACTCTGCTACGGAGAGGGGAGACTGCCTTTTGATCACTGGTGGGATCACTATGCTGTGGAGAGGGGAGACTGCCTTTTGATCACTGGTTGGATCACTCTGCTACGGAGAGGGGAGACTGCCTTTTGATCACTGGTGAGATCGCTCTGCTACAGAGAATGGAGACTGCCTTTTGATCACTGGTGGGATCACTCTGCTACGGAGAGGGGAGACTGCCTTTTGATCACTGGTGAGATCGCTCTGCTAGGCAGAGGGGAGACTGCCTTTTGATCATTGGTGTGATCGTTCTGTTATGGAGAGGAGAGACTGCCTTTTGATCGCTGGTGCGATCACTATGCTATGCAGAGGGGAGACTGCCTTTTGATCATTGGTGGGATCACTCTGCTACGGGGAGGGGAGACTGCCTTTTGATCATTGGTGGGATCGTTCTGCTATGGAGAGGGGAGACTGCCTTTTGATCACTGGTGCGATCACTCTACTATGGAGAACGGAGACTGCCTTTTCATCACTGGTGAGATCGCTCTGCTACAGAGATGGGAGACTGCCTTTTGATCACTGGTGCGATCACTCTACTATGGAGAACGGAGACTGCCTTTTCATCACTGGTGAGATCGCTCTGCAACAGAGATGGGAGACTGCCTTTTGATCACTGGTGCGATCACTCTACTATGGAGAACGGAGACTGCCTTTTCCTCACTGGTGAGATCGCTCTGCTACAGAGATGAGAGACTGCCTTTTGATCACTGGTGGGATAACTCTGCAACGGAGAGGGGAGACTGCCTTTAGATCCCTGGTGGGATCGCTCAGCTGCGGAGAGGGGAAACTGCCTTTTATTTACTGGTGGGATCGTTCTGCGGTGGAGAGGGGAGACTGGCTTTTGATGACTGGTGGGATCGCTCAGCTGCAGAGAGGGGAAACTGCCTTTTGTATAATGGTGGGATCATTATGCTGCGGAGAGGGGAGACTGCCGTTTGATCACTGGTGGGATCACTCTGTTATGGAGAGGGGAGACTGCCTTTTGATCACTGGTGGGATCGCTAAGCTGCAGAGAGGGGAGACTGCCTTTTGATCACTTTTGGGATCACTCTGCTGCTGAGAGGGGAGACTGCCTTTTGATCACTGGTGGGATCACTCTGCTACGAAGAGGGGAGACTGCCTTTTGAACACTGGTGGATTCACTCTGCTACGGAGAGGGGAGACTGCCTTTTGATCACTGGTGGGATCACTCTGCTACGAAGAGGGGAGACTGCCTTTTGAACACTGGTGAGATCACTCTGCTACGGAGAGGGGAGACTGCCTTTTGATCACTGGTGGGATCACTATGCTGTGGAGAGGGGAGACTGCCTTTTGATCACTGGTTGGATCACTCTGCTATGGAGAGGGGAGACTGCCTATTGATCATTGGTGGGATCGCTCTGCTGCGCAGAGGGGAAACTGCCTTTTGATCATTGGTGGGATCGCTCTGCTACGGAGAGGGGAGACTGCCTTATGATCACTGGTGGGATCACTCTGCTACGGAGAGGGGAGATTGCCTTTTGATCATTGGTGGGATCGCTCCGCTACGGAGAGGGGATAGTGCCTTTTGATCACTGGTGGGATCACAATGCTCTGGCGAGGGGAGACTGCCTTTTGATCACTGGTGGGATCGCTCTGCTACAGAGAGGTGAGACTGCCTTTTGATCACTGGTGAGATCACTCTGCTACGGAGAGGGCAGACTGCCTTTTGATCACTGGTGGGATCGCTCTGCTACAGAGAGGGGAGACTGTCTTTTGATCACTGGTGGGATCACTCTGCTACAAAGAGAGGAGACTGCCTTTTGAACACTGGTGAGATCACTCTGTTACGAAGAGGGGAGACTGCCTTTTGATCATTGGCGGGATCGTTGTGCTATGCAGAGGGGAGACTGCCTTTTGATTATTGGTGGGATTTTTCCGGTATTGGAGTGGGGAGACTGCCGTTTGATCACTGGTGGGATCGTTCTGCTACGGAGAAGGGAGTCTGCCTTTTGAGCACTGGTGAGATCGCTCTGCTAGGCAGAGGGGAGACTGCCTTTTGATCATTGGCGGGATCGTTGTGCTATGCAGAGGGGAGACTGCCTTTGGATCGCTGATGGGATCGCACTGCTACGGAGAGGAGAGACTGCCTTTTGATCACTGGTGGGATCACACTGCTACGGAGAGGGGAGACTGCCTTTTGATCACTGGTGGGATCACTCTGCTATGGAGAGGGGAGACAGCCTTTTGATCACTGGTGGGATCACTGTGCTGCTGAGAGGGGAGACTGCCTTTTGATTATTGGTGGGATCGCTCTGCTATTGGAGAGAGGAGACTGCCGTTTGATCACTGGTGGGATCACTCTGCTACAGAGAGGGGAGACTGCCTTTTGATCACTGGTGGGATCACTCTGCTGCTGGGAGGGGAGACTGCCTTTTGATCACTGGTGGGATCACACTGTTACAGAGAGAGGAGACTGCCTTTTGAACACTGGTGAGATCACTCTGCTACGAAGAGGGGAGACTGCCTTTTGAACACTGGTGGGATCTCTCTGCTATGGAGAGCGGAGACTGCCTTTTGATGACTGATGGGATCACTCTGCGACGGAGAGGGGAGAGGGTCTTTTGATCACTGGTGTGATCACTGTGCTGTGGAGAGGGGAGACTGCCTTTTGATCACTGGTGGGATCACTCTGCTACGGAAGGGGAGACTGCATTTTGTTCGCTTGTGTGATCTCTCTGATACGGAGAGGAGAGACTGCCTTTTGATCATTGTCGGGATCGTTCTGCTACGGAGAGTGGAGACTGCCTTTTGATCACTGGTGGGATCAATCTGCTACGGAGAGGAGAGACTGCCTTTTGATCATTGGTGGGATGGTTCTGCTATGGAGAGAGGAGACTGCCTTTGGATCGCTGGTGGGATCACTCTGCTACGGAGAGGGGAGACTGCCTTTTGAGCACTGGTGGGATCACTCTGCTGTGGAGAGGGGAAACTGCCTTTTGATCACTGGTGGGATCACTCTGCTACCGAGAGGGGAGACTGCCTTTTGATCACTGGTGGGATCACTCTACTACGGAGAGGAGAGACTGCCTTTTGATCATTGGTGGGATGGTTCTGCTATGGAGAGAGGAGACTGCCTTTGGATCGCTGGTGGGATCACTCTGCTACGGAGAGGGGAGACTGGCTTTTGATCATTGGTGGGATCACTCTGCTACGGAGAGGGGAGACTGCCTTTTGATCACTGGTGGGATCACTCTGCTATGGAGAGAGGAGACTGCCTTTGGATCGCTGGTGGGATCACTCTGCTACGGAGAGGGGAGACTGGCTTTTGATCATTGGTGGGATCACTCTGCTGCGGAAAGGGGAAACTGCCTTTTGCTCATTGGTGGGATCACTCTGCTCCGGAGAGGGGAGACTGCATTTTGATCACTGGTGGGATCGCTCAGCTGCGGAGAGGGGAAACTGCCTTTTATTTACTGGTGGGATCGTTCTGCTGTTGAGAGGGGAGACTGGCTTTTGATCACTGGTGGGATCACTCTGCTACCGAGAGGGGAGACTGCCTTTTGATTACTGGTGGGATAACTCTGCTACGGAGAGGGGACACTACCTTTTGATTATTGGTGGGATTTTTCCGGTATTGGAGTGGGGAGACTGCCGTTTGATCACTGGTGGGATCGTTCTGCTACGGAGAAGGGAGTCTGCCTTTTGATCACTGGTGAGATCGCTCTGCTAGGCAGAGGGGAGACTGCCTTTTGATCATTGGCGGGATCGTTGTGCTATGCAGAGGGGAGACTGCCTTTGGATCGCTGATGGGATCGCACTGCTACGGAGAGGAGAGACTGCCTTTTGATCACTGGTGGGATCACTCTGCTACGGAGAGGGGAGACTGCCTTTTGATCACTGGTGGGATCACTCTGCTATGGATAGGGGAGACAGCCTTTTGATCACTGGTGGGATCACTGTGCTGCTGAGAGGGGAGACTGCCTTTTGATTATTGGTGGGATCGCTCTGCTATTGGAGAGGGGAGACTGCCGTTTGATCACTGGTGGGATCACTCTGCTACAGAGAGGGGAGACTGCCTTTTGATCACTGGTGGGATCACTCTGCTGCTGGGAGGGGAGACTGCCTTTTGATCACTGGTGGGATCACTCTGTTACAGAGAGAGGAGACTGCCTTTTGAACACTGGTGAGATCACTCTGCTACGAAGAGGGGAGACTGCCTTTTGAACACTGGTGGGATCTCTCTGCTATGGAGAGCGGAGACTGCCTTTTGATGACTGATGGGATCACTCTGCGACGGAGAGGGGAGAGGATCTTTTGATCACTGGTGTGATCACTGTGCTGTGGAGAGGGGAGACTGCCTTTTGATCACTGGTGGGATCACTCTGCTACGGAAGGGGAGACTGCATTTTGTTCGCTGGTGGGATCTCTCTGATACGGAGAGGAGAGACTGCCTTTTGATCATTGGTGGGATGGTTCTGCTATGGAGAGAGGAGACTGCCTTTGGATCGCTGGTGGGATCACTCTGCTACGGAGAGGGGAGACTGCCTTTTGAGCACTGGTGGGATCACTCTGCTGTGGAGAGGGGAAACTGCCTTTTGATCACTGGTGGGATCACTCTGCTACCGAGAGGGGAGACTGCCTTTTGATCACTGGTGGGATCACTCTGCTACGGAGAGGAGAGACTGCCTTTTGATCATTGGTGGGATGGTTCTGCTATGGAGAGAGGAGACTGCCTTTGGATCGCTGGTGGGATCACTCTGCTACGGAAGGGGAGACTGCATTTTGTTCGCTGGTGGGATCTCTCTGATACGGAGAGGAGAGACTGCCTTTTGATCATTGGTGGGATGGTTCTGCTATGGAGAGAGGAGACTGCCTTTGGATCGCTGGTGGGATCACTCTGCTACGGAGAGGGGAGACTGCCTTTTGAGCACTGGTGGGATCACTCTGCTGTGGAGAGGGGAAACTGCCTTTTGATCACTGGTGGGATCACTCTGCTACCGAGAGGGGAGACTGCCTTTTGATCACTGGTGGGATCACTCTGCTACGGAGAGGAGAGACTGCCTTTTGATCATTGGTGGGATGGTTCTGCTATGGAGAGAGGAGACTGCCTTTGGATCGCTGGTGGGATCACTCTGCTACGGAGAGGGGAGACTGGCTTTTGATCATTGGTGGGATCACTCTGCTGCGGAAAGGGGAAACTGCCTTTTGCTCATTGGTGGGATCACTCTGCTACGGAGAGGGGAGACTGCATTTTGATCACTGGTGGGATCGCTCAGCTGCGGAGAGGGGAAACTGCCTTTTATTTACTGGTGGGATCGTTCTGCTGTGGAGAGGGGAGACTGGCTTTTTATCACTGGTGGTATAACTGCTACGGAGAGGGGAAACTGCCTTTTGTTTATTGGTGGGATCGATATGCTGCGGAGAGGGGACACTACCTTTTGATTATTGGTGGGATTTCTCTGGTATTGGAGTGGGGAGACTGCCGTTTGATCACTGGTGGGATCGATCTGCTACGGAGAGGGGAGTCTGCCTTTTGATCACTGGTGAGATCGCTCTGCTAGGCAGAGGGGAGACTGCCTTTTGATCATTGGCGGGATCGTTGTGCTATGCAGAGGGGAGACTGCCTTTGGATCGCTGATGGTATCGCACTGCTACGGAGAGGAGAGACTGCCTTTTGATCACTGGTGGGATCACTCTGCTACGGAGAGGGGAGACTGCCTTTTGATCACTGGTGGGATGGTTCTGCTATGGAGAGAGGAGACTGCCTTTGGATCGCTGGTGGGATCACTCTGCTACGGAGAGGGGAGACTGGCTTTTGATCATTGGTGGGATCACTCTGCTGCGGAAAGGGGAAACTGCCTTTTGTTTATTGGTGGGATCGATATGCTGCGGAGAGGGGACACTACCTTTTGATTATTGGTGGGATTTCTCTGGTATTGGAGTGGGGAGACTGCCGTTTGATCACTGGTGGGATCGATCTGCTACGGAGAGGGGAGTCTGCCTTTTGATCACTGGTGAGATCGCTCTGCTAGGCAGAGGGGAGACTGCCTTTTGATCATTGGCGGGATCGTTGTGCTATGCAGAGGGGAGACTGCCTTTGGATCGCTGATGGTATCGCACTGCTACGGAGAGGAGAGACTGCCTTTTGATCACTGGTGGGATCACTCTGCTACGGAGAGGGGAGACTGCCTTTTGATCACTGGTGGGATCACTCTGCTGCGGAGAGGGGAGACTGCCTTTTGATCACTGGTGGGATCACTCTGCTATGGAGAGGAGAGACTGCCTTTTGATCACTGGTGGGATCACTCTGCTACGGAGAGGGGAGACTGCCTTTTGATCACTGGTGGGATCACTCTGCTACGGAGAAGGGAGACTGCCTTTTGATCACTGGTGGGATCACACTGCTACGGAGAGGAGAGACTGCCTTTTGATCACTGGTGGAATCGTTCTGCCACGGAGAGAGGAGACTGCGTTTGGATGACTGGTGGGATCACTCTGCTACGGAGAGGGGAGACTGCCTTTGGATCGCTGGTGGGATCACTCTGCTACGGAGAGGGGAGACTGCCTTTTGATCACTGGTGGGATCACTCTGCTACCGAGAGGGGAGACTGCATTTTGATCACTGGTGGGATCACTCAGCTGCGGAGAGGGGAAACTGCCTTTTATTTACTGCTGGGATCGTTCTGCTGTGGAGAGGGGAGACTGGCTTTTGATATTTGGTGGGATCTCTCTGCGGCGGAAAGGGGAAACTGCCTTTTGCTCATTGGTGGGATCGCTCTGCTACGGAGAGGGGAGACTGCATTTTGATCACTGGTGGGATCGCTCAGCTGCGGAGAGGGGACTCTACCTTTTGATTATTGGTGGGATTTCTCTGGTATTGGAGTGGGGAGTCTGCCGTTTGATCACTGTTGGGATCGTTCTGCTACGGAGAGGGGAGTCTGCCTTTTGATCACTGGTGAGATCGCTCTGCTAGGCAGAGGGGAGACAGCCTTTTGATCATTGGCGGGATCGTTGTGCTATGCAGAGGGGAGACGGCCTTTGGATCGCTGGTGGGATCGCACTGCTACGGAGAGGAAAGACTGCCTTTTTATCACTGGTGGGATCAATCTGCAACCGAGAGGGGAGACTGCCTTTTGATCACTGGTGGGATCACTCTGCTACGGAGAGGGGAGACTGCCTTTTGATCACTAGTGGGATCACTCTGCTACGGAGAGGGGAGACTGCATTTTGATCACTGGTGGGATCGCTCAGCTGCGGAGAGGGGAAACTGCCTTTTATTTACTGGTGGGATCGTTCTGCTGTGGAGAGGGGAGACTGGCTTTTTATCACTGGTGGGATAACTCTGCTACGGAGAGTGGAAACTGCCTTTTGTTTATTGGTGGGATCGATATGCTGCGGAGAGGGGACACTACCTTTGGATAATTGGTGGGATTTCTCTGGTATTGGAGTGAGGAGACTGCCGTTTGATCACTGGTGGGATCGTTCTGCTACGGAGAGGGGAGTCTGCCTTTTGATCACTGGTGAGATCGCTCTGCTAGGCAGAGGGGAGACAGCCTTTTGATCATTGGCGGGATCGTTGTGCTATGCAGAGGGGAGACTGCCTTTGGATCGCTGATGGGATCGCACTGCTACGGAGAGGAGAGACTGCCTTTTGATCACTGGTGGGATCACTCTGCTACGGAGAGGGGAGACTGCCTTTTGATCACTGGTGGGATCACTCTGCTGCGGAGAGGGGAGACCTCCTTTTGATCACTGGTGGGATCACTCTGCTAAGGAGAGGGGAGACTGCATTTTGATCACTGGTGGGATCACTCTGCTACGGAGAGGGGAGACTGCCTTTTGATCACTAGTGGGATCACTCTGCTACGGAGAGGGGAGACTGCATTTTGATCACTGGTGGGATCGCTCAGCTGCGGAGTGGGGAAACTGCCTTTTATTTACTGGTGGGATCGTTCTGCTGTGGAGAGGGGAGACTGGCTTTTTATCACTGGTGGGATAACTCTGCTACGGAGAGGGGAAACTGCCTTTTGTTTATTGGTGGGATCGATATGCTGCGGAGAGGGGACACAACCTTTTGATTATTGGTGGGATTTCTCTGGTATTGGAGTGAGGAGACTGCCGTTTGATCACTGGTGGGATCGTTCTGCTACGGAGAGGGGAGTCTGCCTTTTGATCACTGGTGAGATCGCTCTGCTAGGCAGAGGGGAGACTGCCTTTTGATCATTGGCGGGATCGTTGTGCTATGCAGAGGGGAGACTGCCTTTGGATCGCTGATGGGATCGCACTGCTACGGAGAGGAGAGACTGCCTTTTGATCACTGGTGGGATCACTCTGCTACGGAGAGGGGAGACTGCCTTTTGATCACTGGTGGGATCACTCTGCTGCGGAGAGGGGAGACTGCCTTTTGATCACTGGTGGGATCACTCTGCTGCGGAGAGGGGAGACTGCCTTTTGATCACTGGTGGGATCACTCTGCTATGGAGAGGAGAGACTGCCTTTTGATCACTGGTGGGATCACTCTGCTACGGAGAGGGGAAACTGCCTTTTATTTACTGGTGGGATCGTTCTGCTGTTGAGAGGGGAGACTGGCTTTTGATCACTGGTGGGATCACTCTGCTACCGAGAGGGGAGACTGCCTTTTGATTACTGGTGGGATAACTCTGCTACGGAGAGGGGACACTACCTTTTGATTATTGGTGGGATTTTTCCGGTATTGGAGTGGGGAGACTGCCGTTTGATCACTGGTGGGATCGTTCTGCTACGGAGAAGGGAGTCTGCCTTTTGATCACTGGTGAGATCGCTCTGCTAGGCAGAGGGGAGACTGCCTTTTGATCATTGGCGGGATCGTTGTGCTATGCAGAGGGGAGACTGCCTTTGGATCGCTGATGGGATCGCACTGCTACGGAGAGGAGAGACTGCCTTTTGATCACTGGTGGGATCACTCTGCTACGGAGAGGGGAGACTGCCTTTTGATCACTGGTGGGATCACTCTGCTATGTATAGGGGAGACAGCCTTTTGATCACTGGTGGGATCACTGTGCTGCTGAGAGGGGAGACTGCCTTTTGATTATTGGTGGGATCGCTCTGCTATTGGAGAGGGGAGACTGCCGTTTGATCACTGGTGGGATCACTCTGCTACAGAGAGGGGAGACTGCCTTTTGATCACTGGTGGGATCACTCTGCTGCTGGGAGGGGAGACTGCCTTTTGATCACTGGTGGGATCACTCTGTTACAGAGAGAGGAGACTGCCTTTTGAACACTGGTGAGATCACTCTGCTACGAAGAGGAGAGACTGCCTTTTGAACACTGGTGGGATCTCTCTGCTATGGAGAGCGGAGACTGCCTTTTGATGACTGATGGGATCACTCTGCGACGGAGAGGGGAGAGGATCTTTTGATCACTGGTGTGATCACTGTGCTGTGGAGAGGGGAGACTGCCTTTTGATCACTGGTGGGATCACTCTGCTACGGAAGGGGAGACTGCATTTTGTTCGCTGGTGGGATCTCTCTGATACGGAGAGGAGAGACTGCCTTTTGATCATTGGTGGGATGGTTCTGCTATGGAGAGAGGAGACTGCCTTTGGATCGCTGGTGGGATCACTCTGCTACGGAGAGGGGAGACTGCCTTTTGAGCACTGGTGGGATCACTCTGCTGTGGAGAGGGGAAACTGCCTTTTGATCACTGGTGGGATCACTCTGCTACCGAGAGGGGAGACTGCCTTTTGATCACTGGTGGGATCACTCTGCTACGGAGAGGAGAGACTGCCTTTTGATCATTGGTGGGATGGTTCTGCTATGGAGAGAGGAGACTGCCTTTGGATCGCTGGTGGGATCACTCTGCTACGGAAGGGGAGACTGCATTTTGTTCGCTGGTGGGATCTCTCTGATACGGAGAGGAGAGACTGCCTTTTGATCATTGGTGGGATGGTTCTGCTATGGAGAGAGGAGACTGCCTTTGGATCGCTGGTGGGATCACTCTGCTACGGAGAGGGGAGACTGCCTTTTGAGCACTGGTGGGATCACTCTGCTGTGGAGAGGGGAAACTGCCTTTTGATCACTGGTGGGATCACTCTGCTACCGAGAGGGGAGACTGCCTTTTGATCACTGGTGGGATCACTCTGCTACGGAGAGGAGAGACTGCCTTTTGATCATTGGTGGGATGGTTCTGCTATGGAGAGAGGAGACTGCCTTTGGATCGCTGGTGGGATCACTCTGCTACGGAGAGGGGAGACTGGCTTTTGATCATTGGTGGGATCACTCTGCTGCGGAAAGGGGAAACTGCCTTTTGCTCATTGGTGGGATCACTCTGCTACGGAGAGGGGAGACTGCATTTTGATCACTGGTGGGATCGCTCAGCTGCGGAGAGGGGAAACTGCCTTTTATTTACTGGTGGGATCGTTCTGCTGTGGAGAGGGGAGACTGGCTTTTTATCACTGGTGGTATAACTGCTACGGAGAGGGGAAACTGCCTTTTGTTTATTGGTGGGATCGATATGCTGCGGAGAGGGGACACTACCTTTTGATTATTGGTGGGATTTCTCTGGTATTGGAGTGGGGAGACTGCCGTTTGATCACTGGTGGGATCGATCTGCTACGGAGAGGGGAGTCTGCCTTTTGATCACTGGTGAGATCGCTCTGCTAGGCAGAGGGGAGACTGCCTTTTGATCATTGGCGGGATCGTTGTGCTATGCAGAGGGGAGACTGCCTTTGGATCGCTGATGGTATCGCACTGCTACGGAGAGGAGAGACTGCCTTTTGATCACTGGTGGGATCACTCTGCTACGGAGAGGGGAGACTGCCTTTTGATCACTGGTGGGATGGTTCTGCTATGGAGAGAGGAGACTGCCTTTGGATCGCTGGTGGGATCACTCTGCTACGGAGAGGGGAGACTGGCTTTTGATCATTGGTGGGATCACTCTGCTGCGGAAAGGGGAAACTGCCTTTTGTTTATTGGTGGGATCGATATGCTGCGGAGAGGGGACACTACCTTTTGATTATTGGTGGGATTTCTCTGGTATTGGAGTGGGGAGACTGCCGTTTGATCACTGGTGGGATCGATCTGCTACGGAGAGGGGAGTCTGCCTTTTGATCACTGGTGAGATCGCTCTGCTAGGCAGAGGGGAGACTGCCTTTTGATCATTGGCGGGATCGTTGTGCTATGCAGAGGGGAGACTGCCTTTGGATCGCTGATGGTATCGCACTGCTACGGAGAGGAGAGACTGCCTTTTGATCACTGGTGGGATCACTCTGCTACGGAGAGGGGAGACTGCCTTTTGATCACTGGTGGGATCACTCTGCTGCGGAGAGGGGAGACTGCCTTTTGATCACTGGTGGGATCACTCTGCTATGGAGAGGAGAGACTGCCTTTTGATCACTGGTGGGATCACTCTGCTACGGAGAGGGGAGACTGCCTTTTGATCACTGGTGGGATCACTCTGCTACGGAGAAGGGAGACTGCCTTTTGATCACTGGTGGGATCACACTGCTACGGAGAGGAGAGACTGCCTTTTGATCACTGGTGGAATCGTTCTGCCACGGAGAGAGGAGACTGCGTTTGGATGACTGGTGGGATCACTCTGCTACGGAGAGGGGAGACTGCCTTTGGATCGCTGGTGGGATCACTCTGCTACGGAGAGGGGAGACTGCCTTTTGATCACTGGTGGGATCACTCTGCTACCGAGAGGGGAGACTGCATTTTGATCACTGGTGGGATCACTCAGCTGCGGAGAGGGGAAACTGCCTTTTATTTACTGCTGGGATCGTTCTGCTGTGGAGAGGGGAGACTGGCTTTTGATATTTGGTGGGATCTCTCTGCGGCGGAAAGGGGAAACTGCCTTTTGCTCATTGGTGGGATCGCTCTGCTACGGAGAGGGGAGACTGCATTTTGATCACTGGTGGGATCGCTCAGCTGCGGAGAGGGGACTCTACCTTTTGATTATTGGTGGGATTTCTCTGGTATTGGAGTGGGGAGTCTGCCGTTTGATCACTGTTGGGATCGTTCTGCTACGGAGAGGGGAGTCTGCCTTTTGATCACTGGTGAGATCGCTCTGCTAGGCAGAGGGGAGACAGCCTTTTGATCATTGGCGGGATCGTTGTGCTATGCAGAGGGGAGACTGCCTTTGGATCGCTGGTGGGATCGCACTGCTACGGAGAGGAAAGACTGCCTTTTGATCACTGGTGGGATCAATCTGCAACCGAGAGGGGAGACTGCCTTTTGATCACTGGTGGGATCACTCTGCTACGGAGAGGGGAGACTGCCTTTTGATCACTGGTGGGATTACTCTGCTACGGAGAGGGGAGACTGCCTTTTGATCACTAGTGGGATCACTCTGCTACGGAGAGGGGAGACTGCATTTTGATCACTGGTGGGATCGCTCAGCTGCGGAGAGGGGAAACTGCCTTTTATTTACTGGTGGGATCGTTCTGCTGTGGAGAGGGGAGACTGGCTTTTTATCACTGGTGGGATAACTCTGCTACGGAGAGGGGAAACTGCCTTTTGTTTATTGGTGGGATCGATATGCTGCGGAGAGGGGACACTACCTTTTGATAATTGGTGGGATTTCTCTGGTATTGGAGTGAGGAGACTGCCGTTTGATCACTGGTGGGATCGTTCTGCTACGGAGAGGGGAGTCTGCCTTTTGATCACTGGTGAGATCGCTCTGCTAGGCAGAGGGGAGACAGCCTTTTGATCATTGGCGGGATCGTTGTGCTATGCAGAGGGGAGACTGCCTTTGGATCGCTGATGGGATCGCACTGCTACGGAGAGGAGAGACTGCCTTTTGATCACTGGTGGGATCACTCTGCTACGGAGAGGGGAGACTGCCTTTTGATCACTGGTGGGATCACTCTGCTGCGGAGAGGGGAGACCTCCTTTTGATCACTGGTGGGATCACTCTGCTAAGGAGAGGGGAGACTGCATTTTGATCACTGGTGGGATCACTCTGCTACGGAGAGGGGAGACTGCCTTTTGATCACTAGTGGGATCACTCTGCTACGGAGAGGGGAGACTGCATTTTGATCACTGGTGGGATCGCTCAGCTGCGGAGAGGGGAAACTGCCTTTTATTTACTGGTGGGATCGTTCTGCTGTGGAGAGGGGAGACTGGCTTTTTATCACTGGTGGGATAACTCTGCTACGGAGAGGGGAAACTGCCTTTTGTTTATTGGTGGGATCGATATGCTGCGGAGAGGGGACACTACCTTTTGATTATTGGTGGGATTTCTCTGGTATTGGAGTGAGGAGACTGCCGTTTGATCACTGGTGGGATCGTTCTGCTACGGAGAGGGGAGTCTGCCTTTTGATCACTGGTGAGATCGCTCTGCTAGGCAGAGGGGAGACAGCCTTTTGATCATTGGCGGGATCGTTGTGCTATGCAGAGGGGAGACTGCCTTTGGATCGCTGATGGGATCGCACTGCTACGGAGAGGAGAGACTGCCTTTTGATCACTGGTGGGATCACTCTGCTACGGAGAGGGGAGACTGCCTTTTGATCACTGGTGGGATCACTCTGCTGCGGAGAGGGGAGACTGCCTTTTGATCACTGGTGGGATCACTCTGCTGCGGAGAGGGGAGACTGCCTTTTGATCACTGGTGGGATCACTCTGCTATGGAGAGGAGAGACTGCCTTTTGATCACTGGTGGGATCACTCTGCTACGGAGAGGGGAGACTGCCTTTTGATCACTGGTGGGATCACACTGCTACGGAGAGGAGAGACTGCCTTTTGATCACTGGTGGAATCGTTCTGCTATGGAGAGAGGAGACTGACTTTGGATGACTGGTGGGATCACTCTGCAACGGAGAGGGGAGACTGCCTTTGGATCGCTGGTGGGATCACTCTGCTACGGAGAGGGGAGACTGCCTTTTGATCACTGGTGGGATCACTCTGCTACCGAGAGGGGAGACTGCATTTTGATCACTGGTGGGATCACTCAGCTGCGGAGAGGGGAAACTGCCTTTTATTTACTGGTGGGATCGTTCTGCTGTGGAGAGGGGAGACTGGCTTTTGATATTTGGTGGGAACACTCTGCTGCGGAAAGGGGAAACTGCCTTTTGCTCTTTGTTGGGATCGCTCTGCTACGGAGAGGGGAGACTGCATTTTGATCACTGGTGGGATCACTCTGCTATGGAGAGGAGAGACTGCCTTTTGATCACTGCTGGGATCACTCTGCTACGGAGAGGGGAGACTGCCTTTTGATCACTGGTGGGATCACTCTGCTACGGAGAGGGGAGACTGCCTTTTGATCACTGGTGGGATCACTCTGCTACCGAGAGGGGAGACTGCCTTTTGATCACTGGTGCGATCAATCAGCTGCGGAGAGGGGAAACTGCCTTTTATTTACTGGTGGGATCGTTCTGCTGTGGAGAGGGGAGACTGGCTTTTGATATTTGGTGGGATCACTCTGCTGCGGAAAGGGGAAACTGCCTTTTGCTCATTGGTGGGATCGCTCTGCTACGGAGAGGGGAGACTGCATTTTGATCACAGGTGGGATCGCTCAGCTGCGGAGAGGGGACACTACCTTTTGATTATTGGTGGGATTTCTCTGGTATTGTAGTGGGGAGACTGCCGTTTGATCATTGTTGGGATCGTTCTGCTACGGAGACGGGAGTCTGCCTTTTGATCACTGGTGAGATCGCTCTGCTAGGCAGAGGAGAGACAGTCTTTTGATCATTGGCGGGATCGTTGTGCTATGCAGAGGGGAGACTGCCTTTGGATCGCTGGTGGGATCACTCTGCTGCGGAGAGGGGAGACTGCCTTTTGATCACTGGTGGGATCACTCTGCTACGGAGAGGGGAGACTGCCTTTTGATCACTGGTGGGATTACTCTGCTACGGAGAGGGGAGACTGCCTTTTGATCACTAGTGGGATCACTCTGCTACGGAGAGGGGAGACTGCATTTTGATCACTGGTGGGATCGCTCAGCTGCGGAGAGGGGAAACTGCCTTTTATTTACTGGTGGGATCGTTCTGCTGTGGAGAGGGGAGACTGGCTTTTTATCACTGGTGGGATAACTCTGCTACGGAGAGTGGAAACTGCCTTTTGTTTATTGGTGGGATCGATATGCTGCGGAGAGGGGACACTACCTTTTGATAATTGGTGGGATTTCTCTGGTATTGGAGTGAGGAGACTGCCGTTTGATCACTGGTGGGATCGTTCTGCTACGGAGAGGGGAGTCTGCCTTTTGATCACTGGTGAGATCGCTCTGCTAGGCAGAGGGGAGACAGCCTTTTGATCATTGGCGGGATCGTTGTGCTATGCAGAGGGGAGACTGCCTTTGGATCGCTGATGGGATCGCACTGCTACGGAGAGGAGAGACTGCCTTTTGATCACTGGTGGGATCACTCTGCTACGGAGAGGGGAGACTGCCTTTTGATCACTGGTGGGATCACTCTGCTGCGGAGAGGGGAGACCTCCTTTTGATCACTGGTGGGATCACTCTGCTAAGGAGAGGGGAGACTGCATTTTGATCACTGGTGGGATCACTCTGCTACGGAGAGGGGAGACTGCCTTTTGATCACTAGTGGGATCACTCTGCTACGGAGAGGGGAGACTGCATTTTGATCACTGGTGGGATCGCTCAGCTGCGGAGAGGGGAAACTGCCTTTTATTTACTGGTGGGATCGTTCTGCTGTGGAGAGGGGAGACTGGCTTTTTATCACTGGTGGGATAACTCTGCTACGGAGAGGGGAAACTGCCTTTTGTTTATTGGTGGGATCGATATGCTGCGGAGAGGGGACACTACCTTTTGATTATTGGTGGGATTTCTCTGGTATTGGAGTGAGGAGACTGCCGTTTGATCACTGGTGGGATCGTTCTGCTACGGAGAGGGGAGTCTGCCTTTTGATCACTGGTGAGATCGCTCTGCTATGCAGAGGGGAGACTGCCTTTTGATCATTGGCGGGATCGTTGTGCTATGCAGAGGGGAGACTGCCTTTGGATCGCTGATGGGATCGCACTGCTACGGAGAGGAGAGACTGCCTTTTGATCACTGGTGGGATCACTCTGCTACGGAGAGGGGAGACTGCCTTTTGATCACTGGTGGGATCACTCTGCTGCGGAGAGGGGAGACTGCCTTTTGATCACTGGTGGGATCACTCTGCTGCGGAGAGGGGAGACTGCCTTTTGATCACTGGTGGGATCACTCTGCTATGGAGAGGAGAGACTGCCTTTTGATCACTGGTGGGATCACTCTGCTACGGAGAGGGGAGACTGCCTTTTGATCACTGGTGGGATCACACTGCTACGGAGAGGAGAGACTGCCTTTTGATCACTGGTGGAATCGTTCTGCTATGGAGAGAGGAGACTGACTTTGGATGACTGGTGGGATCACTCTGCAACGGAGAGGGGAGACTGCCTTTGGATCGCTGGTGGGATCACTCTGCTACGGAGAGGGGAGACTGCCTTTTGATCACTGGTGGGATCACTCTGCTACCGAGAGGGGAGACTGCATTTTGATCACTGGTGGGATCACTCAGCTGCGGAGAGGGGAAACTGCCTTTTATTTACTGGTGGGATCGTTCTGCTGTGGAGAGGGGAGACTGGCTTTTGATATTTGGTGGGAACACTCTGCTGCGGAAAGGGGAAACTGCCTTTTGCTCTTTGTTGGGATCGCTCTGCTACGGAGAGGGGAGACTGCATTTTGATCACTGGTGGGATCACTCTGCTATGGAGAGGAGAGACTGCCTTTTGATCACTGCTGGGATCACTCTGCTACGGAGAGGGGAGACTGCCTTTTGATCACTGGTGGGATCACTCTGCTACGGAGAGGGGAGACTGCCTTTTGATCACTGGTGGGATCACTCTGCTACCGAGAGGGGAGACTGCCTTTTGATCACTGGTGCGATCAATCAGCTGCGGAGAGGGGAAACTGCCTTTTATTTACTGGTGGGATCGTTCTGCTGTGGAGAGGGGAGACTGGCTTTTGATATTTGGTGGGATCACTCTGCTGCGGAAAGGGGAAACTGCCTTTTGCTCATTGGTGGGATCGCTCTGCTACGGAGAGGGGAGACTGCATTTTGATCACAGGTGGGATCGCTCAGCTGCGGAGAGGGGACACTACCTTTTGATTATTGGTGGGATATCTCTGGTATTGTAGTGGGGAGACTGCCGTTTGATCATTGTTGGGATCGTTCTGCTACGGAGACGGGAGTCTGCCTTTTGATCACTGGTGAGATCGCTCTGCTAGGCAGAGGAGAGACAGTCTTTTGATCATTGGCGGGATCGTTGTGCTATGCAGAGGGGAGACTGCCTTTGGATCGCTGGTGGGATCGCACTGCTACGGAGAGGAAAGACTGCCTTTTGATCACTGGTGGGATCAATCTGCAACCGAGAGGGGAGACAGCCTTTTGATCACTGGTGGGATCAGTCTGCTACGGAGAGGGGAGACTGCCTTTTGATCACTGGTGGGATCACTCTGCTACGGAGAGGGGAGACTGCCTTTTGATCACTAGTGGGATCACTCTGCTACGGAGAGGGGAGACTGCCTTTTGATCACTGGTGGGATCACTCTGCTACGGAGAGGAGAGACTGCCTTTTGATCATTGGTGTGATCGTTCCGCTATGGAGAGAGGAGACTGCCTTTTGATCACTGGTGGGATCAATCTGCAACCGAGAGGAGAGACTGCCTTTTGATCATTGGTGTGATCGTTCCGCTATGGAGAGAGGAGACTGCCTTTTGATCACTGGTGGGATCACTCTGCTACGGAGAGGAGAGACTGCCTTTTGATCATTGGTGTGATCTTTCCGCTATGGAGAGAGGAGACTGCCTTTTGATCACTGGTGGGATCACTCTGCTACGGAGAGGGGAAACTGCCTTTTATTTACTGTTGGGATCGTTCTGCTGTGGAGAGGGGAGACTGCATTTTGATCACTGGTGGGATCGCTCAGCTGCGGAGAGGGGAAACTGCCTTTTATTTACTGTTGGGATCGTTCTGCTGTGGAGAGGTGAGACTGGCTTTTGATCACTGGTGGGATCGATATGCTGCGGAGAGGGGACACTACCTTTTGATTATTGGTTGGATTTCTCTGGTATTGGAGTGGGGAGACTGCCGTTTGATCACAGGTGGGATCGTTCTGCTACGGAGAGGGGATTCTACCTTTTGATCACTGGTGAGATCGCTCTGCTAGGCAGAGGGGAGACTGCCTTTTGATCATTGGCGGGATCGTTGTGCTATGCAGAGGGGAGACTGTCTTTGGATCACTGCTGGGATCACTCTGCTACGGAGAGGGGAGACTGCCTTTTGATCACTGGTGGGATCGTTCTGCTATGGAGAGAGGCACTGCCTTTTGATCACTGGTGGGATCGCTCTGCTACGGAGAGGGGAGACTGCCCTTGATCACTGGTGAGATCACTCTGCTACGGAGAGGAGAGACTGCATTTTGATCACTGGCGGGATCACTCTGCTACGGAGTGGGGAGACTGCCTTTTGATCACTGGTGGGATCACTCTGCTGCGGAGAGGGGAGACTGCATTTTGATCACTGGTGGGATCACTCTGCTACCGAGAGGGGAGACTGCATTTTGATCACTGGTGGGATCACTCAGCTGCGGAGAGGGGAAACTGCCTTTTATTTACTGGTGGGATCGTTCTGCTGTTGAGAGGGGAGACTGGCTTTTGATCACTGGTGGGATCACTCTGCTGCGGAAAGGGGAAACTGCCTTTTGATCACTGGTGGGATAACTCTGCTACGGAGAGGGGTAACTGCCTTTTGTTTATTGGTGGGATCGATATGCTGCGGAGAGGGGACACTACCTTTTGATTATTGGTGGGATTTCTCCGGTATTGGAGTGGGGAGACTGCCGTTTGATCACTGGTGGGATCGTTCTGCTACGGAGAGGGGAGTCTGCCTTTTGATCACTGGTGAGATCGCTCTGCTAGGCAGAGGGGAGACTGCCTTTTGATCATTGGCGGGATCGTTGTGCTATGCAGAGGGGAGACTGCCTTTGGATCGCTGATGGGATCGCACTGCTACGGAGAGGAGAGACTGCCTTTTGATCACTGGTGGGATCACTCTGCTACGGAGAGGGGAGACTGCCTTTTGATCACTGGTGGGATCACTCTGCTATGGAGAGGGGAGACAGCCTTTTGATCACTGGTGGGATCACTGTGCTGCTGAGAGGGGAGACTGCATTTTGATTATTGGTGGGATCGCTCTGCTATTGGAGAGGGGAGACTGCCGTTTGATCACTGGTGGGATCACTCTGCTACAGAGAGGGGAGACTGCCTTTTGATCACTGGTGGGATCACTCTGCTGCTGGGAGGGGAGACTGCCTTTTGATCAATGGTGGGATCACTCTGTTACAGAGAGAGGAGACTGCCTTTTGAACACTAGTGAGATCACTCTGCTACGAAGAGGGGAGACTGCCTTTCGAACACTGGTGGGATCTCTCTGCTATGGAGAGCGGAGACTGCCTTTTGATGACTGATGGGATCACTCTGCTACGGAAGGGGAGACTGCATTTTGTTCGCTTGTGGGATCTCTCTGATACGGAGAGGAGAGACTGCCTTTTGAACATTGTCGGGATCGTTCTGCTACGGAGAGGGGAGACTGCCTTTTGATCACTGGTGGGATCACTCTGCTACGGAGAGGAGAGACTGCCTTTTGATCATTGGTGGGATGGTTCTGCTATGGAGAGAGGAGACTGCCTTTGGATCGCTGGTGGGATGGTTCTGCTATGGAGAGAGGAGACTGCCTTTGGATCGCTGGTGGGATCACTCTGCTACGGAGAGGGGAGACTGGCTTTTGATCATTGGTGGGATCACTCTGCGGCGGAAAGGGGAAACTGCCTTTTGCTCATTGGTGGGATCACTCTGCTACGGAGAGGGGAGACTGGCTTTTGATCACTGGTGGGATAACTGCTACGGAGAGGGGAAACTGCCTTTTGTTTATTGGTGGGATCGATATGCTGCGGAGAGGGGACACTACCTTTTGATTATTGGTGGGATTTCTCTGGTATTGGAGTCGGGAGACTGCCGTTTGATCACTGGTGGGATCGTTCTGCTACGGAGAGGGGAGTCTGCCTTTTTATCACTGGTGAGATCGCTCTGCTAGGCAGAGGGGAGACTGCCTTTTGATCATTGGCGGGATCGTTGTGCTATGCAGAGGGGAGACTGCCTTTGGATCGCTGATGAGATCACTCTGCTACGGAGAGGGGAGACTGCCTTTTGATGACTGTTGGGATCACTCTGCTGCGGAGAGGGGAGACTGCCTTTTGATCACTGGTGGGATCACTCTGCTATGGAGAGGAGAGACTGCCTTTTGATCACTGGTGGGATCACTCTGCTACGGAGAGGGGAGACTGCCTTTTGATCACTGGTGGGATCACTCTGCTACGGAGAGGGGAGACTGCCTTTTGATCACTGGTGGGATCACTCTGCTACCGAGAGGGGAGACTGCATTTTGATCACTGGTGGGATCACTCAGCTGCGGAGAGGTGAAACTGCCTTTTATTTACTGGTGGGATCGTTCTGCTGTGGAGAGGGGAGACTGGCTTTTTATCACTGGTGGGATAACTGCTACGGAGAGGGGAAACTGCCTTTTGTTTATTGGTGGTATCGATATGCTGCGGAGAGGGGACACTACCTTTTGATTATTGGTGGGATTTCTCTGGTATTGGAGTCGGGAGACTGCCGTTTGATCACTGGTGGGATCGTTCTGCTACGGAGAGGGGAGTCTGCCTTTTTATCACTGGTGAGATCGCTCTGCTAGGCAGAGGGGAGACTGCCTTTTGATCATTGGCGGGATCGTTGTGCTATGCAGAGGGGAGACTGCCTTTGGATCGCTGATGAGATCACTCTGCTACGGAGAGGGGAGACTGCCTTTTGATCACTGTTGGGATCACTCTGCTGCGGAGAGGGGAGACTGCCTTTTGATCACTGGTGGGATCACTCTGCTATGGAGAGGAGAGACTGCCTTTTGATCACTGGTGGGATCACTCTGCTACGGAGAGGGGAGACTGCCTTTTGATCACTGGTGGGATCACTCTGCTACGGAGAGGGGAGACTGCCTTTTGATCACTGGTGGGATCACACTGCTACGGAGAGGGGAGACTGCCTTTTGATCACTGGTGGAATCGTTCTGCTATGGAGAGAGGAGACTGCCTTTGGATGACTGCTGGGATCACTCTGCTACGGAGAGGGGAGACTGCCTTTGGATCGCTGGTGGGATCACTCTGCTACGGAGAGGGGAGACTGCCTTTTGATCACTGGTGGGATCACTCTGCTACCGAGAGGGGAGACTGCATTTTGATCACTGGTGGGATCACTCAGCTGCGGAGAGGGGAAACTGCCTTTTATTTACTGGTGGGATCGTTCTGCTGTGGAGAGGGGAGACTGACTTTTGATATTTGGTGGGATCACTCTGCTGCGGAAAGGGGAAACTGCCTTTTGCTCATTGGTGGGATCGCTCTGCTACGGAGAGGGGAGACTGCATTTTGATCACTGGTGGGATCGCTCAGCTGCGGAGAGGGGACTCTACCTTTTGATTATTGGTGGGATTTCTCTGGTATTGGAGTGGGGAGACTGCCGTTTGATCACTGTTGGGATCGTTCTGCTACGGAGAGGGGAGTCTGCCTTTTGATCACTGGTGAGATCGCTCTGCTAGGCAGAGGGGAGACAGCCTTTTGATCATTGGCGGGATCGTTGTGCTATGCAGAGGGGAGACTGCCTTTGGATCGCTGGTGGGATCGCACTGCTACGGAGAGGAAAGACTGCCTTTTGATCACTGGTGGGATCAATCTGCAACCGAGAGGGGAGTCTGCCTTTTCTGCTGCGGAGAGGGGAGACTGCCTTTTGATCACTGGTGGGATCACTCTGCTACGGAGAGGGGAGACTGCCTTTTGATCACTGGTGGGATCACTCTGCTACGGAGAGGGGAGACTGCCTTTTGATCACTAGTGGGATCACTCTGCTACGGAGAGGGGAGACTGCATTTTGATCACTGGTGGGATCGCTCAGCTGCGGAGAGGGGAAACTGCCTTTTATTTACTCGTGGGATCGTTCTGCTGTGGAGAGGGGAGACTGGCTTTTTATCACTGGTGGGATAACTCTGCTACGGAGAGGGGAAACTGCCTTTTGTTTATTGGTGGGATCGATATGCTGCGGAGAGGGGAGACTGCATTTTGATCACTGGTGGGATCGCTCAGCTGCGGAGAGGGGAAACTGCCTTTTATTTACTCGTGGGATCGTTCTGCTGTGGAGAGGGGAGACTGGCTTTTTATCACTGGTGGGATAACTCTGCTACGGAGAGGGGAAACTGCCTTTTGTTTATTGGTGGGATCGATATGCTGCGGAGAGGGGACACTACCTTTTGATTATTGGAGGGATTTCTCTGGTATTGGAGTGAGGAGTCTGCCTTTTGATCACTGGTGAGATCGCTCTGCTAGGCAGAGGGGAGACTGCCTTTTGATCATTGGCGGGATCGTTGTGCAATGCAGAGGGGAGACTGCCTTTGGATCGCTGATGGGATCGCACTGCTACGGAGAGGAGAGACTGCCTTTTGATCACTGGTGGGATCACTCTGCCATGGAGAGGGGAGACTGCCTTTTGATCACTGGTGGGATCACTCTGCTGCGGAGAGGGGAGACTGCCTTTTGATCACTGGTGGGATCACTCTGCTATGGAGAGGAGAGACTGCCTTTTGATCACTGGTGGGATCACTCTGCTACGGAGAGGGGAGACTGCCTTTTGATCACTGGTGGGATCACTCTGCTACGGAGAGGGGAGACTGCATTTTGATCACTGGTGGGATCACTCTGCTACCGAGAGGGGAGACTGCCTTTTGATCACTGGTGGGATCACTGAGCTGCGGAGAGGGGAAACTGCCTTTTATTTACTGGTGGGATCGTTCTGCTGTGGAGAGGGGAGACTGGCTTTTGATATTTGGTGGGATCACTCTGCTGCGGAAAGGGGAAACTGCCTTTTGCTCATTGGTGGGATCGCTCTGCTACGGAGAGGGGAGACTGCATTTTGATCACTGGTGGGATCGCTCAGCTGCGGAGAGGGGACACTACCTTTTGATTATTGGTGGGATTTCTCTGGTATTGGAGTGGGGAGACTGCCGTTTGATCACTGTTGGGATCGTTCTGCTACGGAGAGGGGAGTCTGCCTTTTGATCACTGGTGAGATCGCTCTGCTAGGCAGAGGGGAGACAGCCTTTTGATCATTGGCGGGATCGTTGTGGTATGCAGAGGGGAGACTGCCTTTGGATCGCTGGTGGGATCGCACTGCTACGGAGCGGAAAGACTGCCTTTTGATCACTGGTGGGATCAATCTGCAACCTAGAGGGGAGACTGCCTTTTGATCACTGGTGGGATCACTCTGCTGCGGAGAGGGGAGACTGCCTTTTGATCACTGGTGGGATCACTCTGCTACGGACAGGGGAGACTGCCTTTTGATCACTGGTGGGATCACTCTGCTACGGAGAGGGGAGACTGCCTTTTGATCACTAGTGGGATCACTCTGCTACGGAGAGGGGAGACTGCCTTTTGATCACTGGTGGGATCACTCTGCTACGGAGAGGAGAGACTGCCTTTTGATCATTGGTGTGATCGTTCCGCTATGGAGAGAGGAGACTGCCTTTTGATCACTGGTGGGATCACTCTGCTACGGAGAGGAGAGACTGCCTTTTGATCATTGGTGTGATCGTTCCGCTATGGAGAGAGGAGACTGCCTTTTGATCACTGGTGGGATCACTCTGCTACGGAGAGGGGAAACTGCCTTTTATTTACTGTTGGGATCGTTCTGCTGTGGAGAGGGGAGACTGCATTTTGATCACTGGTGGGATCGCTCTGCTGCGGAGAGGGGAAACTGCCTTTTATTTATTGTTGGGATCGTTCTGCTGTGGAGAGGTGAGACTGGCTTTTGATCACTGGTGGGATCGCTCAGCTGCGGAGAGGGGAAACTGCCTTTTATTTACTGTTGGGATCGTTCTGCTGTGGAGAGGTGAGACTGGCTTTTGATCACTGGTGGGATCGATATGCTGCGGAGAGGGGACACTACCTTTTGATTATTGGTTGGATTTCTCTGGTATTGGAGTGGGGAGACTGCCGTTTGATCACAGGTGGGATCGTTCTGCTACGGAGAGGGGAGTCTGCCTTTTGATCACTGGTGAGATCGCTCTGCTAGGCAGAGGGGAGACTGCCTTTTGATCATTGGCGGGATCGTTGTGCTATGCAGAGGGGAGACTGTCTTTGGATCACTGGTGGGATCACTCTGCTACGGAGAAGGGAGACTGCCTTTTGATCACTGGTGGGATCGTTCTGCTATGGAGTGAGGCACTGCCTTTTGATCACTGGTGGGATCGCTCTGCTACGGAGAGGGGAGACTGCCCTTGATCACTGGTGAGATCACTCTGCTACGGAGAGGAGAGACTGTATTTTGATCACTGGTGGGATCACTCTGCTACGGAGTGGGGAGACTGCCTTTTGATCACTGGTGGGATCACTCTGCTGCGGAGAGGGGAGACTGCATTTTGATCACTGGTGGGTTCACTCTGCTACCGAGAGGGGAGAGTGCATTTTGATAACTGGTGGGATCACTCAGCTGCGGAGAGGGGAAACTGCCTTTTATTTACTGGTGGGATCGTTCTGCTGTTGAGAGCGGAGACTGGCTTTTGATCACTGGTGGGATCACTCTGCTGCGGAAAGGGGAAACTGCCTTTTGATCACTGGTGGGATAACTCTGCTACGGAGAGGGGTAACTGCCTTTTGTTTATTGGTGGGATCGATATGCTGCGGAGAGGGGACACTACCTTTTGATTATTGGTGGGATTTCTCCGGTATTGGAGTGGGGAGACTGCCGTTTGATCACTGGTGGGATCGTTCTGCTACGGAGAGGGGAGTCTGCCTTTTGATCATTGGCGAGATCGTTGTGCTATGCAGAGGGGAGACTGCCTTTGGATCGCTGATGGGATCGCACTGCTACGGAGAGGAGAGACTGCCTTTTGATCACTGGTGGGATCACTCTGCTACGGAGAGGGGAGACTGCCTTTTGATCACTGGTGGGATCACTCTGCTATGGAGAGGGGAGACAGCCTTTTGATCACTGGTGGGATCACTGTGCTGCTGAGAGGGGAGACTGCCTTTTGATTATTGGTGGGATCGCTCTGCTATTGGAGAGGGGAGACTGTCGTTTGATCACTGGTGGGATCACTCTGTTACAGAGAGAGGAGACAGCCTTTTGAACACTGGTGAGATCACTCTGCTACGAAGAGGGGAGACTGCCTTTTGAACACTGGTGGGATCACTCTGCTATGGAGAGCGGAGACTGCCTTTTGATGACTGATGGGATCACTCTGCGACGGAGAGGGGAGAGGGTCTTTTGATCACTGGTGTGATCACTGTGCTGTGGAGAGGGGAGACTGCCTTTTGATCACTGGTGGGATCACTCTGCTACGGAAGGGGAGACTGCATTTTGTTCGCTGGTGGGATCTCTCTGATACGGAGAGGAGAGACTGCCTTTTGATCATTGTCGGGATCGTTCTGCTACGGAGAGGAGAGACTGCCTTTTGATCACTGGTGGGATCACTCTGCTACGGAGAGGGGAGACTGCCTTTTCATCACTGGTGGGATCACTCTGCTACGGAGAGGAGAGACTGCCTTTTGATCACTGGTGGGATCGTTCTGCTATGGAGAGGGGAGACTGCCTTTTGATCACTGGTGTGATCACTCTGCGACGGAGAGGGGAGAGGGTCTTTTGATCACTGGTGTGATCACTGTGCTGTGGAGAGGGGAGACTGCCTTTTGATCACTGGTGGGATCACTCTGCTACGGAAGGGGAGACTGCATTGTGTTCGCTGGTGGGATCTCTCTGCTACGGAGAGGAGAGACTGCCTTTTGATCATTGTCGGGATCGTTCTGCTATGGAGAGGGGAGACTGCCTTTGGATCGTTGGTGGGATCGCTCTGCTACGGAGAGGAGAGACTGCCTTTTGATCACTGGTGGGATCACTCTGCTACGGAGAGTGGAGACTGCCTTTTGATCACTGGTGGGATCACTCTGCTACGGAGAGGAGAGACTGCCTTTTGATCACTGGTGGGATCGTTCTGCTATGGAGAGAGGAGACTGCCTTTTGATCACTGGTGGGATCACTCTGCTACGGAGAGGAGAGACTGCCTTTTGATCATTGGTGTGATCGTTCCGCTATGGAGAGAGGAGACTGCCTTTTGATCACTGGTGGGATCACTCTGCTACGGAGAGGGGAAACTGCCTTTTATTTACTGTTGGGATCGTTCTGCTGTGGAGAGGGGAGACTGCATTTTATCACTGGTGGGATCGCTCAGCTGCGGAGAGGGGAAACTGCCTTTTATTTACTGGTGGGATCGTTCTGCTGTTGAGAGCGGAGACTGGCTTTTGATCACTGGTGGGATCACTCTGCTGCGGAAAGGGGAAACTGCCTTTTGATCACTGGTGGGATAACTCTGCTACGGAGAGGGGTAACTGCCTTTTGTTTATTGGTGGGATCGATATGCTGCGGAGAGGGGACACTACCTTTTGATTATTGGTGGGATTTCTCCGGTATTGGAGTGGGGAGACTGCTGTTTGATCACTGGTGGGATCGTTCTGCTACGGAGAGGGGAGTCTGCCTTTTGATCATTGGCGAGATCGTTGTGCTATGCAGTGGGGAGACTGCCTTTGGATCGCTGATGGGATCGCACTGCTACGGAGAGGAGAGACTGCCTTTTGATCACTGGTGGGATCACTCTGCTACGGAGAGGGGAGACTGCCTTTTGATCACTGGTGGGATCACTCTGCTATGGAGAGGGGAGACAGCCTTTTGATCACTGGTGGGATCACTGTGCTGCTGAGAGGGGAGACTGCCTTTTGATTATTGGTGGGATCGCTCTGCTATTGGAGAGGGGAGACTGCCGTTTGATCACTGGTGGGATCACTCTGTTACAGAGAGAGGAGACTGCCTTTTGAACACTGGTGAGATCACTCTGCTACGAAGAGGGGAGACTGCCTTTTGAACACTGGTGGGATCTCTCTGCTATGGAGAGCGGAGACTGCCTTTTGATGACTGATGGGATCACTCTGCGGCGGAGAGGGGAGAGGGTCTTTTGATCACTGGTGTGATCACTGTGCTGTGGAGAGGGGAGACTGCCTTTTGATCACTGGTGGGATCACTCTGCTACGGAAGGGGAGACTGCATTTTGTTCGCTGGTGGGATCTCTCTGATACGGAGAGGAGAGACTGCCTTTTGATCATTGTCGGGATCGTTCTGCTACGGAGAGGAGAGACTGCCTTTTGATCACTGGTGGGATCACTCTGCTACGGAGAGGGGAGACTGCCTTTTCATCACTGGTGGGATCACTCTGCTACGGAGAGGAGAGACTGCCTTTTGATCACTGGTGGGATCGTTCTGCTATGGAGAGGGGAGACTGCCTTTTGATCACTGGTGTGATCACTCTGCGACGGAGAGGGGAGAGGGTCTTTTGATCACTGGTGTGATCACTGTGCTGTGGAGAGGGGAGACTGCCTTTTGATCACTGGTGGGATCGTTCTGCTATGGAGAGAGGAGACTGCCTTTTGATCACTGGTGGGATCACTCTGCTACGGAGAGGAGAGACTGCCTTTTGATCATTGGTGTGATCGTTCCGCTATGGAGAGAGGAGACTGCCTTTTGATCACTGGTGGGATCACTCTGCTACGGAGAGGGGAAACTGCCTTTTATTTACTGTTGGGATCGTTCTGCTGTGGAGAGGGGAGACTGCATTTTATCACTGGTGGGATCGCTCAGCTGCGGAGAGGGGAAACTGCCTTTTATTTACTGTTGGGATCGTTCTGCTGTGGAGAGGTGAGACTGGCTTTTAATCACTGGTGGGATCGTTCTGCTGTTGAGAGCGGAGACTGGCTTTTGATCACTGGTGGGATCACTCTGCTGCGGAAAGGGGAAACTGCCTTTTGATCACTGGTGGGATAACTCTGCTACGGAGAGGGGTAACTGCCTTTTGTTTATTGGTGGGATCGATATGCTGCGGAGAGGGGACACTACCTTTTGATTATTCGTGGGATTTCTCCGGTATTGGAGTGGGGAGACTGCCGTTTGATCACTGGTGGGATCGTTCTGCTATGGAGAGGGGAGTCTGCCTTTTGATCACTGGTGAGATCGCTCTGCTAGGCAGAGGGGAGACTGCCTTTTGATCATTGGCGGGATCGTTGTGCTATGCAGAGGGGAGACTGCCGTTTGATCACTGGTGGGATCAATCTGCAACCGAGAGGGGAGACTGCCTTTTGATCACTGGTGGGATCACTCTGCTGCGGAGAGGGGAGACTGCCTTTTGATCACTGGTGGGATCACTCTGCTACGGAGAGGGGGACTGCCTTTTGATCACTGGTGGGATCACTCTGCTACGGAGAGGGGGGACTGCCTTTTGATCACTGGTGGGATCACTGTGCTGCGGAGAGGGGAGACTGCCTTTTGATTATTGGTGGGATCGCTCTGTTATTGGCGAGGGGAGACTGCCGTTTGATCACGGGTGGGATCACTCTGCTGCAGAGAGGGGAGACTGCCTTTTGATCACTGGTGGGATCACTCTGTTACAGAGAGAGGAGACTGCCTTTTGAACACTGGTGAGATCACTCTGCTACGAAGAGGGGAGACTGCCTTTTGAACACTGGTGGGATCACTCTGCTATGGAGAGGGGAGACTGCCTTTTGATCACTGGTGTGATCACTCTGCGACGGAGAGGGGAGAGGGTCTTTTGATCACTGGTGTGATCACTGTGCTGTGGAGAGGGGAGACTGCCTTTTGATCACTGGTGGGATCACTCTGCTACGGAAGGGGAGACTGCATTTTGTTCGCTGGTGGGATATCTCTGCTACGGAGAGGAGAGACTGCCTTTTGATCATTGTCGGGATCGTTCTGCTATGGAGAGGGGAGACTGCCTTTGGATCGCTGGTGGGATCGCTCTGCTACGGAGAGGAGAGACTGCCTTTTGATCACTGGTGGGATCACTCTGCTACGGAGAGGGGAGACTGCCTTTTGATCACTGGTGGGATCACTCTGCTACGGAGAGGAGAGACTGCCTTTTGATCACTGGTGGGATCGTTCTGCTATGGAGAGAGGAGACTGCCTTTTGATCACTGGTGGGATCACTCTGCTACGGAGAGGAGAGACTGCCTTTTGATCATTGGTTTGATCGTTCCGCTACGGAGAGAGGAGACTGCCTTTTGATCACTGGTGGGATCACTCTGCTACGGAGAGGGGAAACTGCCTTTTATTTACTGTTGGGATCGTTCTGCTGTGGAGAGGGGAGACTGCATTTTATCACTGGTGGGATCGCTCAGCTGCGGAGAGGGGAAACTGCCTTTTATTTACTGTTGGGATCGTTCTGCTGTGGAGAGGGGAGTGGCTTTTGATCACTGGTGGGATAACTCTGCTGTGGAGAGGTGAGACTGGCTTTTGATCACTGGTGGGATCGATATGCTGCGGAGAGGGGACACTACCTTTTGATTATTGGTTGGATTTCTCTGGTATTGGAGTGGGGAGACTGCCGTTTGATCACTGGTGGGATCGTTCTGCTACGGAGAGGGGAGTCTGCCTTTTGATCACTGGTGAGATCGCTCTGCTAGGCAGAGGGGAGACTGCCTTTTGATCATTGGCGGGATCGTTGTGCTATGCAGAGGGGAGACTGTCTTTGGATCACTGGTGGGATCACTCTGCTACGGAGAGGGGAGACTGCCTTTGATCACTGGTGCGATCGTTCTGCTATGGAGAGAGGCACTGCCTTTTGATCACTGGTGGGATCGCTCTGCTACGGAGAGGGGAGACTGCCCTTGATCACTGGTGAGATCACTCTGCTACGGAGAGGAGAGACTGTATTTTGATCACTGGTGGGATCACTCTGCTACGGAGTGGGGAGACTGCCTTTTGATCACTGGTGGGATCACTCTGCTACGGAGTGGGGAGACTGCCTTTTGATCACTGGTGGGATCAATCTGCTGCGGAGAGGGGAGACTG
The DNA here is from genome assembly GCF_030144855.1 of Hypanus sabinus. Taxonomy (NCBI): domain Eukaryota; kingdom Metazoa; phylum Chordata; class Chondrichthyes; order Myliobatiformes; family Dasyatidae; genus Hypanus; species Hypanus sabinus. The sequence goes on along the minus strand of NC_082729.1, from coordinate 10,220,759 downwards.
CCTTTTGATCACTGGTGGGATCGCTCTGCTACGGAGAAAGAGACTGCCCTTGATCACTGGTGAGATCACTCAGCTACGGAGAGGAGAGACTGCATTTTGATCACTGGTGGGATCACTCTGCTACGGAGTGGGGAGACTGCCTTTTGATCACTGGTGGGATCACTCTGCTGCGGAGAGGGGAGACTGCATTTTGATCACTGGTGGGTTCACTCTGCTACCGAGAGGGGAGAGTGCATTTTGATAACTGGTGGGATCGTTCTGCTGTTGAGAGCGGAGACTGGCTTTTGATCACTGGTGGGATCACTCTGCTGCGGAAAGGGGAAACTGCCTTTTGATCACTGGTGGGATAACTCTGCTACGGAGAGGGGTAACTGCCTTTTGTTTATTGGTGGGATCGATATGCTGCGGAGAGGGGACACTACCTTTTGATTATTGGTGGGATTTCTCCGGTATTGGAGTGGGGAGACTGCCGTTTGATCACTGGTGGGATCGTTCTGCTACGGAGAGGGGAGTCTGCCTTTTGATCATTGGCGAGATCGTTGTGCTATGCAGAGGGGAGACTGCCTTTGGATCGCTGATGGGATCGCACTGCTACGGAGAGGAGAGACTGCCTTTTGATCACTGGTGGGATCACTCTGCTACGGAGAGGGGAGACTGCCTTTTGATCACTGGTGGGATCACTCTGCTATGGAGAGGGGAGACAGCCTTTTGATCACTGGTGGGATCACTGTGCTGCTGAGAGGGGAGACTGCCTTTTGATTATTGGTGGGATCGCTCTGCTATTGGAGAGGGGAGACTGCCGTTTGATCACTGGTGGGATCACTCTGTTACAGAGAGAGGAGACTGCCTTTTGAACACTGGTGAGATCACTCTGCTACGAAGAGGGGAGACTGCCTTTTGAACACTGGTGGGATCTCTCTGCTATGGAGAGCGGAGACTGCCTTTTGATGACTGATGGGATCACTCTGCGACGGAGAGGGGAGAGGGTCTTTTGATCACTGGTGTGATCACTGTGCTGTGGAGAGGGGAGACTGCCTTTTGATCACTGGTGGGATCACTCTGCTACGGAAGGGGAGACTGCATTTTGTTCGCTGGTGGGATCTCTCTGATACGGAGAGGAGAGACTGCCTTTTGATCATTGTCGGGATCGTTCTGCTACGGAGAGGAGAGACTGCCTTTTGATCACTGGTGGGATCACTCTGCTACGGAGAGGGGAGACTGCCTTTTGATCACTGGTGGGATCACTCTGCTACGGAGAGGAGAGACTGCCTTTTGATCACTGGTGGGATCGTTCTGCTATGGAGAGGGGAGACTGCCTTTTGATCACTGGTGTGATCACTCTGCGACGGAGAGGGGAGAGGGTCTTTTGATCACTGTTGTGATCACTGTGCTGTGGAGAGGGGAGACTGCCTTTTGATCACTGGTGGGATCACTCTGCTACGGAAGGGGAGACTGCATTTTGTTCGCTGGTGGGATCTCTCTGCTACGGAGAGGAGAGACTGCCTTTTGATCATTGTCGGGATCGTTCTGCTATGGAGAGGGGAGAGTGCCTTTTGATCACTGGTGGGATCACTCTGCTACGGAGAGGAGAGACTGCCTTTTGATCATTGGTGTGATCGTTCCGCTATGGAGAGAGGAGACTGCCTTTTGATCACTGGTGGGATCACTCTGCTACGGAGAGGGGAAACTGCCTTTTATTTACTGTTGGGATCGTTCTGCTGTGGAGAGGGGAGACTGCATTTTATCACTGGTGGGATCGCTCAGCTGCGGAGAGGGGAAACTGCCTTTTATTTACTGTTGGGATCGATCTGCTGTGGAGAGGGGAGTGGCTTTTGATCACTGGTGGGATAACTCTGCTGTGGAGAGGTGAGACTGGCTTTTGATCACTGGTGGGATCGATATGCTGCGGAGAGGGGACACTACCTTTTGATTATTGGTTGGATTTCTCTGGTATTGGAGTGGGGAGACTGCCGTTTGATCACTGGTGGGATCGTTCTGCTACGGAGAGGGGAGTCTGCCTTTTGATCACTGGTGAGATCGCTCTGCTAGGCAGAGGGGAGACTGCCTTTTGATCATTGGCGGGATCGTTGTGCTATGCAGAGGGGAGACTGTCTTTGGATCACTGGTGGGATCACTCTGCTACAGAGAGGGGAGACTGCCTTTTGATCACTGGTTGGATCGTTCTGCTATGGAGAGAGGCACTGCCTTTTGATCACTGGTGGGATCGCTCTGCTACGGAGAGGGGAGACTGCCCTTGATCACTGGTGAGATCACTCTGCTACGGAGAGGAGAGACTGTATTTTGATCACTGGTGGGATCACTCTGCTACGGAGTGGGGAGACTGCCTTTTGATCACTGGTGGGATCACTCTGCTACGGAGTGGGGAGACTGCCTTTTGATCACTGGTGGGATCACTCTGCTACGGAGAGGGGAGACTGCCTTTTGATCACTGGTGGGATCGTTCTGCTATGGAGAGAGGCACTGCCTTTTGATCACTGGTGGGATCGCTCTGCTACGGAGAGGGGAGACTGCCCTTGATCACTGGTGAGATCACTCTGCTACGGAGAGGAGAGACTGCATTTTGATCACTGGTGGGATCACTCTGCTTCGGAGAGGAGAGACTGCATTTTGATCACTGGTGGGATCAGTCTGCTACGGAGTGGGGAGACTGCCTTTTGATCACTGGTGGGATCACTCTGCTGCGGAGAGGGGAGACTGCATTTTGATCACTGGTGGGTTCACTCTGCTACAGAGAGGGGAGAGTGCATTTTGATAACTGGTGGGATCACTCAGCTGCGGAGAGGGGAAACTGCCTTTTATTTACTGGTGGGATCGTTCTGCTGTTGAGAGCGGAGACTGGCTTTTGATCACTGGTGGGATCACTCTGCTGCGGAAAATGGGAAACTGCCTTTTAATCACTGGTGGGATAACTCTGCTACGGAGAGGGGTAACTGCCTTTTGTTTATTGGTGGGATCGATATGCTGCGGAGAGGGGACACTACCTTTTGATTATTGGTGGGATTTCTCCGGTATTGGAGTGGGGAGACTGCCGTTTGATCACTGGTGGGATCGTTCTGCTACGGAGAGGGGAGTCTGCCTTTTGATCATTGGCGAGATCGTTGTGCTATGCAGAGGGGAGACTGCCTTTGGATCGCTGATGGGATCGCACTGCTACGGAGAGGAGAGACTGCCTTTTGATCACTGGTGGGATCACTCTGCTACGGAGAGGGGAGACTGCCTTTTGATCACTGGTGGGATCACTCTGCTATGGAGAGGGGAGACAGCCTTTTGATCACTGGTGGGATCACTGTGCTGCTGAGAGGGGAGACTGCCTTTTGATTATTGGTGGGATCGCTCTGCTATTGGAGAGGGGAGACTGCCGTTTGATCACTGGTGGGATCACTCTGTTACAGAGAGAGGAGACTGCCTTTTGAACACTGGTGAGATCACTCTGCTACGAAGAGGGGAGACTGCCTTTTGAACACTGGTGGGATCTCTCTGCTATGGAGAGCGGAGACTGCCTTTTGATGACTGATGGGATCACTCTGCGACGGAGAGGGGAGAGGGTCTTTTGATCACTGGTGTGATCACTGTGCTGTGGAGAGGGGAGACTGCCTTTTGATCACTGGTGGGATCACTCTGCTACGGAAGGGGAGACTGCATTTTGTTCGCTGGTGGGATCTCTCTGATACGGAGAGGAGAGACTGCCTTTTGATCATTGTCGGGATCGTTCTGCTACGGAGAGGAGAGACTGCCTTTTGATCACTGGTGGGATCACTCTGCTACGGAGAGGAGAGACTGTATTTTGATCACTGGTGGGATCACTCTGCTACGGAGTGGGGAGACTGCCTTTTGATCACTGGTGGGATCACTCTGCTGCGGAGAGGGGAGACTGCATTTTGATCACTGGTGGGTTCACTCTGCTACCGAGAGGGGAGAGTGCATTTTGATAACTGGTGGGATCACTCTGCTACCGAGAGGGGAGACTGCATTTTGATCACTGGTGGGATCACTCAGCTGCGGAGAGGGGAAACTGCCTTTTATTTACTGGTGGGATCGTTCTGCTGTTGAGAGCGGAGACTGGCTTTTGATCACTGGTGGGATCACTCTGCTGCGGAAAGGGGAAACTGCCTTTTGATCACTGGTGGGATAACTCTGCTACGGAGAGGGGTAACTGCCTTTTGTTTATTGGTGGGATCGTTATGCTGCGGAGACGGGACACTACCTTTTGATTATTGGTGGGATTTCTCCGGTATTGGAGTGGGGAGACTGCCGTTTGATCACTGGTGGGATCGTTCTGCTACGGAGAGGGGAGTCTGCCTTTTGATCACTGGTGAGATCGCTCTGCTAGGCAGAGGGGAGACTGCCTTTTGATCATTGGCGAGATCGTTGTGCTATGCAGAGGGGAGACTGCCTTTGGATCGCTGATGGGATCGCACTGCTACGGAGAGGAGAGACTGCCTTTTGATCACTGGTGGGATCACTCTGCTACGGAGAGGGGAGACTGCCTTTTGATCACTGGTGGGATCACTCTGTTACAGAGAGAGGAGACTGCCTTTTGAACACTGGTGAGATCACTTTGTTACGAAGAGGGGAGACTGCCTTTTGAACACTGGTGGGATCTCTCTGCTATGGAGAGCGGAGACTGCCTTTTGATGACTGATGGGATCACTCTGCGACGGAGAGGGGAGAGGGTCTTTTGATCACTGGTGTGATCACTGTGCTGTGGAGAGGGGAGACTGCCTTTTGATCACTGGTGGGATCACTCTGCTACGGAAGGGGAGACTGCATTTTGTTCGCTGGTGGGATCTCTCTGATACGGAGAGGAGAGACTGCCTTTTGATCATTTTCGGGATCGTTCTGCTACGGAGAGGAGAGACTGCCTTTTGATCACTGGTGGGATCACTCTGCTACGGAGAGGGGAGACTGCCTTTTCATCACTGGTGGGATCACTCTGCTACGGAGAGGAGAGACTGCCTTTTGATCACTGGTGGGATCGTTCTGCTATGGAGAGGGGAGACTGCCTTTTGATCACTGGTGTGATTACTCTGCGACGGAGAGGGGAGAGTGTCTTTTGATCACTGGTGTGATCACTGTGCTGTGGAGAGGGGAGACTGCCTTTTGATCACTGGTGGGATCACTCTGCTACGGAAGGGGAGACTGCATTTTGTTCGCTGGTGGGATCTCTCTGCTACGGAGAGGAGAGACTGCCTTTTGATCATTGTCGGGATCGTTCTGCTATGGAGAGGGGAGACTGCCTGTGGATCGCTGGTGGGATCGCTCTGCTACGGAGAGGAGAGACTGCCTTTTGATCACTGGTGGGATCACTCTGCTACCGAGAGGGGAGACTGCCTTTTGATCACTGGTGGGATAACTCTGCTACGGAGAGGAGAGACTGCCTTTTGATCACTGGTGGGATCGTTCTGCTATGGAGAGGGGAGACTGCCTTTTGATCACTGGTGGGATCGTTCTGCTATGGAGAGGGGAGACTGCCTTTTGATCACTGGTGGGATCGTTCTGCTATGGAGAGGGGAGACTGCCTTTTGATCACTGGTGTGATCACTCTGCGACGGAGAGGGGAGAGGGTCTTTTGATCACTGGTGTGATCACTGTGCTGTGGAGAGGGGAGACTGCCTTTTGATCATTGGCGAGATCGTTGTGCTATGCAGAGGGGAGTCTGCCTTTGGATCGCTGATGGGATCGCACTGCTACGGAGAGGAGAGACTGCCTTTTGATCACTGGTGGGATCACTCTGCTACGGAGAGGGGAGACTGCCTTTTGATCACTGGTGGGATCACTCTGCTATGGAGAGGGGAGACAGCCTTTTGATCACTGGTGGGATCACTCTGCTACCGAGAGGGGAGACTGCCTTTTGATCACTGGTGGGATAACTCTGCTACGGAGAGGAGAGACTGCCTTTTGATCACTGGTGGGATCGTTCTGCTATGGAGAGGGGAGACTGCCTTTTGATCACTGGTGGGATCGTTCTGCTATGGAGAGGGGAGACTGCCTTTTGATCACTGGTGGGATCGTTCTGCTATGGAGAGGGGAGACTGCCTTTTGATCACTGGTGTGATCACTCTGCGACGGAGAGGGGAGAGGGTCTTTTGATCACTGGTGTGATCACTGTGCTGTGGAGAGGGGAGACTGCCTTTTGATCATTGGCGAGATCGTTGTGCTATGCAGAGGGGAGTCTGCCTTTGGATCGCTGATGGGATCGCACTGCTACGGAGAGGAGAGACTGCCTTTTGATCACTGGTGGGATCACTCTGCTACGGAGAGGGGAGACTGCCTTTTGATCACTGGTGGGATCACTCTGCTATGGAGAGGGGAGACAGCCTTTTGATCACTGGTGGGATCACTGTGCTGCTGAGAGGGGAGACTGCCTTTTGATTATTGGTGGGATCGCTCTGCTATTGGAGAGGGGAGACTGCCGTTTGATCACTGGTGGGATCACTCTGTTACAGAGAGAGGAGACTGCCTTTTGAACACTGGTGAGATCACTCTGCTACGAAGAGGGGAGACTGCCTTTTGATCACTGGTGGGATCGTTCCGCTATGGAGAGAGGAGACTGCCTTTTGATCACTGGTGGGATCACTCTGCTACGGAGAGGGGAGACTGCCTTTTGATCACTGGTGGGATCACTCTGCTACGGAGAGGAGAGACTGCCTTTTGATCATTGGTGGGATCGTTCTGCTACGGAGAGAGGAGACTGCCTTTGGATCACTGGTGTGATCACTGTGCTGTGGAGAGGGGAGACTGCCTTTTGATCACTGGTGGGATCACTCTGCTACGGAAGGGGAGACTGCATTTTGTTCGCTGGTGGGATCTCTCTGCTACGGAGAGGAGAGACTGCCTTTTGATCATTGTCGGGATCGTTCTGCTATGGAGAGGGGAGACTGCCTTTGGATCGCTGGTGGGATCGCTCTGCTACGGAGAGGAGAGACTGCCTTTTGATCACTGGTTGGATCACTCTGCTACGGAGAGGGGAGACTGCCTTTTGATCACTGGTGGGATCACTCTGCTACGGAGAGGAGAGACTGCCTTTTGATCACTGGTGGGATCGTTCTGCTATGGAGAGGGGAGACTGCCTTTTGATCACTGGTGGGATCACTCTGCTACGGAGAGGGGAGACTGCCTTTTGATCACTGGTGGGATCACTCTGCTACGGAGAGGAGAGACTGCCTTTTGATCATTGGTGGGATCGTTCTGCTATGGAGAGAGGAGACAGCCTTTGGATCGTTGGTGGGATCACTCTGCTACGGAGAGGGGAGACTGACTTTTGATCACTGGTGGGATCACTCAGCTGCGGAGAGGGGAAACTGCCTTTTTTTTACTGGTGGGATCGTTCTGCTGTGGAGAGGGGAGACTGGCTTTTGATCATTGGTGGGATCACTCTGCTGCGGAGAGGGGAAACTGCCCTTTGATTATTGGTGGGATTTCTCTGGTATTGGAGTGGGGGAGACTGCCGTTTGATCACTGGTGGGATCGTTCTGCTACGGAGAGGGGAGTCTGCCTTTTGATCACTGGTGAGATCGCTCTGCTAGGCAGAGGGGAGACTGCCTTTTGATCATTGGCGGTATCGTTGTGCTATGCAGAGGGGAGACTGCCTTTGGATCGCTGATGGGATCGCACTGCTACGGAGAGGAGAGACTGCCTTTTGATCACTGGTGGGATCACTCTGCTGCGGAGAGGGGAGACTGCCTTTTGATCACTGGTGGGATCACTCTGCTACGGAGAGGGGAGACTGCCTTTTGATCACTGGTGGGATCACACTGCTACGGAGACGGGAGACTGACTTTTGATCACTGGTGGAATCGTTCTGCTATGGAGAGAGGAGACTGCCTTTTGATCACTGGTGGGATCACTCTGCTACGGAGAGGGGAGACTGCCTTTTGATCACTGGTGGGATCACTCTGCTACGGAAAGGAGAGACTGCCTTTTGATCATTGGTGGGGTGGTTCTGCTATGGAGAGAGGAGACTGCCTTTGGATCGCTGGTGGGATCACTCTGCTACGGAGAGGGGAGACTGCCTTTGGATCGCTGGTGGGATCACTCTGCTACGGAGAGGGGAGACTGCCTTTTGATCTCTGGTGGGATCACTCTGCTACGGAGAGGGGAGACTGCCTTTTGATCATTGGTGGGATGGTTCTGCTATGGAGAGAGGAAACTGCCTTTGGATCGCTGGTGGGATCACTCTGCTACGGAGAGGGGAGACTGCCTTTTGATCATTGGTGGGATCGTTCTGCTATGGAGAGAGGAGACAGCCTTTGGATCGTTGGTGGGATCACTCTGCTACGGAGAGGGGAGACTGACTTTTGATCACTGGTGGGATCACTCATCTGCGGAGAGGGGAAACTGCCTTTTTTTTACTGGTGGGATCGTTCTGCTGTGGAGAGGGGAGACTGCCTTTTGATTTCTGGTGGGATCACTCTGCTACGGAAGGGGAGACTGCCTTTTCATCACTGGTGAGATCACTCAGCTATGGAGAGGGGAGACTGCCTTTTGATCATTGGTGGGATCACTCTGCTACGGAGAGTGGAGACTGCCTTTTGATCACTTGGTGGATCGTTCTGCTATGGAGAGGGGAGATTGCCTTTTGATTTCTGGTGGGATCACTCTGCTACGGAAGGGGAGAGTGCCTTTTCATCACTGGTGAGATCACTCAGCTATGGAGAGGGGAGACTGCCTTTTGATCATTGGTGGATCGTTCTGCTACGGAGAGGGGAGACTGCCTTTTGATCACTGGTGGAATCACTCTGCTATGGAGAGGGGAGACTGCCTTTTGATCACTGGTGAGATCACTCTGCTATGGAGAGGGGAGACTGCCTTTTGATCACTGGTGGGATCGCTCTGCTACAGAGAGGGGAGACTGCCTTTTGATCACTGGTGGGATCACTCTGCTACAGAGAGTGGAGACTGCCTTTTGATCACTGGTGGCATCACTCTGCTGCTGTGAGGGGAGACTGCCTTTTGATCACTGGTGGGATTACTCTGTTACAGTGAGAGGAGACTGCCTTTTGAACACTGGTGAGATCACTCTGCTACGAAGAGGGGAGACTGCCTTTTGAACACTGGTGGGATCACTCTGCTATGGAGAGGGGAGACTGCCTTTTGATGACTGATGGGATCACTCTGCTACGGAGAGGGGAGAGGGTCTTTTGATCACTGCTGTCATCACTGTGCTGTGGAGAGGGGAGACTGCCTTTTGATCACTGGTGGGATCACACTGCTACGGAAGGGGAGACTGCCTTTTCATCACTGGTGGGATCACTCAGCTGCGGAAAGGGGAGACTGCCTTTTGATCACTGGTGGAATCACTCTGCTTCAGAGAGGGGAGACTGCCTTTTGATCACTGGTGGGATCACTCTGCTACGGGGAGGGGAGACTGCCTTTTGATCGCTGGTGGGATCACTCCACCATGGAGAGGGGAGACTGCCTTTTGATCACTGGTGGAATCGCTCTGCTACGGGGAGGGGAGACTGCCTTTTGATCGCTGGTGGGATCACTGCACTACGGAGATTGGAGACTGGCTTTTGATCACTGGTGGGATCACTCTGCTACGGAGAGGAGAGACTGCCTTTTGATCATTGGTGGGATGGTTCTGCTACGGAGAGGGGAGTCTGCCTTTTGATCACTGGTGGGATCACTCTGCTGCGGAGAGGGGAGACTGCCTTTTGATCACTGGTGGGATCACTCTGCTACGGAGAGGAGAGACTGCCTTTTGATCGCTGGTGGGATCACTCTGCTACGGAGAGGGGAGACTGCATTTTGATCACTGGTGGGATCGCTCAGCTGCGGAGAGGGGAAACTGCCTTTTATTTACTGGTGGGATCGTTCTGCTGTGGAGAGGGGAGACTGGCTTTTTATCACTGGTGGGATAACTCTGCTACGGAGAGGGGAAACTGCCTTTTGTTTATTGGTGGGATCTATATGCTGCGGAGAGGGGACACTACCTTTTGATTATTGGTGGGATTTCTCTGGTATTGGAGTGGGGAGACTGCCGTTTGATCACTGGTGGGATCGTTCTGCTATGGAGAGGGGAGTCTGCCTTTTGATCACTGGTGAGATCGCTCTGCTAGGCAGAGGGGAGACTGGCTTTTGATCATTGGCGGGATCGTTGTGCTATGCAGAGGGGAGACTGCCTTTTGATCACTGGTGGGATCAATCTGCAACCGAGAGGGGAGACTGCCTTTTGATCACTGGTGGGATCACTCTGCTGCGGAGAGGGGAGACTGCCTTTTGATCACTGGTGGAATCACTCTGCTACGGAGAGGGGGACTGCCTTTTGATCACTGGTGGGATCACTCTGCTACGGAGAGGGGGGACTGCCTTTTGATCACTGGTGGGATCACTGTGCTGCGGAGAGGGGAGACTGCCTTTTGATTATTGGTGGGATCGCTCTGTTATTGGCGAGGGGAGACTGCCGTTTGATCACTGGTGGGATCACTCTGCTGCAGAGAGGGGAGACTGCCTTTTGAACACTGGTGAGATCACTCTGCTACGAAGAGGGGAGACTGCCTTTTGAACACTGGTGGGATCACTCTGCTATGGAGAGGGGAGACTGCCATTTGATCACTGGTGGGATCGTTCCGCTATGGAGAGAGGAGACTGCCTTTTGATCACTGGTGGGATCACTCTGCTACGGAGAGGGGAGACTGCCTTTTGATCACTGGTGGGATCACTCTGCTACGGAGAGGAGAGACTGCCTTTTGATCATTGGTGGGATCGTTCTGCTACGGAGAGAGGAGACTGCCTTTGGATCAATGGTGTGATCACTGTGCTGTGGAGAGGGGAGACTGCCTTTTGATCACTGGTGGGATCACTCTGCTACGGAAGGGGAGACTGCATTTTGTTCGCTGGTGGGATCTCTCTGCAACGGAGAGGAGAGACTGCCTTTTGATCATTGTCGGGATCGTTCTGCTATGGAGAGGGGAGACTGCCTTTGGATCGCTGGTGGGATCGCTCTGCTACGGAGAGGAGAGACTGCCTTTTGATCACTGGTTCGATCACTCTGCTACGGAGAGGGGAGACTGCCTTTTGATCACTGGTGGGATCACTCTGCTACGGAGAGGAGAGACTGCCTTTTGATCACTGGTGGGATCGTTCTGCTATGGAGAGGGGAGACTGCCTTTTGATCACTGGTGGGATCACTCTGCTACGGAGAGGGGAGACTGCCTTTTGATCACTGGTGGGATCACTCTGCTACGGAGAGGAGAGACTGCCTTTTGATCATTGGTGGGATCGTTCTGCTATGGAGAGAGGAGATAGCCTTTGGATCGTTGGTGGGATCACTCTGCTACGGAGAGGGGAGACTGACTTTTGATCACTGGTGGGATCACTCAGCTGCGGAGAGGGGAAACTGCCTTTTTTTTACTGGTGGGATCGTTCTGCTGTGGAGAGGGGAGACTGGCTTTTGATCATTGGTGGGATCACTCTGCTGCGGAGAGGGGAAACTGCCCTTTGATTATTGGTGGGATTTCTCTGGTATTGGAGTGGGGGAGACTGCCGTTTGATCACTGGTGGGATCGTTCTGCTACGGAGAGGGGAGTCTGCCTTTTGATCACTGGTGAGATCGCTCTGCTAGGCAGAGGGGAGACTGCCTTTTGATCATTGGCGGGATCGTTGTTCTATGCAGAGGGGAGACTGCCTTTGGATCGCTGATGGGATCGCACTGCTACGGAGAGGAGAGACTGCCTTTTGATCACTGGTGGGATCACTCTGCTGCGGAGAGGGGAGACTGCCTTTTGATCACTGGTGGGATCACTCTGCTACGGAGAGGGGAGACTGCCTTTTGATCACTGGTGGGATCACACTGCTACGGAGACGGGAGACTGACTTTTGATCACTGGTGGAATCGTTCTGCTATGGAGAGAGGAGACTGCCTTTTGATCACTGGTGGGATCACTCTGCTACGGAGAGGGGAGACTGCCTTTTGATCACTGGTGGGATCACTCTGCCACGGAAAGGAGAGACTGCCTTTTGATCATTGGTGGGATGGTTCTGCTATGGAGAGAGGAGACTGCCTTTGGATCGCTGGTGGGATCACTCTGCTACGGAGAGGGGAGACTGCCTTTGGATCGCTGGTGGGATCACTCTGCTACGGAGAGGGGAGACTGCCTTTTGATCTCTGGTGGGATCACTCTGCTACGGAGAGGGGAGACTGCCTTTTGATCATTGGTGGGATGGTTCTGCTATGGAGAGAGGAGACTGCCTTTGGATCGCTGGTGGGATCACTCTGCTACGGAGAGGGGAGACTGCCTTTTGATCATTGGTGGGATCGTTCTGCTATGGAGAGAGGAGACAGCCTTTGGATCGTTGGTGGGATCACTCTGCTACGGAGAGGGGAGACTGACTTTTGATCACTGGTGGGATCACTCAGCTGCGGAGAGGGAAACTGCCTTTTTTTTACTGGTGGGATCGTTCTGCTGTGGAGAGGGGAGACTGCCTTTTGATTTCTGGTGGGATCACTCTGCTACGGAAGGGGAGACTGCCTTTTCATCACTGGTGAGATCACTCAGCTATGGAGAGGGGAGACTGCCTTTTGATCATTGGTGGGATCACTCTGCTACGGAGAGTGGAGACTGCCTTTTGATCACTTGGTGGATCGTTCTGCTATGGAGAGGGGAGACTGCCTTTTGATTTCTGGTGGGATCACTCTGCTACGGAAGGGGAGAGTGCCTTTTCATCACTGGTGAGATCACTCAGCTATGGAGAGGGGAGACTGCCTTTTGATCATTGGTGGATCGTTCTGCTACGGAGAGGGGAGACTGCCTTTTGATCACTGGTGGAATCACTCTGCTATGGAGAGGGGAGACTGCCTTTTGATCACTGGTGAGATCACTCTGCTATGGAGAGGGGAGACTGCCTTTTGATCACTGGTGGGATCGCTCTGCTACAGAGAGGGGAGACTGCCTTTTGATCACTGGTGGGATCACTCTGCTACAGAGAGTGGAGACTGCCTTTTGATCACTGGTGGCATCACTCTGCTGCTGTGAGGGGAGACTGCCTTTTGATCACTGGTGGGATTACTCTGTTACAGAGAGAGGAGACTGCCTTTTGAACACTGGTGAGATCACTCTGCTACGAAGAGGGGAGACTGCCTTTTGAACACTGGTGGGATCACTCTGCTATGGAGAGGGGAGACTGCCTTTTGATGACTGATGGGATCACTCTGCTACGGAGAGGGGAGAGGGTCTTTTGATCACTGCTGTCATCACTGTGCTGTGGAGAGGGGAGACTGCCTTTTGATCACTGGTGGGATCACACTGCTACGGAAGGGGAGACTGCCTTTTCATCACTGGTGAGATCACTCAGCTATGGAGAGGGGAGACTGCCTTTTGATCATTGGTGGGATCGTTCTGCTACAGAGAGGGGAGACTGCCTTTTGATCGCTGGTGGGATCACTCCACTACGGAGAGGGGAGACTGCCTTTTGATCACTGGTGGGATCGCTCAGCTGCGGAAAGGGGAGACTGCCTTTTGATCACTGGTGGAATCACTCTGCTACAGAGAGGGGAGACTGCCTTTTGATCACTGGTGGGATCACTCAGCTGCGGAAAGGGGAGACTGCCTTTTAATCGCTGGTGGGATCACTCCACTACGGAGAGGGGAGACTGCCTGTTGATCACTGGTGGGATCGCTCAGCTGCGGAAAGGGGAGACTGCCTTTTGATCACTGGTGGAATCACTCTGCTACAGAGAGGGGAGACTGCCTTTTCATCACTGGTGGGATCACTCAGCTGCGGAAAGGGGAGACTGCCTTTTGATCATTGGTGGATCGTTCTGCTACGGAGAGGGGAGACTGCCTTTTGATCACTGGTGGAATCACTCTGCTATGGAGAGGGGAGACTGCCTTTTGATCACTGGTGAGATCACTCTGCTATGGAGAGGGGAGACTGCCTTTTGATCACTGGTGGGATCGCTCTGCTACAGAGAGGGGAGACTGCCTTTTGATCACTGGTGGGATCACTCTGCTACAGAGAGTGGAGACTGCCTTTTGATCACTGGTGGCATCACTCTGCTGCTGTGAGGGGAGACTGCCTTTTGATCACTGGTGGGATTACTCTGTTACAGAGAGAGGAGACTGCCTTTTGAACACTGGTGAGATCACTCTGCTACGAAGAGGGGAGACTGCCTTTTGAACACTGGTGGGATCACTCTGCTATGGAGAGGGGAGACTGCCTTTTGATGACTGATGGGATCACTCTGCTACGGAGAGGGGAGAGGGTCTTTTGATCACTGCTGTCATCACTGTGCTGTGGAGAGGGGAGACTGCCTTTTGATCACTGGTGGGATCACACTGCTACGGAAGGGGAGACTGCCTTTTCATCACTGGTGGAATCACTCTGCTATGGAGAGGGGAGACTGCCTTTTGATCACTGGTGAGATCACTCTGCTATGGAGAGGGGAGACTGCCTTTTGATCACTGGTGGGATCGCTCTGCTACAGAGAGGGGAGACTGCCTTTTGATCACTGGTGGGATCACTCTGCTACAGAGAGTGGAGACTGCCTTTTGATCACTGGTGGCATCACTCTGCTGCTGTGAGGGGAGACTGCCTTTTGATCACTGGTGGGATTACTCTGTTACAGAGAGAGGAGACTGCCTTTTGAACACTGGTGAGATCACTCTGCTACGAAGAGGGGAGACTGCCTTTTGAACACTGGTGGGATCACTCTGCTATGGAGAGGGGAGAGGGTCTTTTGATCACTGCTGTCATCACTGTGCTGTGGAGAGGGGAGACTGCCTTTTGATCACTGGTGGGATCACTCTGCTATGGAGAGGGGAGAGGGTCTTTTGATCACTGCTGTCATCACTGTGCTGTGGAGAGGGGAGACTGCCTTTTGATGACTGATGGGATCACTCTGCTACGGAGAGGGGAGAGGGTCTTTTGATCACTGCTGTCATCACTGTGCTGTGGAGAGGGGAGACTGCCTTTTGATCACTGGTGGGATCACACTGCTACGGAAGGGGTGACTGCCTTTTCATCACTGGTGGGATCACTCAGCTGCGGAAAGGGGAGACTGCCTTTTGATCACTGGTGGAATCACTCTGCTTCAGAGAGGGGAGACTGCCTTTTGATCACTGGTGGGATCACTCTGCTACGGGGAGGGGAGACTGCCTTTTGATCGCTGGTGGGATCACTCCACCATGGAGAGGGGAGACTGCCTTTTGATCACTGGTGGAATCGCTCTGCTACGGGGAGGGGAGACTGCCTTTTGATCGCTTGTGGGATCACTGCACTACGGAGATTGGAGACTGGCTTTTGATCACTGGTGGGATCACTCTGCTACGGAGAGGAGAGACTGCCTTTTGATCATTGGTGGGATGGTTCTGCTATGGAGAGAGGAGACTGCCTTTGGATCGCTGGTGGGATCACTCTGCTACGGAGAGGGGAGACTGGCTTTTGATCATTGGTGGGATCACTCTGCTGCGGAAAGGGGAAACTGCCTTTTGCTCATTGGTTGGATCACTCTGCTACGGAGAGGGGAGACTGCATTTTGATCACTGGTGGGATCGCTCAGCTGCGGAGAGGGGAAACTGCCTTTTATTTACTGGTGGGATCGTTCTGCTGTGGAGAGGGGAGACTGGCTTTTTATCACTGGTGGGATAACTGCTACGGAGAGGGGACACTACCTTTTGATTATTGGTGGGATTTCTCTGGTATTGGAGTGGGGAGACTGCCGTTTGATCACTGGTGGGATCGTTCTGCTACGGAGAGGGGAATCTGCCTTTTGATCACTGGTGGGATCACTCTGCTGCGGAGAGGGGAGACTGCCTTTTGATCACTGGTGGGATCACTCTGCTACGGAGAGGAGAGACTGCCTTTTGATCGCTGGTGGGATCACTCTGCTACGGAGAGGGGAGACTGCATTTTGATCACTGGTGGGATCGCTCAGCTGCGGAGAGGGGAAACTGCCTTTTATTTACTGGTGGGATCGTTCTGCTGTGGAGAGGGGAGACTGGCTTTTTATCACTGGTGGGATAACTCTGCTACGGAGAGGGGAAACTGCCTTTTGTTTATTGGTGGGATCTATATGCTGCGGAGAGGGGACACTACCTTTTGATTATTGGTGGGATTTCTCTGGTATTGGAGTGGGGAGACTGCCGTTTGATCACTGGTGGGATCGTTCTGCTATGGAGAGGGGAGTCTGCCTTTTGATCACTGGTGAGATCGCTCTGCTAGGCAGAGGGGAGACTGCCTTTTGATCATTGGCGGGATCGTTGTGCTATGCAGAGGGGAGACTGCCTTTTGATCACTGGTGGGATCAATCTGCAACCGAGAGGGGAGACTGCCTTTTGATCACTGGTGGGATCACTCTGCTGCGGAGAGGGGAGACTGCCTTTTGATCACTGGTGGGATCACTCTGCTACGGAGAGGGGGACTGCCTTTTGATCACTGGTGGGATCACTCTGCTACGGAGAGGGGGGACTGCCTTTTGATCACTGGTGGGATCACTGTGCTGCGGAGAGGGGAGACTGCCTTTTGATTATTGGTGGGATCGCTCTGTTATTGGCGAGGGGAGACTGCCGTTTGATCACTGGTGGGATCACTCTGCTGCAGAGAGGGGAGACTGCCTTTTGAACACTGGTGAGATCACTCTGCTACGAAGAGGGGAGACTGCCTTTTGAACACTGGTGGGATCACTCTGCTATGGAGAGGGGAGACTGCCTTTTGATCACTGGTGGGATCGTTCCGCTATGGAGAGAGGAGACTGCCTTTTGATCACTGGTGGGATCACTCTGCTACGGAGAGGGGAGACTGCCTTTTGATCACTGGTGGGATCACTCTGCTACGGAGAGGAGAGACTGCCTTTTGATCATTGGTGGGATCGTTCTGCTACGGAGAGAGGAGACTGCCTTTGGATCACTGGTGTGATCACTGTGCTGTGGAGAGGGGAGACTGCCTTTTGATCACTGGTGGGATCACTCTGCTACGGAAGGGGAGACTGCATTTTGTTCGCTGGTGGGATCTCTCTGCTACGGAGAGGAGAGACTGCCTTTTGATCATTGTCGGGATCGTTCTGCTATGGAGAGGGGAGACTGCCTTTGGATCGCTGGTGGGATCGCTCTGCTACGGAGAGGAGAGACTGCCTTTTGATCACTGGTTGGATCACTCTGCTACGGAGAGGGGAGACTGCCTTTTGATCACTGGTGGGATCACTCTGCTACGGAGAGGAGAGACTGCCTTTTGATCACTGGTGGGATCACTCTGCTACGGAGAGGGGAGACTGCCTTTTGATCACTGGTGGGATCACTCTGCTACGGAGAGGAGAGACTGCCTTTTGATCATTGGTGGGATCGTTCTGCTATGGAGAGAGGAGACAGCCTTTGGATCGTTGGTGGGATCACTCTGCTACGGAGAGGGGAGACTGACTTTTGATCACTGGTGGGATCACTCAGCTGCGGAGAGGGGAAACTGCCTTTTTTTTACTGGTGGGATCGTTCTGCTGTGGAGAGGGGAGACTGCCTTTTGATTTCTGGTGGGATCACTCTGCTACGGAAGGGGAGACTGCCTTTTCATCACTGGTGAGATCACTCAGCTATGGAGAGGGGAGACTGCCTTTTGATCATTGGTGGGATCACTCTGCTACGGAGAGTGGAGACTGCCTTTTGATCACTTGGTGGATCGTTCTGCTATGGAGAGGGGAGACTGCCTTTTGATTTCTGGTGGGATCACTCTGCTACGGAAGGGGAGAGTGCCTTTTCATCACTGGTGAGATCACTCAGCTATGGAGAGGGGAGACTGCCTTTTGATCATTGGTGGATCGTTCTGCTACGGAGAGGGGAGACTGCCTTTTGATCACTGGTGGAATCACTCTGCTATGGAGAGGGGAGACTGCCTTTTGATCACTGGTGAGATCACTCTGCTATGGAGAGGGGAGACTGCCTTTTGATCACTGGTGGGATCGCTCTGCTACAGAGAGGGGAGACTGCCTTTTGATCACTGGTGGGATCACTCTGCTACAGAGAGTGGAGACTGCCTTTTGATCACTGGTGGCATCACTCTGCTGCTGTGAGGGGAGACTGCCTTTTGATCACTGGTGGGATTACTCTGTTACAGAGAGAGGAGACTGCCTTTTGAACACTGGTGAGATCACTCTGCTACGAAGAGGGGAGACTGCCTTTTGAACACTGGTGGGATCACTCTGCTATGGAGAGGGGAGACTGCCTTTTGATGACTGATGGGATCACTCTGCTACGGAGAGGGGAGAGGGTCTTTTGATCACTGCTGTCATCACTGTGCTGTGGAGAGGGGAGACTGCCTTTTGATCACTGGTGGGATCACACTGCTACGGAAGGGGAGACTGCCTTTTCATCACTGGTGAGATCACTCAGCTATGGAGAGGGGAGACTGCCTTTTGATCATTGGTGGGATCGTTCTGCTACAGAGAGGGGAGACTGCCTTTTGATCGCTGGTGGGATCACTCCACTACGGAGAGGGGAGACTGCCTTTTGATCACTGGTGGGATCGCTCAGCTGCGGAAAGGGGAGACTGCCTTTTGATCACTGGTGGAATCACTCTGCTACAGAGAGGGGAGACTGCCTTTTGATCACTGGTGGGATCACTCAGCTGCGGAAAGGGGAGACTGCCTTTTAATCGCTGGTGGGATCACTCCACTACGGAGAGGGGAGACTGCCTTTTGATCACTGGTGGGATCGCTCAGCTGCGGAAAGGGGAGACTGCCTTTTGATCACTGGTGGGATCACTCTGCTACGGGGAAGGGAGACTGCCTTTTGATCGCTGGTGGGATCACTCCACCATGGAGAGGGGAGACTGCCTTTTGATCACTGGTGGAATCGCTCTGCTACGGGGAGGGGAGACTGCCTTTTGATCGCTGGTGGGATCACTGCACTACGGAGATTGGAGACTGGCTTTTGATCACTGGTGGGATCACTCTGCTACGGAGAGGAGAGACTACCTTTTGATCATTGGTGGGATGGTTCTGCTATGGAGAGAGGAGACTGCCTTTGGATCGCTGGTGGGATCACTCTGCTACGGAGAGGGGAGACTGGCTTTTGATCATTGGTGGGATCACTCTGCTGCGGAAAGGGGAAACTGCCTTTTGCTCATTGGTGGGATCACTCTGCTACGGAGAGGGGAGACTGCATTTTGATCACTTGTGGGATCGCTCAGCTGCGGAGAGGGGAAACTGCCTTTTATTTACTGGTGGGATCGTTCTGCTGTGGAGAGGGGAAACTGGCTTTTTATCACTGGTGGGATAACTGCTACGGAGAGGGGACACTACCTTTTGATTATTAGTGGGATTTCTCTGGTATTGGAGTGGGGAGACTGCCGTTTGATCACTGGTGGGATCGTTCTGCTACGGAGAGGGGAGTCTGCCTTTTGATCACTGGTGGGATCACTCTGCTGCGGAGAGGGGAGACTGCCTTTTGATCACTGGTGGGATCACTCTGCTACGGAGAGGAGAGACTGCCTTTTGATCGCTGGTGGGATCACTCTGCTACGGAGAGGGGAGACTGCATTTTGATCACTGGTGGGATCGCTCAGCTGCGGAGAGGGGAAACTGCCTTTTATTTACTGGTGGGATCGTTCTGCTGTGGAGAGGGGAGACTGGCTTTTTATCACTGGTGGGATAACTCTGCTACGGAGAGGGGAAACTGCCTTTTGTTTATTGGTGGGATCTATATGCTGCGGAGAGGGGACACTACCTTTTGATTATTGGTGGGATTTCTCTGGTATTGGAGTGGGGAGACTGCCGTTTGATCACTGGTGGGATCGTTCTGCTATGGAGAGGGGAGTCTGCCTTTTGATCACTGGTGAGATCGCTCTGCTAGGCAGAGGGGAGACTGCCTTTTGATCATTGGCGGGATCGTTGTGCTATGCAGAGGGGAGACTGCCTTTTGATCACTGGTGGGATCAATCTGCAACCGAGAGGGGAGACTGCCTTTTGATCACTGGTGGGATCACTCTGCTGCGGAGAGGGGAGACTGCCTTTTGATCACTGGTGGGATCACTCTGCTACGGAGAGGGGGACTGCCTTTTGATCACTGGTGGGATCACTCTGCTACGGAGAGGGGGGACTGCCTTTTGATCACTGGTGGGATCACTGTGCTGCGGAGAGGGGAGACTGCCGTTTGATTATTGGTGGGATCGCTCTGTTATTGGCGAGGGGAGACTGCCGTTTGATCACTGGTGGGATCACTCTGCTGCAGAGAGGGGAGACTGCCTTTTGATCACTGGTGGGATCACTCTGTTACAGAGAGAGGAGACTGCCTTTTGAACACTGGTGAGATCACTCTGCTACGAAGAGGGGAGACTGCCTTTTGAACACTGGTGGGATCACTCTGCTATGGAGAGGGGAGACTGCCTTTTGATCACTGGTGGGATCGTTCCGCTATGGAGAGAGGAGACTGTCTTTTGATCACTGGTGGGATCACTCTGCTACGGAGAGGGGAGACTGCCTTTTGATCACTGGTGGGATCACTCTGCTACGGAGAGGAGAGACTGCCTTTTGATCATTGGTGGGATCGTTCTGCTACGGAGAGAGGAGACTGCCTTTGGATCGCTGGTGGGATCACTCTGCTACGGAGAGGGGAGACTGCCTTTTGATCACTGGTGGGATCACTCTGCTACAGAGAGGGGAGACTGCCTTTTGATCACTGGTGGGATCACTCTGCTACGGAGAGGGGGGACTGCCGTTTGATCACTGGTGGGATCACTCTGCTATGGAGAGGGGAGACTGCCTTTTGAATACTGGTGGGATCACTGTGCTGTGGAGAGGGGAGACTGCCTTTTGATTATTGATGGGATCACTCTGCTATTGGAGAGGGGAGACTGCCGTTTGATCACTGGTGGGATCACTCTGCTACAGAGAGGGGAGACTGCCTTTTGATCACTGGTGGCATCACTCTGCTGCTGTGAGGGGAGACTGCCTTTTGATCACTGGTGGGATTACTCTGTTACAGAGAGAGGAGACTGCCTTTTGAACACTGGTGAGATCACTCTGCTACGAAGAGGGGAGACTGCCTTTTGAACACTGGTGGGATCACTCTGCTATGGAGAGGGGAGACTGCCTTTTGATGACTGATGGGATCACTCTGCTACGGAGAGGGGAGAGGGTCTTTTGATCACTGCTGTGATCACTGTGCTGTGGAGAGGGGAGACTGCCTTTTGATCACTGGTGGGATCACACTGCTACGGAAGGGGAGACTGCCTTTTCATCACTGGTGAGATCACTCAGCTATGGAGAGGGGAGACTGCCTTTTGATCACTGGTGGAATCACTCAGCTGCGGAAAGGGGAGACTGCCTTTTGATCGCTGGTGGGATCACTCCACTACGGAGAGGGGAGACTGCCTTTTCATCACTGGTGAGATCACTCAGCTATGGAGAGGGGAGACTGCCTTTTGATCACTGGTGGGATCACTCAGCTGCGGAAAGGGGAGACTGCCTTTTGATCGCTGGTGGGATCACTCCACTACGGAGAGGGGAGACTGCCTTTTGATCACTGGTGGGATCGCTCAGCTGCGGAAAGGGGAGACTGCCTTTTGATCACTGGTGGAATCACTCTGCTACAGAGAGGGGAGACTGCCTTTTGATCACTGGTGGGATCACTCAGCTACGAAGAGGGGAGACTGCCTTTTGAACACTGGTGGTATCACTCTGCTACGGAGAGGGGAGAGGGCCTTTTGGTCACTGGTTTGATCACTGTGCTGTGGAGAGGGGAGACTGCCTTTTGATTTCTGGTGGGATCACTCTGCTACGGAAGGGGAGACTGCCTTTTCATCACTGGTGAGATCACTCAGCTATGGAGAGGGGAGACTGCCTTTTGATCATTGGTGGGATCACTCTGCTACGGAGAGTGGAGACTGCCTTTTGATCACTTGGTGGATCGTTCTGCTATGGAGAGGGGAGACTGCCTTTTGATTTCTGGTGGGATCACTCTGCTACGGAAGGGGAGAGTGCCTTTTCATCACTGGTGAGATCACTCAGCTATGGAGAGGGGAGACTGCCTTTTGATCATTGGTGGATCGTTCTGCTACGGAGAGGGGAGACTGCCTTTTGATCACTGGTGGAATCACTCTGCTATGGAGAGGGGAGACTGCCTTTTGATCACTGGTGAGATCACTCTGCTATGGAGAGGGGAGACTGCCTTTTGATCACTGGTGGGATCGCTCTGCTACAGAGAGGGGAGACTGCCTTTTGATCACTGGTGGGATCACTCTGCTACAGAGAGTGGAGAGGGCCTTTTGATCACTGGTGGGATCGCTCTGCTACAGAGAGGGGAGACTGCCTTTTGATCACTGGTGGAATCACTCTGCTACGGAGAGGGGAGACTGCCTTTTGAACACTGGTGGTATCACTGTGCTACGGAGAGGGGAGAGGGCCTTTTGATCACTGGTTTGATCACTGTGCTGTGGAGAGGGGAGACTGCCTTTTGATTTCTGGTGGGATCACTCTGCTACGGAAGGGGAGACTGCCTTTTCATCACTGGAGAGATCACTCAGCTATGGAGAGGGGAGACTGCCTTTTGATCATTGGTGGGATCACTCTGCTACGGAGAGGGGAGACTGCCTTTTGATCACTTGGTGGATCGTTCTGCTACGGAGAGGGGAGACTGCCTTTTGATTTCTGGTGGGATCACTCTGCTACGGAAGGGGAGACTGCCTTTTCATCACTGGTGAGATCACTCAGCTATGGAGAGGGGAGACTGCCTTTTGATCATTGGTGGGATCACTCTGCTACGGAGAGGGGAGACTGCCTTTTGATCACTTGGTGGATCGTTCTGCTACGGAGAGGGGAGACTGCCTTTTGATCACTGGTGGAATCACTCTGCTACGGAGAGGGGAGACTGCCTTTTGATCACTGGTGAGATCACTCTGCTATGTAGAGGGGAGACTGCCTTTTGATCACTGGTGGGATCACTCTGCTACAGAGAGGGGAGACTGCCTTTTGATCACTGGTGGGATCACTCTGCTACGGAGAGCGGAGACTGCCTTTTGATCGCTGGTGGGATCACTCCACTACGGAGAGGGGAGACTGCCTTTTGATCAGTGGTGGGATCGCTCTGCTACGGAGAGGGGAGACTGCCTTTTGATCAGCTGTGGTATTGCTCTGCTACAGAGAGTGGAGAGCTGCCGCCTGCTTGTAGAACATTACCCAGATTATCTGTGTTTTGGATAAGGACTTGGACGATGGACTTCTTTCTCAGTTTTACAGTTTTTTTGTATTTTATGTCTTTTGCCCAATCTTTCGTTTTTTTTTAATTTTGTGTTCGGGGAGGGAGATTTGGGGATTGGTGATCGTGCTGCCACCTCTTTCCTTTCTCTGTGTCGCAGCTACAGCATCTGGGGAAGAAGAATTTCAGAGTTGTAGTAGTTGATAATAAATGAACCTTTGAACTTCTGAGAATGCTGGAAATCCACAGTCGCACACTTAAAACGCAGTAAGGGCTCAACAGGTCAGGCAGCACCTTTGGGAAGGAATAAACAGTCGATGTTCTGATGAAGGGACTTGGCTCCAAAGCCTCGACTGTTTTTTCCTCTTGATATACGCTGCCTGACCTGCTGAGTTCCCCCAGCATCTTGTGCGTGTGTTACTGCCCATTTCTCAAATGTGACTTTCCTGTTATAAATTCAAATTGACAATTCCATCTGTTATGTTATTTTCAAGATTTCTGTTATCACAGCCGGCATCATAAATTTCTGCATCTTATTGACAAGTCAGCAATTTCTTGCTTTCTCTCTCCCTCTCCCTTTATAAATAACTTTTATTTAGAGTTTACACTTGGAAACTGGATTCCCTCTGAGGGAGCTGGTATCAACAATCCTCTGCAGCTTTTCTGGTGTACTTGTATAATGACAGTGAGGGCTGGAACATTCACGCATCGTAATATGTTTACTGGTTGACATGTTCCAGCACCTGGCAAAGCCACACCATTATACCTGGTAAAGGAAAGAAACTCACTTTAACTCCCTTCACTCTCCACCTGAACATGATTGCTGGGGAACGAGAGAAAATCTGCAGATGCTGGCAATCCGAGCAGCACACACAAAATGCTGGAGGAACTCAGCAGAGCCAGGCAGCGTCTGTGGAAAAGAGTACAGTCGACGTTTTGGGCTGAGATCCTTCGTCAGGACTGGAGAGAAAAAAATGAGGATTCGGAGTTAGGTGGTGGTGGGGGGGAGGGGAGGAAGAAGCACAAAGTGACTGGGGAAACTGGGTGGGGGGGAGGAGGTGAAGTAAAGAATTGGGAAGATGATTGGTGAAAGAGATACGGGGCTGGAGATGGGGGAATCTGATAGGAGAGGACAGAAGGCTATTGGAGAAAGAAATGGGGGAGGTACTCCAGAGGGAGGCGATGGGTAGGCAAGGAGGTGAGATGAGAGAGGAAAAAGGGGATTGGATTGGTGAATAGTGGGGTTATGCTTTTGATGGAAGTTAGAGGAATCCATTAGGTTGGAGGCTACTCAGAAGGAATATAAGGTGTTTCTCCTCCAACCTGACTGTGGCCTCATCGCGACAGTGGAGGAGGCCGTGGATTGACGTGTCATCAGGTTGGGGGCTAGACCCATGGTGCAAATGCCAGAAAATCGGTATCTCCCAGTAGCCATCCATTTTAATTAACCTCCCCCTTCCATTCCATGTCAATCCACAGCCTTCTCTACTGTCATGAAAAGGCCACACTCAGGTCAGAGGAACAACACCTTATATTTTGTCTGGGTAGCCTCCAACCTGATGGCATGAACATCAATTTCTTGAACTTCCGGTAATGGCACCCCCCTCCTTCACCATTTCCCATCCCCTTTTCCCTCTCTCAGCTTATCTCCTTACCAGCCCATCACCTCCCTCTGGAGTACCTCCCCCTTTCCTTTCTTCCATAGCCTTCTGTCCTCTCCTATCAGATTCCCCCTTCTCCAGCCCCGTATCTCTTTCACCAATCAGCTTCGCAACTCTTTACTTCATCCCTCCCCCCTCCCGGTTTCACCTATCACCTTGTCTCCCACCACCTTCTAACTCTGCCTCCTCGTCTTTTCTTCTCTAGTATTGCCGAAGGGTCTCGGCCCGAAACGTCGACTGTACTGTTTTCCATAGATGCTGCCTGGCCTGCTGAGTTCCTCCAGCATCATGAGCCTGCTGAAGTGATTGTAGACTCGTAAATGGGCTTCAATGCTTCACTCTTTATTACCATCTTGCCATTTCACTTCAGTGAGTCCAATCTTTGTCTTGTAATCCAAGCGATATTTCTTGTGATTGTGCAGATACGTTTTGAACTGGCAGCTAATGGCATACAAGAGAGGATGGCAGACTAGTAGCAAAGTGATGGCTCCGCAGATGCAAGAATAAAGTGTTTGCTTCCTGCGTGTATTCCAGCAACAAATGCTTTCTTTTAGGTGTCACCTCCGATGAGGGGCCTTGGTCCGGAACGCCGACTGTTGATTTTACTCCATGGATGCTGGCTGACTTGCCGAGTATCCTTCCCCCCCAACGTTTTCTGTGCATTGTTGTGGGATTATATCTTGCGTTTCTCACATCCATTCATTTCGCATTGCTAGCTGCACCCGAAGTGGTAGCAGGAAATTGCCTTCGTGAATGGTGGAGGTGCATGTGCTGAAGGTATGGAGTTGTTAGGATAGGAGTTGCATCTTTTACTTCAGCAAGGCAGGCATGTATGACGTGGTGGCATACTAACATATGCCATTCACATACTTTTATTGCGTAATTGCTTTATTGTCGCCAGACAATTGATACGAGAGCATACAATCATCACAGCGATATCTGATTTTGCGCTTCGAGCTCCCTGGAATACATATAACCCATACAACCCATGAAGAATCACTTAAAAACAAAGAACGCTTAATCAAACAATGTATTTACAATATTACTCAAGTATTCAATGATTCAAAGTACGTTTATTATCAAAGTATGCATGCAGTATACAACCCTGGTATTTGTCTTCCCCACAGACAGCCACGTGTCTGAAGAATCATGAAACCCATTCAATTAGAGAAAAAACATCAGCCACCCCCCTTCCCCCAAGGTGAAGAAAATAAAATCGGGTGAACAGCAACAAAAAAATGACCAAAAACTTGGAATATAAAACACAAAATCTAAAGGCAGTCTCAGTTCAGTTTTGAGGTCATTATCTGCATGCTATCCTGATTCAAAATTGCCTAAAAATAGCAACAAAAAAAAGGAACTTCAAACACATCATATGGAACCACAGAACGTTACAGCACAGTACAGGCCCTTCAGCCCTCCATGTTGTGCTGACTCATATAATCCTTTAAAAAAGTACTAAACCCACACTACTCCATAACCCTCTATTTTTCTTTCATCCATGTGCCTGTCCAAGAGGCTCTTAAATACCCCTAATGTTTTAGCCTCCACCACCATCCCTGGCAAATCATTCCAGGCACTCACAACCCTCTGTGTAAAAAACTTACCCCTGATGTCTCCCCTAAACTTTCCTCCCTTAATTTTGTACATATGCCCTCTGGTGTTTGCTATTGGTGCCCTGGGAAACAGGTACTGACTATCCACCCTATCTATGCCTCTCAAAATCTTGTAGACCTCTATCAAGTCCCCTCTCATTCTTCTACGCTCCAAAGAGAAAAGTCCCAGCTCTGCTAACCTTGCTTCATATGACTTGTTCCCCAATCCAGGCAACATCTTGGTAAATCTCCTCTGCATCATCTCCATAGCTTCCACATCCTTCCTATAATGAGGTGACCAGAACTGAACACAATACTCTAAGTGCGGTCTCACCAGAGATTTGTAGAGTTGCAACATGACCTCTCTACTCTTGAACTCAATCCCCCGTTAATGAAGCCTCGCATTCCATAGGCCTTCTAACTACCCTATCAACCTGAGCAGCGACCTTGAGGGATGTATGGAATTGAACTCCAAGGTCATCCACTCCTTTGTTCATCCACACTCTTCAGTAACTGACCATTAATCCTATACTCAGTCTTCTTGGCATTCCAAGATGCATCACCTCACACTTAAACGGATTGATCTCCATCTGCCATTTTTCTGCCCAACTCTGCAGCCTGTCTATATCCTCTTGCAACCTTCGACAACCTACAGCTCCATCCACAACTACTCCAATCTTCGTGTCATCCGCAAACTTACTCGCCCATCCTTCCGCCTCCACATCCAGGTCACATATAAAAATCACAAACAGCAGGAGTCCCAGAACAGATCCCTGCAGCACTCCACTAGTCACTGACCTCCAGGCAGAATACTTTCCTTCCACAACTACCCTCTGCTTTCTTCCTTTAAGCCAATTTTTTTATCCAAACAGCCAAGGTTCCACTGATCCCATGCCTCATGACTTCCTGGATGAGTCTCTTGTGGGGGAACTTGTCAAACGCCTTGCTAAAATGTGAATCAGAGTCCACAATCCACAAACCTTGGAGGTTAAACCCTGCCCTGGCACTATCCTTCGACAGCATCGAGAGAGAGAGGGAGGTCATTCGAATGCAAAGACCTTCCCTCGGGGGCTTTGACCGAGAAGGAGAGAGAGGCTGCCATACACAGACTCTTTCCTCCATCAGCAGCGAGCGAGAGGTTGGTAGACAGTGCTGAACACTCACTTGCCCTCCCCGCCTGCCTCGACGATTTCGGTCTTCCTCTGCGCTTTAATCGGTGTGGTTGGTGAGAGATGGAATCAGTCACGGGTTCGCGCCCCGTCTCCTGGCTCCCTGGCCTCCGAGCTGCAGACTTTGCCCATGGCCTTGTGGGACGCTCTCAGAGACAGCAGAGCACCAGATCGCCTGATCGGCCCGAAATCACGTCACTGGACTGTAGATAACAGGCTCCCACAGCAGCAGAACCACGTCCGAAATTTTAAAAAAAGACGTGAAAGGAGCTGCTTCATGACCCGTCCTGAGGACGTCGCTCCTGGTAGCGTTGTTTTCTGCCGCCATCTTCTTCCGGAATATTACTGAGATATTAAACGCACAACAGGAATGAATAAACAATTGACGTTTCGGGTTGAGATGCATCATCAAGACACAGGGTCTTGGCCCGGAACGTCGACTGTTTATTCTCCTTCATAGATGCTGCCTGATCGGCTGAGTTATTCCGGTATTTTGTGTGGGCCAGTGTCGTTCATCATTGCTGGGTCTAAGTGGCTGGGACTCCCCCCAACCGCCAGAAGCCGGCTGGCAGAGCCCAGCTGAGGGACCCGTGTGGGATGGCAGATCTCACCACTACCTTCTCAAAGGGAGAGCAATAACTTCTGCCTTCTCATTGGAAAGAGAGCAGAGGAGATCTGCAACAAAGTTGTTGGAACTCGGGAGACTGAGTGACGGAGGGAGTTTGAACCGGCTGGGACCTTTTTCAATGGAACACAGAGTACTGTGCCAAAGTCCTAGGCACATACAGTATATGTGTCTAAGACTCTTGCACAGCACTGTAGGAGAATGAGAGGTTATGTCATAGTGGTGAGGTGCACAGATGCGTACAACACTTTTTCCCAGGGTTGGGGACTCAAAAATGAGATATTGTCGATTTAAGGTAAGAAGGGACAGAAGAGGGGAAATGTTTCCGCCCAAGGACTATCCAAAAGGGGTTGTTCATTTGTTCGTTATGTGCTGTGTTGTATGACATCATCATTATGTGTCGTGTTGTATGATGTCATCATTATGTGCCCTGTCATATGAGGTGGGCGATCATGGTCTTTCCATGACTACATGATTGTTCTTGGCAACTTTTTCTACAGAAGTGGTTTTGCCATTGCCTTCTTCTGGGCAGTGCCTTCACAAAATGGCTGACCCCAGCCATTATCAATACTCTTTGGAGACTGCCTGGCGTCAGTGGTCGCATAATCAAATGGTTCCATTTATTATCAAAATGAAAATAGTATGCAACTTGAAACTCTTACTCTTCGCAGACATCGAGGAAAAACAGAAGAACTGGTTGGAAGATAGAAAGCAAAGGGTAGCAGTGAATGGGTGTTTCTCGGACTGGCTGGAGGTGACTAGTGGGGTACCACAGGGCTCTGTATTGGGACCACAGCTCTTTACGATTTATGTCAATGATTTAGATGAGGGCATTGAAAACTATATCAGCAAGTTGCTGACGATACTAAACTGGGTGGCAGTGTGACATGTGAACTGGACGTTAGGAGAATACAGGGAGACTTGGATAGGCTGGGAGAGTGGGCAGATACTTGGCAGATGTCATTCAATGTGAATAAATGTGAAGTTATCCACTTTGGAAGCAGGAACAAGAGGGCAGAGTATTGTCTGAACGGTGTAGAGTTAGGTAAGGGAGAAATGCAAAGAGACCTAGGAGTCCTAGTTCATCAGTCAATGAAGGTGACTGAGCAAGTGCAACAGGCAGTGAAGAGGGCAAGTGGAATGTTGGCCTTTATTACAAGGGGATTTGAGTACAAGAGCAAGGATGTCCTTTTGCATTTGTACAGGGCCCTGGTGAGACCACACCTGGAATATTGTGTACAGTTTTGGTCTCCAGGTTTAAGGAAGGACATTCTGGCAATTGAGGAAGTGCAGCGTAGATTCACTAGGTTGATTCCTGGGATGGCAGGGCTGTCTTACGCAGAGAGATTGGAGAGATTGGGCTTGTACACACTGGAATTGAGGAGATTGAGAGGGGATCTGATTGAAACGTTTAAGATAATTAAAGGATTTGATAGGATTGAGGCAGGAAATATGTTCCAGATGTTGGGAGAGTCCAGTACCAGAGGGCATGGATTGAGAATAAGAGGTCAGTTATTTAAAACAGAGTTGAGGAAAAACTTCTTCTCCCAGAGAGTTGTGGAGGTGTGGAATGCACTGCCTCGGAAGACGGTGGAGGCCAATTCTCTGGATGCTTTCCAGAAGGAGCTGGATAGATATCTGATGGATAGGGGAATCAAAGGATATGGGGACAAGGCAGGGACTGGGTATTGATAGTGAATGATCAGCCATGATCTCAGAATGGTGGTGCAGACTCAAGGGGCCGAATGGTCTACTTCTGCACCTATTGTCTATTGTCTATTGTCTATAACCCCTAAAGATTGAAAGACAGAGAAGTGATAGGGCCTCGAAGCCCCCTCTCACTGCCTCCCGGGCAAGTAGTAGAAAGGCCTCAACTTTCCCGTTCCCGCCACCCACCCATTTCAGCAAAAAGATCAGCACCCACCAAGCGATAGCAAAACGCTTAAAGGGTTACTAGGATCAGCAGTTGACAAAAACTGTTGTTCCCTGGACAGGCTGATATGTCACAGGCTCTCTCTGTCACTAACAAAGGACAGAGAGATGTCACCCATTTCACAGTGTAACAGTCGCTGTTACGGTGTTACAGTCAGCCGCTTTGCTTGTTATTCTGAGACTCTCCAACTTGAGGATTGGCAGCAAACTCTCCCCACCGTTGGGAGAAAGAGAGAGAGGAATCGATCGTTTGACGACAGAGACCTCCATCTGCAGTATTTACCGTCGTGAAATCCAGATGTTGCTTCACCCGCAGTGCCTCAGTTGGCAGCACCGGCCTGGAATCGGTCATTCCCAGGGCTGCCCAAGGTCACACCCGACATCTTCCATGGAGCTTGGAGAATGTCGGAAAATGGCCGGTCAATCGGCGAGCTCATCGCTGTGAAAAACTGGAGCTTGAGCCCTGTTGCAGATCAGGGACCTCGATAAAACCCCAGCCACCATGAAAAGTGAAAAGAGACATTGAAGAGAGGAATTTAAGCTGTTTCCACAGATGAGCTCGAAAAGGCAGCCAATTGGTGCCATATTAACTTCACCATCTTAAATCGGGACTGGTGATGTGCACCAGCTGCTCATACGACCATCCAATTCACCTGCTCCCACAGTCACGTGACCCTGATCAGGGGAGGGGGGCCAATCAGGTGCTACACCTTGCCCAAGGGTGACCCGCAGGCTAGCAGAGGGAAGGACTGCCTTACACCTCCTTTAGCAGAGACGTATCTCCACCCCACCACCCTAGAAGGGGTTGAGGCAATATTTAGAAGGTTAGTTGGACAGCTACATGGATAGGAAGGATTTGGCATGGGTCCAAACATTGATAAACGTGAATGACTTAAATTGGAATCTGGGTTTGCATGGGCCAGTTGGGCCAAATGTCCTGTTGCCATGCTGTATGACACTATGACACCCACATCTCAAAAATGGAATAAGTGCACTTTAAAACTGTTTGGAATGTAGGAGGCTTACCACACGGTACACAAGGTGGACTGCACCTGACAGAAGAGACTCTGCAAATGCTGGAGCTCCAGAGTAACACACACAAAGTGCTGGAGGAACTGGGCAGGTCAGGCAGATCTGTGGAAAGGAATAAACAGTCGACGTTTCGGGCTGAGACCCTTCATCGGGACAGCATCGTCAGTCCTGATGAAAGATCTCAGCCCATAACTTCAACGCTTTATTCTTTGGCTGATTGGTAGGAGGCAGTGAGTGGGAATAAAGGGATCCTTTTCTGGTTGGCTGCCAGCAACTCGTGGTGTTCCACAGGGTTTGGTGTTGGGGCCGCTTCTTTTTATGCTGAATATCAACGATTTAGATGATGGAATGGATGACTTTGTTGCCAAGTTTACAGACGATACGAAGATTGGTGGAGGGGCAGGTAGTGTTGAGGAAACAGTTAGGCTGCAGAAGGACTTAGACAGATTAGGAGAATGGGCAAGAAAGTGGCAAATGAAATACAATGTTGGAAAATGCATGGTCATGCACTTTGGTAGTAGAAATAAATGTGCAGACTATTTTCTAAACCGGGAGAAAATCCAAAAATCTGAGATGCAAAGGGACTTGGGAATCATTGTGTAGAACACCCTGAAGGTTAATTTGCAGGTAGAGTCCATGGTGAGGAAGAGAAATACATTGTTAGCATTCGTGTCAAGAGGTCTAGAATACAAGAGCAGGGATGTGATGCTGAGGCTTTATAAGGCACTGGTGAGGCCTCACCTGGAGTATTGTGAACAGTTTTGGGCTCCTCATCGAAGAAAAGATGTGCTGCCATCGGAGATGGTTCAGAGGACGTTCACATGGACTTTACCATGAATGAAAGAGTTATCATACGAGGAACATTTGATGGCACTGGGTCTGTACTCACTGGAATTTAGAAGGATGAAGGGGGTTCTCATTGAAACCTTTCAAATGTTGAAAGGCCTAGACAGAGGAGATATGGAAAGGATGTTTCCCATGGTGGGGGAGTCTAGGACGAGAGGGCACAGCCTCAGGAAAGAGTGGTGTCCATTTAGAGTGGAGATGCGGAGAAATTTCTTTAGCCCGAGGATGGTGAATCTGTGGAATTTGTAGCCACGTGCATCTGTGGAGGCCAGGTCTTTTGGGTGTGTTTAAGGCCGAGCTTGATTGGCTCTTCATTGGACACAACATCAAAGGTCATGGGGAGGAGGCCGGGGAGCGGAGCTGAGGAGGGGTAAAAAAGGATCGGCCATGATCGAATGGTGGAGCAAACTCGAACTGCCAGAAAGCCTAATTTTGCTGCTATGTCTTACGGTCTTATGCTGCCTGACCAGCTGAGCTCCCCCAGCATCTTGTGTGTGTTAGACTGCGCCAAAGTAGCTGGGAGTTGCCCTTATAAATCTCATCCCATCCTTCTAAATTAACTGCCCTCTTATCGTAGGGTTTGGAAGCTTGCGTGCCTCAATGACCCAGAGAGCTACGCTGGCTGGTGCCAGGGCTTTATGGTTTGGCTCCTGGTAGGGTTGCCCATGCCAAACAGGTCAAAGGGTAGAGGCCATACTAAGAGTGGCCCACCAGTTCAGGGGTTCAGCTCAGGGCTAACGACCCTGATTGGTAAAACTGTTACGGAAACAGCAATGAAGAACCCTTCTACATCTGAGTGCGACGGTATTCCTGAGTCTCCACCCGGGACCTGCATGACTGACAGTAGTGAAAACCGAGAGGAAGCTACTGACATGATAAAGGAAGCCCTGAACACTTCCAAAAATGGAGGACCTTCATTGCTGCCCTAAACGCCAGCGGCATAACGGACAGTAAGTTTTTATTTAGCAGGTATTCCTCTTCAGCTCTTGGCTTTTCATTCCGCACTCCCCTTTGTAACCATCGCGGTATCAATATTTCAGCGTTACCAACCACGTTGTAAGTTTTCACAATCTCTCCCACGCTCTTCTGGCCTTTGACTTTGAACCTGGGAGGGTGGCAAACTTCCTTCCACGGGCTCCTCTTAAGTGCTTTCTCAGGGCTGTAAATCTGAAAAGTCAGTTACACGTTTAATAGCATCCACAGAACGCACAGATGGAATCTGCTTTGTAGACAGTTTCGAGTCAGCGTTGGAGTGGTTCAAGATGGATAGTGTGTCCTTATTCCAGTCGACTGCTATTGCCGAGGTTAGCATGGAGAGAATCCCTTTCCTTTGATCAGCTGCCATGCTGCCAATCACCACAGAAATATTTGCATATTGCTGTAACAATTATGATAGGGTCTATAATGTTTACAGTTTTAATGGCAGGTTGAATTGCTGCTTTTCTCTAGTAATTGAATTCTTCCCTATCTGAAACCAGTAAGTGATAATTGCATAATAATGAGGTCCCATACAATATCTGAAATAATCGAAGGCATGATGGGATTTGTAAAGTTTGAAATTAACCTCTGGCAGATGCTCGGTATGTCTAAGCCATGAGCTGCAGTGAGCAGACTGTATTCATTGTTTTGTCGATTAGAAAATGTTTATGTTCAGGAGATTAACACAGTAAGGCAGTAAGGACAGCCAATCATAAGTGCCAGACAGTCTGCAGACCCAAAGCAACACACACAAAATGCCACGGAGCGTGTTTTGCCTTTAGAAGGTGCTATAGCACTCAAAAAAGCAATTCTGTCTTAATCCTCTACATTGGTGATACCCATCGTAGATTGGGGAACCGTTTCGCTGACCACCTCCACAGCATCTGCCACAAGCAGGGCCTCCCGGTGGCCCAAGTGTCCCGATTCTGATTCCCATTCCTGTTCGGTCCGTGGCCTCTTCTTGTGCGAAGGTGAGGCGGCCCTCAGGGTGAGGGAGCAACATCTGGGTAGGCTCCAACCTGATAGCATAATTGGTCAGGTCAGCATCTGTGGAAATGAATAAGCAGTCGACGTTTCGGGCCGAGACCCTTCTCCAGGACTGGAAAGGAAGGGGGAAGGCACCAAAAAAGAGGGAGGAGGAGATTAGCTGGAAGTTAATGGGTGAAGCCAGATTGGTGGGAAAGATCAAGGGCTGGAGAAGAAGGAATGTGGTAGGACAGGAGAGTGGACCATAGGAGAACGGGGAGGAGGGAACCCGGGGGAGGTGATAGGCAGCTGAGAAGAGGTAAAAGGTCAGAGTGGGGAATGGAGGAAGAGGAGGATGCAATTTGTGTACCAGAAGGAGAAATCGATATTCCTGCCATCAGGTTGGAGGCTACCAAGACAGAATATAAGGTGGTTTCATCTTGGCACAATACGTCGGGACCATAATGGGACTGGGAATTAAAATTTTGGCCACTGGGAAGTCCCGCTTGTGTCGGATGGTGCGGAGGTGCTCGGCGAAGTGGTCCCCCAATTTACGATGGGTCTCACCAATGTAGAGGAGTAAGAACTGAGTTGTTTTTTGGGTGTTTTCCCACTTTATTCGGTCCATATACACACCTGCTCGTTAATGCAAATATCCAATCAGCCAATCACGATGCAGCAACTCAATGTGCAAAAGCATGCAGGCATGGTCAAGAGGTTCAGTTGTTGCTCATCAGAATGGGAAAACTGTGATCTAAGTGATTTTGACTGTGGAATGATTGCTGGTGCCAGACGGGGAGGTTTGAGTATCTCAGAAGCTGTTGATCTCATGGGGATCTAACGCATAGCAGTCCATAAAGTTTACGGAGAGTGGTGCAAGAGGCGAAGAGAAACACCCAGGGAGCAGCAGTTCTGTGAGCCAATTAGAGAGGTCAGAGGAGATTTGCCAGACCGGTTCAAGCTGAGAGGGAGGCAGCAGTATCTCTAATAACCACTCATTACAACAGTGGTGTGCAGACGAGCATCTCTGAACGCACAACACGTCGAACCTTGAAGTGGATGGGCTACAGCAGCAGAAGACCGTGAACATACACTCAGTGGCCACTTTATTAGGTACACCCCTTGGGGCGCCATGTTAGCTGGGCGGGTTTAGCATGACGCCATTATGGTCGGGGTGTTGGAGTTCGAAGTTCAATTCCAGCATCCTCTGTAAGAAAGTTTGCACGTTGTTCCCGTGTGTCCATGGGCCTCCCCCAGGTGCTCCGGTTTCCTCCCACAATTCAAAGATGTACCGGTTAGCAGGTTAATTGATCATTGTCTTGTGATTAGGCTGCGGTTAAAATCAATGGGTTGCTGGGCAGCGTGTCTCGGTGGGCCCGCAGGGCCTGTTCTGCAATTTATCTCTAAATAAATGAGTAAGTAAATAACGTGACCACCATGCGTATCTATCAGAAATGTAAAGTAGTAGTAGTGGGTAGGCCTCTGTTAGTCTCGATAGACCATGGATTTGCACCTTGGAAGGTTTCCAGGGCGCAGGCCTGGGCAAGATTGTATGGAAGACCGGCAGTTGCCCAAGCTGCAAGTCTCCCCTCTCCACGACACCGATGTTGTCCAAGGGAAGGGCACTAGGACCCATACAGCTTGGCACCGGTGTCGTCGCAGAGCAATGTATGGTGACGTGTGTCCTTGCTCAAGGACACACTCACAGCCTCAGCCAAGGCTCGAACTAGCAACCTTCAGATCACGAGACCAACACCTTAACCACTTGGCCACGCGCCAACACAAAACAATATAGACGGACAAATTGGGAGCAGGCGAAGGCCCCTTGAACTCTTAAGCCTGCCCTACCATCTAGTGGAACACCACTTGTCTGATTTTAATCTTAACTCTGCTTTCTGCCTCCTCCTAATAAACTTTTCCAGCTCCCTGCTTGACCGGCTGAGCTCTTCCAGCATTCTGTTCTTCTTCTCGTTCAAGACCCCTGCATCCCCCTCCTCTTCTTGTCTTCAGCCACTCAGCCTGGCTTAATAAAACGTCTGTTTAACCCTACATTAAATATGGACAGGTTGAGTACCCCTTATCTGAAATTCCAAAATTAGAAAACTCCAAAGTTCGACATCTTTTCAGTGCTGACAGGACGTCACGAGTGGAAAATTCCACAAGGCGCCGGGAAGACTCCCGGGCGATGTGCACTGTGGACGGTTGTGAGAAGTGGCCTCACATATGTAATGAAGAGAAGTTAATGAAAAAACAGAAAAGCACTGCATAAAGTGAAAAACGAAGATCTCGATTGTGCATTGAAAGAGTGGATTTGTCGGCGTCGGAGTGAACGAATGCCTCTTGATCACGAAACAAGCAAAGATCTATCACGATGAACTGAAAAAATGAAGGGAATTGTGAACATTTAGCAGGCTGGCTGCCGAAATTTAAGAAAAGGCACGGCATCACATTTTTAAAGATTTGTGACGGTAAAGCGTCCGCTGATCGCAAAACAGCGGAGGGATTCGTTGATGAGTTTGCCGAGATCGTCGCTGACGAAGATCTAAAACACTACATATGTGAAATGAACTGGTGAAATTACTGGTGGAATGTAAATTCAGAGTCGTAATTGATGGCGATCACAAGCTGTTGCATCATATATTCCAAAATCTGAAACCTGAAACACTTCCAGCCCCAAGCATTTCGGATAAGGCATACGCAACCTGTACAAATTTCACGGCATCCGCCATCCATTGTTGGGAGAGGCTGCTGATTCACCGATAGGGGACTTTTCTACGTTAAAGATACACTTTAATAGGAGCATGGAATAAAGAAAAATGCAGGGCTATGAGGGAGGGAAGGGTTAAATTTATCTAGGAGTTGGTTAAAGGACAGGCTGAATGGACTGTACTGTTCTACTTTCGATGTTCCGGGGTTCTGGGATTGAAAGGCTTATCAGATGAGGAGCGTTTGATGGCTCTGGACTCTACTCACTGGAATTCAGAAGAATGAGGTAGAATGGAAACCTATTGAACGCTGAAAGGCCTTGATAGAGTGGACCTAGAAAGGATGCTTCCTATAGTGGGGGAGTCTAATACCAGAGGACACAGCCTCAGAATAGAGGGGCGTCCATTTAGAAAGAAGACGAGGAGGAATTTTCTTTTTAACCAGAGAATGGTAATCTGTTAAATTCATTGCCACAGGCGGCTGTGGAGGCCAAGGTATTGGGTATATTTAAGGCAGAATTTGACAGATTTTTGATCAGTCAGGGCATGAAGGGATACGGGGAGAAGGCAGGAGATTGGGGCTGAGAGGGGAAATGGATCGGACATGAAGTGGCAGACCAGACTACTCGATGGGCCAAATGGCCTAATTCTGTTTCTACATCTCACGGTTTTATAATCTTCAAGACTGAAGTGTAAAGGGTGATGAAATAATTGTTACTCTGGACCCAATGCAGCACAAAGAAACACAGTGAGATAAAGAACACATCCAAAATAATATGAAATTAGCTGATATAGAAAACAATAATATCATCGATTTTCTGCGTTTTTCCACCTCGGCATCTTTCTGATTGCCGCTGCTGTGCCGAAGCCTTCTGCGGACTCTGGTTGCTGCAATTATATGTCTTACAGTTAACCCGTTAAACACCAGTATTGAGCCGATTGGTAGCAATGGTGTTAATATACTGTCCAGTAATAAGTTATGTACATAATTGGACAGCATGTCCATAAAGTGATGCTAGGCCCAAGGGGACTGACAGGAAATGATAAAGTAGTGGTGGCGGGGGTGGGGCGTGTTAGTGGAGGGGAGGGTTAGTGGGTGGAGGTGTTGATCAGCCTAATTGCTTGGGGGAAAGTAACTCTTTTTGAGTCTGGTGGTCCTGGCGTGGACGCTACGCAGCCTCCTCCCTGACGGGAGTGGGACACACAGTCCATGAGCAGGGTGGGTGGGATCCTTCATGATGTTACTAGCCATTGCCCAGTGATACGTTGGGCAGTTTTCTCTACCCACTGTCGAGCCTTCCCGTCATGTCAGGCGTGGTGCAGTTTCCGTACCAGGCACTGGTACCCTCTACTGTCCATCTGTGGAATGACCTGAGTACAGGTGTGCATAGCCCAGCTCTCTTCAGCCGCCTCAGAAAACAGAGGCATTAGTGAGCTTCCCTGATGACGTGGCATGTGTTCTGGGACCGTGAGAGATTGTACGAGATGTGGACCCCCAGGAGTATGAATGTTCTTCTAGGAGGATCGTGACCCTCCAGTTCTAGGTTCCCTGACAAGAGGGAAAAAATCTTTCACCCTGACCATAAGACATAGGAACAGAATCAGTCCATTCAGCCCATCGAGTCTGCTCTGCCATCCCACCATGGCTGATTTATTAACCCATTTTCCTGCTTTCTCCTGGTAATCTTTGTTACTTGCTAATCAAGAACCTGTCAACCTCCACTTTAAGAATGCCCAATAACTTGCCCTCCACAGTCGTTTGTAGCAATAAATTGCGCAGATTTATCACCCAGCGGCTAAAGAAATTCCTCCTCGTCTCTGTTCTAAAGGGTCGTCTTTTTATGGCTGTTCCCTCTGGTCCTAGACTATTGGAAAAATGTAGTTAGACACCGCCCTGTGTTTTGAGCAAGCAGTTTGTAAATAGTGTCAGTTGTGCACGCTTGTGCTCAGAAAGCAATGCTTTTTTTTGATGAGAAGGAAGCAGTAACTGTTGAGGATCCTTAGTCCCCGTTTGGAGTACTGTGTTCAGTTCTGGTCACCTCACTACAGGAAGGATGTGGATGTTATAGAGAGAGTGCAAAGGAGATTTGCAAGCATGTTGCCTGCATTGGAGACCATGCCTTATGAGAATAGGTTTTTAAAGATTTTTTTTAATTGAATTTTCAAATAGGTTACAGAAGAAAAAAATTATCAACCCTTCCCCCCTCCCCTTGACCCCTCCCCCCTAACATATCCCTATAGAAAAAAAAGAGAAGAAAAAAGAAAGAACAGAAGAATGCCTGGATATCGGAAGATCCCCACATGCTCCATGGAGTTCATAATAGCTTTAATATGTATATTTCTTTCTTTCCCCAGATAACCAATAATTTTATCTTCAGAGCACCTGCATATTTAATCCTATTTTTTTGTAAATAAGGGCACCAAATTTTCAGAAATATTTCATATTTATCTTTTAAATTATAAGAATTTTTTTCAAGTGGAATGCAGCTAAAAATTTCATTCTTCCAACGATCTATACTTAAGTATGAATCCGATTTCCAGGTAACTGCAATAGCCTTTTTGGCTACTGCCAATGCAATTTTTATGAATTCTTTCTGATATTTATTCAATTTGGATTTTGATTTTAACTCTTCAATTGCCTAGTAAAAATAATGTTGGATTATGTGGAAGTTGTATTCCAATAATTTGTTCCAGTAAAACTCTTAAATTTGTCCAGAAAGGTTGAATTTTAAAACAAGACCAAATAGAGTGTAAAAAAGTACCAATTTCTTGATTACATCGAAAACATTGATCAGATAAATTTGAGTTTAATCTATTTATTTTTCGTGGTGTAATATATATTTGATGTAAAAAGTTATATTGTACTAATCTCAGTCGAACATTTACTGTATTTGTCATACTGTCAAGACATAATCTTGACCACCTTGTTTCATCAATCTTAATATTCAAATTAGTTTCCCATTTTTGTCTTGACTTATGAATTCCTTGTTTAGTTGCCTGTTTTTGAATCAAATTATACATACCAGAAATAATTTTTTAAATTTTTCCTTTATGAATTAAAGTTTCTATTTCATTAGGTTTTGGCAATAACATTGTTTGACCCAGTTTATCTCTTAAAAAAGCCCTGAATTGGAAATAACAGAAAAGAGTGTTATTTGATATTTTATATTTATTCTTTAATTGGTTAAATGTCATTAATATACCTCCTTCAAAACAGTCTTCTATATATCTAATCCCTTTGTGAAACAAGTTATATAAAAGTTGATTATCCATTGTAAAAGGGATAAGTTTATTTTGAATTAAAGGTCTCTTTGCTAATAAAGATTCTTTATCTCATCATCAACATTTATCCATAAATCAATCAAATGTTTTAGTATAGGAGATTCTTTCTTTTCCTGTATCCATTTAGATTCCCATTTATATATAAAATCTTCTGGTATATTTTCTCCTATCTTATCTAATTCTATTCTGATTCATGCCGGTTTATCTTCATCAAAAAAAGATGCAATAAATCTAAGTTGATTTGCTTTGTAATAATTCTTAAAATTTGGTAATTGTAACACTCCTAGGTCAAATTTCCATGTCAATTTTTCCAACAATATTCTTGACATCTTACCTTGCCAAAGGAATTTCCTTGCACATTTATTTAACTCTTGAAAAAACTTCAGCGGTAATTGTATTGGTAGTATTTGAATAAATATTGTAATCTAGGGAATATATTCATTTTTACAGCATTTACCCTGCCTACTAATATTATTGGTAACATCATCCATCTATCAAGATCCTCTTGAATTTTTTTCAATAATGGCAAATAATTTAATTTATATAAATTCTTTATATCATTATCAACTCTTATACCTAAATACTTTATACCATTTATTGGCCATCTAAGTTGAGTTATTAATTGACATGGACTATAATCTCCTTTAGTAAGGGGTAGAATTTCACTTTTATCCCAATTTATTTTGTACTCTGATGTTTTCCCATATTCTTCCAATCTAGAAGATAATTTACTTTAATTTAATGCAACTTATAATTTAATGCAATGGGTTAGTTAGATAAATCAGAACATCATCAGCAAATAAGTTAATCTTATATTCCTCCTGATTAACTCTGAAACCCATAATATCTGAGTCAGTTCCAATTAATTCAGCTAATGGTTCTATCACCAACACAAATAAAGCAGGTGATAATGGACAACCTTGTCTAGTTGATCTTGTTAACTGAAATGATGTTAAAATTTGGCCATTTGTCACCACTTTAGCTTTGGGGTTAGTATTTAAGGTTTTAATCCATTTTATAAAAGATACTCCTAATCCATATTTTTCCAATACCTTAAATAAAAAATCCCATTCCAATCTATCAAATGCTTTTTCTGCATCCAAAGCAACTGCCACACTCATTTCTTCCCTCTTTTGTGCCAAATGAATTATGCTAAGTACCGAGTTACATTATCTGCCGATTGTCTATTTTTAATAAATCCTGTGTGGTCCATGTGTATTAATTTTGGTAAGTACTTAGATAATCTATTAGATAAAATCTTTGCTATTATTTTATAGTCCATGTTCAACAAAGAAATAGGTCTATATGATGTTGACTTTAAAAGATTTCTGTCTTTTTTTGGCAATACTATTAAAATAGCTGTCGAAAAAGATTCTGGAAGTTTATGCGTTCTTTCCACTTAGTGTATTAGCTCCATAAAAGGAGGAATTAATAAATCTTTAAACTTTTTGTAAAATTCAGGTGGAAAACCATCTTCTCCTGGAGATTTATTACTCTGAAGTGATCCTA
Organism: Hypanus sabinus; assembly: GCF_030144855.1. Classification (NCBI taxonomy): domain Eukaryota; kingdom Metazoa; phylum Chordata; class Chondrichthyes; order Myliobatiformes; family Dasyatidae; genus Hypanus; species Hypanus sabinus. The sequence continues at coordinate 10,179,318 of NC_082729.1, read as the reverse complement.
GAGCTTCTTCGACCTCTTTTAATGTAAAAGGCACATCTAATCCCTTCTGTTCTTCCAAATTCAATTTTGGGAGAGTTATTTGAGATAAAAACCTTTCTATCTCAACAATATCATTTTGTGATTCTGATTGATACAGTTCAGAATAAAAAAAATTAAAAGTTTCATTGATTTCTAAAGGTTTATAAGTAATTTTATTTACACTTGTTCTAATTGCATTTATCGTTTTGGAAGCCTGGTCTGTTTTTAGCTGCCAAGCAAGAATCTTGTGTGATCTTTCACCTAGTTCATAATATCTCTGTTTAGTTCTCATAATTGCTTTGTCTGTTCGGTATGTCTGAAGTGTATTATATTATAGCTTCTTATTAACAAGTCATCTTTGTTTTTCTTCTGTCATATTCTGGTCACCGAATTATAGGAAAGATATCAATAAATTAGAGAGAGTGCAGAGACGATTTACTAGGTTGTTACCTGGGTTTCAGATACAGAGAAAGGTTGAACAAGTTAGGTCTATTCATTGGAGCGTAGAAGGTTGAGGGGGGATTTGATCGAGGTATTTAAAATTTTGAGAGGTATAGACGTGACGTGAATAGGCTGTTTCCATTGAGAGTAGGGGAGATTCAAACGAGAGGACATGATTTGAGAGTTGGGGGCAGAAGTTTAAGGGAAACATGAGGGGGTATTTCTTTACTCAGAGAGTGATAGCTGTGTGGAATGAGCTTCCTGTAGAAGTAGTAGAGGCCAGTTCAATTGTGTCATTTAAGGTAAAATTGGATAGGTATATGGACAGGAAAGGAGTGGAGGGTTATGGGCTGAGTAGGTGAGACTAGGTGAGATTAAGAGTTCGGCACGGACTAGGAGGGCCGAGATGGCCTGTTTCCGTGCTGTGATTGTTATATGGTTATATATCTTTGAGATTTTTTTTCTAATTTTGTAATCTCTTTTTCCAATTGATCTATTTCTATCATATATTCCTTCTTAATTTTAGAAGTATAACTTATTATCTGGCCTCTCAAATATGCCTTCATCGCTTCCCATAATATAAATTTATCATCAACTGAATGTGAGTTTGTATCTAAAAAAAACTGAATCTGTTTTTTCATAAAATCACAAAAATCTTGATGTTTTAATAATATTGAATTAAATCTCCATCTGTAAATCGATTCCTCCTTATCCATCATTATCATTGTCATTATCAAGGGGGAATGATCTGACAATATTCTTGCTTTATATTCCATATTTGTCTTGAATATTCACTGATAGTAGGAAAAAATCTATCCTTGAATAAGTTTTATGTCTATTTGAATAAAATGAATAATCTCTTTCTCTTGGGTTAATTCTTCTCCATATATCAATCAAATTAAAATCTTTCACAATGGTAAAGTTAATTTTGCTACTTTTGGTTTTGTAACAATCTTTGTTGACCTATCTAAAACTGGGTCTAGACAAAAGTTAAAGTTTCCACCTATTAATATTTTATCATGTGCGTCAGCCAAATTCAAAAAAGCCTCTTCTATAAATTTTACATCATTTCATTTGGTGCATAAATATTCATAAGAGTCCATAGTTCTGAAAAGATTTGACAATGTATAATTACATATCTTCCCGCAGAATCGATTAATACATTTTGTATTTTAATTGGTAAAGTTTTGTTGACCAAAATTGCAACTCCCCTCGCTTTTGAATTAAATGAAGCTGCTATAACATTTCTGACCCAATCTCTCTTTAATTTCTGATGTTCTATCTCTGTTAAATGTGTTTCTTGTATAAAAGCTATATCTGTTTTCATTTTCTTAATGTATGTTAAAATTCTTTTTCTTTTCACTGGTCCATTAAGCCCATTAATATTAAAACTTTAAAAATTCAGTAAATTAGTCATTATTTTTAATGGAGTTACTCCAGTATATAATAATACATAATATTCCAACTCTCATAGTACCTTGGGGAATTATTTTAAAATTCTCCGTGTTGCTATGTGTCTCCCCTCCGATCATCCAGGCAAAGAAAGAAAGATAAAAGAAAAATAGATTATAAAGAGAAAAAAAACCAAAAAAAACCCCCCTGCTAATGTGAATGAAAAAAAAAACACAACATTACCCCCCTCCGTTGTACGGGTCATGGCAAACGTCATGATTACACACGTGAATCCTGTAGCGATCGATCCGAAGTTCCCCCAGCTCCCCTGTAACATGAAAAAAGTATATATTAGAGAAGAAAAAATAATATCACTACTCTCGGTTAATATTTCTCAAGTTTTTACCTTTCTCCCCTGTATCATATAATTAAAAGTATATTTAAATATTCTTCTGTCCTTAATGTCCATCAACTCACTTCAGTGTCCCCGTCTTCATCTTTAACCTGTTTCATTTTTAAATCTTTACTGTGTCTAGTGAATATTTGGGAGTTCTTGTGCAAACTCCTCTGCATCCCGATGATCAGTAAAGAATCTTCTTTTTCTGTCATCCAAAAAAATTATCAGTGTTGCTGGGTGGTGCAATATAAATTTATAACCCTTTTCCCATAAAACTTTTTTCGCTGGATTAAATTCCTTCTTTCTCTTCAAAAGGTCATAACTTATATCAGGATAGAAAAGAACTGCTTTCCCTTCTATCATCAGTGGTTCATTTCTCTTTCTGGCACGTTGGGCAGCCGCCTTCAGGATCTTTTCTTTATCTTGATATCTTAAGCATTTTATCAAGATTGGTCATGGGTTTTGATCAGGTTGAGGTTTTGGTCTTAAGGCTCTGTGGACCCTTTCGATTTCAATCAACTGGGTTCCCTCTTCCATTTCCAAATTTTCCGGGATCCATTTTTGAAAAAAATTTATTGGATCCTCTCCCTCTATCCCTTCTTTAAGACCAACAATTTTAATATTATTTGATCTACTAAAATTTTCAAGCACGTCTACTTTTTCCAGCAGTCGTTTCTTTCTGATGTCCAGGCAAGAATATTATCTTCCATTTTATTCACTCTGTCAATAGTGTCTCCCGTTATTTCTTCCAACTTTTTAATTTTCTTGTCCATTTTCTCCTGTTTTTTCAACATTTTATCAAACATAGTCTTCATATTTTTAAAATCTTCTTTTATTATTTTTAATGTTTTTAATTCTTTTAATTCATGCATTATTTGTGCCAAAGCTTCTCCTATGTCTCCAGAATATCTTCCACCTTCAACCTCTTCCTGTTGTTCTTCTTTTACCTCCTCATCTTCATCTGTATGTTCCAGAGAATCCGAACCAACCTCGGATTCATTTTCACTTCCACTTCCAATCGTAGCTGGGATTTGTAGTTCAAATTGCTCATGTTTGCGCATGCCCCTTCCTTCGCGCACGCGCAGTTCCTGTTGTTCCTTCTGGGAGACCGCCGATGTTGCCGCCGGTTCCCGTCCTGTATCGCCGGAGATAAGATTCACTTGAGTCCGAAGCTTCTTCATGGTGGCCGGCCCAGCTTGTACTGTCTTCCAAAGTAGTAGTTTTCTTCTGTGTCTGTTTAGGAGGCATATCTAAAGAAAATCCTGAGTAGTTTAGACGTAGTTTTTAGAAAATATTTACTAACTTTTCGTCACTTAAACATTAATTTATTAGTTTTTTTACGGGAGAGCTGGATTTCCACGTCTCGATCCTACATCATCACGCGACATCCCCCCTTATGAGAATAGGTTGAGTGAACTCGGCCTTTTCTCCTTGGAGTGACGGAGGATGAGAGGTGACCCGATAAGAGGTGTATAAGATGATGGGGGGCATTGATCATGTGGACAGCCAGATTTTTTTTTTCCCAGGGCTGAAATGGCTAACATGAGGGGGCATAGCTTTAAGGTGCTTGGAGGTAGGAACAAGGAGGATGTTAGAGGTAAGTTTTCACGCAGAGAGTGGTGAGTGCTTTGAATTCACACCCAGTGACGGTGGTAGAGACAGATGCAATGGAGTATTTTAAGAGTCTCTCAGACAGGTACACAGAGCTTAGAAAATAGAGGGCGATGCGGTAGGGAAATTCTAGGCAGTATGGTCGGCACAACATTGTGGGCCGAAGGGCCTGTAACGTGCTGTAGATTTCTATGTTTCCGTGTTCTGTGTAAGACAATTCAGAACCGTTTTGCTCACTGTTGCTTCAAGTATTCAGTCCTGGAGATGCAAGAAATGGCCAGGAGTGAACGATTTCACTCCTCAACATGTTAGAAATGACAAAGAATCTGAAAGTATCGACAATCATCTTGAATGTTACAATGAAAATGAAGATTTGGACGATGCAATCGTCGACGGCATGAGAACATAGAACATAGAAAATCTACAGGACAGTACAGGCCCTTCGGACCACAATACTGTACTGAACATGTACTTACTTTAGAGATTGCCTAGGGCGGGGGTCGGCAACCCGCGGCTCCGGAGCCACATGTGGCTCTTTTACGTCTGTGCTGCGGCTCCCTGTTGCTTTGGGAAATAATTGGTTGTGGCGACCCTTTTCCTGGCACATCCGAACCGACTCACAATTAGATAGCCTACGGGGGTTTGCGAGCACAGAGCTTTGGAGCCTCTGCGCCATGGGGGGCCGGTTGACAGAGGCTTAAAAGTGAGGCTGAAGATTTCGAATAAAGTTTTTTCCTTCGACTGCAGTTACCGACTCCGTGTCGTAATTTTAGCGCTGCGTGTAGCACACCGCTACATGGTCAGTATTTAATTAAAATGTATTTTATGTTAGTTTGTTAGTTTTTGAAATGTAAATCTAAATTCGAAGATTATGGTGATCTTGTACAATCTAAGTAAGACGTTGTGGCGACCCATTTCCTGACACATCCGAACCGGCTCACAATTAGCCAGCGTTCAGGCTAAGGGAGATAGCCTACGGGGGTTTGTGAGTACGTGTCTTTTGCAGCATCCGCGCCCATGGGGGGCGGGTTGAGGGAGGCTTAAAAGCAAGGCTGTTTAGTTCGAATAAAGCTATCTTTGACTGCAGTTTACTGACTGCGTGTAGCAACCGCTACAACGCGTTTTTATCGCTGGCTGTCCAGAGGGGAGGTGCTGAAACGCTTTGTCGCGTGTCTGGAAGAAGTGAAAACTTTCCTGGGCAGCAAAGGGCTCAACTTTCCTGAGCTGGAACAGCCAGAGTGGCTGGAAAAGCTACACTTCATGGTAGACATGACAGCGCACCTGAACACGCTGAACACAGCTCTTCAACGGGGTAAGGACGTACAGCCCTGCACATGTTGGAGGATGTTTTGGCATTCGAGCGCAAGTTGACGTTGCTTGCCAGAGATTTACAGAAAGGCACATGGTCTCACTTCCCCAATTTGAGAGAGTTCAAACAATGTCACGACATGATAAATTCGGAGTATTTACATTCTGCAATCATCGCAATGCAAACATCGTTTGGGAAACGCTTCTGTGAGTTCAGAGAGGAAAAAAAACACATTATCCTTCCCGGTTACTCCCCTAAGCATCGATCCATCCCTACTGAATACGACTGCATTGTCAGGTGTGAGTCAACCTGAACAAGTATGATAAATATTTTAATTGCCTATTATTTTGTATATTCATATGTTTTCATTGTTCAGTGAAATAGTCCTTTTATTTTTCAGGTTGACAGCTGGCTGACGTTATTTTTGGTTTGCTCCTGGCGGCAAATTTAAGTTTGGCGTTTTTCATAAATACAAGAAGGACTCAAATAGACGTTGAGTATTTTACTTAAAAGTAACCTTCAACCCAACGTCTTTTTTTCGGAGTTCAAAATGTTTTTGTTGCATGCAGAAATGTAATTTCATTTTCTCTGCAGGAGTTCATCAATTTCATAAATGCAACACATAGCATAAAGGCAAAACAAAACGTTGTATGCAGTGTTATTTCATTTTAAATGTCAAACGGGTTTTGCGGCTCCCAGTGTTTTCTTTTCTGTGGGAAACGGGTCCAAGTGGCTCTTTCAGTGGTAAAGGTTGCTGACCCCTGGCCTAGGGTAACCCATAGCCCTCTATTTTTATAAGCTGCATGTACCTATCCAAGAGCATTGTATGAAACTAATCTATTATCTGCACCAGGTGTCTGCACTGAGTTCGTTCATTAGCAGTCAAAAGAAAATTATACAGATAATTTCCGCTGTTGTTAAGTATTATGAACTAATACACAGTTTTATGTTACTGCAGTAGTATTGGTAGTGTTTGAATTTGCTCTGTATTTCTTTGAAATATTGTGGAATTGATACATAATTTATTATTCATTTTGCTTTTTTTAATGCCCTTCTAACTATGACCAAGAAACTTAGGCTAATTGGGGCAGCCACTTAACTGGGCCAAATGTACTGGTCCCAATTAACTGGAATCCACTATATATATTTTCAGGATTGAGGCAGCTGGGTGCAGTTTCCAACACTGGACACACGGGGGCGCTGTTTGCACACCAAGCCATTCCCATGAACCGAAACACAAGAGATTATCACACAAAATTCTGGAGCAACTCAGCAAGTCAGACAGGATCTACGGAGGGGAATAAACAGTTGATGTTCGGGGCTAAAACCCTTCATCAGGACTGGAAAGGAAGGAGGTAGAAGCCAGAGTAAGTAGGTGGGTGGAAAGAGAGAAATGCAAAGCTGGCAGGTGATAGGCGACACACACGCACACAAAATGCTGGAGGAATTCAGCAGGTCAGTCAGCACCAAGGAAAATGAACGAACAGTCAACATTTTAGGCCGAGACCCTTCATCAGGACTGGAAAGCAAGGGGGAAGATGCCAGAATAAAAAGGTTGGGGGGGGGGAGGGAAGGAGGATAACTGGAAGGTGATAGGTGAAGCTGGGCAGGTGGGAAAGGTAAAGGGCTGGAGAGGAAGGAAAGCTGAAAGGAGAGGGGAGTGGACCATGGAAGAAAGGGAGGGGACCCGGGGAAAGTGATAGGCAGGTGAGGAGAGGTAAGAGGCCAGAATGGGTGACAGAAGAAGACAGGAGGAGGAGCAAGCATTTTTTTCAGTGGAAGGGGAAATTGATAATCATGCCATCAGGTTGCAGGGCACCCAGACGGAATATACGGAGTTCCCTCTCCACCCAGAAGGTGGTCTCATCGTGGTACAAGGGGAGGCCATGGACCAACATGTCAGAATGGGAATGGGACTGGGAATTAAAATATTTGGCCATCGGAAAGTTCCGCTTTCGGCGGTTCGAGCAGAGGTGCCCGACGAAGCGGCACCCCCCCACCCCTGATTTATGATGGGTCTCACCGATGTGGAGGAGGTCGCACTGGGAGTCCCAGGCACAATACACTACCCCAGCAGATAGGTGAGACCAGGTGAAGGGGGAGAGGGGACGTGATACGCGAAGCTGGGGGGTGAGAAGCGGAAGAGGTGAAAGGCTGGAGAAGAGGGAATCTGACAGGAGAGGAGAGTGGACCATGGGAGAAAGGGACAGAGGAAGGGAAGCCGAGGGAGGTGATGTGAATAGATTGTTTGGAGGGTAACCAGAATGAGAACTATACGAAAAGAGAAGGGAGAAGAGGGAAGGGGAAGAGGGAAGAGGGAAGGGGGAATAGGGAAGGGGGAGAAATTACCAGAAGTCTGAGAAAGCAAAGCTCATGCTTTCAGGTTGGAGGCTGCCCGGACAGAATACGAGGTGTTGCTTCTCCATCCTGAGTTCGGCAGTAGAGGGAGCCGTGGACAGGCATATCGGTATGGGAACGGGAAGGCGATTTGAAATGAGTGGCCACTGGCAGATCCTGCCTTTAGTGGTGGACAGAGCGAAGCTGCTTAACGACTCGTTCCCCCAGTACCCCTCACCGATGTGGAGGAGGCGGAACTGGGAGCACCCATCATCAGATTGAGATGGTTGTAGCCAAAGTATTACTACTGTGTTGGCAAACAGCATACCCGAGGCTTTCAGCCAAATGGATTACATTTAAAATATTATATATTTTTTCTTAAATTCCACAGAACTGAAAGCATTGCAGCTACATCGCAGCTCGTTGGAAACTGCCTGGCCTATCGAGGGCTTTGATGGGAGAGACTGAAGGTGGGAATGTGCCCACCGCACATCAGACAGCACCATCTGCTGCGGCGATGAATGAGAAGAACTGATGCAAAATGAATCACAACGGCTCCCTGCTGCCAGAAAGGATCTGTACCAGCGTTCCACAGTACTTGAACGCAGCCCTTGGCTGTTGGGAACTTCTGGACAAATTCTGGGTCAAGTCAGAGAGGCCCTTCAGCCCATCTAGTCCATGCTGAACCATGAAAACTGCTCACTCCCATCATACCTGGACCATACCCCTCCATTACCCCTACTATCCAAGTACCTATCCAAACTTATCTTAAACATTGAAATCAAACTCACAGGCTCTGCCAGTTTGTTCCACACTCTCACTACCCTCTGTGTTTTCCCTTATGTTCCTCTTAAACATTTCACTTTTCACCCCTAACCCATGACCTCTAGTTGTAGTCCCACCCAACCTCAGTAGAAAAAGTCTGCTTGCATTTACCCTAACTATTCCCCTTATAATTTTGTATACTTTGTCAAATCTCCCCTCGATCTTCTACATTCCAGGAAATAAAGTCCTGACCTATTCAATCTTCCCTTATAACATAAGTCCTCCAGTCACAGCAACATCCTTGTAAATTTCCTATGTGCTTCAACTTTTTTTATATGACCATAAGATATAGGAGCGGAAGTAGGCCATTCGGTCCATCGAGTTTGCTCCACCATTCAATCACGGGCTGATCCAATTCTTCCAGTCATCCCCACTCCTCTGCCTTCACCCCATACCCTTTGATGCCCTATCTATCTCTGCCTTAAATACACCCAATGACTTGGCCTCCACAGCCACCTGTGGCAACAAATTCCACAGATATACCACCCTCTGACCAAAGTAGTTTCTCCGCATCCCAGTTCTAAATGGACATCCTTCAATCCTGAAGTTGTGCCCTCTGGTCCTAGAATCCCCTACCATGGGAAATAACTTTGCCACATCTAATCCGTCAGGCCTTTTAACATTCGGAATGTTTCTATGAGATGCCCCCTCGTTCTCCTGAACTCCAGGGAATACAGCCCAAGAGCTGCCTGACGTTCCTCATACAGTAACCCTTTCAATCCTGGAATCATTCTCGTGAATCTTCTCTGAACCCTCTCCAATGTCAGTACGTCCTTTCTAAAATAAGGAGCCCAAAACTGCACACACAAAAGAACGTCCTGCTATTCTGAGGCTGTGCCCACTGGTCCTAGGTGAAGTTGTACCTCACTCTTCTGAGCTCCAGTTAACCTGCCCAACCAAAGCACCCTGACTAATCAAGGACCTATTAACCTCTGCTTTAAATATGCCCAGTGACTTGGCCTCCACAGATGTCTGTCGCAATTAATTCCACCTTCTGGCTGAAGAAAATCCTCCTCCGCTTCCTCGCTAACAGCCTCCCAGCTGCCCTTTCTGTCAGCTTCTCTGGTAACTTGAGATTTGATTTCAAATGCCAGACCACGATTTGAAAGAGGCTGCTGTCCATTGAAATGCTGATAGCTGTTGTAAGAATCTTTGTACTGATGCCATGGCACCACTTGGAGAGGAGGAGGAGAGATATCCCAGAGTCTGGCCCAAGATTTGTTTCTTAAACGCCTTCAATAAACTGGCATAGTCAGCCATCATCGCACAGCTGAATGCGGGAGCTGACCCAGCCCCTCCCTCTCCTCCATTCAGGGCCCCAAGCGTTCCTTCCAGGTGAGGCAGCACCTCATCTGTGAGTCTGCTGGGGTCGTCTGTTGTGTCTGGTGCTCCCGACGTGGCCTCCTCTACCCTGGTGAGACCCGTCGCAAATCGGGGAACTGCTTCGTTGGGCACCTCTGCTCCATCTGCCAAAATCATAACTTCCTGGTGGCCAAACATTTTAATTTCCATTCCCGTTCCCAATCCAGCATGTTGGTCTATGGCCTCCTCTTGTGCCAAGGTGAGGCCCCCCTCAGGAGTGGAGAAGCAGCACCTTATATTCCGTCTAGGTAGCCCCCCCCCCAACCTGATGGCATGAACATCGTTTTCTCCTTCAGTAAAAAAAATTCTTTCCCTCTCCCCTCTTCCATTCTGCACTCTGGCCTTTCACCCCTTCTCACTTGTCTATCACCTCCCCCTGGGTCCCCTTCACCTTTCCACACCCATCTCCTATCAGATTCCTTCTTCTTCGGCCCTTTACCTTTCCCACCGACCTGGATTCACCTATCACCTTCCGGCTGTCCTCATTCCTCCCCCCCCATATTCTGGCATCTTCCCCCTTCCTTTCCAGTCCTGATGAAGGGTCTCGGCCTGAAACGTCGACCGTTTATTCATTTCCCACAGGTGCTCCCTGGCCTGCTGAGTCCCCCCAGTGTTTTGTGTGTGTTGCTCCGGAGTCCCAGCGTCTGCAGAATTTCTCCTGTTTATCAATTACTGTGCATAAGTTAGTTGCCTCACTTCCTGCACTACAACAGAAACAGGCCATCAGTCCTACCTGTTGCCGTTGAAATTCTGTCTTAAGGCCACAGGACATAGGAGCAGAACCAGGCATTCAGCCATTACGTTGGCTCTGCCATTCCATCACGGCTGACTTATTAGCCTTCCGAACCCGGCACAGCAGCTGAATAGTTCAGCTTAATATCAGAGAATGTAACCAGTATACAACCTGAAATTCTTACTCTTCACAGGTGCCTACAAAACAGAAAGAGCCCCAAAGAGTGAATGACAGAAACATCAGAACCCCAAGGCCCCCATCCCCCCCCGCACACAAGAAACTGTAAAAACATTGACCCTCCCCCAACTTGCACCAGCAAAATTCTCCTTACCTTCTCCCCGTAATCTTTGACGTCCTTACTAATTGAGAACCTATTGACCTCCGCTTTAAATATACCCACTGTCTTGGCCTCCACAGGTATCCATGGCAATGCATTCCACAGATTCACAACTCTCCTCAGATCCAATTCCTCCTCATCTCTGTCCTTATAATGGATACTACAGGAATGCAATTCTTTCTATAAATTGTCAACATAAACTCCAGATCTCTTTTACCCCATACTTTGCATCGTCAAACATTCCTTTTCTGGCTATAATGAGGTTTTGGGGTGCAGTGTCTCGGCAGAAAGTCCTGCAAATATTTCAGTCAAGCTCTGATCTTATTAGAGATCAGCCGCTCGTTCGTTGCACCAGTTTGATGTTCTGCATCCCTTGTCAAGACCTCTCTGCGTGGGGATTCAAAGATTCAAATTACGTTCGTTATCAGGGTATGGATGCAGTATACAATCCTGAGATTTGTCCTCCCCACAGACGGTCATGAAACAAAGAAACATTACGGAACCCATTCAAAGAAAAAAAGCATCAAACACCCAACGCACAAAAAGAGACGACAAATCACACAAAACGAGTGAATATAAAACAAAGTCATTGAAATAGACCAGGAATGTTCAGTCGAGATTTTGATCTAGACTCCATCAAAATATGAATAACTTGGAGTGACGGAGGATGAGAGGTGACCTGATAGAGGTGTACAAGATGATGAGAGGCATTGATCATGTGGATAGTCAGAGGCTTTTTCCCAGGGCTGAAATGGCTAGCATGAGAGGGCACAGGTTTGAGGTGCTTGGAAGTAGGTACGAAGGAAATATCAGGGTTAGGTTTTTTTAGGCAGAGTGGTGAAATGGGCTGCCAGTGACGGTGGTGGAAGCAGATACAATAGGGTCTTTTAAGAGACTCCTGGATAGGTACACGGAGCTTAGAAAAATAGAGGGCTATGGGTAACCCGAGGTAATTTCTAAGGTAAGGCCATGTTCAGCACAGCATTGTGGGCCGAAGGGCCTGGATTGTGCTGTAGATTTTCTATGATTCTATTGTTTTCTATTCTAGGTCAGTTCAGTTCAGTTCAATTTAGCGCTGCGTTGTACGTTGACCACAGGCAGGGCCAGTATGCCCCGATCAAAGTCGCACAAAAATAGCGACTTAAGCTTAGGAGTAACCAAAAACAGATCATAACATGAATTACAGAGTCCAATCCACAAAAAGTGTTGATTAAACCCAAGACGCCAATGCCACCCTCTGACCGCATGGAGTGGGAGGAAGACAGGTACCCTCCTCTGGCACCAGCGAGCGAGCGCAAGTGAGAGACCCGTCAAATGCAGGCAGACGGCACCGAACCACCACTCACCTTCCACTCTCGTCCTCGCTGATCTCAATCTTTGATTGTCGAGTACCTAATATTTTAGTACTATTCGAAGTAATATTGTGAATGCATCAATTGATTAAGCATTCCTGTTCATTTAAATAATCCATTTACCGGTTATATGTAAAGGTAAGTGAATGGCATACGTCATCATGCCACCGTGTCGAATGCGTGTGCCTCGCTTGAAGCAGAAACGAAACTAAGACATGCATTCCCACCTCCGTGTTTCCTTTCAATTAGTTTTTATGCTTCTGAGTGGCAAAACCTAACGAGGATGATCAACTGTTGCCAGTTGCTGCCACATTTCAGGAAGGATTTTTCACACACACACACTCATGTCCAATGCGGACCAGATTCAAATTGTTAATTTCTGTGGTTTTTGCCACCTGCTCCATTTGGAACCGAACCCAAATGTTTTCCGAGGATTCTATTTGGTACAGTTAACCGTTAAGCTCCCGGGTCCATGTAAAGGCTCTTCACCTTCTGTCAGGCCACCATTAGTCAAACAATGTCTGACTAATTAAATGGTCTGAATTGTCTGATTTTGCTGTTGGATTCCCCACTTACCTCCCCTTTTCCCTGAGGACTAGACAGAGAGACCTAGAGGCACATAGACCATTTATTCATTGAGACACAGTGCGGAATAGGCCCTTCCTGTCCTTTGAGCAGTCCCCCGATTTAACCCTAGCCTAATCACAGGACAATTTACAATGACCAAATCAGATCAGATCAGTACATCTTTGGACCATGGGAGGAAACTGGAGCACTCAGAGGTAACCCATGCTGTCACGGGGAGAACATATAAACTCCTTATGGGCAGAGGCAGAAACATAGAACAGTACAGCATGCAGCAGGCTCTTTGGCCCATAATGCTGTGCTAGCCATTCAACCTATGTATGCAGCTTGACCTGCTGAGCTCTTCCTGCATTCTGTTTCTTTATCGTTCCGGACTCCAGTACCTGAAGCTGTTATTGCCTTCTGCCTTTCAACCTGGCCTATCAAAAACCCTACCTTAGGGATCTCCAAAGTTCCCTCTGCATCCCCTTTGTCGGAAGAGGCCGATGACACATGGGGAAGAGGCGTTACTGCATTTGGGAGACTCTCAGATAAGTGGGAGGGGAGGGTTAGATTGATCTTGGAGTAGGTTAAAAGGTCAGCCGAGGGGCCTGTACTGTGCTGTGCTGTCCTGTTCTATGCTCTAGATTCATCTTTAACCTAAGCATGCCTTATTTTAAGACACTTCAAGGTCATTCTAATCCTTCCCCCCTGCATTACCATGCACTTTTCATTCATCCATGTGACTTGCTAAGACTCTTTATTTATCTGCCTCCACCATCACTCCTGGCAGAGGATTCCATGCAGTTATCACTCTCTTGTGTGAAAACTCTGCTTCTGACATCTCCCCTAAACTTACCACCAAAAGCACCTTAAAACTACGTCCCATTGTATTAGCCGGGATAAAGGCATTGGCTTGGCTATCTATTGATGCCCCTTATCATAGAAAAGTACAGTCCATGACGAGCCATTAAACCTGCCTGCTCCCATCGACCTGCACTGGGGCCCTAGCCCTCCACACCCCAATCATCCATGTACCTATCCAAGTGTAAGGTTCTCAGCAATGTCAACTGCTAAGGCTAATGAAATGGCTTCTCTGTAATGCTAACTGCTGATGTGATGTTTGGTTCCTCTGAGTGAAGAAGTTTCCTCTCCTGTCCCCCTTCAACTTTTCACCTCTCACCCTTAACCCATTGCCTCTAGTTGTAGTCCCACCCAACCTCAGTGGAAAAAGCGTGTTTGCATTGTCCCTACCTATACCCCTCATAATTTTGTATACCTCTATCAAATCTTCTCTCAGTCATCTAGATGCAAAGGAATAAAGTCCTAAAGTGCTCAATCTTGCCTTATAACTCAGACCCTCCTGACTCAACAATGTCCTTGTAAAGTCTGTACTCTTTCAACCTTATTTACATCATTCCATCATAGAATAGTACCATCAGTTCACAATGTTCTACCAGCCCGTTAACCTACTTTAAGATCAACCTAATACTTCTCTCCCACATGGCCCTCCATGTGCTTATCAAAGAGTCTCTCTTAAATGTCCCTGGTGTATCTATTCCTTCCACCAACCCCGGTAGCACATTCCACATACCTATCACTCAGTGGGAAAAATCTATCTCTGACATCCCTCTCATAATTTTCTCAAATCCCCTTAAAATTATACCCCCTTGTCTTAACTATTTCCTCCCTGGGGGGAAAAAATCTCTGGCTGTCCAATCTATCTATGTCTCTTATCATTTTGTCTATCAAGTCACCTCTCATTCTGTTTTGCTCAAAAGAGAGTATGTCAGGATGTGTGCTGGCAATATCGGAACCCAAGTGCAGGGGAAGGACAGGCTCTGATATTGAGACGGTGATGAGAGTTTATTCCTAATAATTCTAAAGGAATATCAGTGGCTCGGCCAAGTGACACTGTGAGAAGTGACGTTCTCAAAACTAGGACCCCGTGATAAGTGGTAATCAGGAGTCCGCTTTAAATTATCAGAGAACGTGGAAAACCCAAGCCAGTCAAAATAAACTTGACCAGATTAGATGGCAAGCACAAGGGCTTGGTGACTCTAGTTAAGAGAGCAGTTAACAAATACAGGTGCTCCAGAGACCTCAGGGCCAAGCGATCTACGGTTCACCACACAGGCACAAAAGGCTCAGGACAAAAGGCCGTAGCTCACTCAACCATTCCTCATAAGGCATGTTCTCTAATTCAGGAGGTATCTGGGTAAATCTCCCCAGCTCCCTCTCTAAAGATTCCACATCCCTCCTATAATATTTTTACTGTGCCCATGGTCTGCTTTTTATCAATTATGCTATTGTTTGCACTGTTGTAACTATGTGGTTTTGTGCAGGTCTTGTAGCTTTAGTTTTTGGTCTTGTTTGTCTGGTGGATTTGGAGCTCCTTTCCGGGGAACATGCTAAGATGGTAGTGCGATATCAATACACAGCAGCCTCTCCGGACTCTGGATTGGGGATTGCTAAACGTTATGTGGAGTTTCTGGTGTAGTTTGTTTTGTCGTGTGCTTTTGTGATATCATTCTGGGGGAACGTTGTCTCATTTTTTAACTGCATTGCATTTGTGGTTTCTAAATGACAATAAACTGAATCTGAATCTGAATAATGAACCATCTTATTCAAGGGTTCCTGACCATATTGTAGCTTCCTAAGGGAGACAGGTGGGTGGAGAAAGTGTATGGCTTGTTAACCACTTTTGGATGTGGCATGGAGCTCTAGGTTCATAGGTTCATTTATCATTGTCAAACCATATATCCGTACACAACTCTGAGATTCGTCTTTTCCAGATAGCCATGAAACAAAGAAATAGCAGAAAAATCATCCAGAGAAAAGCATCAAACCGGACCCCCCCCCCGTACAAAAAAGTATGCATCTCAATCATTAACCACACCACCCCCCCACAAAACTCCTGCCTTCCGCACAAAATGGAACAGGAACATCGACCCCTTGAAAACCTCTCCCCCTGCACAAATACTGTCTGCAGTTCTGGTCGCCATCTTAGGGAAAGGATCTGATTAAACTGGGGAGGATGCTGAAAAGGTTAGCAATGACGTTGCTGAAACTGGACAGCTCGCTAGCAGATGTGATGGGCCAAATGGCTTACTTCTGCTCCCACAGTACTGTGCAAGAGTCTTAGGCAGTCTTAGGCACACGCATTGTAAATTGCCCCAGGATTACTTTAGGATTAAATCGGGGCATTTCAGGACGGCACGGCTGGAAGGGCCGAAGGGTCTATTCTGGCCTGTACCTCAATAAATAAAAAAATAAAAATGAGATCACACCTTAAAGCCAGTCATTACTGCTGCGGTCCAGGAGCCCGTTCAGAGCGCAGAGCGCAGAGGTGAGTAAAGCTCACTGACTCATGTGCAGAACACCGGCCTGTCCCTCGGCTCTGACCCTGACATCCTGACCGTCTGTCTGGCCCGGCGCTTAAACTGGCCAAACATCCGATCATTTCTCGCTGTTAGATCCCCAGGCCCTGCTACTTCGATACGGTCTCGTACCTGGGCCCAGCTACTTTGATATGAGCTCATGCCTGGGCCCAGTTACTTTGATACTGTCTCATTCCTGGGCCCAGTTACTTTGATATGAGCTCATACCTGGGCCCAGTTACTTTGATATGAGCTCGTACCTGGGCCTAGTTACTTCGATATGAGCTCGTGCCTGGGCCCAGTTACTTTGATATGAGCTCGTGCCTGGGCCCAGTTACTTTGATATGAGCTCGTACCTGGGCCCAGTTACTTCGATATGAGCTCGTGCCTGGGCCCAGTTACTTCGATATGAGCTTGTGCCTGGGCTCAGTTAGTTCGATATGAGCTCGTGCCTGGGCCCAGTTACTTTGATACTGTCTCGTACCCGAGCCCCACTACTTCGAAAGTCTTGTCCCCAGGCCACGCCACTTTGATACAGCCTCTTGTCTGGGTCCAGCTACTTCGATACGGTCTCGCAGCTGGGCCCTGCTGCCTTGATTTGGCCCGCACCCAACCTTTCCAATCAGAACCCGGCATTTAAATTGGTCAAACATCAGCTTGCTCCTCGCTCTCAAACCTGGGCCCCGCCACCTCAGCTCTGCCTTACTCTCACCTGAAACGTCGACTCTTTATTCCTTTCGATAGATGTTGCCTGACTTGTTGAATTTCTCCAGCAGTTTGTGTGTGTTACTCTGGATCCCTACCACCTACCTCTCGGCCCGAAACGTCGACAGCGCTTCTCCCTATAGATGCTGCCTGGCCTGCTGTGTTCTACCAGCACTTTGTGTGCGTTGTTGTTTGAATTTCCAGCATCTGCAGATTTCCTTGTGTTTGACCTACAGAAACTCTTTTGTTTACATAAAAATTACTATAAATTATAATAGGAAGATATATATACCCGATTAGGGTCACGTGAAGTCATGGGAGCAGGTGGTGGATGGTCGTACGAGCAGCTGGTGCAGATCGCAAGTCCTGGTGATGCGACCACTGACGCCAGGCAGACAATCTCTGAAGAGTATTGACATGGCTGGGGTCACCTGTCTTGTAAAGACACTGCCCAGAAGAAGACAACGGCAAACCACTTCTGTAGAATAATTTGCCAAGAACAATTATGGTTATGGGAAGACCATAATTGCCCATGTCATATGACACAGCACATAATGATGATGTCATACGGCACTGCGCACAATGATGACAATGTGGCGGTGTGCTACACGCAGCGCTGCAATAACGACACGGAGTCGGTGAGCTGCAGTTACAAAAGAGGTTTATTTAAACTTCACGGCCTCGCTTTAAAGCCTTCCTGATCCTGCCCTCCCCAGGCGGGAATGCTGTAGGGGGCGCGTAGTCCCGTCCCGCGCGTGGGTTTTTCCCCTTGCTGGTGAAGCAGGCTTGGCGCCCTCTTTGGGACCGGCCTCAGTGCCGGTGCATGCCGCTTTGTCAGCCGGTTCGAGTGCGCTGGGAAGTGGGTCCCCACAACATTGCACGACATGGCACATAACAAACAAGTGTAGGTGGCCATTGGGTGAATTATGGGATGTTAATGGACTTGTGTGAGATAATAGGTTTCAGGGGATGATTGGTTAAAGAGGTTGCCCAGTGGGCCAGCATAGAATCAATGGGCCAAATGTCATGCTAAAAATATTCCCTCAGTCATGATGTCATGGAAAAGAGACTCAGGGATTGCATCGCCAGCTCCTGATGCATTGAGATTACCCGTTGAAATTCAATGCAATCAGACCATTTGTTTCTGGCTAAATTGCCCAATCCTCTTTCTAAATTTCTCCTTTGACTGATTTGAGTTAGAAAAACCTTATGAAACTTAACTAAGCAATGACATATTTATAGGATTAAACATTTATCAGATGTCCTGGTTTTTAAACAAACAGTTTTATATAGTCTGCATTAAGAGAATTAGCTTGTCAGCATGCCATCGGACTGAAGGATCTTTGGCTGAAGAACACAAACAGTCAAATGTCCCGTATGCAATTAGACTAATAGATTCTCAAAGGCAAAGAAAAAGTCATTTAGTTTCAACCCTTTTATTTCCGAAATAGCAGTCAAATTTAATGATGAAAGCAGAGCACTGATTGAATATTCATTAGTCAGCTGCCGTTAACTTCCAATTCAAAGATGAGCTCTGTTCATATACATGGACTCACGCGTGCACGCACACACACACGCGCACACACACACACGCGCACACACACACACACACACACACACACAATCACATACAAAATATACATGCATGTAGATGTGCAAACTGATACATACACATGCGCACACGCCCACATACAAACAAACACATACGTGCTTACACACACATATACAGATATAGACCTAGACCCCATCCATTATCAATACTCTTCAGAGATTGTCTGCCTGGCGTCAGTGGTCGCATAACCGGGACTTGTGATGTGCACCAGCTGCTCATTCGACCATATGCCATCTTCTCCCATGGATTCATGTGACCCTAATTGGGGGCTAAGCAGGCGCTACACCTTGCCCAAGGGTGACCTGCAGGCTAGCGGAGGGAAGGAGTGCCTTACACCTCCTTTGGTAGAGACATATCTACACCCCACCACCCTAACACAAAGTCATGAAATTCGTTGTATTGTGGCAGCAATATAGTCCAATAAATAAAAATTACTATAAGTTACAATTGGAAATATATAAAAATAAGTAAGCATTTAAGGAAAAGAGAGCAAAGTTGTGAGGTAGTGTTCATGAACCATTCAGAAATCTGCTGGCAGAGGGGAAGACGCTGTTCTTAACATATTGAGTGTGTGTCTTTAGGTTCTGGTACCTCCTCCCTGATGGTGGTAATGGGAAGAGGACATTTACTGGGTGGTGAGGATCCTTTGTGATGGATGCCGCCTTCTTGAGGCATGTCCACTTGATGACGTCCTTGATGGTGGGTAAGCTGGTGCCAACGATGGAGCTGGCAGAGTCTGCAGCATTTTCCCGATTCTCGGCGCTGGCGCCTCCGCAACAGGCGGTGATGCGTCCAGTCAGAACGTTCTCCGCGCACAGTGCATCTCAAACGATTCAGTGTTCCTCCTTGTAGTGGGGACGTAATTCCATTATAAGTTTCCTTTGACTCAGCGGTGAGGAGGGTTTTGTTCTCTCTCGGAGGATGGTGGATTTCTGTAAACTTGTACCTCAGAACCATGGATTCATTGGGTGTATCTGTTAATGAGGTAGATGTTTGGACCATCAGGGTTTTTGAGATCAGATAGACAAATAGAGATAATGTACATGATGAAGACGCTTGAGGGTTTGATGTCCTTCTTCTGCAGTTTCCTTTGTGTTCTATCTGTCCTACCACTAATTGCAGATTTCTCTCCGAGTCACACCTTCTTCCCACTTGGAACTAGAGCCAAGTGCGGCGCAGTCTCGGATAACAAGGACAGACAGACAGACAGACATACTTTATTGATCCCGAGGGAAAATGGGTTTCATTACAGTCGCACCAACCAAGAATCGTGTAGAAATATAGCAATATAAAACCATAAATAATTAAATAATAATAAGTTAATCATGCCAAGTGGAAATAAGTCCAGGACCAGCCTATTGGCTCAGGGTGTCTGACACTCCGAGGGAGGAGTTGTAAAGTTTGATGGCCACAGGCAGGAATGACTTCCTATGACGCTCAGTGTTGCATCTCGGTGGAATGAGTCTCTGGCTGAATGTACTCCTGTGCCTAACCAGTACATTATGGAGTGGATGGGAGACATTGTCCAAGATGGCATGCAACTTGGATAGCATCCTCTTTTCAGACACCACCGTCAGAGAGTCCGGTCTCAGCCCCACAACATCACTGACCTTACGAATGAGTTTGTTGATTCTGTTGGTGTCTGCTACCCTCAGCCTGCTGCCCCAGCACACAACAGCAAACATGATAGCACTGGCCACCACAGCCTCGTAGAACATCCTCAGCATCGTCTGGCAGATGTTAAAGAACCTCAGTCTCCTCAGGAAGTAGAGACGGCTCTGACCCTTCTTGTAGACAGCCTCAGTGTTCTTTGACCAGTCTAGTTTATTGTCAATTCGTATCCCCAGGTATTAGTAATCCTCCACTATGTCCACACTGACCCCTTGGATGGAAACAGGGGTCACCGGTGCCTCAGCCCTCCTCAGGTCCACCACCAGCTCCCTAGTCTTTTTCACATTAAGCTGCAGATGATTCTGCTCACACCATGTGACAAAGTTTCCCACTGTAGCCCTGTACTCCACCTCATCTCCCTTGCTGATGCATCCAACTATGGCAGAGTCATCAGAAAACTTCTGAAGATGTCAAGACTCTGTGCAGTAGTTGAAGTCAGAGGTCAGAGGAATTTATTTAGCCAGGCGGTTGTGAATCTGTGGAATTCACCGTGGGGGCCAAGTCTACTTAAGGTTCTTGGCCCCTCAAGGTCCAACCCTACATCCCCGTCATGAGAGGTGCAGTCGGGTATGGCCGGCCAACAGGGCTCTGGTGAAGCCTGTATCAGCCAGACCCCTGCGCAGAAGTGTTGATGGACTCCAACCATACTGTTGACCTTGGACGATGGAGACGGGAGGTCATTAACGGTCTATGCTCCACTGGGAGCTAAAGGCCCGAGAAGAAGAAGATAGGTCCTTGATTAGTAAGAGTGTCAAAGGTTACAGGGAGGAGGCAGAAGAGGGCAAATAGATCATCCTGAATGAAAGGTGTTGGTAGCACTGATTTGCACCATAGGTGCAGAGATTCAACTCATTAGGCCAATATCAGTCCCTCCCCTGGGCAATACAAAATTAATCCACCTTTTGATCCCAGGAGTGTGTGATGGGACAGTGTGGAGGGAGCTTCACTCTGTGTCTGACACTGGGAGTGTCTGATGGGACAGTGTGGAGGGAGCTTCACTCTGTGCCTGACCCCGGGAGTGTGTGATGGGATAGTGTGGAGGGAGCTTCACTCTGTGCCTGACCCTGGGAGTGTGTGATGGGATAGTGTGGAGGGAGCTTCACTCTGTGTCTGACCCTGGGAGTGTGTGATGTGACGGCGTGGAGGGAATTTCACTGCATGTCTGACCCTGGGAGTGTGTGATGGGACAGTGTGGAGGGAACTTCACTCTGTGCCTGACACCGTGGTGTGTGATGGGACGGTGTGGAGGGAGCTTCACTCTGTGTCTGACCCTGGGATTGTGTGATGGGACAGTGTGGAGGGAGATTCACTCTGTGTCTGACCCTGGGAGTGTGTGATGGGACAGTATGGAGGGAACTTCACTCTGTGTCTGACTCTGAGAGTGTGTGATGGGAGCTTCACTCTGTGTCTGACCCTGGGATTGTGTGATGGGACAGTGTGGAGGGAGATTCACTCTGTGTCTGAGCCTGGGAGTGTGTGATGGGACGGTGTGGAGGGAGCTTCACTCTGTGTCTGACCCTGGAAGTGTGTGATGGGATGGTGTGGAGGGAGCTTCACTCTGTGTCTGACCCTGGAAGTGTGTGATGGGATGGTGTGGAGGGAGCTTCACTCTGTTTCTGACCTTAGGAGTGTCTGATGGGACAGTGTTATTCCCACAGCCTTTCAGCCACACCAATTCAACCAAAAATATTTGCCTCTCTGTGATATCTCGCAGAAAAGTGAGCGCAGAATCAAAATCCTTGAAATAGTTAACCTTGTTAAATAGGTTCAGAGTTAAGTCACTGGGAAAAGGGATCTCTAGGGATAACGAGCTTCATTTTGTGTTGGTTTTCATAAAGACTGCTAATTCTCTCTAATGATTCAATTAGCGGGTCCTTGGAAGTTATTTTTCATGATGACCTCATTATCACGGCCCCATGCCGCCTCCAGCTTCTACCCTGAGACACCAATAATCCTCGGAGAGTCTTACGATTTTTAAGTTCCTCTTGATGGTTCTACTGGTGCATAAGGGGAGGAGCAATGCCTGACTTGAAGCAAATATTTCTCTTGGATTATCAGGGCGAAAAGAGGATGTAAGTTCTCTCCCAGTCTCCGTCATTCGTTACGGCCCTGAGACAACGCCTTCGCTATTGTGTTTGGATTTTCTTGCATGTCGTTGCAAGATGTGAAGGAAAACCTGGCCCCGAATTACCCACATCCATTTCTAAACTAGCTCCTGCCTGCTGGCATGAAAATCAATTTCTCTACCTTCTGCTAATTTCTCCCTCCTGCCCGCTTATCTCTTTTTCCATTCCCATTGGTTCAATGGTTCCATTTAATGTCAGAGAACATATACAGTGTGAACAACCTGAAACTCTTGCTCTTCACAGACATCCACGGAACAGAAGAAAACCCCCAAAGAATGAATGACAGAAAAACGAGTCCCAAAGTACCCCTCCCTTCCCACACACGAGCAGGAGCAAAAGCATCAGTCCTCCCCCCTCCCCTTCCCCTACCCTCAGCATCGGCGCCCCATACCACCTACCATACAAGCAACAGCAAAGCCCCCAAAAGAGACGGTGATCTCGATTCCATCAAAAAAAAGATACTGTCCACCCCACCACTTTGACATCGCACAGGCTCTCTCTTCCTCTCACTAATGAGGGAGGGAGAGGTATCGCTGCTGCCACAGTGAGACAGGAGGGCAACAGCTCGCTGTTTCGATGTTACAGTCTTGCAGCGTCGCTTGTTTCGATCTCCCACCGTGCTTCAGTCGGCCGCGCTGGCGAGGGAAGGGGTCGTAAATGGGGCTCCAGGACCAAACCCCAAAAGTCCACATCTTCTAGGCCGCTCTTGGAGATAGCAAAAACGTTAGGCTGCCTGGCGAGATCCGAGGGCGAGAACCCACCGCCATGAGAAACGCAGTTTGAGTGCAGCTGTAGATCATAGACTCCGACAGGACCCCAGCCACCTTGTAAAGGAAAGAAAAGACATTAAAGGGAATAAGTTCCCCACATCCCTTTTGCCCCCTTCTCTCTTTTCCCATTCCCATTCTGGCCACCCTCATATTTCTTCTTACCTGCCCATCACCTCCCTCTGGTGCCCCTCTTCCTTCCCTTCCTCCCATGGTCTACCCCTCTCCTATCAGAATCTTTCTTCAGCCTCTTGCCTCTTCCATCTATCACTTCCCAGCCTCTTGCTCACCCACCCTCCTGCCCCTTCTGTCTGTGAACTCTCCTTCAAGCCCACAAGTCCCTTCAATCTTCTCATTCTGGCCTTTAATGATCCTTGAACATAATCACTTAGTCAGAGGCTTCCCATCCCTGAGCTCTGGGTCACCCTCTTCACCTTGTTACACATGTACATCATCGTGACATAATTAACAATGAACCATTGCTGTGTGTGGTCAACTGATCTCTGTACGTGGCTTAAAACATTTCAGAGCCCAGGCTTCTGGACACTCTTGAGGGAGAAGATCACCTACCTACAGGAAAACCTACAGGGTTCAGAGAAGATTCACGAGAATGATTCCAGGAATGAAAGGGTTACCGTATGAGGAACGTCTGACAGCTCTTGGGCTGTATTCCCTGGAGTTCAGGAGAACGAGGGGGGAATCTCATAGAAACATTCCAAATGTTAAAAGGCCTGACGGATTAGATGTGGCAAAGTTATTTCCCATGGTAGGGGATTCTAGGACAAGAGGGCACAACTTCAGGATTGAAGGATGTCCATTTAGAACTGAGATGCGGAGAAACTATTTTGGTCAGAGGGTGGTAAATCTGTGGAATTTGTTGCCGCATGTGGCTGTGGAGGCCAAGTCATTGGGTGCATTTAAGGCAGAGATAGATAGGCTCTTGATTAGCCAGGGTATCAAAGGGTATGGGGTGAAGGCAGAGGAGTGAGGATGACTGGAAGAATTAGATCAGCCCATGATTGAATGGTGGAGCAAACTCGATGGACCGAATGGCCTACTTCTGCTCCTATATTTTATGGTTATATAAAAAAAGTTTAAGCACATATGAATTATGAGGGGAATAGTTAGGGTAAATGCAAGCAGGCTTTTTCTACTGAGGTTGGGTGGGACTACAACTAGAGGTCATGGGTTAGGGGTGAAAAGTGAAATGTTTAAGAGGAACATAAGGGAAAACACAGAGGGTAGTGAGAGTGTGGAACAAACTGGTAGAGCCTGTGAGTTTGATTTCAATGTTTAAGATAAGTTTGGATAGGTACTTGGATAGTAGGGGTATGGAGGGGTATGGTCCAGGTACAGGTTGATGGGAGTGAGCAGTTTTCATGGTTCAGCATGGACTAGATGGGCTGAAGGGCCATTTTCTGGCCTGTACTTTTCTATGAATCTGTGACTTTATAATTGGTAATTGGTTGATTAATGTCAAAAGGATTGGGATACAGTGAACATGTACAACAAGCTGGAGGAACTCAGCAGGTCGGGCAGCATCCGTGGAAACAAGCAGTCAACGTTTCGGGCCGAGACCCTTCATCAGGACTGAAGAGGGAGGGGCCAGGGGCCCTATAAAGAAGGTGGGAGGAGGGTGGAAGGTGCCAGGTGAAAAACCAACCAGAGGAAAGATCAAGGGGTGGGGGAAAGGGAAGCAGGGAGGGGATAGGCAGGAAAGGTGAAGAAGGAATGTAAGGGGAAAGCACTATGGGTAGTAGAAGAAGGCAGAATCATGAGAGAGGTGATAGGCAGCTGGAAGAGGAGGCAGAGTGAAAGTGGGATGGGGGAAGGGAGAGGGAGGGAATTACCGGAAGTTGGAGAATTCGACTTTAAATTGGAGAAACGTTGACTGCTCGTTTCCACAGATGCTGCCCGCCCTGCTGAGTTCCTCCAGCTTGTTTGTACGTGTTGATTGGACCACAGCATCTGCAGTGTACTTTGTTTTTACTGTTGGGATACAGTGAAAATCTTATCCCATCCATACATACTGTAGGTAGAGCATGGGAAACGCCATTGCAGAATGCAGAATGTGGGGTTACAGTTGCAGAGAAAGTGTGGTACAGGTGGACAATGAAGTCCAAGGTCACAATGAGGTAGACTGAGGGATCAAGAGTTCAAAGCTCAAAAGCTCAAAGTTCAAAGTAAACTTATTATCAAAGTACACATATGTCACCATATAAAACCCTGAGATTCACTTTTATCTTTAAAAAACGTAGCTATCTTTTCCTGTATATCCTTATCAAACAAAATGTTCTTTCAAGAGTTTCACAAGAGAATGGCTGAAGCTTTCCTTGGGCCTCACAGTGTATCCTTTCAGGTTTGTGTGTCTTTCCCTGGATGGAAGAGGGGTGGATGTCAGGGGCCTCTGATTATGTTGGCTGCTTTCCCAAGGCCATGGGAAGTGTAGACAACGTCTATAGAGGGTAAAGTAGAGAAACACTGCTCTGCATAATAGATCAAAGTGCAAAGTATATTTATTAGTAAAGTGTATATATATTTATGTCACCATATACAGCTCTGAGATTCATTTTCCTGTGGGCATACTCAGCAAATCTATAGAAGAGTATCTATAAGATGCCCTTTGGTTAAGCAAAGTTCCTTTGCCTGTGAGTTCAAATAACCAGTTTGGAACAGTTGGAAGCAATATGTTAAGGAACGTAGGAAGCAGGAGTTGGCTATTAAACCCCTTTTCCTCTACTTCCTCATTCATGAAGGTCGTCTCTGATCTTCTACCAAAGTTCCCTTTCCCTGCACCATCCCATTAACCTTGATTCCTTAACTGTCCGGAAACATATTGCTATCTGTTTTGGAAAGAACTCAATGACTAACCCTCCAGGATGTAAAATCCTGAGCAGCTACATCACTGCCTGGTTCAGAAACCGCACCGACTTGGATCGCAAGACCTTGCAGCGGATAGTGAGGTCAGCTGAGAAGATCATCGGGGTCTCTCTTCCGGCCAAAACGGACATTTACACTGCATGCTGCATCCGCAAAGGAAACAGCATAATGAAGGACCCCACGCACCCCCTCATACAAACTCTTCTCCCTCCTGCCGTCTGGGAAAAGGCACTGATGCTTTCTGGCTCTCACAACCAGACTATGTAACAGTTTCTTTCCCCAAGCCATCAGACTCCTCAATACCCGAAGCCTGGCCTGACACCTTGCCCTACTGTCCTGTTTATTATTTATTGTAATGCCTGCACTGTTTTGTGCACTTTATGCAGTCCCGGGTAGGTCTGTAGTCTAGTGTAGTTTTTGTTTTTCCTTCTGTGTTGTTTTTTACGTAGTTCAGTCTAGTTTTTGTACTGTGTCATGTAATACCATGGTCCTGAAAAACATTGTCTCATTTTTACTATGTACTGTAGCAGCAGTTATGGTTGAAATGACAATAGAAGTGACTTGACTTGAAAAGGTTCACTAGCCTCTGAGTGGAGAAATATCTCTTCATCTCTTTCCAAATGGTCTATTGTTATTCTGAGGTTGTGACCCACCCCTGGTTCTAGACATCTCAGCCAATGGGACATCCTCCCTGCGTCGATGCTGCTGTGTCTAGTGAGAATTTTTAAGTTGCCGCGAGATCTGGAATAAAGAGTATCTGTAGATAAATAAATATTAAGGATGAGCTTTATTTGTCACATGTATATCGAAACACACAGTGAAATGCTATGTCTGTGTTGAGAATGTTCTGGAGCAGCCCGCAAGTGTCACTGCCCTTCCAGCGTCAACAAAGCATGCCCACAACTTACTAACCCTAACGTGTATGCCTTTAGAATGTGGGAGGAAATTAGAGCACCCGAAGGAAACCCACATGATCACGAGGAGGATTAATAAACTACCTACAGAGATTAGTGGGAATTGAGTGGTGATTGCCCGTGCTGTGAAGTGGTTACACCAACCATGCTGCCGCAGTGGCGACAGAGACAGTTTCTGGTCAATTATATTTAATTATCAGAATTATCCTGCAGTCCACCAAGAGCCACAGTGGGATTTGAAATCATCTTTAGATCCTCCATGCAAGCTGCTGGATTGTTTGCCCAGTATCTTACTCATCCTGACTCCATACCCTGCACGAATTGGCACTAGATACATTGCCAGCTAACTCTAGTTATTGTAGGAAACCAAGGCTGAAGTAAAGGTTCATCCATTATCATAATGAGTGGTTTCTTAAGGTGGTTATAGAGAAAGATGGTGATAAGGTCGTTATTGAGAAGGTTGGTGATGGCGACAAGATCCCACTACCTATTAAACGCTCCCAATGATGTGCACCTTAAATAGCTTCTGACAACCAAGTCCAGCTCCTGGCCTTCTCATGTGGCTGAGCTACTGAGCCCGGTGGAACCGCTCCTACTGACAGGAGAAGGGGCAAAGGCGGGTTACTGTCGCCTTAAAACCCGTCGCTTCGGGCAGATGGGGCTCGTCAGCCGGGGCTGGCAGCTCATCTAGGAGAAGGAAAACTCTGATCTCAAACCTTCGCTGCCTTGTGGCTTCACCCACCCATGGGGAAGGGTTCGGGAGTAAACCCCAGGGGAAAAGTCTGGAGCTGGAGCCCCAGACACAGTGCTGTGTTGGCTGGCAGCTCGTGTGATGCAGCCGGCTGGTGCCAAACTGTATCAGTCTCTGTCACTCCTGTGGGTTCATCAGTTGCATGGAGACGGGGAGCTTGCTATATGGGCAACAGCTTGCTCTCCTCATTGTACTGGTGAGGCTTGCCTATTTAGACAGCTAAAACACAACATCCGTAGCTGACTCTGACCGATGGAGGTCTTGGGTAAAGGAAGCACAAGGGGCCTGATGCCTGCTTCTTCCCTCTTGTTTCTTACGCATTAATGGACTTTTATGTTTCCTTACAAGTCGGAGGCACCTACACTGAATTATCTGGCTGGTTCACATGCGGCCAACAAGCTGAAGACCTCTTTATCGTAACAGGATAACAGGCTGTTGTGCTTTAGCATTGAGGAACTGGATTTCACCCAGTATTCCATCTGCTTGATGGGTTCCACTGGGGCTCTATGGTAGCGAGTGCTATTTCAGCTTGGGGTATTCGGGAGTTCAGAGTGAAATTCCAGCGCCATCAGTAAGGGGTTTTCTATATTCTCCCTTTGACTGCCTGGGTTTCCTCCAGGTGCTCCGGTTTCCTCCCACATTCCTAGGTTGTATAAGTGAGTTGGTCATTGTAAATTGTGCTGTGATTATGCTTGGGTTAAATAGGTGGGTTTCAGGGCAGTGTGGTTCATTTGGCCAGAAAGGCTTATTCTGTGCTGTATCCTTAAATAAACAAAAAATAAATAAAACAAGGTGCTGTAATGTTGCATCAGAGAGTCTCTTTCTCTCTTCCCTCCTCTCTCTCTCTCTCTCTCTCTCTCTCTCTCTCACTCTCCCCCTCTCTCTCTTCCTCTCTCTCTCTCTCCCTCCCTCCTCTCTCTCTCCCTCTCTCTTTCCCTTCCTCCCTTCCCCCCTCTCTCTACCCCGCTCTCTCTGCCTCTCTCTCACTCTCCCCCCCTCTTCCTCTCTCCCTCTCTCTCTCTCTCTCTCTCTTCCTCTCTCTCTCTCTCTCTCTCTCTCTCTCTCTCTCTCTCTCTCTCTCTCTCTCTCTCTCTCTCTCTCTCTCTCTCTCTCTCTCTCTCTCTCTCTCTCTCTCTCTCTCACTCTCCCTCTCACTCCTCTCTCTCGCTCTTGTAACTGCAAAAGGCTATCAGCTTACTTGCGGGCGTGTGTATCAAATAAAAGACTACTTTCTATCTATCAGCTGCGTCTCTGGTGAATTTGTTCACATTACATTAAGCACCACATACGCGCCCAAAGGCCCTGTACAGTTCCATGTTCTATAAGCATACTTCCATCTCTTTCAAATGAAATTATCCCTACGTGGACAAGGGAGCCCAGTCACATTCACAGATCCTGATGAAGGGTGTCGGCCCAAAACGTGCGCTCACTTCTTTCCACGGATGCTGCCTGACCTGCTGAGTTCCTCCAGCATTTTGTGTGTCACATCCCAAATAGAGTCACGAGTTAAAATAAAGATGGGAATAGCTTTGCACTGAGTTTGTACTACAAGCAGAAACACTTGTACCTGATGACCGATCTTTCGAAAGAAATCCATCTGGGGAAATTGACAGTGCGGCAGATCCAATATAATCATTGCAAGCAATATTAGTGCGCCTTGGCTAAGATTTACAACATCACAGGGAACAGATGTTTGGAAATTGATGGAAGCCCCGTCAGAGACCTAAAATATAAAAACAAATTAGTGAAACATTCTGAAAAAACACAGAGATTACAGAGGCATGTCATCAATTGGAAAGGATTTACAGCATAAATATTGGCTATCATCTGCAAAACCAGAGATTGAAAGGATGAACAGGTGGCACAGAACCTGGCAGGGAATCGGGGCCAAGAAATTTTTTTCACAAGCCTTTACCAGAATATCTTTAATCGATTTGAAGTCTATTTTCCAGCTATTTTCATTCTGAGAGGGGCAAAACATTTGATTTACGGTCTTGAAGAACTCTTGATTCATTCTTCGCTTTGAGCAGCTTTTCAATTACAGCTGTTTGTCATTTAAGGATGACTTAATATCGCCCATAATTGCAGACAAAAGCAACAAGGACAGATGGAGTTGTTGGAATCTGCGGGGAAAAAAAATTCCGCGAGGAATTAATTTCTGCGTGATGGCACTG
Source organism: Hypanus sabinus (assembly GCF_030144855.1). Taxonomy (NCBI): domain Eukaryota; kingdom Metazoa; phylum Chordata; class Chondrichthyes; order Myliobatiformes; family Dasyatidae; genus Hypanus; species Hypanus sabinus. Next base: position 10,149,660 of record NC_082729.1, on the reverse strand, counting down.
CTTGTCCAATGCTCCCTTCTAGCCTATCGGAACATGTACTCTTGGGATCGCAGTGTCAGCAAAAGGTATCGTTTGAAACTTTGGTTGGAAATTGTTGCTTCAGGCTGGACGGCGAAACCTGGGCCTGGGGCTAGTCGCTAGGCAGCGAGGTCTAGGCCCGGAGCCTTTCGCTGCAACAAATCCTGGGGCCTTGCGCGAGACACGACAGCTTAAACACCCATCCAGATAGACTGGAAAAACAAGGTGTTGGGATTGGAGATGCGAACCAATTCCGCTCCCTCTCCTGCGACGTTCACTCCTCTATCCATGGATCTGAGGCTGTGAAGGCTGCCGCAGCTGCTGTGCTCCATACCTGCTAACATGATGAACTGATAAGCGAGGCTTTGGGCCTACTCAGGGCTGCTCCGGGGTTCAGATCTGTGGACTCGACTTTGGTTCGAAATGCTGTCGTTCACTTCAGTCGTTTGCACAATTTGTATTTTTTTTCCCCTTTCTCTGCACGTCACTTTTCTAATTGGATTCTTTTGTGTTTCTTGCTTTGTGACTGCCTGTAAACAAACAAATCTCAAGGTTGTATAATTTATACATGCTTTGATAATAGACAGACTTTGAAACCGGTACAACTGTGGTAACCATTAGACTGTAAGATATCGGAGCAGAATTAGGCTATTTGGCCCATCAAGTCTGCTCTGTCATTTCATCATGGCTGATCCAATTTTCCTTTCAGCCCCAATCTCCTGTCATCTTCCCATATCCCTTTATGCCATGACCAATCAAGAATCTATCAACATCTGCCTTAAATATACATAAAGGCTTGGCCTCCACAACTGCCTGTACCTATTCTAAAAGGACACCCCTCTATTCTGAGGCTGTGCCCTCTGGTCATAGGCTCTCTCACCATAAGAAACAACCTCTCCACATCCACTCTATCGAGACCTTTCATCATTCAATAGGTTTCAATGAGGTCACCCTTCATTCTTCTGAATTCCAACGAATACAGGCCCAGCGCCATCAAACACTCTTCACGTGACAAGCCATTCAATCCTGGAATAATTTTCATGAACCTCCTTTAAACCCTCTCCAGTTTCAGCACACCCTTTCTAAGATAAGGGGCCAGAAACTGCTCACAATACTCCAAGTGAGGCCTCACCAGTGCTTTATAAACTCTCAACATTACATCCTTGTTTTTATATTCTATTCCTCTTGAAATGAATGCTAACATCACATTTGCCTTCCTCACCACAGACTCAACCCGCAAATTAACCTCTAGGAAATCCTGCACAATGACCTAAGGTCTTTTGCACCTCCGTTTTTTAAATTTTCTCTCCATTTAGAAAATAGTCCTCTTTCATTTCTACTTCCAAAGTGCATGACCATGCGCTTCTCAATGCTACATGCCATCTGGCACCTCTTTGCCCATTCTCCTAATCTGTCTAAGTCCTTGGAGCCTCTCTACTTCCTCAAAACTACCTGCCCCTCCACCTATCTTCATATTGTCTGCAAACTTTGCAACAAAGCCATCAATTCCATCATCTAAATCATTGACATATAACGTAAAAAGAATCAGTCCCAACACAGACCCCTGTGGAACACTACTAGTTACTCGGGCCAACCAGAAAAAGCTCCCTTTACTCCAACTCTTTGCCCCAGCCAATCAGCCACTGCTTTATCCATGCTAGCATCTTTCCTGTGATACCACGAGCTTGTAGCTTGCTGAGCAGCCTCGTGTTGGCACCATGTCAAAGGGCTTCTGAAAATCCAAGTACTCAACATCAAGTGATTCTCCTTTGTCTATCCAGCTTAAAGAATTCCAACAGATTTGTCAGGCAAAATTTTCCCTTGAGGAAACCATGCTGACTACAGCCTATTTTATCATGTGTCTCCCCAAGTACCTTGTGACCTCAGCCTTAATAATTGACTCCAACACCTTCCCAAGGACTGAGATCAGACTAAGTGGCCCATAGTTTTCTTTCTTCTGCCTCTCTCCCTTCTTAAAGAGTGGAGTGATAGTTGCAATTTTCCAGTCTTCCAGAACCATTCCAGAATCTACTGATTCTTGAAAGATTATTACTCTTCAGCCACCTCTTTCAGAACCCTGAGTTGTACACCACCTGATCCAGATGATTTATCTACCTTCAGACCTTTCAGTTTCCCAAGAACCTTCTCTCTAGTTATGGTAATTTCACACACTTCGTGACCCTTGACTGCTGGAACTTCCACCATACTGCTAGCGTCTTCCATAGTGAAGACTTATTCAGTTTTGTCTGCCATTTCCATGTCCCCCCATGACTACCTCAACAACATCATGTTCCAGTGATCCACTCTCCCCTCTCTTTTAAACCTTATGAATATGAAGAAACTTTTTGTATCTTCTCTAATATTATTGGCTAGCTTACTTCTGAATTCCATTTTACCTTCTTAACGACAGTTTAGTTGCCTTCTGTTGGTTTTTAAAAGCTTCCAAATCTTCAACTTCCCCCTAATTTTTTCTATATTATGTGCCCTCTCTTTGGCTTTTATGTTGGCTTTGAATTCTCTTGTTAGCTACAGTTCTGTCATCTGGCCTTTAGAATACATCTTGCTCTTCGGGATGTATATATCCTGTGCCTTCTGAACGGTTTCCAGAAATTCCAGCCATTGCTGTTCTGCCATCATCCCTGCCAGTGTTGTTTTCCAAACAATTCTGGCCAACTCCTCTCTCTTGCCTCTGTAATTCCCTTTACTCCACTGTAATACTGATACATCTGACTTTACCTCCTCCTTCTCAAATTCCAGGGTGAATTTGATCATATTATGATCACTTGCTCTCAAGGGTTCTTTGATCTTAAGCTCTCTAATCAATCCTGGTTCATTGCACAACACCCAATCCAAAATAACTGATCCTCTAGTGGGCTAAACTTCGAACTGCTCTGAAAAGCCCTCTCGTAGACATTCTAGAAATTTCGCCTCTTGGAATCTGGCACCAACCTGATTTTCTCAATCTACCTACATATTGAAGTCCCTCAAGGCTATGTTAACATTGCCCTTTTGATATGCATTTCCTATCTCCTGTCGTAATTTGTAGGCCCTATCACTACTGTTTGGGGGTCTGTATACAACTCCCATCAAGGTCTTTTTACCCTTACAGTTCCTTAGTCCTATCCACAATGATTCAACTCCTTTCGACCCTATACCACCTCTAATAAGTTTACTTCTTTTTTTTACCTACAAAGCAACACCACCCCATCTGCCTTCCTGCCTGTCCTTTCAATATAATTTTATCCTTGGACGTTAAGCTCCCAGCTATAATTGTCCTTCAGTCATGATTCAGTGATGCCTCCAACATTCTGTTCATCTACCTTATTCCATATACTACGCGCGTTCAAATGCAACACCTTCAGTGCTATATTCACCTTTTGCAATTTTATCTTTCTTTTGCGTTGCAGCTTATCCTGTTGACTGCAATTTTGCCCTATCAACAGCTTCTCCTCACTACAATTGCCTCTGTTTGTAAACGAGCTACCTCATCTTCCAGACTACCATCCGCCTTTCCTACAATACTTGTATTGAAATATTCGCAGCTCAGGTCACTAGTCACACCGTTTGATCCCTAACTTTGTCTGAGGTTATTTGCTTCCACAACCCCTCCACTAACCGTTCTGGCACTCTGGTTCCCATCCCCCTGCACCTCCAGTTTAAACCCAACTGTGCAGCATTAGCAAACCTTCCCACTAGGATATTAGTCTCCTTCCAGTTCAGGTGCAAGCTGTCCCTTCTGTACAGGTCCCACCTTCCCTGGAAGAGAACCCAATAATCCAAAAATCTTATGCCCTCCCTCCTCCGCCAACTCCTTAGCCACGTGTTAAACTCCTTAGTTCTTTCCTCACTAGCAGGTGACGTGGGTAGCAATCCCTGGAGGTTCTGCCCTTTAACTTAGCACCCAACTCCCTGAACTTTCTATGGAGAACCCCATCACATGTCCTACCCAAGTCATTGGTACCTACACGGACCACGACTTGTGGCTGATCACCCTCCCACTTAAGAATGCCGAGGACTCGATCCAAAATGTTCCGGGCCCTGGCATCTGGGAGGCAACATACCATCCGGGAATCTTGTTCTTGCCCACAGAGCCTCCTGTCCGTTCCTCTAACTAACGAATCCCCTATCACCACTGCGTGCCTCTTCTTCCTCCCTTCCCTTCTGAGTCACAGAGCCGGACTCAGTGCCAGGGACCAGACCACTGTGACAAACCCCAACAGTATCCAAAGTGATACACCTGTTGGCGAGGGGGATAGACACAGGGGTACTCTGCACTGGCTCTTAACCCCTTTCCCCTGCCTGACTGTCACCCAGTTTCCTGTATCCTGCACCTTGGGTGTAACTACCTCTTGAAGTGTCCCATCTATCACCCCCTCAGCCTCCCGAATGATCTGGAGTTCCAGCTCCAATTCCTTTATGTGGAGGATGCACTTCGCGCAGGCCTTGTTGTCAGGGACACCGGAGGTCTCCCTTCCTTCCCACATCTCGCAAGAGAGCATTCAGCTATCCTCCCTGGCTTCTCTACTGTCCTAACTGGGCAGGAAAGAAGGAAAGCCGAAACAAAAATTTTACCGAGAGCTTTTCTTTCCTTTGCTTTTTCTGACCGAAGCCTCAGGGAGCTAAAGCCTCAAGGTCACCTCTCTGACTCTTTTGGTAACCCACTTGGTGAGCTCTCTGGTGCAGCAGGTGGATGAGGTGAAGGTCACAAAGGTATGTAAGGGAAAGGTTAGTGTGAGGCAAAAGGAACTAGCAAGCTGGGCGGGATGTGGAGAGGCTTATGTGAAACGTAAACACCAAGGTGATCCACTTGAAACTAGTTAGACTGAGAAGGTACATGATTCTACATGAAACCAATTGGATTTCACAGTTACAGAGTCTTTCTTACCTTATTAGAGTTCAAGAGTGAGGAGGCTTACACTATGGTGCAGATTTGTAAAGCTGTGTTTAGGCTGCATCTGGAGCGATTCATTCATTTGTCATTGGAAGGTTGTGGAGCCGTCGGAGAGGGCACACAACGGTTTCACCAGGATGCTGCCTAGATTAGAGGTCATGTGATACAAGGAGAAAATGGACAAAATTAGAGTTCGTTTTGTTATTCATTTCCTTATTTGTGGTGAAATAGGTGAGCAGCCGGTGCATATCACAAGTCCTGGTGATGCGACCACCGATGACGGGCAGACAATCTCTGAAGGGTATTGATAATGGCTGGGGGGGCGAGGAGGGGTCGCCTCTCTTGTAAAGACTCTGGCCCAGAAGTCAATGGGTAAACCACTTCTGTAGAAAAATTTGTCAAGAGCAATCATGGTCATTGAAAGGCCATGGTCGTCCATGACGTGGCGCATAATGATGATGTCATATGACGTGGCACATAATGATGATGATTTAGAGATATAGCACAGTAATGGGGCCTTTGTGGCGCAATCAATCTGTGCTGCTCAGTTACACCAATGCGTCCAATTGACAGACTAACCTGAACGTCTTTAGAATGTGGGAGAAGACCAGAGCACCAGGAGGAAACCCACATGGTCACGTGGAGAACGTACAAACTCCTTACAGGCTGCGGTAGAACTGAACCTGGGTCGCTGGTTCTCTAACCGTGTTTTGCTAGCGGCCACACTACCGCGTACATTTTCTCTGAAGCGGTGGAGGCTTAGGGGAGCTCCGATGGCAGCTTATCACGTTGAGAGAGGCGTAGGTGGAGCGGACAGCTGCATCATTCCCTAATTCTAGAAGAGAGTGGATTTCAGGTGAGCAGGGGTAAGTTCAAAGGTGATCAGTGGGAAAAGCTTTTTACACAGAGTGGTGGAGCCAGATATGATGGCGAAGGTTAAGATGCCTTTAGGTAGGCAACTGAATATGCAGAGAATGGAGGGATGTGCATAAGTTTAATAAGGGATTAGTTTAATCAGGCATCATTAGCTAAGTTATTTCAGTACAACATCATGGGCCTATTTCTGTACTAAACATTTTGATGCTCCAATGGGGGACTGGAATGGCTTAATTAGGGGCTAGTATAGACTCGATGGACTGAACAGTCTCTGTGGTAACAATTCTTTGAGTTTAAGGGCCAGTTGATTGTGGAACCTGTCTTTGATATGCACAGATATGGAATTAAATCTAAAACGACAAGTTCTCTCTAAGGAAAGGTCACCGAGATCACACCATTATCCGTGTTTAACCGGGGGCAAGATTTGAATATTTCCCACTTACAAAAATTTAATCCTGATTTCCTCTAGTGTCGTCAATGGGCCCTGAGGCGGTACATGCTTCTTGCTCTGAATGTTTTACCTAATGGGATTTGAATGATATCTTTGGATGATGCAAATGATATAATGTTATGGGTGGTGGTTGTGACGATAGTGTCAAACCAGAATGGTGTACACACTGAGATTTCTCAAGTCCCAGATCATTAACAGGAATTAAGTATTCTTGCTACTTTTCTCTGCAAGTTAATGATGTTCGGGTACTATGAGGGATTGTAAAAAGCTTCCAAGCGCAAAAGCCATGAGAGGGACAAACGCAGAGTGCTGGAGGAACTCAGTGGGTCAGGCAGCATCTACGGAAATGAACCAACAGTCGACACTTCTTCAGGACTGGAAAGGAAGGGGGAAGGCGCCAGGATAAAATGGAGGGGGAGAGGGAAAAGAGGATAGCTAGAAGATGATAGGTGAAGCCAGGTGGGTGGGAAAGGCCTTTAAGAAGGAATCTGATAGGAGAGGAGAGTGGACCATAGGAGAAAGGGAAGGAGGAGGGGACCCAGGGGGTGGTGATAGGTAGGTGAGGAGAGCAAGAGGTCAGAGTGGGAAATGGAAGAAGAGGGGAAGGGGGGGGGCAGGGATTTTTTTAAAACTGGAAGGCAGACATCCCACCCTGCAAAAACTCATTTCAGGGAGGTAGCACCCCCCCCCCAACCCCACATCTCACCCCCTGGTCGACCTCCAAGGGTGTATGTATACAGGACATTTGATTATGAAAGAACGCAACAATTTGTTTGATCACAGATTGAAACTATTCACACACAAACACATAAATATTCTTTGTTGAGTATTTAATTGGCAGTCTCAATGCTAATAGCTAAATGCTAATGCAAATAGCTTTTCTATTTCTTTTGCAAACTTTCCTTGTACCGTGACGTGGCTTGCTTGGCAGATTTGTTGCTGCTAAATCCCGCACAATTAGACCGTTCAAGGCCTTTGTCATGCGCGGATGAAGCAATGCAGTTGAATGTGTTTTCAGCTTTGGCATCACTGCACACTGACCTGTCTACAAATCCGACTGGTACCTTATCCTGCGTTTCATTATAGTACCTGGCTAAAATGGCACATTCCTTCCCCCACATGATATCGTTGCTTTCGTCATCCAAAATACCGTATGCCCTTTTCCGTCTGTCTGGATGAACTTGTACAGGGCCTCTGAACATTCAGGATCCAGTGACATGTTCACAGTAGCTGCTGTCTCGGTCGATGGGCAGGCGTAGTTTCTTGCTATTTCTGAATTCTCCTGAACAGCTTGCCCGTGTGCTTACACACCTGGAATGGCAGGTTATGCTCAACGATGAAAGATGTAAACTACACCTCAGCTCTAGTGACCTTCTCTGTCAGACTTTGGTTTTCTGTTGAAAAGAACTATGAAATACTTGAGCAGCCTTCCCTGCGCTTAGCCTCCCTAATACGTTGTGGCCCCTAAAAGAAATAAAAGCATAAGGTGTATCCTTATTGTAGTGTCTTATGCAGAAAATGTGACATTAGAATACGTACTTATTTTGTCATGGAGTCATTCTTTTATTCTATTACAACTTTAAACAAGTCTACAGGGCCTCATCACGCAGGACATCAGCTAGCAGCTAGCCAGCTAGTTTAAATAACGTTAGCTATGCTAATGAACGAATGACACCTGTTAAACTCACCTCAACATGTCTTTTACATTTTAACCCACCATGGGCAATAGAAAAGTCACTGTTGCAAACAGTGCAGCGAGCAACACTGTCATTATTTTTGACCCCTCTTAGGCAGGGCTACACTTTAGTGTAGTCTGGGGTGAAGTACGTTTTATATTTTCTTTTTTTGGAACGTTTTGTCATGACACCGCAGGACACTAAACTGAACTGATGGACAATGAAAGAGAGAGATAGGTCGACTGTAAAGCCCGCCCACAGAGAAAACTGATAGGTCTACAGCACAAAGAGAGACCAATCAGGATGCAGGATGCCCCCTCTGTCAATCTCAATCTCTCGCTACGTCTGTCAGTGGCTCACTCACTCTCTCTCTTTCTCTCTCTCTCTCTCTCTCTCTCTCTCTCTCTCTCTCTCTCTCTCTCTCTCTCTCTCTTTCTTGCTCTCTCCCTCTCACTCACTCACTCTCAAAAAAATCAATTTCCGGGATATTGTATATAATTTGTGGGCATCAGGGAGCCATTAGCAATATGCGGGAGACTCCTGGAACTTCTGGGAGAGGTGGGATGTCTGAGAAGGAGAAATCGATATTCATGCCATCAGGTTGGAGGGCTCCTCCGTCTTGAGGGTGGCTTCATCATGGCACAAGAGGAAGTTTCTCAGAACGGGAATGGGAATGAAAATGTTCGGCCACTGGGAAGTTCCACTTTTGGCGGATGGAGCAGAGGTGCTCGACGTAGCAGTCCCCCAGTTTACGATGGGTCTCACCAATGTAGAGGAGGCTGTGTCGGGAGTGCCGGGCACAATAGACGGCCCCAGCAGACTTGCAGGAGGTTGTTTTAATCTCACTGTCAGGCGATGTGAATCTACCAGCCGCTGAAATAATAGCTGACAACCAAAAGGTCATGGTTGCTTGAAATTTCAGTTTCAGTGAGACCAAGTGATAATCCAGTTTACAGAATGCCTTGTGGTCAGGCTATTGAGTTGTTAATAAGGTACTCTGTGAGAATAATGGCAATCTGATATAAATTCGATTACACCTGGACTCACCCGTCACCAAAGGAAGACACTGATGTTGAAATTCACCACTGTCTTCATTGCGTCGGCACAGTCTTTGCCTGATAAGGATACATTTGGAGTCCAAGATCTCAGATGTAGAATCAAGCCCATGTTCTTCCAAGAGTTGCTCTCTGGATCTCAAATGCAGCAGTTTTTACACCACATAGGTCTTTCAAGATCTATCAAGGCCCCAAATGTAGCATCAAGCTCCTGGCTTCTCAAGTAATAAAGACTTAGAGCCCTGCTTCATTTGTGGCACGTGCTTTGAATCGTCGAAGCCCACAGTGAAATGTGTCCTCTGTGCCGACGACCAACACGGTCAAAGGAGGTGCTGGGAGCAGCCCACAGGTGTTGCTACGTTTCTGGCACCAACGTAGTAGGCCCAATTCTTACCAGCTCTGACCCCTACGTCTTTGGGATGTGGGAGGAAACCTGAGCACCCGGAGGAAACCTGAGCACCCAACGGAAGCCGGAGAACCAGGAGGAAACGCACGAGGCCACGGGGAGAGCAAACAGGCCAAAGGGTAGAGGCCAGACTAAGAGTGGTCCACTGGTCCTCCAGCTTTGTAGATTCAGCTCAGGACTAACAACCCTGAATGGTCAAACAAAATTGTTACGGAAAAGTGATGAAGAACCCTTCCGCATCTGAGTGCAGCTGTATTCCTGAGTCTCCACCCGGGACTTGCATGACTAACTGGAGTGAAAACCGAGAGGAAGCTTCTGGCACGACGAAGGAAGCCGTGAGAGCCGCCAGAGGTGCAGAAGCTTCGTTGCTACACTAAGTGCCAGTGGCGTAACGGGTAGAACTAGAAATCAGGGGTTGCTCGGAGGGTTAGAAGACCCTATTCTGCATTGCATCTCAATAAATAAGTAAACAAATTATACCTGAAAAAGTACTTCACCGGCTTTGTGAAGTTTTGAAAGGTGTGTCGGAATGCTAGTGTCTTTCCAGACTTTGACGGCACAAAATTACTGTGCCATGCCAATGACTTTTGGGACTGCCTAGTGAAAGAAGCCATTGAATTAAGTCCAGAGACTAAGAATTTTAACAAAGATGAAGGTCTTGCTCTAAGTGGAGAACTGGAATATGATTATAAACAAGGTGGGAGAGCAGAAACTAGATTGGACGACGGGGGTTATGGATACCACCGGATCAGACGTGCCTAGGCATCAACCCTGATGAAGGTGGCGGAGTTTGTCATTGGAACGTCGTTTAAAAATTGACACCTGTGCTCGTCTGGAAGCTCAAGAACAGTTTATGCGTCTTTCCAGACTCTTTAGAACTTGATCCATTAACTAGGTATCACAATGGTATGATTAAAATCACTTAGAGTGCAAGATTAATCACTTCATGCACCTGAAACAATCAAAACGATCTTCTGCTTGCAAGCTCGAGCTCCGGGTCTACAATCTAGTGAAGTGAATGGTAAATAGATCTCATCAAGGGAAGGGAAAGAGGTGGGACAGACTCCCACTATTTCATTTGCTTGTACACAGCTGGCGGAGAAGCTGTGTACAAATCAGCAGCACTTAATCAATTTAGATTGGAATCCCGGAGGAAAACTCGGCTGCAAACCTGCCCACCATCTGCAATACTCTGCAACTCAATTGTAGTTCTGTGAATTTCAGAAGCTCATTCCATCCATCTTGCTGATCTGAATAAAATTACCGACTGCTGTGATTATATCAATAGATTCATAAGCTGATAGTAAGTATTTTACTTGTAATCTTTGCCAGATTTATGAGAAATTTACATTGACAAGTCTACACATCATCTACTTCAGCTCCGTTCTTCAACACTGAACAAATACTCCTTGCATTGGATAATGTTGTTTTGGTTTCCCCCCCCCCCACCACAGCTTTCGAGGGGTGGGGTGGAGATATGTCTCTACCAAAGGAGGTGTAAGGCACTCCTTCCCTCTGCTAGCAGCAGGTCACCCTTGGGCAAGGTGTAGCACCTGCTTAGACTCCCTGATCAGGGTCACGTGAAGCCATGAGAGCAGGTGGTGGATGGTCGTATGAGCAGCCGGCGTATATCACAACTCCTGGTTATGCGACCACTGACACCAGGCTGACAATCTCTGAAGAGTATTGATAATGGCTGGGGTCACCCATCTTGTAAGGACACTGTCCAGAAGAAGGCAATGGCAAACCGCTTCTGCAGAAAAATTTGCCAAGGGCAATCATGGTCATGGAAATAGCATGACTGTCCACTTCATACGACATGGCACACAATGATGATGTCACACAACATGGCACATAATGATGATGACATAAACCATGGCACATAATCTGGTGACAGTGACACCACCTTTATGCCAGTTTCCTACCCTTAGTAGGGATTGTACCCAACTTTGTCTTTGCAGGAGAGATTATGGCCAGTTAGATGCACATTAACCTGCACTCTGTCTAACCTCCTCTCTATTTACCTGATATTCTGCTTTTAGGTGCCATGAAGTATTGAGGAATGTATTGTTCTACATGGAGGTCAGGCAAATGGGAATTTAGAGCAACAGATACAAAATGCTGGAGGAACTCAGTAAGTCAGGCGGCATCTATGGAGGGGAATACCGATCCTTGGAGTGGATATTTCAGGCCGGGACCCTTCTTCAGGACTGGAGAGGAAGGGGGCAGAAGCCAATGTAAGAAGGGGATGGGGAGGGGAGTGAGTACAAGCTGGCAGGTAATAGAAGGGGGGGAAGGTGGAAGGGTGGGGAGCAATAAGATGTGAGATACGAGGAGGGGATAGGTTGAAGAGATAAAAAGCTGAAGAACATGGAATCTAACTGGAGAGGACAGTGGATCATGGAAGACAGAGAGAGAGGAGGGGAACCAAAGGGATAAAGTTCGAAAGGAATATAAGGGAGAGGAAAAGAGAAGGGGTGAGAGGGTATATTTGGCTTCACCGACATCTTATAAAACCTCACCATGGCCCGCCTCACTCTCTGCATTACAACAGTAACTAGCCAAAAGGCATTTCTGTGAAGTTCTGCATTCAAGTGCTATAGAAATACAAATATTTCTATACAGGGTTGAGCAGCAGGAGAAGGAAATGTGGCTTTTCTGAAAGTCTAGAGAACTAAAAACAAAATTTAGCCCAATGGCCCCTCAAACTCAAGAAAACCCACAGATGTGGGGAATCCAAAGCAACACACAAAAAGAAAATGCTGGAGGAACTCAGCAGGCTAGGCAGCATCTACAGGAAAGAGTAAACAGTCGATGTTTTAGATTGAGATCCCCCATCAGGACTGGAAGGGAAGGGAAGGGGAGAAGTCAGAGTAAGAAGGGAGGGAGAGAGGAGGAAGAAATACAAGGTGGCAGGTGACTGGTGAAACTGGGAGAGGGGGAAGGGGTGAAGTAAAGAGCTGGGAAGTTGATTGGTGAAGTAAAGAGCTGGGAAGTTGATTGGTGAAAGAGATACAGGGCTAGAGAAGGGGGAATCTGATAGGAGAGGACAAAAGGCCATGGAAAACTGAAAGGGGGAGGAGCACCAGAGGGAGGTGATGGGCAGGTAAGAAGATAAGGTGAGAGAGGGAAAGAGGACTGAGGAATGGTAAAAGGTGGTGATGGGGGGGGGGGGGGGGGGAAATTACCAGAAGTTTGAAGAATTGATGTTCATGCCATCAGGTTGGAGGCTACCCAGATGGAATATAAGCTGTTGCTCCTCCAACCGAGTGTGGCCACATCGTGGCCGTAGAGGAGGCCGTGGACTGACTTGGCGGAATGGGAATGGGTGTTTAATGGTCTTTCAAAAGAAAACGTATTTTATAAAAAACATTAACTTCACATCGGTTGGTGATGTCTAGGCTATTATTAGGCCACATGATTGGTTTGCCCACCTGTGTGCCAACAGGTGTGTGAACTTGTCTGGGATCGCCTAACTTGCTGACACCGAGCTCTGTCGGATAAACAAGTTCCCCAAACAGCGAGTTTGTACATTCTGCTGACTGAAGGATGAATTCCTTTTCAGACCAGAGTTTACTTTAGGAACAGATTTAGAACTTGTTAGAAAGCCAGCTTGCGATGCCAGCGTTCCATCAGGGATTGGCCATCAGCTCAGTCCCTCGCACCACCATTCACTGTTTGGGACCGCGTTCCCTAAAAATTCATCATCTGAACATTCAGAGGCCAATCCAGAGCTTTATCAGTTGCTAGATTTTCTCCCAAAGGAAATGATAGAGACGTTACCTCAGTGGAAATTCCTGTAAAAATAATATCCCAATCTGTCACTAATTCTTGTTATTTTCAGAGAGGATCTTTTCCAGGGAACCATGAATGTGAGGGATAATCTTAATTAAGTTCCTTCATGCAATGTTCCTAGTACATGTGTTGGTCCTTTTTGTGTACTTGGAGGTAATAATCTATTCTTAGCATGATTCCCTGATTTGGATCCCTCCATTTTCTTTCCAGTCAGGAATGCACTTTTCCTGATTGCCTGGAGTCCTGATAAACGATCTCGGCCCGAACCGTCAATTGTTGATTCCCACAACCAGTGGACTCACTTTCAAGGACTCTTCATCGCACATGTTTAATATTTATTGCTTTTTGTTTGTTCTTCCTTTCCACATCTTGAGGAGCATCGGGCGGCAATCTTGCCGCTTCTTTCGCAATTTCTGTCTGCTTTTTTTATGCCGTGTCACCAGCTCGACGCTCAACCTAGCATGGATGGAAAATTGGAAAATGTGTAAGGAGCCCGCTGGACTCGTACCCAGAACCAATTGCCTTGAAGTCCGGTGCATATGCCACAACACCATTGGCTGGCATTTATTACCTATTAATCTATCTATCTGTCTGTCTGTCTATCTATCTATCTATTTATTTATGTATCTATCTACCTATTTATTTCTATCTATCTAACTATTATTTCTTTGTTTTTATATTTGTACAGCTTGTTGCCTTTTGCAACAGCGCCAAAGTTGAATGCCCAAGTTGGTATGGTCTTTCTTTGATTCTAGTATGGTTATTATTCCATTGTGGATTTAGATTAGATTAAATTAGATTAGGTTCAACTTTATTGTTGTTGTGCTGAGTACAGATACAAAGCCAAATGAAATGCAATTAATATCTAACGAGAAATGCAAAGATTAGTGTTATTTACAAATTAACTGTGAATAAAAAGTAAGTGCTACAGCATACAAATATAAAAGTACTGAGACAGTCCAATGTGGGTGCAATACTGCTTAGCGCTGTGATGTGAGGTTCAGCAGGGTCACAGCCTCAGGGAAGAAGCTCTTCCTGAGCCTGCTGGTGCGGGAGCGGAGGCTCCTGTAGCACCTACCGGATGGGAGGAGAGTAAAAAGTCCATGGTTGGGGTGAGATGCATCCTTGATAATGCTTTTCAACCTGCCCAGGCAGAGTTTATGGTAGATGTTCTCAATGATGGGCAATTGGGTGTGGATAATACACTGGGCAGTTTTCACCACACGCTGGAGTGCTTTGCAGTTGGATACAGGACAATTGCCATACCACACTGAGATGCAGTTGGTGAGTATGCTCTAAATGGTACAGCAGTAAAAGTCCATCAGTATTTATTGAGTATGCCCACAAGAAAATGAATCCCATAGTTGTACATGGTGACATATATGTACTTAATTACTGCCCCTTATGCTGCTGGCAATGAAGGTCCTCCATCTCCGGCGGTGTTCAGGGCTTCCTCCATCATGTCAGTAGCTTCCTCTCAGTTTTCACTACTGTCAGTCACTCAAGTCCTGGGTGGAGACTCAGGAAAGATGTTAAAAGATGCTTCATTGTTATTTCTGTAACAGATTTGTTTGACCAGTCAGGGTTGTTGGCCCTGAGCTGAACCCCCGAGCCTGGAGGACTGGTGGGCCACTCTTAGTCTGGCCTCTACCCTTTGACCTGTTTAACAGGGGTGACCCTACCAAGAGCCAAAGCACAAAGCCCTGACTCTGACCAGCATGGCTGTCCAGGTCACTGAAGCACACAAGCCTCCGAACCCACTGACAAGGTTGTGTCCCTCCAGGAGGACATAAATGTACTTTGGTAATAAATTTACTTTGAACTTTGATTCCTCTACATAGATGCGGCTGAGTTCTTCCAACATTTTGTGTGTGTTGCAAATGGACCACTTGGGTCACTTTCCTTCTAATGGTATCTCAGCTTTTCAGCAGATGCCCTAATGCTCAAGGAGAATGCTTTCAGTACTTATACTAATGCCTCAGCATGGTTTCCTACATGAATTGCAAAGGGAAAAAAAGAAAGTGTAGCCTTAAATATATCTGTTCACCGGATAGGATGGTAGGATGGAGTTATGTCTCTACCAAAGGAGGTGCAAGGTACTTTTTCTCTGCACTAGCCTGCAGGTCACCCTTGGGCAAGGAGTAGCACCTGCTTAACCCCCTGATCAGGGTCACGTGAATCCATGGGAACAGGTCGTATGAGCAGCTGGTGCACATCACAAGTCCTGGTTATGTGACCACTAACACCGGCAGACAATCTCGGAAGAGTATTGATAATGACTGGGGTCACCCATCTTGTAAAGACACGGCCCAGAAGAAGGCAATGGCAAACCACTTCTGTAGAGAAACTTGCCGAGAACAATTATGGTCATGGAAAGACCATGATTGCCCATGTCTTACGACGTGGCGCTGAATGATGATGTCATATGACAGGGCACTTAATGATGATGATGTTGACTGGATATAGACATGATCAGTAACCCCAGCATTTATTGCCTATCCTTAAATAGCTCTGAAATGAAAAGCGAAAATTCTGGAAATGATCGGATTCAGGTTTATTATCACTGACTTATATGATGTGAAATTGTTGCTTTGTGTGCATTACTCTGGATTTCCAGCTTCTGCGTTATGTCTTGTGTTTACAAAAGCATTATTTATTAACTAATTTAATTTATTTTGCAGTTCAGCGTGGAACAGACCCTACTGGCCTAACTATCTGCATTTTCTGGCTGCTTAGCCTAATCGCAGGACAATGCACAAAGACTAATTAACCCGTTAACTGCTTTTGGACTGTGGGAGGAAACCAGAGCACCCAGAGGAGATTCACTGGAAGAACATGCACCCTCACCCTTACAGATGACACCGGAGATGAACCCCTCATTCTGGAATATTCCAAGCCGTATCTGTGTCGCGCTAACAGTGGCGCCCAGCTTTTGCTGCTGCCTTGCACGAGCAGCTTCCGCTGGATGCGGGTTGTTCACGATGCCGGCTGCTTTACTGAGGCAGCGAGAAGCGTTGACAGAGAAGCGTCCGCAGCTCCCGGCAGCTCCTTGCGATCTTGGGCGGAGCGGTTACCATGCAGAGCCGCGATGCGTTTCCTCTGCCATCATCAATTTGTAACACCAGATTTATTCAATGTTTAGCGTAGATTCTTAAAATAATATCTATCATACAGATAAAATAAATGACACTGGCAAAGAACATCAAACAGAACACAAGGCTTTTGCATAATCTCAGCTGGATAGTTTGGAATCCATGGTATGTTAAGCATTTTACCCTATTAAAGTAACAGTCAGGGGTAAGGAGGGGGAGGTGATTGAATGAATTGGTAACAAGCATAAAGAAGCAGTCATTTTTGCATCAAAGCTACCAAAGTGATCAAACAGCCTCAGGCAACCAAGTGAGTACTGAAGGAACGCCCTGCAGCGATTGGTAATTCTACTTAAACCGAGGTTAGAAACAATTAAGATTGTTGCCTCCATTTTTGCAATGTTAAGAGATGCACAGTTGGAAATCATTCCCTCCGCTGATGATCAGTTGCAATTACTTTTAGAAAACTTTTATGTTAAAATGTGCCCCATCGATTTGTTTTCAACAGAAGTCCTAATCTGAGGCGAAAGTAGATCACCATGTGACTCCATTATACAGATCTGGGTGTCGGGGTGCAGATACGTCTCCACTAAAGGAGGTGTATGGGGCTCCTTCCCTCCACTGGCCTGCAGGTCACCCTTGGGCAAGGTGTAGCACCTGCTTATTCCTCCCCCCCCCCCCCCACCTGAACAGGGTCACATGAAGCCATGGGAGCAGGTGGTGGACGGTCGTACGAGCAGCCGGTGCATATCACAAGCCCTGGTGATGCGACCACTGACACCAGGCAGACAATCTCTGAAGAGTATTGATAATGGCTGGAGTCACCAGTCTTGAAAAGACACTGACCAGAAGAAGGAAAACCACTTCTGTAGAGAAATTTGCTAAGAACTATCATAGGCACAGGAAGACAATGGTCACCCACATCATACGAAGCGGCACATAATGATGATGTCATATGACATGGCACATAATAATGACATCTTATGACACCACATAATGGTGACATATGACATAGCAAATAATAATGACATCTTATGACACAGCACATAATGGTGACATATGACATGGCACATAATAAAAATGATGACTGTGTGTATTTTGATAATAAATTTACTTTGAACTTTGAACCTTACTATAGAACGATCTATATAGTAAAATGGCTGTTTGCTGTAGGCCATTGACTGTTTGCCAGACCTGGTGGAATTATTTTAAATAACGTTGGATTCTTCTATTTTTTTCCACATCAGATTGAATGGATAATCTAACAACACTGACATCTAATCGATATATCACTTCACAGCCTGGTTGTTCCTGTGGAAACAATACACTATCTATAGTCGGATGCATCTCAGCAATAGAAGTCAGTTAAATCCTGTAATGGGCTCACATTATAAAATCAGATTCAGTATCAGAATCATAATCCGGTTTAATATCACCAGCAAATGTCATGAAATTTGTTGCTAGGCGGCAGCAGTTCATTGCAATACATAATAATAAAATGACTGCGAATCACAGGAAGCATATATTATCTGTATTTAAAAGGTAAATTAAATAAATAGTGCATAAAGAAAAAATAAGTGTAGTGAGGTAGTGTTCATGGGTCCATTCAGAAATCAGATGGCAGAGGGGAAGAAGCAGTTCCTGAATTGTTGAATGTGTGTCTTCAGGCTCCTGTACCTCCTCCCGGATGGCAGAGGGGAAGAAGCTGTTCCTGAATCGTTGAGTGTGTGTCTTCAGGCTCCTGTGCCTCCTCCCGGATGGTAGCAATGAGAAGAGGGTATGACCTGGAGGATCCTTAATGATGGATCGGTAGTTCCATTTAATATCAGAGATTGTACATAACGTACAACCTGAAATTCTTACTCTTCACAGACATCCACGAAGCAATAAAACCCCAAAGAACGAATGACAGAAAAGGCGTAAGAACACAGCTCGTCACTCCTTGAAGACGTCCAGGATACTACGGAGGGTCGTGCCCATGATGGAGCTGGCTGAGTTCACACATTTCAGCAGCTTACCTCGATCCCATGCAGTGCAACTTCTGCCCCCACACCAGACGGTGGCACAGCTGGCAGAATGCTCTCCATGGTACATCTGCAGAAATTTGCGAGCAATTTCAGTGTCCGACCAAATCTCCTCAGACTGGAGTTGGTAATCTTTTAATCTGCGCATCCAGCTTTGAATCCAATCAAATTTTACAAAGATACATTCCAATACACAAATAAAATATATAAAAAAAAGATCGCATTATCTTTTTCTAAGGCTGAACAGTAACTAATGGAAGCTCTCGTTGGTTAATCCTGATTAAGGGGAAGAAAATCACTGACTATAAAGCCTTTTATCTTTACAGTAAATGTCCCATCTCTGTTACGTTATCTATGGTGATCTGCAATAGATCACATCCCATTGCACACCAAAGACACGTTAGTATTAACTCCCAGCTCATAAATTCCAAGGATTAAAACAGATTTGAGGCTCATGCTTTTGCGTCAAGTATGAATCTCCCTGAGGGATTAGACATAGGTCAAGTTATTGTAGCTCCAGTCAAATTTCTTTCACGAAGGCACCTGCTGTTGAATGTTTTAATGCTGGAATTTGACTCTTTTATGAGCATCTAGATTCAGCGACAAGTCATTCAACTTGCGGCTTGCGAGAGCTCCTTTGACATAAATTATCTTCGGGATGGCACTCTTCCACCTTCGGTGCGGCAGCGTTGTCCTTCGTTCCACATTCCGTTTTAATTACTGTTTCTAATCAGAAATCCTCAAAGAGGCATAAATTCAGTGAGCTCCGCTGTTAGAAACGTCAGCCATGCAACGTGCTGTGGAGGCGCTGATTCATACGGCCTGGAAATGGGGCCTTTGTCCTATTGCCTCTGCGATCTAGCTCTTGAACTAACCCCCCCCCCCCCCACTAACCATCCAGACCGTGCTCTCTTCCTGCTGCTGCCTTCAGGAAGGTGGTACAGGATCCTCAAGTCCCACTCCACCAGGTCCAGCAACAGTTATTACCCCTCAGCCATCAGGCTCTTGAACCAGAGGGGACAACCTCATTCACCCCAACGCTGAACTGATTCCACAATCTATGAATTCTACAAGAACTCTACAACTTGTGTACTCAATATTTATTGCT
Source organism: Hypanus sabinus (assembly GCF_030144855.1). Taxonomy (NCBI): domain Eukaryota; kingdom Metazoa; phylum Chordata; class Chondrichthyes; order Myliobatiformes; family Dasyatidae; genus Hypanus; species Hypanus sabinus. Next base: position 10,130,271 of record NC_082729.1, on the reverse strand, counting down.
TATTTCTTTCCTTTCTTTATTTGCACAGTCTGTTGCCCTTTTGCAAATTGTTTGTCCATCTCTGTCGTGTGTGGTTCCTCATTGGCTCTATCGTGTTTCTTTCTATTTTACTCTGCATGCTTGCAAGCAAATGAAGGTATTTATTGACATAGACCATATGTACTTTGATAATAAGTTTAATTTGCACTTTGAAGTACTCGGATACACCCAAATTCATGGCAGATGCAATTTAATGTGGATAAATGTGAGGTTATCCACTTTGGTGGCAAGAACAGGAAAACAGATTATTATCTGAATGGTGGCCGATTAGGAAAAGGGGAGGTGCAACGAGACCTGGGTATCATTGTACACCAGTCATTGAAGGTGGGCATGCAGGTACAGCAGGTGGTGAAAGAGGCGAATGGTATGTTGGCATTCATAGCAAGAGGATTTGAATACAGGAGCAGGGAGGTTCTACTGCAGTTGTACAAGGCCTTGGTGAGACCACACCTGGAGTATTGTGTTCAGTTTTGGTCCCCTAATCTGAGGAAAGACATTCTTGCCATAGAGGGAGTACAAAGAAGGTTCACCAGATTGATTCCTGGGATGGCAGGACTTTCACATGAAGAAAGACTGGATCGACTAGGCTTATACTCACTGGAATTTAGAAAATTGAGGGGGGGATCTTATTGAAACATATAAGATTCTAAAGGGATTGGACAGGCTAGATGCAGGAAGATTGTTCCCGATGTTGGGGAAGTCCAGAACGAGGGGTCACAGTTTAAGGATAAAAGGGAAGCCTTTTAGGACCGAGATGAGGTTCTTCACAAAGAGAGTGGTGAATCTGTGGAATTCTCTGCCACAGGAAACAGTTGAGGCCGGTTCATTGGCTATATTTAAGAGGAAGTTAGATATGGCCCTTGTGGCTAAAGGGATCGGGGGTATGGAGAGAAAGCAGGTACAGGGTTCTGAGTTGGATGATCAGCTGTGATCATACTGAATGGTGGAGCAGGTTCGAAGGGCCGAATGGCCTACTCCTGCACTTATTTTCTATTTTTCTATGTTTACCCTATGTCCATTTTCCAGCACACAGAACGTAGTCCCCAATGCCCTTAGTCATCTAAATACGGAATGCCTGGGGCCTAGTAGCAGTGCGATCACCCGAATCGAGTATGATGTTCTCTTAAGGAGTTATTTCTTCAGTGGAAAACGCCCGGGTGTGACCTTGTTTGATGTGGAGAGGCTGATGCACAGGCAGTCACCACGTGGTCCTTGACACGTGTCCAGTGGCATGGAGCCCAAGATGACTGGGGACCCTTCCTCTGCTCTCTTTGCCATGGTTTATTGTTTCTCTGCAATTAGGTATCAATTAAATAAAAGCAGGCACGCAGGAGATGGCTTTAGCTGGTGTATTCACACTTCAGCGAGAGACAGCAATGCATATGCATAGATGACGGTCCCTACGTAGTGCTAAGGGGGGTCAAAGCTCTAAAAGAAATAGATCCATACATTACACTTCCTCCCCCTATAGATTAATGCAACATAAAAATGTATATGTACAAAACATTCAATTTCCCTTAATAAATTTACATTCCACATAAACATACTTTCACAATAATGGTCCTTAACTAACTTCACTGTTCTAAGGTTTCATTATTTTGCGTGGCACTGTTTCCTTCAGGATAGTGCCTCTGGACCTGTGGAGTGGCATCAGGTTAGGCAGGTGTCTTGTCCAAGGCAACGCTCTCAGTGGCTGGCGTCACGTCGCTGTCAGTGACACGGTCATCACTGAGAAGTAAGTCCAGTGGCTGTGACGTTTCCACTTTGTTGGATGCGATCAACTCAGCTGTGTTCTTCAGTTCAGCATCCTGTATCTGGTCCACATGATGTCTCCATGTCTGATCTCCAACGTCCTCTGTGTACATCGGTGGTCCAGTTCTTGCAGCTATCCCACCGGGTGTCCTCTTGTCTTCTCAGTAATCATGCACTGGGACTTCCCGTCCAACCTCGAAGATGCTTGCTGATTCACCTGGCACCTGGCTGAACTGTTCATTCTGCATTTCCCTCCGCAGATCTGGCTCCAGGAGGTCTATCCGAGACCTCGGATTCCCGCCCATGAGCAACGTTGCAGGCGCTTGATTTGTCATCGCATGAAGAGATTTCTGATACGCAAAAAGGAAGCTGTCCACCTTGAGCTGCAGAGAAGTGACCTCTTTGTCCATCGTCTTAATGGACTTCTTGAAGGTTCAGATAAAACTGAAATCCATTTGTCGCTGGGTGTGAGGAGCTGACTTGAAGTGCTTGATGCCATTTCTCTTCAGGAGTAGTCTGAACTCCTCTGACGTGTATTGGGGTCTGTTATCACTTGCAATTCGTTCTGGTAAGCCATCTCTGGCGAAGATAGTCCTCAGACCAGAGTCGGTCTTTCCTGAGGTGGTTGACTTCATTGGTGTAACCTCCAGCCACTTCAAATGAGCATCCACAGCAATCAGAAAAACGGAGTCCATGAATGGCCCAGCAAAGTCAGTATGTACTCTTTGCCATGGTGATGACAGCCACTCCCAGGGGTGCAGCGGTGCCTGTGGGGGTGCACTTTGAACTTCCTGGCATTCCGAACAGCTTTAGTCCAAGTCTTCAATCTGTTTATTCAGCTCCTTTCTCAAACACCTCCTCATTAGCATTAAGCAGCTGTGCTGGTCTCTGGTTAGTGCTACCATTTGGGCTCCCAATGCCTGTTGATGCCACACTGAGAGCTTTGACTGAGTGCCAGTCTAGTTGGATTTTTCTCAACCATTCATGTCTGAAAAGCGCTGTCCCTCCACTTTTCAATGCATAGAGTTCTAACTGCAGTGTTTGGCCTCCATACGTCACATTCACCTTCAGTTTCCTTTGGGAGATGCTTTTACACCTATATGGGTCTTTAATATCACTGAGGCCTTCTCTAATGGTATCTTAGAAAATAGTCTGTTGTAGTCAGCCTCTGAAATTACAGCAAAGCTGACCCTGTATCCAGTTCCATTTTCAGTGTTACACCAGATGCGTCTATTGTGATCCACATGATTTTGCGATCTGCTTCAGTAACAGTATGCACTTCTAGTCATGACAGCTCCCCGTTGTCAGATGCTGTGTTGTCTGATTCTGTGTCACATTCGGTCACTTTACGTATTTGTTTAATTTTATGTTTGAAACTTTTCACTCGGTGTGGTTTTTCTCTCTGGTTGGGCTTTTTGTCTGAGTTGCACGCTCTCTCGATGTGGCCTTGTCTGTCACACTTTTTGCAAACCTTTTCTTTGAACCAACAGTCATTCACACTGTGGGAGGATTTGCCACGTCAATAACATTTCTGGCTTTTTGTGATATTCAGGGACATTTTGTGCATTTCACATTCTAACCTCCTTTTCCGTAGTTCTGCTGCAGTCTCTAATGATATCGCAATAGTCAATGCCCATTCTAAGTTTAGGTCCCTTTCTGACAGTAGCATTTTCTGAGTGTTTTTTGACCATGCAAGCCACATACAAGCCTGTCCCTTAATGCATCAGAAAGTCCACCTCTGAAGTCACAGTACTGGGAAAGTTTGTGCAGTTCTGCAATGTATTCAGAAATGCTTTCATCCTTTGACTGGTTCCTTTTGTAAAATCTAAATCTCTCATCTATTACCAGTGGTTTAGGGCTCAAGTGATTTTGTAAGATTGTAACAATTTTGTCAAACATTTTGCTTGTTGGCTTTGCAGGGGTTACTAGGTTGCATAAGAGACTATATGCCCCATTATGCTAAGAAGTGTTGCTTCTTAGTACATAAAGTTCTTTTGTTCCTCCGCTTTGTGTAGCAACATAGTTCATTCCTCTCAATATATTACTCCCAGCCTTCATTAACACGATCGAATTTGTCAATTTTCCCGACTACAGCCATCATCACATTATTTTAGTGTTGATAGTTGCACCTCTTCCACTGTGTACTGTTCTGTAGTCAAGTGTACCTTTGTTAGCGTCCGCGACTGTTTTAACTCTTTCGCCTCGACGTCTTGTCCCATAACTGTCGGTGCAGTTTGTGATATTTTCTGACAATCAGGTTCGTACTCGTCACCAGTTTGTTGCGTCTGTGCAGCTACCTGTCAATTAAATAAAAAACACGTACCTGGGAAATGGCTTTAAATGGTGTATTCACATTTCAGCGAGAGACAGCAATACGCATGTCTAAACAACAGACAGTAGATCATATGTAGTGCTAAGGGGAGTCAATTCTATAAAATAAATATGTCTATGCATTACAGTGGTGATGTGCCATTGACTTTGGACAGCTCCACCGTTGACGTCCCCTCTGGGACCTTCCCCCTCGATCTTACTGGAATGGGTGCCTCCCCCCCAGGAGCGAAGCTGCAGACAGCATCGCTCTCGGGATCTCAGAACCTCTCCACCAAGATAAGGAGATGATCCTCTGAGAAAGGTACCTGGTTCCACCACCCCTTCAAGCAGTGTGAACCCGATTTTAATCACCTTCTGGGCGGAAAAAAAAGCCATCTTTCTTAAATCCCTATAAAATCCCTTCTTCTTTCCCATTGATGCTGCCTGACCTCTAGGATTTTGTGTGCGTTGCTCTGGATTTCCAGCACTGCAGAATCTCTTGTATTTATCCCTTTTAAATTTCCTATTTTTTTTTATCTTCAAGCCTGTGCAATTTGGCTGGAGACACCACAGCAGAAGGGAAACATTCCTCACAATCCTTCTGTTGACCAGAAAGAATTAAAATCTGCAATCAGCAAGCAGGAATGAGGAAAGGAGAAGGGAAGCATAGAAACATAGAAAACCTACAGCACAAAACAGGCCCTTCAGCCCACAATGCTGTGCTGAATACGTCCTTAATTCAGAAATTACCGAGGGTTACCCAAAGCCCTCTATTCTTCTAAGCTCTATGTACCTATCCAGGAGTCTCTTAAAAGACCCTATCGTATCCGCCTCCACCACCGTCACTGGCAGCCCATTCCACGCACTCACCACTCTCTGCGTAAAAAACTTACCCCTGACATCTCCTCTGTACCTACTTCCAAGCACCTTAAAACTGTGTCCTCTCGTGTTAGTCATTTCAGCCCTGGGAAAATGCCTCCGACTACCCACACGATCAATGCCTCTCGTCATTTTATACTCCTCTATCAGGTCACCTCTCATCCTCCAACACTCCAAGGAGAAAAGACCAGGTTCACTGAATCTATTCTTTTAGGCATGCTCGCCAATCGTGGCAACATCCTTATAAATCTCCTCTGCACCCTTTCTATAGTTTTCACATCCTTCCTGTAGTGAGGTAAGCAGAACTGAGCACAGTACTCCAAGTGGGGTCTGACCAGGGTCCTATATATCTGTAACATTACCTCTCAGCTCTTAAACTCAATCCCATGGTTGATGAAGGCCAATGTAACGTATGCCATCTTAACCACAGAGTCAATCTGCGCAGCAGCTTTGAGTGTCCTATGGATTCAGACCCTGAGATCCCTCTGATCCTCCAGACTGCCAAGAGTCTTACCATTAATACTATATTCTGCCATCATACTTGACCTTCCATACTTAACCACTTCACACTGGGTTGAACTCCATCTGCCACTTCTCAGCCCAGTTTTGCATCCTAACAATGTCCCGCTGTAACCTCTGACAGCCCTCCACACTATGCACAACACGCCCAACCTTTGTGTCATCAGCAAATTTATTAATCCACCCCCTCACTATCTCATGCAGGTCATTCATAAAAATCATGAGGAGAAGGAGTCCCAGAACAGGTTCCTGAGGCACTCCACTGGTCACCAACCTCCATGCAGAATATGACCTGTCTACAACCACTCTTCTCCTTCTGTGGGCAAGCCAGTTCTGGATACACAAAGCAATATCCTCTTGGATCCCATGCCTCCTTACTTTCTCAATAAACCTTGCATGGAGTACCTTATCAAATGCCTTGCTAAAATCCACACACTACTTCTATACCTTCATCAATGTGCTTAGTCACATCCTCAGAAAATTCAATCAGGCTTGTAAGGCAAGACCTGCCTTTGACAAAGCCATGCTGACTATTCCTAATCATATTATGCCTCAGCAGATGTTCATAAATCCTGCCTCGCAGGATCTTCTCCATCAACTTACCAACCAACTAACCAACCACTGAAGTAAGAATATACTTACAGAAAGAATGCCATAAGGGTATGAAAGAATGTAAAGAACAACTGATAATAGATTCTGTAATTCTAAATCAAGCTGTAAGGTCATCACTACAATCACCAAGGTCCTTTTCCATAGCGAATATTGAAGCAAAGTATTCATTAAGTACTTCCGCTACCTCCACCAGTTCCATACACACTTTTCCACTGTCACACTTGATTGGTCCTATTTTCTTATGTCTTATCCTCTTGCTCTTCACAAGCTAATGTCTTTGTCCTTGCCTTGTGGTTGAAGGTATTGAGGCTGCCATTTTGTGAGCATGTGCTTGCAGCCACCATTTTGTGAACTGGTTCTTACTTCAGGATGGCTCAATCAGAGCACCTGAAAATGGACACAAAGAGTTTCCTGCTGATGGCCTGCTGAACCTGAGACCATTGCCAGATAAAAAGCTGTCTATTCAGTTATGTAAGAATGATTTAAAATAATCTGAGTCCTGTGTTTGACTGACCTGGCTAAGCTGGTCTGATTTAGGAAGAACAAAGAAAGTTATCTGAGGCACAAGTCTGGGAGAAGGAATACTACTTGTAGGCTTGGGCCAGATCCAATGAGAAGCTGACACAGATCAGTCGGATGAGCTTGAGCCAACAAAATTGAAAGATAACAGATTGATCCGATAAGGAAAATAGTAAGATTAGTAGAGTTTGGGAGTATGTGCTGCACCGATTCTGGAGACAAAGCATCCCAGACGTGGACAACCCCAAATTGGAAACATGGCAGCTACATTGGGACTGTAAGGAAAACTTGGCCAGCGTAGATTCCTTTCTCTGGTATTACCTTTTCTATTCTTTGACTGCTCAGGAAGATCAGGGAGACCTAGTAGGTGTTTGTACAAGTATTAAGATTTATATAATCATCTCCTGCTCTCGTTGTTGCAGGAATGATTTCTCTCCCCCTCGCTAGTGAGAGGGATACCGAACTATGGGGTTGTGGACTGTAGTTTTTGATGGGGGCTTTTGCTATCGATTACACGGTGGGGGCAGGGTGTTGGTGCTTTTGCTGGCATAAATGGAGGGAGGGAGGGAGGCAGCGTTGATGTTTCTGCTGCAACTTGTGCGTGGGAGTGGGGAGAGGGTACTTTGGGGCTCCGACGTTTCTGTCATTCATTCTTTGCTTTTTTCCCCCTGTTTCGTGGATGTCTGTGAAGAGTAAGAATTTCAGGTTGTATATTGTATACATTCTCTGACTCCAAACTGAACCATTGAAATATGTATTTTGCATAGTTCACCTGCTTGTTATCTGAGCCAATAAAAGTATCTGCCAATGAATACAGGATCTCTCTGTGCCTAACTGTTCATTATTGTTGAGAACTGAAACCTGAAACACATCAAAACTTCAAACTATTTCATTTCAATAGCTTTTGCCCTCTAAGGAGGAAAATAAACTCAAGTTATAGCTTACCTTGGAATCCCACTGACAGATTTAGTTTACCTCCATTGGCAAGACCATCTGTAGAAGGTTCACTCTTTCCTCGGGAATGTTTGCCTTAAACTGATGCAGAAACTTCATGAATCCCAATAGCCCATTCAGTCTCTCCTCAGGACTGAGAATGCTCTAACTCGGGCAACATCCTGGAGAATCTTCTCTACCTCCTCTTGAGGGCAATCAAGTTCTTTCTATAATGAGGCTATCAGACTCACACAATTTACTTCAGGTGAGGCCTAAATAATGGTTTCCAAAGGAGGATGACTGGTGTGGTTGGAGATCAATCATCTCATCCTCAGGACATCACTGCAGGAGTTCCTCAGGGAAGTGTTCTAGGACCAACCATTTTCAGCTGCTTCATCAATGATCTTCTCTCTATCATAAGGTCAGAAGTGGGGATGTTCGCAGATGACTGCACAATGTTCTGTACCATTCGTGACTCAGATAGTGAAGCAGTTCATACCCAAATGCAGCAGGACCTGGACAAGACCCAGGCTTGGGCTGACAGATGACGTAACATTCAAGCCATACAACTGCCAGGCAATGACCATCTCCAACAAGAGAGGCTCTAACCATCGTCCCTTGACATTCAGTGGCATCACCATCACTGATTCCTCTACGATCAACATCCTGGGGGTTACCATTGACAGGAAACTGAACTGGTCTAGCCATATAAACACCATGGCTATCAGAGCAGGTCAAAGGCAAGGAATCCTGTGGCGTGTAACTCACCTCCTGACTCCCCAAAGCCTGTCCACCATCTCCAAGGCTCAGGTCAGGAGTGTAATGGAATACTCGCCACTCGCCTGGATGAGTGCAGCTCCATCAACACTCAAAAAGCTCGACACCATCCAGTACAAGGCAGCCCATTTGACTGGCACCCCTTCCACAAGCACCCAGTCCCTCCACCATCGATGAACCATTGCAGCAGTGTGTACTATCTACAAGATGCACTGTGACAACACACCAAAGTTCCTAGGTCAGCACCTTCCAGACCCACGATCACTACCATCTAGAAGGACGAGAACATTAGCTGCCTGGGAACACCAGCATTTAGAGATCCCCCTCCAATTCACTCACCATCCTGACTTGGAAACATCGTTGTTCCTTCATTGTCGCTGGTCAAGATCATGGAATTCCCTCCCAGCGGTTCAAGAAGGCAGCTCATCACCACCTTCTCAGGGGCAACTAGGGATGGGCAATAAATGCTGGCTTAGCTGGTGATGCCTACATCCTGTAAATGAATAATAAAAAAACATATTTGCATCAGAATCTTCCTTGTCTTACATTCTACGCCTCAGCGGACGGAGTCAAGCCTCTTGCGTACGTTCTTCGCCTATGTGACCATAAGACATGGGAGTAGATTAGGCCACTTAGCCTATTGAGTCTGCCCCACCATTTGATCATGGCTGATTTATTTTCCCTCTCAACTCCATTCTCCTGCCTTCTCCCCATAACCCTTGATGGTGTTACAAATCAACCTCCATTTTAAATATACCCAATGGCTTGGCCTCCACAGCCTTCTGTGGTAATGATTTCCACAGATTCTCCGCCCTCTGGCTTAAGACATTTCTCCTCATCCTGTTCTAAAGGAACACCTTTCCGTTCTGAGGCTGTGTCTTCTGGTCCTAGACTCTCCCACTATCGGAAATGTCTGTTCAATGCCCACTCAATCCGGGCCTTTCAATATCCGGTAGGCATCTACCCGTGCCGCTTCCTTCTGTGATCCTAAATCTTCATCTCCTCTATACCATTGGGTATAACTGAGACTGAATCATCACAATCATTATGTGCCATGTCATATGACGTGGCCAATCATAATCTTCCATCTGTCTTTAATCTGAGAAGACCTAATAAACTCTTCAAATCTTTTGACTGGGCATCCCTTGATGTAACTCATGAATGTCATGTGCTGTTGACTGCAACTTTTCCTTCCATCAATTCTTCCTGTCACTGCGAGATGTTCAATCTTCTCTTTCCTCAGTACACGTCCCAGAAATTCCAGCTGCCGTTCCCTGATTGATCGTGTCAGCTGTTTTCTTATTCTGGCTTTTAGCAACCCTGCCTCATTTGTTACTCTGTCCTTCCGTGATATTTTCATCATTCTTCTCAAAAGCCACATTTCTGCAGCTTTGAGTTGTTCCTCACAGGGTGTATTTAAAAATCTATGTCAGAACCCCAGCAACCTCCTCCCTTGCCTCTCACAGTGGCCTGGGAAAACATTTTAATAGGCCCAGGGGATTTATCCATCTTGAAGCTCAGGAAAATGCTGACGACCTGCTCTTTTTTAATAGTAATGTTGTCCCCTTATTCCACCATTGAATTTTAAGACTACAGTTTTCTTCTCCTTGGTGAATACGGATGAGAAATGTTTATTTAAGAAGTCAGGTACTTCCTCTGGCTCCAAACACACACATTGCCACTTAATTCCTACTGGGCCTTACTCATTTCTTGATCATGTTCTTGTTACATCTGGAGGAATTAAAGGCTTAAAACATTGATATAGTTACATACAGTACCATGCAGAAGACTTAGGTACACACACACACACACTCACACATATATATATAGTGCCTAAGACTTTTGCACAGTACTGTATTTGTCAATGTGGAGTAGAAAGCGAGGTTGCAAATCCGGCAGGAGCAAAAGATGTTGGGAATGGTGAGGGTGTAGTGTCATGGGAGGGGTGTGGGACAGGTGGAAGGGAAGGAATGCAGGTGACGTGGGTGCAGACACACCAAACCCTGAGACACCAGGCAAGGTCATTTGACTGCAAACAATTGGTTTATCGATCATTACAAAATGTCTCTCTGGCACATTCCGCTCTGTCTGCTCTCCTTTCCCCTTTTCCTAACTATGATTCCCCTCTCCCTGCCCCTTTCCCACTCTCAGTCCACAAAAGAGACCCGCATCAGAATCAGGTTTATCATCACTCACATATAGAAGATAGAACAGAAATCTACAGCACACGTTACAGGCCCTTCAGCCCACAATGTTGTGCTGACCATGTAACCTCCTCTAGAAACTGCCTAGAATTTCCCTACCGCATAGCCCTCTATTTTTCTAAGCTCCATGTACCTATCTAAGAGTCTCTTAAAAGACCCTATTGTACCCCCCTCTGCCATCACCACTCTCTGTGTGAAAAACTTACCCCTGACATCCCCTCTGCACCTATTCCCAAGTACCTTAAAATTATGCCCCCTTGTGTTAGCCATTTCAGCGCTGGAAAAAGTCTCTGACTATCCACATGATCAATGCCTCTTATCATCTTATGCACCTCTATCGGGTCACCTCTCATCCTCCATCGCTCCAAGAAGAAAAGGTTGAGTTCATTCAACCTGTTCTCATAAATTACGCCCTTCAATCCAGGCAACATCCATGAAATATGTTTTTTTTTGCAACTGCAGTACAGTAAAATTACTCCAGTATTGTGCAAAAGTCCTGGCTCTGTAGGACTAAGACTTTTGCATAGCACTGTACAATTGGTTGAAGAAGTTTGGTATGGGCCCCTAAATCCTAAGAACTTTCAATAGGGACACAACTGAGAGCATCCTGACTGGCTGCATCACTGCTTAATATAGGAATTGTAATTCCCTCAATTGCAGGACTCTGCGGAGAGTGGTGCGGACAGCCCAGCGCATCTGCATATGTGAACTTCCCACTATTCAGGACATTTATGTGGACAGGTGTGTAAAAAGGTCCTGAAGGATCATTGGGGACGTGAGTCACCCCAACCACAAACTGTTCCACCTGCTACCTTGTGGTACTGCAGCATAAAAGCCAGGACCAACAGGCTCGGGGACAGCTTCTTCCACCAGGCCATCAGACTGATTAATTCACGCTGACACAATTGTATTTCTATGTTATATTGACTGTCCTTTTGTACAAACTATTTATTATAAATGACTGTAAGTTGCACATTGCACATTTAGATGAAGAAATAATGTAAAATTTTGACCCCTTATGTATATGAAGGATGTAAGTAATAAAGTTAATTCAATTCAATTCAATATAGCAACAATCAGTGGGAAACTAGAGGATAGGAAAGCTTTAAAAACCCAACAGAAGGTAACTAAAATGCAATAAGGAGAGAAAAATAAAATATAAAGGCAAATTGGCAAATAATATAAGAAAGGATATAGTGCAGAAGTCTTAGGCACTCTAGTTATTTACATCTGCTTAAGACTTTTACATAGTACTGTAGTTCAACAAAAAATGTGCAACCTCATTTATTTGAAAATTAAGTGCCACCTTTCTTTTACTAAGTCATATTTTTTAACGTTGGTATGATGAAACCAACACTTATTGTTAGATTGGAATAAATTAGATCAGATTGGCTGACTCACATACACACCAGGGCACAACAGAGTTCTGGGCTGAGAGCAAGCAGTGTTCCTGGTAGAAACGAGGGGTTCTGCAGGTGCTGGAAATCCAAAACAACACACACACACACACACACACACACACACACACACACACACACACACACACACACACACAATGCTGGAGGAACTCAGGCAGTATGGCAGTATCCATGGAAATGGATAAAGAGTCGACGTTTCTGGCCGAGACTCATCTTCAGGGCAATAAATACAATGAGAAGCACAAAAGGTGCTAACTGTGATGGGGCAATCTGAAACAGGACAAGTATTGCAATAGCAATCTATTTCAATGGTGAAATAACAGTAATGGAAATTGGTAGAATTAACAATCTAAGAGAGAGAGAGTGAAGAGGAGAGAGAGAGGGAGAGAGAAAGAAGGAGGGAGAGAGACAGAGAAAGAAGGAGGGAAAAGAGTAGAGAGGGAAAGACAGAGAGGGGAGTGCGAGGAGAGTGAGAGAGGGAGAGGTAGGAAGAGTGTGTGAGAGGAAGGAGGGAAAGAGAGAGAGAGGAAGGGAAAGGGAGAAAGAGACAGAGAGGAAGGGGGAGGGAGAGAGGGAGAATGGGAGAGGAGAGAGAGAGGAAGTGGGAGGTGAGAGAGAGAAGGGAAGAGAGGGAGAGGAGAGAAGGAAAGGGAGAGGGAGCAAAGGAGAGTAAGTGGAGGGAGAGGGACAGAAGGAGAGGGAGGGAGAAAGTGTGAGACAGAGAGGGGGAGAGGGAGAGACAGTGAGAGAGAGGCAAGGAGATGGAGGGAGAGAAGTAGGGAGAGAGAGGGCAAGGGAGAGAGGGAAATGGAGAGAAGGAAAGGGAGAGAAGGAAAGGGAGAGAGGGAAATGGAGAGAGGGAGAGGAGAGAAAGTGAGAGTGAGGAGAGGGAGAGGAGGAGAGAGGGAGAGAGTGAGGGAGGGAGAGGGAGAGGGAAAGAGGGAGGGAGAGAGGGAGGGGGAGACAGAGGCGGAGAGCAAGAGGGAGAGAGAGGGAGGGAGGGGGGAGTGTGAGAGAGAAGGGGAGAGGAGAGAGGGAAAGGGAGAGGGAGCAAAGGAGAGTAAGTGGAGGGAGAGGGACAGGAGAGGGAGGGAGAAAGTGTGAGACAGAGAGGGGGAGAGGGAGAGGCAGTGAGAGAGAGGCAAGGAGATGGAGGGAGAGAAGTAGGGAAAGAGAGGGGGTAGAGAGAGCAAGGGAGAGAGGGAAGGAGAGAGGAAGAGGAGAGAAAGCGAGAGTGAGGAGAGGGAGAGGAGGAGCTAGGGAGGGGTGACAGAGGGAGAGGGGGAGAGAGAGGAAGAGGAGTGAGAGAGAGGGAAAGAGAGGTAGAGGGAGGGAGAAGGAGAGGGGAAGGGAGAGGGAGAGAGGGAGGGAGATAGAGATGATGAAGGAGAAAGGAGGGTGAATGGGAGAGAAGGAGAGAGAGGAAGGGAGGGAGAAGGAGAGGGGGAGGGGAGAGAGGGGGAGAGAGACAGAGAGAGAGCGAGGGAGAGAGGGAGGGGGAGAGAGAGGGAGAGAAAGGGAGGGAGAGAGAGGGAGGGGAGAGAGGGGGGAGATAGAGATGATGGAGAAAGGAGGGTGAATGGGAGAGGAGAGATAGGAGGGAGAAGGAGAGGGGGAGTGGAGAGAGAGAGGGAGAGAGGGAGGGGAGAGAGAGGGAGAGAGACAGAGAGAGAGAAAGGGAGGGAGAGAGAGGGAGAGGGAGAGAGACAGAGAGAGAGACAGGGAGGGAGGGGAGAGAGAGGGGGGAGGCACAGAAGGTAAGGGTTATGAAAGAGTAATAAGGATAGATTTTGTGCTGTGCTTGAACGCAGAGGCAGCCGTTGTGCGGGCTGAGTGCGGAGCGATTAGCTGCGGGATTCGGGCCAGGCCGATGGCGTTGCCCTCTTGCTGCCGTGGGGGGCAGTGTTGGCGCGTCGGTACAACACGGCTGTGAGCATGACGAGCCTGCAGCCCATGCGGCGCCCTCAGGAGTGTGTTAGGTTGCCACACGAGTGGGCAAACTGTAGGAAGTTCTGCCTGACGCATTGTTTCAGCAAGCTTGAAAGAACATAATTATAGTCATCGTAATGAACTGCGACGGAAAATGAAAAATGACAATTATTATCAACAAAATAAAATCAAGACTAAAACACGGACTATTCATATTCTTTTAACCAGAGGAAAGCGCTTTATGCTTCATTACGGCCTCTATTTGTGAGCAAGGATGGCAGTAGTGGGAGTTTCTCTCACACAAGTCTGATCCACATTAGCAGGGACATGTCTCCAAGCACTTAGGTCTCCTTGCCAAAAGGCTGTGCTCTGTGACAGAGGTAATGTTTCCGAGGGGCACGGGATCCATGTTTCCGATGTTGCTGTCTGCAGTTGCTGGTTTAACAACAGCTGCTTGCCGGAGAACACATCATTTGGTACGCATCTGCTTGAACGATTAAAATCTGGGAGCAGGGCTTTGCAAAAGCAGCCAGTCAAGTGAAGCTGTGCATCATTGCCACGGGCAGCCCAGTTCAGCAAAGCTGACATTGAAGGGCCCAAAAGATCAGAAAGAGGCCATTCGGCCCATCATGTTTGTTCTACCGTCTGAGCACTATCATCTCTCTCAATCCCATTCTCCTGCCTTCTCCCCGTAAACCGTGATGCCCTCACTAATCACGAGCCTATGGACCTCCGCTTTAAACACAGTACAATACTGTGCAAAAAGTCTTAGGGGCGCACACACACACACACACACACACACACACACACACACACACACACACACACACACACACACACACACAAATTCTGCACAGTACGGTATTTGTTAATGTGGAGCGGAGAGCGAGTTTGTAAATCTGACGGGACGGAAGGATGTTGAGAGAGGCGAGGGTGGGGAGCCGCCGGAGGGGTGTGGGTCAGGTGGCAGAGAAGGAGTACCAGGGGCGGGGGTGGATGGGGGGGGGGTGGATAGCACGGGTGCAGCCACACCCAGCTCTGAGACACCAGACAAGGTCATTTGATTGCAAACGACTGGTTTATTGGTCATTACAGAATGCCTCTCTGGTGCTTCCCTCTCCCTTCCCCTTTTCCCAACCATGATTCCCCTCTCCCTGCCCCCTTCCCACCCTCAGTCCACAATAGAGACCCGTATCAGAATCAGGTTTATCATCACTCACATATATTATGAAATCTGTTTTTTTTTTGGTGGCAGCAGTACAGTACAATACATTAAATTATTACAGTACAGTGCAGAAGTCTTAGGCACCCTAGCTATATACTTGGAGACAGAACATCTTCAAAAGGCGATGCCTCAAGAAGGAGACGTCGGTCATTAAGGACCCTCACTATCCAGGACATGCCCTCTTCTCACCTTTACCATCAGGATCCTGCAGACAGATACTCAACGTTTTAGGAATATCTTCTTCCCCTCAGCCATCAGATTTCTGAATGGACCATGAAATCATCAACACTGTCTCATTATTTGCTCCCTTCTGACACTACTTATTTATCTTTTATACTTCTTGTCCTAACTAATAGTAACTCTTTTTATGTACTGTAATGTACTGCTGCCACAAGACACCAAAGTTCACGATATATGTTGGTGATAATAAACCTGATTCTGATTCACTGTGTGGTTAGTGTCTGCACTGAACTGTCGGGAGAAATAAGGGACCAGATTCAATGGTAATGCTCAGACGGGAGCAGGATAAATATACGAAGGGAATGAATGTTGGGAGAGACCAGGTTTGCTCTTGTAGAGAGTGAGTACAGACATGATGGGCCAAATGGACTCTCCATGCATTTCAGTAAAAATAGACCATAAACATAGGAGCAGAATTAGGCCATTTGGCCCATCAGGTCTTCTCCACCATTCAATCATGGCTGATTTACTTTTCCTCTCTACCCCATTCTCCTGCTTTCTCCCCATAACTTTTGACTCCCTGACCAAGCAGGGACCTTTCAACCTTCACTATAAGTATACACAATGACTTAGTCTCCACAGCCGTCTGTGGTGATAGCTGGAAAACTCTACAGGCATCTTAATAGAAGTGATAATTAAAAAAAAAATTTTAAGTCACTTAGTACGTGGACGGTATTTTCTCAGCGTCACCTCGTTGGTATGAGTTTTACTTGGACAACTTTGTGTCTAATTGTTTGTCTTTGCCTAACTCACCCACTCTCTGGGTCTCACGACTGGCGATTTTTCAATTTACCAAGGACACGGCCTAGAAGATCAGCGCGCCTTCGCGGTTTCAGGATTTCATGGCTCTGGAGGAGAGCAGACTCGAGGCGCGTGCCTCTGCAGGAAATCGGTGTGTGGTGGGAGATGGAAAAGCTAAGGCTATGTGCCCGGAGTCCCGAGTTCTTTGGGCACAGAGCTCAGAACAAAGCGACGCAGCAGACTTTTAACATGATAAACCAGTGAGTTGTTTGTTATGTCTCCCCTCCCGCTGTGAAACGGAGACATCTCTTTTTCCCTTATTAAGGAGAGAGGGAGCCTGTGGTGTGTCGAATACCGGGCGAATGAGTAGTCTTTGGGGTACTGCAAGTCTGTATCTTTATTGATGCTTTGCTGCACGCTCGAGTGCTTGGTGGAGGGTGCCGATGCTTTTATTGCTTGCAGGGAGGGAGGTCATTACTTTGCCGCTGCTTTGCATGGGAGGGGAGAGCTGAGGGGGCTTTGGGGTTCTAACATTTAACTCTCATCCATTCTTTGGGGCCACTCCTCTGTTTTCATGGATGGTCATGATGAAAAAGAATTTCAGGATGTATATTGTATACATTTTTCTGACATTAAATGTACCTTTGAAACTTTTGAACTGCAAGTGGGATCATGGAGATTGTTGAGCTCTCTTTGTATTTATCACTTTTATTCAATTTGGGATACTTAAATTAGCACAGTATGGTCAATGTCCGGAATTCCTATGTGCAGGGTGTATTTCGGGGGGGGGGGGGGGTGGGGGCATGCCTGTCCCTCTTTGTTGGGTTGTTGTTGTTCCCTGTTGGGTGCAACTCAGTTCTGTGTATCGTCTGTGATTTCTGCTTGTCAAGAGTTTGGCTGAGCTCCTGATAGCTTTTTTTTAAAGTTAATTTCTGCAAGTGGAACAAGTGCTACACCTGCCCCTACACCTCCTCCCTCACCACCATTCAGGGCCCTAAACAGTCCTTCCAGGTGAGGCGACACTTCACCTGTGAGTCTGTTGGGGTCATCTACTGTATCTGGTGCTCCCAGTCTGGCTCCTGTATATTGAGGAGACCCGATGCACATTGGGAGACCATTTCGCCGAGCACTTACGCTCTTTCCGCCAGAAAAAGCGGGATCTCCCAGTGGCCACCCATTTTAATTCCACTTCCCATTCCCATTCTGATATGTCTATCCATGGCCTCCTCCACTGTTGTGATGAAGCCACACTCAGGTTGGAGGAACAACACCTTACATTCCGTCTGGGTAGCCTCCAACCTGATGGCATGAACATCGATTTCTTGAACTTCAGGTAATGTCCCCCTTTCACCATTTCCCATCCTCTTTTGCTTCTCTAACCTTATCTCTTTGCCTCCTTGCCCACCCATCGCCTCCCTCTTGTGCTCCTACCCCTTTTCCTTTCTTCCATGGCTTTCTGTCTCTTTCATCCATCAGCTTCCCAGCTCTTTACTTCATCCCTCCCCTTCAGGTTTCACCTACATCCTGAGTTTCTCTCTCCCCTCCTCCCACCTTTTAAATCTACTCCTCAGCTTTTTTTTTCTGCAGTCCTGCCGAAGGGTCTTGGCCTGAAACATCTACTGTACTCTTCTCCATAGATGCTGCCTGGCCTGCTGAGTTCCTCCAGCATTTTGTGCGTGTGGCTTGGATTTCCAACATCTGCAGATTTTTCTTATCTTCTGCAATAAATTGTTTGAATTGCCAAAGTCTCTGTGATCCCTGCCACTTGAGTTCACTCGTGACCCTTACAAGAAGTAATGTTGTTGAGCAATGTATCTTTGAAGAAATAATGTTGGCTTGTAATAAAATGATACCACCAACATCGGGAGCTTTAACCTTCAGCTAGGCTGGATAAATCAAAACAGTAAATGTAGTCCTGATGAAAGGTCTCAGTCCGAAACATCGACTGCACTCTTCCATACATGCTGCCTGGGCAGCTGAGTTCCTCCAGCGTTTTGTGTGTGTTGCTTGAATTAATTCCTGAAGCAAAATTCATGGAATATATTTGAGGCAGCTTCCTAGAAAATGAGATTATGGACTCAATTACGGAAGAATGTATTTTTACATCAACTAGAAAGAGTAAATGTGGCGAGATGGAGATATGCCTCTGCTAAAGGGGGTGTAAGGTGCTCCTTCCCTCCACTAGCCTACAGGTCACCCTTGGGCAAGGTGTAGCACCTGCTTAGCACCCCCCCCCCCCCCGCACAAAACCAGGGTCACGTGAAACCATGGGAGCAGGTGGTGGATGGTCGTGCGAGCAGCTGATGCATATCGCAAGTCCTGGTTATGCGACCACTGACGCCAGGCAGACAATCTCTGAAGAGTATTGATAACGGTTGGGGTCTCCTGTCTTGTAAAGACACAGCCCAAAAAAAGGCAATGGCAAACCACTTCTGCAGAAAAATTTGCCAAGAACAATCATGGTCATGAGACCATGATCGCCCATGTCATGCAACATGGCACATAATGATGATGACATTTGACATGGCACATAATGATGGTGCTGATGACCAATGACTGATATTTGGCTAACCAGTTTGTAGTTTCTGACTTTCACTCTCCCTCCTTTCTTGAATAACAATGTGTGAAGATCCATACTAATGTTTTAGTAACAACTTCTTCCTTCTGCCATCAGATTTCTGAATGGACATTAGACTGTTTTTGCTCTTTATGCACTACTGAATTTTTTAGTATCTATTTCATGCCCTAATTTATAGTATTTACGATTTGCACTGTACTGTTGGTGCAAGACAACAAATTTCACAACATACGTCAGTGATAATAAACCTGATTCTGAGTTTGGCAAATCTAGAGGTCGAACCCTTAACACCAATGAGGTCAGATGTCAAAGACTTGAGGACTGTGAGTCTGGAGATCGAAGCTCTGACATTGGCGAGCCTGGAGGTCAAATTCCCTAGGTCAGCGAATCCAGAGATCGGAGTCTCAGTGGGTGTAAACCTGGGGCCACGATCCTTAATCTTGCTGATCACAGATAGGCTTCTGCATTTCCGACATTAGTGCAGAACTTTCTTTCTCCATCTTTGCCTATCTCTAACTTTTCCTGACGCCAAGACTTACCATCAAGGCAGATATTCAGTGAAGGTTGGATTCTAAATACAGGTCAAAATTAATAGCTACTTCTTTATTTAATTTCTGAAACACAGTAAGTTGAAATGGAAATGAAATATTTCACTTTGTAAGGTCCATCTACAGCAGAGTAATAGCCTAATTTTATAAGATTTCTGCATTTTAACCCTGTCAGGTTTTAGTAACTCGCAATTAAACTCCGTAGCAAGGATAACTTCCTTCTAAAATACTTTATTGGGAAATTCCTGTGGCTAATAAAGAGAGAATTGACCATCAGCTGCAGGAGGACTGAATGCATAGTTGGCACAAAGAAGGAAGAAATACAGAAATGAAAACTGAAAGTGTGCAACAAAATAAACAGAAGATCAATTAGTCAGTGAGCACGATAACGTCTGATGTAGGGCTGATGTTGAAATTAGAAGAAGGATTGGGACTGGTAAATGCACGCTTGAGCATTTTCGCAAAATACTGAAGAATAACATTATGTCCATGAACTTTCTCACTTCTCCAGGTCATTGTATATCAAGCAGTAGTAAATCAAGGCAACTAGGCTTTCTGTGTGATCTTGAAGATGCTTTGCCACTCATCCTTCAGAGTAGTTTTCCGGTTTATGAGCTCTAGGAGTTATTTAAAGGTATTGCAATCATATGAGGGTCGTTAAGAGTTATCAAGGTGATGAGATGGTCATTAGTCTTCCCTTTGCATGAATGGAGGTGTGAACTGATGTTAGCACTGCCCTGTAAGCAGCTGATAGGTGGAGTTGTACCCCATCCTGTCCATTCAGGGGTGGGTCTTCCAGTTTGATAAAGCTGGCTTCTTTAACCCCACTTTCAAACCACCTGTCCTCCCCGTCCAAAATGTGCACATTGTTATCATCAAAGGAGTGCCCCTTGTCCTTTAGGTGTAGGGATACATCTGAGTCTTGATTGTGGTGGCATCCGTCGGTCTCGAGAGACCATGGATCTGCACCTGGAGTTTCCAGGGCGCAGGCCTGGGCAGGGTTGTATGGGAGACCTGCAGTTGCCCAAGCTGCAGGCCTTCCCCTCTCCACGCCACCGATGTTGTCCATGGGAAGGGCACTAGGACCCATGCAGCTTGGCACCGGTGTCGATGTGTTGTTAAGTGCCTTGCTCAAGGACACAACACGTTGCCTCAGCTGAGGCTCGAACCAGTGACCTTCAGGTTACTAGTCTGATGCCTTGCCCTCTAGGCCACGCGCCAACACTGAGTCTTGATAGATGGTTTGAAATTGAACTTGCCGCAAGTTGAGGAGTTTTGCCAGAGGTGTTCCGGTCTCGGTTCGTCATATTAACGTAACAAATAGCCGTAAAGCTTGCAGACGCAGAGCACAGCAGCCTCAGAGCCTCAGTGCTGCGGAGAGAGGAGTGAACATCGCGGGAGAGTGAGCGATCCTCATCCCTGGTCCTGACACCCTGCCTTCCCCACCTCTCTGGGCTGGCATCTAAATTGTCCAAACAGCGGATCATGCCTTGCACTTGGAATTGTTCTCTCTCGCTTAAGTTGCCTCTAATCGTCCTTTTGAACAAAATGTGACATCTCCCTGCCCTCTTCACCGCCCTGCATGCACCCACCCCTGGAGTTCAATACTTGTCTTCCTCATGGTTTGCTACGCCTCCAGGTTTTATCTCATACAATGGCGTTATCTCCACTCAAACCAGTTCCACTTCCTAATCCTGTATGCAAAGTCCTTTATCTAACAGCGTCCAATATCTTCCTTTATTAGTAGACCTACGCCCACCTCATTTTCCATTCTGCCTCCTTTTTCCCGGAATATTCATTTCCCAGCCTTGGTCACCTAGCAACATCATCTCAGTAATAGCTATTACATTTATTTGTGCCACTAATTTGTCTACCTTGTCACAATTGCATTGTGTTTTCAGATAAAGAGCGTTTAATTTTGACCTATTAGGATTTTCCCCTTCTGTTAACCTTCATTGCATTTTGCACTATTGAAAATGATGTTCTCTGTCCTCCCCCTCACACTCTAACTTCTTCTCCCGAGGCAGTTCCTTGGGATTGAGGATTACCTGTTTTCACTCCAGTTCTGTGGGTTCTAAGCAGCTGACAGTTATCTTTAATCATCTGGTTACACAGAAGATTAAAGAATTTTGAAAAATTTTGTCTAGGGTACTTCAGAATGCACAGTGCCTCAAAAAGGTGGCGTTTATCTTTAAGAAATTCTCAGTGGAATTCTCTGCCCAATGTCGCAGTGGAGGCTACCACAGTAAATATATTTAAGACAAGGTTAGATAGATTTTTGCATTGTGGGGGATTAAGGGTTATGGGGAAAAGGCAGGTAGGTGGAGATGAGTCCATGGCCAGATCAGCCATGACCTTATTGAATGGCAGAGCAGGCTCGAAGGGCCGGATGGCCAACTCCTGCTCCTATTTCTTATGTTCTTATGGCCCCTACCACCCAGGTCATGCCCTCTTCTCATTGTTACCAAAAGGGAGGAGGTACAGAAGCCTAAAGACACACACTCAACAATTCAGGAACAGCTTTTTCCTCTCGGCCATCCGATTTCTGACTGGACATTGAACCCATGAACACTCCATTTTTCTATCTGTTTTTGCACTACTTATTTGGTTTAACTATGATATATATAATGTGTGTATATATTTAGTGTATTTCACAAACAAGAGAAATTCTGCAGATGCTGGAAATCCAAGCAATCCACACAAAATGCTGGAGGAACTCAGCAGGCCAGGAAGCATTGAGGAAAAATGTACAGCCGACGTTTCAGACTGAAACCCTTCGGTTTTCGTCTGTTTTTGTGTGTGTGTGTGTGTGTGTGTGTGTGTGTGTGTGTGTGTGTGTGTGTGTGTGTGTGTGTGTGTGTGTGTGTGTGTGTGTATGTGTGTGTGTGTGTGTGCGCATGCGTGTGTGCGTGTGTGTGTGTGTGCGCGTGCGTGTGTGTGTGTGCGCGTGTGTGTGCGTGTGTGTGTGTGTGCGCGTGCGTGTGTGTGTGTGCGTGTGCGTGTGTGTGTGTGTGTTGCTGATATTAAACCTGATTCTAATTCTGATCCCGAAGTGAGTTGTCTGCATCAAATCAAATCAGCGAGGATCAATCAGTGGGCAGCCCGCTGTTGTTGCCAAGCTACCAGTGGCAACGTAGCATGCCCAGAGCTTACTTACCCTAACCTGCAAGTCTTTGGAATCTGGGAGGAAACGGAAGCACCTGGAAGAAGCCTACATGGTTATGGGGAAAGCATACAAACTCCTTACAGTCCGCCAGGGAATTAAACCTTGTTGAAGTCTTCATTGAAAATGGTGTCACAGGTACTTAGGGTCGTAAAGAAAGCTTTTGGCTTCGTAAATCAAAATATTGAGTATAGGAGATGAGATGTTATGTTGAAGTTGTATAAGACATTGGTGAAGCCTAATTTGGAGTATTGTGTGCAGTTTTGGTCACCTACCTTAATCTTATATGAAACATGTAAGATTATTAAGGGGTTGGCACACTGGAGGCAGGAAGCATGTTCCCGCTGATGGGTGAGTCCAGAACTAGAGGCCACAGTTTAAGAATAAGGGGTAGGCCATTTAGAACAGAGATGCGGAAAAACTTTTTCACCCAGAGAGTGGTGGATATGTGGAATGCTCTGCCCCAGAAGGCAGTGGAGGCCAAGTCTCTGGATGCATTCAGGAGAGAGTTAGATAGAGCTCTTATAGATAGCGGAGTCAAGGGATATGGGGAGAGGGCAGGAACGGGGTACTGATTGTGTATGATCAGCCATGATCACAGTGAATGGTGGTGCTGGCTAGAAGGGCCGAATGGCCTACTCCTGCACCTACTGTCTATTGTCTATTGTCTACCTACAGGAAAGATGTAAATAATATTGGAAGCGTACAGAGAAAATTTACAGGGATGTTGCTGGGTCTGGAGGACCTGAGTTATAAGGAATGATTGAATAGGTTAGGACTTTATTCCCCGGAGTGTAAAAGATTGAGGGGAGATTTGATAGAGGTATAGAAAATTATGAGTGGTATAGATAGGAGAAATGCAATCAGGCTTTTTCCACTGAGGTTGGGTGGGCCTACAGCTAGAGGTCATGGATTAAGGGTGAAAGGTGAGAAGTTTAAGGGGAACATGAGGGGAAACCTCTTCACTCAGAGGGTAGTGAGAGGGTGGAACGAGCTGCCAGTGTGGGTGGTGCATGCAAGCTCGATTTCAGCTTTTAAGAGAAGTTTGTTTAGGTGCATGGATGGTAGGAGTATGGCAGGCTGTATCAATGGGAATAAGCAGTTTAAATGGTTCAGCATGGACTAGGTGGGCCCAAGGGCCTGTTCCTATGCTGTACTTGCTAAGGTCCATGTAGACAACATCTATCACCCTGCTCTCGCCAATCCTTTTGGTTGCCTCCTCAAAAAAGTCCAGTCAAATTCTACGACTCCATGACTCTATGAACCCCGATTGGCGATCACAGGCGGCTTAAAGTGATGCGCTAACCACTGCAGTACTGTGCCACCAAGGTGGCCAACGATTGCTTTGAGGTGGATCTGCACCATCACTCACTCTCACTTCTCTTTAACCCTCCCAATTTACTGACCTCGCCCTCACCCCGCAGCCAGCAGTTCAGAAGCATGCCTCCGCTAAAGGCATTTTGTGGCACTGTTCGGTGAGACAAGAGAGCAAGCAAGAATTCATCTGCAGCAAGTCCTTATTTGAGCTGTTGCTAGTGTGACAGAGGGTGATTAGTTTTCCAGTAATGACACTCCCGCAGACCCAGTTATTCATTTCAATTTAACCGGAACACAAACTGATAAGCAATTGTCTTAATGTTAGCAGCTGATGTCGTGCACCTCGCTTATACCATTCTAATTTCGACAAAGCTAACGGCATCTTAAAGAGGTGAAATTAACTGGTATTTCTCGTGACATATTTGTCTGTTCGCTTCAATCAACTGTGATCATGAATGTACACCAGAGCTTTGCTTTAGAGCGTCTTCTGCAGGTTTCTCTCTCTGTTTATCCACAGACCAAGGAAATTAAGCATCTTTATGTTTACACTCAGTTACTGTCAGTTACGGCCACTGGGGTTTTAGGGCAGCAATGAAGGCCCTCCATCTCTGTCTAGCTTGACGGTGTTGTACATGGTTTGTATATTCCAAAAAACAATTTTGGTCTTGGCGTTGGCGGTGTTCAGGGCTTCCTTCATCATGCCGGTAGCAACTCCTCGGTTTTCACTCCTGTCAGATATGCAAATCCCGGGTGGAGACTCAGGAATACCGTCGCACTCAGATGTAGAAGGATTCTTCATTAATCCTTCCGTGACAGTTTTTTCTGACCAGTCCCTAAGCTGCAGCCCCGAACCTGGAGGACTGGTGGACCATTTTTAGTCTAGCCTGTACTCTCCGACCTGTTTGACACGGGTGAGCCGACCGAGCACGAGGCCCGGACTCCGCCCAACGTAGCCCTCCAGGTCACTGAGGCACTCAAGCCTCCAAACCCTACAGCAAGTTTGTGCAACATGCACAAAAATGCCGGAGGAACTCAGCAGGCCAGGCAGCATCTAGGAAGGGAGTACAGTTGATATTTTGGGCTGAAACCCTTCAACAGGACTTCTTGGAGGAAATTTACACTCAGTGGACTGTTTATTAGGTACATCCGTAAGCCTGCTTGTTATTGCAGATAGCTAATCAGCCGGGCACGTGACAGCAACTAAAACATAAAAGCATGCAAACATGGTCAAGAGGTTCAGGTGTTGTTCAGACCGAACATTAGAATGGAAATAATCTAAGTGACTTTGGCTGTGGAATGATTGCTGGTGCCAGATGGGGTGGTTTGAGTATCTCAGAAACTGCTGATCTCCTGGGATTTTCACACACAACACTCTCTAGGACAGGTGGAATGACTGTTGGTGCCAGATGGGGTGGTTTGAGTATCTCAGAAACTGCTGATCTCCTGGGATTTTCACACACAACACTCTCTAGGACAGGTGAAATGACTGTCGGTGCCAGATGGGGTGGTTTGAGTATCTCAGAAATTGCTGATCTCCTGGGGTTTACCCACACAACAGTCTCTAGAGTTTATAGAGAATTGTTTGAAAAAGAAAATTACATCCAGTGAGCAGCGGTTCTGAGGGCAAATCAAGTCAAGTCACTTTTTATTGCCATTTTGACCATAACTGCTGGTACAGTACAGAGTAAAAATGAGACAACGTTTTTCAGGACCATGGTGCTACATGAACAATACAAAAACTACACTGAACTATGTAAACCAACACAAAAACTACACTAGACTACAGACCTACCCAGGAGTGCATAAAGTACACAGAACAGTGCAGGCATTACAATAAATAACAAACAAGACAGTAGACACAGCAGAGGTCAGTAGGTTGGTAGTCCGATGGCTTGGGGGAAAATCTGTTACATAAATAAACAGCTGAATGGCGGCGTCCGGGATTTCATCTGTTTCTGTACTCCCGCCGAATATTTCATTGCCACAGATGTGGTCCAATTTGATGTCCACTGGAGAGCAGAATGGACGGGAGAGCCAGCCGGCTGGGGCTTGCTTTTTTCCTGGCACGGACTCCTGCCCGCTCGCCTCGCTTCTTGTGCGTCTGGTTAATGAGAGAGCTCAGAGGAGAATGGCCTGACTGGTTCAGGCTGACAGGAAGGTATCAGTAACTCAGATAACCACACGTTACTGTGCGGAAGAGCATTTCCGAGTGCAGAACGTGTCGAACCTTGAAGTGGATGGGCTACAGCGGCAGAAGGCCACAAACATACACCCATTGGCCGCTTTACAAGGTGCAGGGGGTACCTAATAAAGATGCCACACAGTGTATATTCTCAGTTGCTGCCAGTCATGCCAATAGCATTCAGGGCAGCAACGGAGTCCTCCATCTCTGTCTAGCTTGCCAGCGTTGTACACGGTTTGTACATTCCGGGAAGATTTAGTCAAGGACATGAAATTTTTCTAGCCTCTATCCTCAGCACCCTTTTACCAGTAAAATCCTCGCTCTACTATTGTAATGTTGCCCAGTCATCAGAAGCTGCAGAATCGCAGTAGCACTCAAAGCTGCAGAAGATGCGTGGGATGAAGGACGTTTATTGTGTCTCGGGGAGGGGGAGTGCAATAGGGTAACTGCTCGTGTCAGAGGCTGAGTGATAGAGCAGTCTAAGCAGAATATTAAATAAAATTCATCACAGAGTAAGCTCCCTGAACAGGCAGGGACTGGAAATATGCAGCTGCAGAGATGCAAGGTATTTATTTATGAAGAAGGGTCTTGGCCCGAAATGTCGACTCTTTATTCATTTCCATAGATGCTGCCTGACCTGCTGAGTTCCTCCAGCATTTTGAGTGTGTTTCTTTGGATTTCTGCCGTTTGTAGACTTTGTTGTGTTTTTTATTTATTTAGGTTCCTTAAGGTTGTTATTGTTAGTGATGGTAATGGGGATAAGCTCTGACTACCTATTAAATGTTCCCAATGGTGTGCGCCTCAAATAGCCTCTGACAACCGAGTCCCTTTCCTGGCCTTCACGTGTGGCTTGTTTACTAAGGCTGGCGGGACCGTTTCTACTGTCAGGAGATGGGGTGAAGGTGGTTACTGGCACCTTAAAACGAGTCGCTTCGGGCAGATGGGGCTCGTCGGCTATTGTTGGCAGCTCATCTAGGAGAAGGAAAACTCTGATCTCCAACCTCTCCGGCCTAGCAGCTGTACCCACTCATGGGGAAGGCTTCAGGAGTGAACCCCGAGGGAAAAATCCGGGGCTGGAGTCCCTAAGGCGGTCCCACATTGAGTTCAATGTTGACTGCTAACTCCTAAGATGCTGCTGGAACCAAACTCTATTGGTCTGCCAGTTATACCACTGGCATTCAGGGCAGCGTCAGGGATGGACTCCTCCATCTCTGTCTAGCTTGCCAGCTTTGTACAAGGTTTGTACATTCCGGGAAGATTTAGTCAAGGACATGTAATTTCTCTAGCCTCTATCCTCAGCTTCTGTTGGGTTCATCAGGTGGAGAGGGGGAGCTTGCTACTCGAGCAACAGCTTGCTCTCCATATCGTACTGCCCAGGCTTGCGTAGCTAGTCTGCAGGGATGCAACATCTATGTCAACTCTGACTGATGGAGGCCCTTGACTTGACTCTTTATACTTGCACCATTTGTCTTTACACTGGTTGCGTGTCAGTCTTGGTCTGCACTTTCTCATTGATTCTATTGTACTTCTTTGGCGCTGCCTGGCCTGCCGAGTTCCTCCAGCCTTTTTCCTGCTTGTTTGCTGCTCTCGATTTCCAGCATCTGCAGAATCTCTGTGTTTAGTTCCTCAGGTCTTACACCTCTGGGTTCAGGAACAGTTGTCACCCTTCAACCATCAGGCTCCTGAGCCAGTGTAGGTAGTTTCACTCACCCCAACTCTGAACTGACTCCGCAACCCATGGACTCAACTTCAAGGACTCTGCAGTATTGCTGACATTCAGAAGCAGGTACGAGGGGCCCTAGGTCCCACCCCACTGGGTCTAGGATCAGCCATCATTAATGCTTTTTGGGAGGGTGATTTTAGATGCATATCATATTTATACTGAGTTAAATACTGTATGTAATTAGTTTTGCTACAATAAGTGTATGGGACACTGGAAAAATGTTGGATTTCCCCTTGGGGATGAATAAAGTATCTATCTATCTATCTATCTATCAGGCTCCCGAATCAGCGTGGATAACTCCACTCACCTCAACCCTGAACCGATCCCTCAAGCTATGGGCTGACCTTCAAGGGATCTACAACTCATATTCTCAGTTTTGTTCACTCATCTCTTGGCACAGTTTGTCTCCTTTTCCACACTGGCTGTTCATCTGTTTTTTTTTGTATGCAGTTTTCCACTGATTCCATTGTACTTCTTTGTTTTCCTGCGAATTGCTGCACCGGAACCTGTGAATCTTAAGGTGTTAAAGTATTAAGGTGTGAATGTTAAGGTGTTAAAGTGAATCTTCAGGTGTTATACATAGATAATTTATTGATCCTAAGGAAAACTACAGTAGCATTACAAGTGCACAGGTATAAATATCAGGAGAGAGGTAGAAATAATAAAAAATAAGTTACCTCAAACAGTCTAACAGGAGGGGGTCATCACTTCCCCGGCTATAGGTTGACTCATTACAGAGCCTAATGGCTGAGGGTAAGAATGACCTCATACATCGCTCTTTGGAGCAGTCTTAGGTGCCACGTACGTACTCAGATAATAAATTTACGTTCAACTTTGAACTTTGCGTTTGCAGATGCTGCTTGACCCACTGGGTTTGTCTGGCAGTGACCCCTTGGCCCATTGAGTCCATATTAACCACTAACCATCCTTTTGCACTCATCCCAATTTATCTTCCCCCTTCTCTCCCCTTGGGTCATCTTCTGGTTGATTTTTTATCGATCCTGTTATAGCTTCTATTCTATAGATGCGCTGAGTACACCCACAGGGAAAGAAACCTCAGCGCTGTACGTATCTGTACTCTGATAATAAAATTTACTTTGACCTTTTCTAATAATGCCCCTCAGGGTTTTCAGATTATACCACAGTAAGGGGCAAATTACAGCAGCCAATTGACCTACCAACCTGCAGGCCTTTAGGATGTGGGAGGAAATTGGAGCATGTGGAAGAAAATTCCAAATATAGGGTTAAAAGAGCTGTGTATTGCCTAAGCGTCGTGACCTTGTGGACACCCTGCGTTTTTCCCGATTAAGTTGCAAGTTGGCGTGACTAAGATTATCGTGCTGGCCAAAGCCACTTCTTAGAGCGATAACACAGCTGCACACACAAGCTAAATGCAGATGGATCAGCCACAAATGAAGGTTAATGTCCCGCTTGGTGGCGCAATAATATCAGCGCTGGACTCTGGAGCAAAAGTTCCCGAGTTCGAATCCAAGTCGGGTTGAACATCGACCTAGCAACTCGGCCTGGTAATAGCTTGCTACGGAAACACCGTCATGACGGTGCCCCGATAACTCCACTGCCAAGTTACGGGCTATTCGTCTTCTTCTTCTTCCAGGCTAGGGTTAAATTGGGAGATCGCTGGGCAGCGTGACTCAAAGGGCCAGAGGGGTCTATTCCGCACTGTATCTCAACAAATAAATAAATAGATAGGCAGGTAGACAGACAGGCAGAGAGGTAGATAGAGAAAGTTACATAGATGGATAGATAGATAAACAGACAGATAGACATGCAGACAGACAGTCAGATAGATAGAGAGACAGATAGACAGAGCGATAGTTACATAAACAGACAGATAAACAGATAGAGAGATAGATAGATAGATAGATAGATAGATAGATAGATAGATAGATACACAGGATAGATAGATAGATAGACAGAATGATAGACAGACAGACAAATAGACAGATAGACAGATAAGTAGATGAAGAGATAGAGATAAAGAGACAGAGAGCTAGAGAGATAGATAAACAGATTGATAAATAGAGAGATAGATAGATAAATAGACAGATTGATAGACAGATAGCTAAAAACACAGACAGATAGATACAGATAGATAAATAGACAGACAGATAGATAGATAGATACATAATAGATAAATAAATAAACATGTAAGTGAGTAAGCAAGTAAACAAATAAACAAATAAATAAAAAATCTTGGGATAACCGATTCAAATCCTCTGAAGCATTAAAACTGCGTCATATCTAGCAAAGCGTTGAAATGAAGTGCAGACTGGAGGAAAGAATCCCACTTTGCAATTACAGTGATATCAGGAGGAAGATTTCCTGACATGCTCATTAAAGAAGAAACTTGGAAAAATTCCTGAACCTGTTTCCTTTCCTTTCTGAGACCAGTTACTATATCTGACTACAAAGACAGTATTCAGAGAGTCAACAGCAGATGCAGTGGAGATTTCAGAAGGAAGCTTTTTATCTAGAGAATGTTTGGAATGTGGAGCTCACTCACAGGAGGGACTCTGGAAGTAAATAGAACAAAGGCATTCCCAAGACAACTGGATGAACATAATAGAGAGAAAGGCCAATGGTGAACATCCCGAGAGGCACTACAGCAACAAGATACTGCAGTTTGTTTAGTGACTGTTGTAAAAATAGGAAAACAAATCTGTAAGGAGTCCCAAAAGGTTCTCAAGGACACTGCTTTGAAAAAAAAAGGTTCAAAGTTCAAAGTATGTACAGAACTGTACGAGTCTCGGAAGCACATACGTAGCAAGGGTGCCCAAGACTTTTGGACAGGACTGTATTTGTCAATGTAGAGCAGAGAGTGAGTTTGTAAATCTGGCGGGATGAAAAGATGTTGGGAATGGCGAGGGGAGGGGTGTGGGATAGGTGGCAGAGAATGAATGCCAGGGGCTGGGATGGGGGGGTGTGGGAGGAGGTGCGGGTGCAGGCGCACCTGGTCCTGAGACACCAGGCAAGGTCATTTGATTCCGAACAATTGGTTTATTGATCATTACAGAATGTCTCTCTGGTGCTTCCCACTCCCTCCCCTCTCCCTTCCCATTTTCCCAACCATAATTCCCCTCTCCCTGCCCCCTTCTCAGTCCACAATAGAGACCCACATCATCACGTGCCAAGAATTTTTTTTTACGGCAGCAGTACAGTGCAATACATAAAATTACTACAGTACCGTGCACAAGTCTAATGCACCCTAGCTAGATATACGTGCCTAAGACTTTTGCACAGGACTATATATGTCACCATGTTCTACCTTGAGATCCATTTTCTTGCCGGCATGCAGAGTAGAATAAAGAAATACAATAGAATCTGTAACTGTCTCAGAGACATGTTTCATTGAGGTGTTTATTTCAAAAAGAGAGAAGACGGCAGCGCGACGGCAGCGCGCAGCGGCCACTCCAGGATGAACATCTGTAATCTGTCAAGTAGGTTGCCATGTACAATCCTGATTTGATGGGGATGGACGTGAGAAGCACGGTGGAACATCTGGTGAAACTTCAGACATGCCTGTTTAGCTGCCGCTGCTACTGTGCGATCGAGAAATCTCCGGAGAGGAAGGCCCCAAATCCTCGGCTTTGCCTGTTGCTTGGCGGCCGGGGCCGGGGTCGAAGCGCTTGGCAGAGATGGTGCTCGGTGCTGGGTGTCGGAAGGCTGGTCGGAGGCTCGAAGTTTCGGACGGACTCAGAGTTGGCTGTGATCCAGAGGCTGCATCAGGAAACTTTGTGGTGCTGAAGGTTCATGGCAGGAAGAGTTTTTCTTCCTTCTACCGTCTACGTGAGATGATGGGCTAGCGAGGACTTTCAGACTTTTTTTACCGTGTCCATGGTCTGCTCTTTATCAAATTACAGTATTGCTTTGCACTGTTGTAACTATATGTTATAATCATGTGGTTTTTGTCAGTTAGTCTTGGTCTGTCTTGTGTTTCTGTGATATCATACTGGAGGAACATTGTATCATTTCCTAATACATGCATTACTAAATGACAATAAATGAGTGTCCTCACAATCTAAAAAAAATGTTTTTGTCACAAGTTCATGATTATTTTATCAACTTAAAACATTTTAGGTAAGGTTTTATTTAAGGACCAGAGTTTAATGGGTCACATGACCGCAGTTTAATAAAAGCATGACTGTGGGATTATGGGTCAGAACCAACATGGAAGCAGAGAAAGACACGTGGGCCTATTCTGCTTGTGGTCCAAGAGGTGCACAAGTTTTCACTGTAACTGCACCGGTCTAATGAAATAATGGCCACACAACATATAGGTGTCTACCGAAGAAAGAGAGAGAGAGAAATAAGAACAAATCTTCACGGACATCTGTATGTTGCATGGCCGTTATTTCATTGGACCGGTGCAGTTACAGAGTCAATAAAAAACTCCACACAAATAAAGACTGACGAACAACCAAGGTGCAAGAGAAGGCAGCCTACGCAAACAAATATAGAAATAATACCGAGAATGTGAGTAGCTGAGTCCTTCAAAGTGAGTCCATAGTATGAGGATTCAGCTCAGAGTCCAGGTCATCCACACCGGTTCAGGAGCCTGATGGCTGAAAGTTAATAACTGTTCCTGAAAAAGCGGCAGAGCTCGTCCGCGTGTCTTGTCCAGCGTGATCAGCCATCGGTATCTTGTCTTTTGCGCGTGAGATCGTGTCATTGTCTGTTTGCTGCTTTCCTACGCTACATTAGCGATGTTAGTTGAAATGTACATCTGGATGTGGCGACCTCGTAGGAATGGGGACCCAAGGCTCTCCATGTGAGGAAGGAAGGATTGATTGGTTCAGCAACACGCACAAAATGATGAGGCACCCTGCTGTCACGGTGAGGCCACTCTGGCTGGAGAAGCAACAGCTCATATTTATTCCATTTATTAATCACGGGACAATTTACATTGACCAATTAACCTACCAACCGGAATGTCTTTGGAGGAAACCCATGCGGCCTCGGTGAGAACGTATAAACTCTGTACAGACAGACTGGGTAGCCTCCAACCTGCTGGCTTGGTCATTGATTGCTCCAACTTCCAATAATTTCTCTCCTCTCTCCCTTCTCCCATCTTCTATTGCCCACTCCGGCTTCCCTCTCATCGCTTCTCTTCTCCTCCCCTTCCCTGCATGGCCCACTCACCTCACTGATCAGATTTCTTCTTCTTCAGCCCTTTCCTATGGCCCCCCCCCCCCAGCTTCTTATTTCATAACTCCTCCTCCTACTCCACTCCACTCACTCCTCTTCCTCCTCGCCTGGTCTCACCTGCCAGGTCCTTCCCCTCCTTTTTATTCTGTCTTCTTCCCCTCTTCCTTTCCAATCCTGATGAAGGGGCTCAGCCCAAAGCATTGACTGTACATCCCCCTCCATAGATGCTGCCTGACCTTCTGAGTTCCTCCAGCGTTTTTGTGTACGTTACTCCGGACGTTCAGCATCTGCCGAGTATCTTGTGTATTTGGTAGACAGAGATGATTTTGAGCTGGAGGAACTTCACGAAGAACCACCATCAAAGTTGATCTGCTCTGAACGGCCTGCTTCTGTGTGGAAACAATACGATTTTAAGATCAGCTTTATACGAAGGGTGATTGATAAGTAATTGATAAGCCTAAGGTAGAAGGAGATGAGTTATACAGGTTCTGCTACCCTGCTGCGCAGTGATTTCCGGGCACGGCAGAGATGGTCTGCGCTGAAGCTACTCAGCCAGGAACCCGACGCCCTGACATGTTATGCTATGGTGGCTGTGGAATTTATGTTGTCAGGAGACAAGCAGCCCCAACCCATCATGGGAAGCTGAGCAGCTTTCAGAAGAATTCAACTCACTGCTTGTTACCATCACCCTCTAGATTTATTCCCCACTCCACGGGCATATTGCCACTGTAGGGTCTCCCATCTGCTGAGTAGCTAACCTCTCTCCTCTCACACCAAGACAGCACCTTCTTTCACTTTGGAGCATTTTGATCTGCTGACCACTGCCACTCCCCCCCTCACCCCTCCAAGTCACTCACCATCCTGACTTGCAAGGACATCGCTGGCCCCTCACTATTATTAGGTCTTTTTATCAAAGGAAGGATGCGCTGACCTTGGAGAGGGTTCGGAGGAGGTTCACGTAAATGATTCTGGGATTGAAAGGCTTGTCGTATGAGGAACTTCTGATAGATTTGGGCCTCTATCCCACTGGGATTCAGAAAAATGAGGGGTGACCTCATTGAAACCTATCAAATGTTGAAAGGCCTGGTCAGAGTGGATGTGGAGAGGGTGTTTCCAATAAATATATATACACACTGTGGTGAACTACATATATGTGGCTGGACATGCCCCCTGCTGACTGCTCCTGTGGCTCCTCCCACAGACCCCGGTGTAAAGGCGATTGGAGGCACTGCTCCTTCCTCAGTCTCCAGGATGTCGTGTGGTGGTCGCTTGCTGCTTGTGCTTTCTTTCAGTCAATAAAAGCCTATATCTTGCCTCACGTCTCCGAGAGTTATTGATGGTGCATCACACACACACACACACACACACACACACACACACACACAAAAAAAACACACATATATACATATACATACTTATTGTAATTCACGGAATATTTGTTTATGCAGTTAGTCTTTTTTTCTATATTATATATGGCATTGTACTGCTGCCACAAAGTTAACAAATTTCACAACATATGCTGGGGATATTAAACCTGATTCTGATTCTGAATAGGCAACAGGCCCAAAACTGCTCAGAATATTCCAAGCACAAACAAGATAAAATCCAAAGAACTGTAGAGTTTAACATGTAATGTAAGACAAGGGTTTGAGGGGCAAATCGTAAATAGGAGACAATCTGCAGATGCTGGAAATCCAAAGCAACACACACAAAATGCTGGAGGAACTCAGCGTCTGTGGAAAAGAGTACAGTCGACGTTTTGAGGCGAGACCCTTCGGCAGGACCAAAACGTCAACTGTGTTCTTTTCCACAAATGCTGCCTGGCTCTGCTGAGTTCCTCCAGCTCTGTGTGAGTGTGTGTGTGTGAGTGTGTGTGTGTGTGTGTGTGTGTGTGTGTGTGTGTGTGTGTGTGTGTGTGTGTGTGTGTGTGTGTGTGTGTCTCGCAATATTCCAAGTGAGGCCTCGCCGGTACCTTGTAAAACTTCAGCATTGCATCCTTGCTTTCATGGACTAGATGGGCTGAATGGCATATTTCTGCGCAGTACTTTTCTATGCCATTTCTATCCTAGTCCTCAGGTTTGCATTACCAACCAAAATAATCTTTAGGTTGTTAACGCAAATGATGCATTTCACCATATGCTTGGATGCACGTGTAATACATCTCGATGAATTTGAATCTGAAAGCCTTCACATCATTCCTGTAATGGGGGGATGACACTGCGGAGTTTGACGGGGGCGGCTCGTCATCGCCTATTCAGTGGCATTACTGGCTGGGCCATAAATGCTGGCCTTGGCAGTGACACTGAGATCCCGAACAAAAAAAAATGAACAAATGAAAATAAACTCGCAACTTTTTTTTCCCAAAAACTCCATGTCACGGGGCTGCTGAGCACTTTGACGAAGACTTCACAACAAATCAAACAGGCAGGTTGCCCTTGAAGGTAAGTGCTGTTCTGCATGGCTTGAGCAGGCAAGGAGAATGTGAAACAAAGACGACTGCAAGCGTAAATCAGGACTGAGTTGAAATACAAGATCACTTCCGAAATAGACTATCAGCTCCCCTTAACCGTCACCTCTTGTGATCGGCGTATAGCGCTCTTCCCAGTCCTGCATTAGTAATGAGGTCAAGTCGCATTTCTTTGCAAAGTTTTATCGGTTTGTATATAAAGCATGTTAAACATTCACACATTTAATTAGTAGGTGTTAACTATTCATTATTGAACTGACTTTACTTCTTTCATTCTTCACATACATGAGGAGTAAAAATCTTCACGTTACATCTTCACCGTCAGTCACAGGGCGGCACGTAGTGTAACGGGTACTTACTTTCTACCTGTTATGCCACTGGCGTTTAGGGTGGCAATGAAGGTCCTTCATGTCTGGAGGTGTTCATCATGCCAGTAACTTCCTCTCTGTTTTCACTACAGTCATGCAAGTCCTGGTTGGAGACCCAGGAATAGACAATAGATAACAGACAATAGACAGTAGGTGCAGGAGTAGGCCATTCGGCCCTTCATGGCTGATCATACACAATCAGTACCCCGTTCCTGCCCTCTCCCCATATCCCTCGACCCCACTATCTATAAGAGCTCTATGTAACTCTCTCTTGAGTGCATCCAGAGACTTGGCCTCCACTGCCTTCTGGGGCAGAGCATTCCACATATCCATCACACTCTGGGTGAAAACGTTTTTCCGCATCTCTGTTCTAAATGGCCTACCCCTTATTCTTAAACTGTGGCCTCTGGTTCTGGACTCACCCATCAGCAGGAACATGCTTCCTGCCTCCAGTGTGTCCAACCCCTTAATAATCTTATATGTTTCAATCAGATCCCTTCTCATCCTTCTAAATTCCAGAGTATACAAGCCCAGTCGCTCCAATCTTTCAACATATGACAGTCCCGCCATTCCGGGAATTAACCTTGTGAACCTATGCTGCACTCCCTCAATAACAAGAATGTCCTTCCTCAAATTTGGAGACCAAAACTGCACACAATATTCCAGGTGGGGGTCTCACCAGGGCCCTGTACAACTGCAGAAGGACCTCTTTACTCCTATACTCAATTCCTCTTGTTACAAAAGCCAGCATGCCATTAGCTTTCTTCACTGCCTGCTGTACCTGCATGCTTGCTTTCATTGACTGATGTACATTGACTGAATACTGAATTGAATTGAATTGACTTTATTTCTCACATCCTTCATATACATGAGGAGTAAAAATCTTTACATTAGGTCTCCGTCTAAATGTGCCACGTGCAATTTATAGTCATTTATAATAAATAGTATGTGCAACAGGACAGTCAATATAACATAGAAATACAGTTGTGTCAGCATGAGTTAATCAGTCTGATGGCCTGGTGGAAGAAGCTGTCCTGGAGCCTGTTGGTCCTGGCTTTTATGCTGTGGTACCGTTTCCCAGATGGCGGCAGCTGGAACAGTTTGTGGTTGGGATGTCTCGGGTCCCCAATGATCCTTCGGGCCCTTTTGACACACCTGTCTTTGTAAATATCTTGAACAGTGGGAAGTTCATATCTACAGATGCACTGGGCTGTCCACACTGCAGAGAGTACGCAGAAGTAGAAGGATTCTTCATTGCTGTTTCCATAAGAATTTTGATTCACTAGTCAGGGTTGTTAGTCCTGAGGTGAACCCCTGAACCTGGAGGTCCGGTGGACCACTCTTAGTCTGACCTCTGCCCTTTGACCCTACCAAGAACCAAAGCTCTGACTCCAGCCAACATGGCTGTTTGGGTCAGTGAGGCACGCACGCCTCCAAGTCATGACAGGTCTGTGGTCTTCTTGGAGAAGCGCAGTGGTTAAAACAACACTTTACAGTACAGGCGATCGGGGTTCAATTCCTGCCACTGCCTGCAAGGAGTTTGTACGTTCTCCTCGTGACCGCGTGGGGTTTCCTCCTGGCACCCTGGTTTCCTCCCACAGTCCAAAGACACACCAGTAGGCGGGTTAGTTGGTCACTGTAAATTGTTCCGTAATAAGGCTAGGATTAAATTGGGGGACTTCTGGGTGTTGCACCCCGAAGGTCCGCAAGGGGCTACTCGGTGCTATAAATAAATAAGACAATCTAAAAAGAAGTCCATTGTGGTGTAAAGTGGTCAAAGTGGTCATTGTATTGTTATAATGCAGTAATGATTAATGTGCTGCTTGACTTGAAGTACCTGTTTCTGGAACTGGTGGTGTGTGTCTTCAGGCTTATGTACCTCCTGCCCAATGTTAGCCATGAGAAGATGGCATTGTCAGGACAGTGGGGGCCTTTGTACAAGAAGATGGCATTGTCCAAATGGTGTGGACCTTTGTAAAAGAAGATGGCATTGTCCAAAAGGTGGGGACCTTTGTAAAAGAAGATGACATTGTCCAAAAGGTGGGGACCTTTGTAAAAGAAGATGGCATTGTCCAAATGGTGGGGACCTTTGTAAAAGAAGATGGCATAGTCTGGAAGGTGAGGATCTATGTGCAAGAAGATGACATGATCTGGATGGTGGGTGTCTCCGTACAAGACACTGGCATGGGTCTGGACGGCAGGGTTCTCCGTAGAAGAAGGTGACATTGTCTGGATTCTGCCTGACGGTGGCAACATCCATCTTCTTTACAGTGCTTCCTGTAGATACCTCCGGTAAGGAGGGTCCGCCAGTCATGTACTGGGCTGAGTCCAATACTCTCTGCAGCTTTTCACACGCCTCTCATTCCAATTGCTGTATCAGACATATGAGTGTTTGCCCCATATTCACGTATGAGTAAAGGATTTTATAATGCACCAAACCGTAGACCAAGTTGGGCCAAAACTCCAGTGTTTGGGATCTTCCTTGAAGCATGCACATTGCTGGTCTTCGGACTGCAACAACTGTGAGAGGTGGTGTCTCTCCTCGCTTCACCTCTTTATAAAAGGGCTCCACTACTCATAGAGTCATAATCATAGAAAAGCACAGCACAGAAACTGGCCCCTCAGCCCATCTACTCTGTGCGGAACCATTTAAACAGCCTACTCCCATCAACCTGCACCCGAACCATACCCCTACCATCCATGTTCCTATCCAAACTTCTCTCAAATGTTGAAATCCAGTTGTGCTGGCAGCTCGTTCCAACTGAAGAAGTTTCTCCTCATGTTCCCCTTAAACTTTTCACCTTTCACCCTTAACCCAAGACCTCTAGTTGTAGTCCTATCCAACCTCAATAGAAAAATGCCAGCTTGCACTACCCTATCCATACCCCTCATAATTTTGTATACCTATGTGATAAAAACATCACATTGATTATAAGTTAATTAATAACTAGATCCTTTATCACATCTGATTATTTTAAATAGCCTGTCTGCTTCACCGCTCTTAGTCCTGAACTTTAGAGTTCCTTATGGAAAGAAATGTGATGTGGCTTGTCTTATCACCATTCAGTCTAAAGGATGGTCCCTTGTGGGCTAGAGAAGTGGAACTTTGGTAAGCCATTTTTTGACTTGAGAGCTGGACAGAGGCACTTCCTGAGGCAGACTTCCAGCTTAGCTCTTGCCTGTACCTATTCAGATTCTTTCCTGTATCTCCTGTACCTAATAACGTGGTCACTGAGTGTATGTCCGTGGTCTTCTGCTGGAATCGCCCAGCCACTTCAAAGTTCAACATGTTGAGCATTCAGAGATGCTCTCCCGCACGCTACTGTTGTAACACTTAGTGATTTGAGTTACTGTGACCTTCCTGTCGGCTTGATGCCCTCTTCTCATTTCTACCATCAGGGAGGAGGTACAGGAGCCTGAAGGCACACACTCAACGATTCAGGAACAGCTTCTTCCCCTCTGCCATCAGGGAGGAGGTACAGAAGCCTGAAGACACACACTCAACGATTCAGGAACAGCTTCTTCCCCTCTGCCATCAGGAAGGAGGTACAGGAGCCTGAAGACACACACTCAGTGATTCAGGAACAGCTTCTTCCCCTCTGCCATCAGGAAGGAGGTACAGGAGCCTGAAGACACACACTCAATGATTTAGGAACAGCTTCTTCCCCTTCGCCATCTGATTTCTGACTGGACATTGAACCCATGAACACTACCTCACTACAGACCAGGCAGCACCTTTGGAAAAGAGTAAACAGTCAATGCTTCAGACCAAGACTCTTCCTCAGGACCTGAAGAAGTGTTTCGGGCTGAAAAGTCGACTGTTTACTCATCTCTATAGACGCTGCCTGGCCTGCTGAGTTCCTCCAGCATTTTGTGTGTGTTGCTTTGGATTTCCAGCATCTGCAGGCTTTCTCGTTTGTACTACTACCTCAATACTTTATTTATTTCTACTTTTGCACTACTTACTTAATTAAACTATTTAATATATATGCACTTGCTGTAATTCACAGTCTTTTCCTATTATTGCATAGTACTGTTGGCGCAAAGACAACAATTTTCACGACATATGCTGGCGATAATAAACCTGATTCTGGTTCTGAACCAGTCTGGCCTCTCTCCACTGATTTCTGTCATTATCAAGATATTTTTTGCCCACAGATCTGCAGCTCACTGGATTTTTTTGCACCATTGATGTTCAAGTTTCTCAGTACAGTATGTATGCATTATACAACCTTGAGATTCATCTCCATACGGGCAATCACAAAACAATGAAGCCTCAAAGGAACCCATTAAAAGAAAATAAGACCCGCAAGCACCCAATATGGAGAGAGAGAGAGAGAGGGAGAGGGAGAGGGAGAGGGAGAGGGAGAGGGAGAGAGAGAGAGAGAGAGAGAGAGGGGGGGAGAGAATGGGGAGGGGAGAGGGAAAGGGAGAGAGGGGGGGAGAAGAGGAGATTGAGAGGGGAAGAGGAGGGGGGGTGAGGGGGTGAGGGGGAGAGGGGGAGAGGGGAGAGAGAGGGAGAGGAAAGAGGTAGTGGGAGAGGGGAAGAGGGAGGGGAGAGGGGCAGGGGAGAGGGGGAGGGGGAGGGGAGGGAGGGAGAGGGAGAGGGAGAGGGAGAGAAATTATGCAATTAAAAGTAAGCAAATACATTCAGAACTGGAGCATGCACCACTAGCACTGGCAGCTCATTCCAAATGTAAAAGTTTCTCCTCATGTTCCCCTTAAACTTTTCACCTTTCACCTTTAACCCATGACCTCTGGTTGTCGTCCCACTGGAGCCGGCAACCGCCACAGTTCAGAGCAAAGCTGAGTAAACATTGCAAGCACAAACATGAGGAAATCTGCAGATGCTGGAAATTCAAACAACAACACACACAAAATGCTGGTGGAACGCAGCAGGCCGGGCAGCATCTATAGGGAGAAGCACAGTCGACGTTTCGGGCCGAGACCCTGTAAACTCTCGAGCGGGGCTTCCCAACCTGGGGTGCATGGACCCGTCGGTTAATGGTGGGGGTCCATGGCATAAAAATGTTGGAAACTCCTACTCTAGAGACTGTTGTGCAAGAAAATCCGAGGAGATCAGCAGTTTCTGAGATACTCAAACCACCTCGCCTAGCACCAACAATCATTCCATGGTTAAAGTCCCTCAGATCAAACTTCTTTCCCGTTCTGATGTCTGGTCTGAACAACAACTGAACCTCTTGAAAATGTCGGCATGCTTTAATGAATTGAGTTGCTGCCATTTGATTGGCTGATTAGATTGTTGCATTAACGTTCAGGTGTATCTAATAAAGTACCTCTGAGCGTGTATCCATAAATAAAACTGATGGTCGATACATCCAAGCCAATGATATTTACCAAAGTATTATGTCAAAACAGAAAGAAAAGGTCAAGTTTTTGTACTGTACTGTTAGTTTACTCTGAAGTTATTGACATATTCAATTTCAAAGAAAAAGCCACAGAAAACGCAGAGCGAGAAGAACATCTGAGATAATCACTGAATAATTTGTTACACTTGTTCGCTGGGTGATTACCTTGGTTCCTTTGTGGATTTTGCAATGGATTGGTTTGCATATTCCGTTAAGACATCTGCCCTTAAAATCTCCTATGGCTTTTCTTTACATAAGATTCAGTGCTCGCCTGTCCTAGTGCTAAGCAATCAAACAGGGCTGGCTGCTCAAGAAGAAGTTTAATTAGAACACCAGACAAGGTGGTCAATATTTTCCTTTGGTGTGTGGTTTAACCTTTTATTAGCCTTACGGATTGTTCTCCCGCTTTGATTTGCTTGTGCGCGAAGACTCCTGCGTTTTTCTCTGTATCTACTTCAACGCTGTTCACCGGTCGGCAGGACGCTCCCTGGCTTGGAGGGCGTGTGCTGACAGGGAAGATGGACACACTTGGGCAGCTTTCTCCAGAAGCTAAGTGGAGATCTGATGGAGGTTTAAACGATAATGAGAGGCCTAGACAGGGTGGACGGGGGGGGATATCTGTTCCCCTGGGCTGGAATGTCTAATAGTGGAGAGCATGAGGGAGGGTAGGTTTGGGGGGGGGGATGTGAGGGGCAAGTTTTTCACTCAGAGAGTAGTGGATGCCTGGAATGCACTGCCTGGTTTGGTGGTAGGGGATAATACGTTAAAGCCTCTTAAAAGACATTTGGATAGGCACATGGATGTGAGGAGGATGGAGGGATATGGACATGGTGTAGGTAGGAGGCATTAATGTTTGGGTGTTTTTGATTTACTTTTTAGCTGGTTCAGCACAACATTGTGGGCTGAATGGCCTGTTCCTGTGCTGTATTGTTCAATGTTCTATGTATGCTGCCTTACTTTTGTTTTCTACATATTTGTTAAAGGTGCTACATAAATTCAGGCTCCTGTTGCCCTTCTGATTTATCTGCCATTACTCAGCCCAGAAAACAGTTAGCGTAACACTATTACAACGCCAGCGACCTGGGTTCAATTCCCACCACTGCCTGTAATGAGCTTGTAAGGGTAGGTCATACACAGTGAACAGCAGGGCATTGCGGTAGAACAAAGGGATCTGGGAATACAGGTCCATAATTTGTTGAAAGTGGCGTCACAGGTAGATAGGGTCATAAAGAAAGCTTTTAGCACATTGGCCTTCATAAATCAAAGTACTGAGTACAGGAGATGGGATGTCATGTTGAAATTATATAAGACATTGATGAGGCCTAATTTGGAGTACTGTGTGCAGTTTTGGCCTCTTTCCTACAGAAAAGATGTAAATAAGGTTGAAAGATTACAGAGAAAATTTACAAGGATGTTACCGGGTCTGGAAGACCTGAATTATAAGGAAAAATTGAATAGGTTAGGTCTTTATTTTTTGGAGTGTAGAATATTGAGAGGAGATTTGATCGAGGTATACAAAATTATGAGGGGTATACACAGGGAAAATGCAAGCTTTTTTCTTTGAGATTGGGAGGTCATGGGTTAAAAGTGAAAAGTGAGAATTGTCAGGTGGTGAGAGTGTGGAATGAGCTGCCAGCACAAATGGGGCATGTGAGCTCGATTTCAACACTTAAGAGAAGTTTGGATCGGTACATGGATGGTAGGGGTATGGAGGGCTGTGGTCCCGGAGCAGGTTGATGGGAGTAGGCAGTTTAAATGGTTCAGCATGGACTAGATGGGCCGAAGGGCCTGTACTCTTTGTTGACTCTATGACTCTATTCATCTGCTATTACTCAGCCCAGAATGTGAAGCGGTTAGCATAATGTTGTCACAGT
Organism: Hypanus sabinus; assembly: GCF_030144855.1. Taxonomy (NCBI): domain Eukaryota; kingdom Metazoa; phylum Chordata; class Chondrichthyes; order Myliobatiformes; family Dasyatidae; genus Hypanus; species Hypanus sabinus. The sequence continues at coordinate 10,087,419 of NC_082729.1, read as the reverse complement.
GTTGGTGACCTGGGTGCAGTTCCTGCTGCTGTCTGTAAGGTGTTTGTATGTTTCTCCCTGTGATCGTGCGGGCTTCTTCTGGGTGCTCTGGTTTTTGCCAATATGACCACTGGTGGCCTCTTGCTATAAAGCATTGGGCTTCTCGAGTTCCTGTTTTTTCTAATTGTCTTAACGAGAGTCGTTAAGGCCTGGTGGTTTCCGTTTAATCTGGTCAAGTTAATTGTGACTGGCAAGGGTTTTCTGCAGTTTATGATTATTTAGGGGGGCTCACGTTTAGCGCTTGAGTGGAGTCCTTGTGTTTGTGCGGAGAATGATGCGTCTCGCGGCGTCGCTTGGTCGTGTCACCGATGCTCAGCTGGTATTCCTGGGTCTAATCTCGTTTCCCTCCTGTCATGGGGGCCTCTGCCATTCCTCTGCATCCTGGGCTGAGTACTGTATTTGTTGATGCGGAGCATAGAGCGAGTCTGGCAGGAGCGTGGGACGTTGGGAATGGCGAGGGCGGAGCACCGCGGGAGGGGTGTGAGAGAATGAGTGCTGGGGCAGGGAGTGGTGCAGGTATGGTCCCACCCAGCCCTGAGACACCAGGCAAGGCTGATTCCAAACAATTGGTTTATTGATCATTACAGAATGTCTCTCGGGTGCTTCGCTCTCCCTCCCCCTTTTCTGAACCATGATTCCCCTCTACCTGTCCCCTTCCCACTAACACTCCACAATAGAGACCCAAATCAGAATGAGGTTTATCATCTCTCAAATATGTCATGAAATTTGTTTTTCTTTTGCAGCAGAACAGTGCAATACATAAAATTTCTGCAGGACTGTGCAAAAGTCTTAGGCTCCCTAGCTATTTGTACGTGCACAGTGCTGAAATTGACCATCATTTGTTCCCGTCAGTTGAGGGGCAATTAGGAAGAACATTAAAAGCTGCTACTTCTAGTGACAACCACGGATATGAATGAATAAAGGAAAAGAAGATCATCGTTTGATACAAATTTGTCCATTTCTTGCCATGTGAATAAATTATTCCAATCACCCTGAAATGTTTAATTCTTGCTAAAATGAACCCTTCATCGAGTTTTCACCAATGATGAAAAATCAGGATCTAAAAGTTTATTTTATATATCGGGATAATCTTTATCTTCTCTTCTGCTGATAATGTTTACTCTTTTCTAACTTCTCTGCGTTGACAAGTAGAATCAATGCTTTGTAGAATAAAAAAATCCTGCAGAGGCTGAAGATCTGAAATAAAATAGAAAATGATGGCAATAGCCATTAAGTCAGGCAGCATCTGTGGTTAATAACAAACAGGAATTAATGTTTTAGATCTAAAAACCAAAAAAGAATTCCCAGTGTTACCAGCTCTGTTGAAACATATTCGAAGTTAAATTCCCAGAGTTTCCAGCTCTAATGAAACATTTTCAAAGTAAATTCCCAAAGTTTCCAGCTCTAGCAAAGTATCTTCAAAATAAATATTCAGAATTTCCACCTCTAACAAAATATCTTCAGAGTAAACTCCCAATGTTTTCAGCTCTAACAAAACATCATCAAAGTAAATTCCCAGAGTTCCCAGCTCTAATGAAACATTTTCAAAGTAAATTCCCAAAGTTTCCAGCTCTAGCAAAGTATCTTCAAAATAAATATTCAGAATTTCCACCTCTAACAAAATATCTTCAGAGTAAACTCCCAATGTTTTCAGCTCTAACAAAACATCATCAAAGTAAATTCCCAGAGTTCCCAGCTCTAATGAAGCATCATCAAAGTAAATTCACAGTTTCCTGCTCTAATGAAGCATCTTCAAAGTAAATTCCCTGAGCTTCCAACTCCGATGAAACATCTGCAAAGTAAACATCTTCATACTGTGGTCTGTGTGAAAGCACCCACTGCAGTTTGGCCTTCATCAAACACCATCTGGAACAAAATGGCTCTCTTAGGAGAATTGGCCCTTCCTCCTTGGATCCACTCATTTGGACAAAGCACTTCTTGCAACAGGGACTCTTCTTCCAATGGCATAATTCGGCATCTTCCCTTGTGCCCTGCTCCGCTGCTCCCGCCAGAAGACCCCAACCAGACTACTATCCTGCCGAAAACTCTTCCCAACAGCTCTCTAGAACCCTGTCTCACGTCCCACAATCCTGTTGCCTGATGCAACATTCCTGAGTTGGATAACATGGCTCCTTATCTTTAGCTGAAGCCAAAACACTCTTTCCAATAGACCCCACTGTTTTTACAGAAAACTGCTAAAATAGCATAGCAGAAGAGATTTTAACCAGGGCACCACATATACTTTGATAGATAGATAGATGGATAGATATTTCATTGATCCTAAAGGAAATTACAGTGTCACAGTAGCACTACAAGTGCACAGATTTACAATTATTAGAAGAGAGTAAGAAAGAGTAAAAAATAAGTTACCACAAAAAGTCTAACAGAAGGGGTCATCACTTCCCGGCTATAGGTTGACTCATTATCGAGCCTAATGGCCGAGGGTAAGAATGACCTCATACACCGCTCTTTGGAGTAGTGCAGTTGTCTTAATCTCAGTTTTTTTACCTCTATATATGTAGTATCACATATATATATATATTTTTTATTATCAAGACGATCCGGGTATTCCCATGATTGTGTAGCCAAGTTTTCATCAAAGTCAATATATAAGTTTGCTGATGACACCACAATTGTAGGCCGTATCTTGGGTAATAATGAGTCTGAGTACAGAGAGGAAATTAAGAACCTGGTGGCATGGTGCGAAGACAATAACCTATCCCTCAACGTCAGCAAGACAAAGGAATTGGTTGTTGACTTCAGAAGGAGTAGCGGACCGCACGACCCCATCTATATCGGTGGTGCGCAGGTGGAACAAGTCAAAAGCTTTAAGTTCCTCGGGGTGAATATCACAAATGACCTGACTTGGTCTAACCAAGCAGAGTCCGCTGCCAAGAAGGCCCACCAGCGTCTTTACTTCCTGAGGAAGCTGAAGAAATTTTGCCTGTCTCCTAAAACCCTCACTAATTTTTATAGGTGCATCGTAGAAAGCATTTTTCTAGGGTGCATCACAACCTGATATTCCTGTCCAAGACTGGAAGAAGCTGCAGAAGATCGTGAACCTAGCCCAGCATATCAGACAAACCAATCTTCCGTCCTTGGACTCACTTTACACCACACGCTGTCAGAGCAGTGCTGCCAGGATAATCAAGGACACGACCCACCCAGCCAACACACTTTTTGTCCCTCTTCCCTCTGGGAGAAGGTTGAGGAGCATGAATATTCGTACGGCCAGATTTGGGAACAGCTTCTTTCCAACTGTGAAATGGATCCTTACCTGGATCTGGGCCGTACCTTCCAAATATCTGGCCCTGACTTGCACAACCTTACTTTCCTTTTTCTATTTTCTAATTATGATTTATAATTAAAATTTTTATTATATTTACTTTGATTTGTACTTCAGGGAGCGCAAAGCGCGGAATCAAATATCGCTGTGATGATTGTACACTCTAGTATCAATTGTTTGGTGACAATAAAGTACTTGTATTTGTATTTCATTGTGCTGCTGCCATAAAGTTAACAAATTTTACGACATACGCTGGCGATATTAAATCCGATTCTGATTCTAACTCTTTTTGTAGGTGCATGTGTGTGTCTATAGTATGTGTGTGATTGTGTGTAAGTGTGTGGGTGTTTGTGTGAAAGCCTATTTCTGTACTCTTTCAGGAAGTATTCTGGTAGTGGACTCCGCACTGCCACTGGCAGAGTCTGCATAAGGGGCTGCTTCGTGCAGAGAACATCTAACAAAGTTCATTGTTCAAAGTAAATTTATTATCAAAGTACACGTGTGTTACCGTATACAACCCCGAGATCCATTTTCTTGTGGGCAGTCACAGTAAACACAAGAAGGACAATGGAATCAATAAAAGGATGCACCCAACAAGGCCGACAACGGCCAATGTGCAAAACAAAATAATAATAATAAATAAAACATGTAATAAATATTGAGAACATTTGGTTCAAGGATTTGTTGGCTGAGGGGTAGTAACTCTTCCTGAACCTGGTGGTGAGAGTCCTGAGGCTCCTGTACCACCTTCCTGATGGCCGCAGCGAGGAGAGAGCATGTCCGGTGGTGGGGGTTTCCCGATGATGGATGCTGCTTTCCTGCGACAGCATTTCGTGTAGATGTGTTCAATGGTTTGGAGGGCTTTACCTATGATCTTGGGCTGTATCCACGACTTATTGTAGAATTTTCCGTTCAAGGACATTGGTGTTTCCATACCATGCTGTGCTGCAGCCAGTCAATGAGACACTTGGGTGTTCAACCAGTCTGCACAAGACAATAAACTGTGCAAATGCAAAAAAGAAAGAAATGATAATAATAACAATTAAATTAGCAATAAACATCAAGAACACGAAGAGTGCTTGAAAGGGAGTTCATAGGTTGTGGGAACATTTCAATGATGGGGCAAGTGAAGATGTATGAAGTTATCCCCTTTGGTTCAAGAGCCTGATGGCTGAGGGGTAGTAACTGTTCCTGAATCTGGTGGTGTGAGTCCTGAGGCTCCTGTACTTTCTTCTTGATTGAAGATTCTCACTATCTGGACCACGCCTTCTTCTCACAGCTAGCATCAGGTAGGGGGTACAGAAACCTGAAGTCTCACACCACCAGGTTCAAGAACAGCTACTTCTCTTCAATCATTCGGGTTTTGAGCCGACTGGCGCCATCTTAATCGTTACCTCAGTTTAGTGACACTATGCCCAGCCCACTTTGATCACTTTGCACTAAAATGGACTTCTAAAAATTCTAATTGTATTCTTTCCATAAGACCATCACCAGCTGGTAGTGTAGTGGCATCAGCACTGGACTTTGGGGCGAGAGGTCTAGAGTTCGAATCCGGCCGGCTCACTTGCACGCTCTCCATCCGTGCCGGGGTTGAGTGTGGAGCTAGCAAATCGACTTTGTAAAAAAAAACCTGGAGATGGGTGGTCTTCGTCAGGTTTCACGACATGCTGTACGATGAGCAATAACCAAAAAGATCAGCGCAAAAAGCTTTTCATGACGACTCCACCAGGACTCCGCACACACACACACACACACACACGCACACACACGCACACACACACACACACCACACACACACACACACACACACACACACACACACACACACACACACATACACACGCACGCACGCACACACACACACACGCACACAATATAGATATAGAAGCAGAATTAGGCCATTTGGCCCATCGCGTCTGCTCCGTCATTTCATCACGGCTGATCCATTTTCCCTCTCAGCCCCAATCTCCTGCCTTCTCCCCATATCCCTTCATGCCCTGGCCAATCAAGAATCTATAAAGCTCTGCCTTAAATACACTCAATGACTTGGCCTCCACAGCCACCTGTGGTAACAAATACACCACAGATACACCACTCTCTAGCAAAAGAAATTCGTCCTCATCTCTGTTCTGAAAGGACACCCCTCTACTCTGAGGCAGTGCCTTCTGGTCTTAGGCATCTTCCACCACAGGAAATATCCTCTCCACATCCATTCTATCAAGACCTTTCAATATTTGGAGATCAATTCTTCTGAATTCTTCTGAGTGGAGGTCTAGAGCCATCAAATGCTTCTCATATGACAAGACTTTCAATCCAAAATCATTTTCATGAAACTCCTTTGAACTCCTTGTCGTAAAAATCATATACAATATATGTTTAATTTATGTTTTTCTTGTGAATGATGCTTATCTGGTGCCATGTGCCTGTGATGCTGCTACAAGTAAGTTTTTCATAGCACCTGTGCATGCATGCACCCATGGATATGATCTTCCCCCTTCTTTCTCAGTCCTGAAAAGGGATTTCCATAGATACTGCCTGACCTGCTGAGTTCCTCCAGCATTTTGTACGTGTTGCATATTACAATAAACTTGACTGTGAATTATTGTCATGTACCAGCCTACAGGCAAGTTGATAATCTGACTCACTTCCTGCCTCGTAAATGGCTGTAAAATATTCTGTTGCAAAGAAGAGCAGCTTGTTAACCTTCTTATCATATATTTCTTGTCAGAGTCACCTTTTGTAGAGACCTTGTGTACAGATAACCCTGCACCTAGGACTACTTGATTGCATACATCCAGTCTATGTATACAACCTTGTTTTTATATATATATATATATATATACATCCAGTCTATGTATACAACCTTGTTTATATATATATATGTATGGCCAAAGCTCATTCCTGATTAGTCAGGGCATAGAAGGATATGGGGAGAAGGCAGAAGACTGGGGCTGAAATGGAAAATGGATCAGCTTTGATGAAATGGTGGAGCAGACTCGATGAGCCAAATTCTGCTCCTATATCTTATGGTCAAATAAAGTTCAAAGTACAAATGGTTTGTACATTTATTATCAAAGCATGTATACATTATACAGCAAACACAAGGAAATCTGCAGATGCTGGAAATTCAAACAACACACACAAAATGCTGGTGGAACACAGCAGGCCAGGCAGCAAACACAAGGAAATCTGCAGATGCTCCATAGATGCTGCCTGGCCTGCTGAGTTCCTGCAGCATTTTATGTGTGTTGCTTTGGATTTCCAGCATCCTGTGGTGAACTACATATACCTGTCTGGACTCGCCCCCATTGCTGACTGCTCCTGTGGCTCCTCCCTATATCTGGCCTCACGTCTCCAAGTGATGGTGCATCACATCCTCAGACTTTCTTGTGTTTATGAATACAGTCTTGTTTAGCCTTAATGAGGGAAATTCAGGAGAGCAGTAGGGAACCCTTCTTGAAGTCTGTCCCATAATATGACAAAAGTGTATAAACTTCGAATTATTACACTACAAGGCTCCTCCTCAGAGAGAGTTAAATGCACCAAGTTCCTGGGAGCTCACATCACGATGACCTCACCTGGTCCCTCAATATCAGCTCCCTAATGAAAAGGCTCAGCAGCGTCTCCACTTTCTGAGGAGACTGTGGCAAATGAGGTTCCTGCCTCTCCCCACCTCCAATCTTAACTGAATTTTAAAGGAGCACCCTGGAGAACGTCCTGACAATTTGCAACTCCGTCTGGTACGGGAGTAGCTGAACATCGGACCAGAAGTCCCTACAAAGGACTACGAGAATGGCTGAGAGGATCGTAGGGGGTCTCCCGACCATCACAGATAAAAGCCGCTTTTAACCGGATCAATGTCTCGGTGAGCAGATGAAGAACTACGACTGCACACAGTTCCGGTCACCCCTCTTTGGGAAGGATGCTGAGGCTTTGGAGAGAGTGCAGAAGAGGTTTGCCAGGATGCTGTCTGGTTCAGAGGGAATGCGCTATCACGAGAGGCTGGACAAACCCGGGTTGTTTTGTTCGGAGCGCCGGAGGCTGAGGGGAGATCTGATAGAGGTTCACAAGATTATGGGAAGCATGGATAGAGTGGACAGAGGGTAACGCTTTCTCAGGGTTGAAATGAGAAATACCAGAGGGCATGCATCGAAGGTGAGATGGGGGTCGGTTCAAAGGGGATGTGAGAGGCAATTCTTTTTTACGCAGAGGGTGCTGGATTCCTGGAATGCACTGCCCAGTATGGCGGTAGAGGCGAATACATTTGAGGCATCGGTTTGCTTTTAAGCTGGTTCAGCACAACATTGTGGGCTGAATGGCCTGTTCCTGTGCTGTACTGTTGTACATCCATTGTTCTATGTTCATCTCCAGAAGCAGAATCAGGTTTATTATCACTGGCATGTGACGTGAAATTTGTTAACTTAGCAGCAGCAGTTCAATGCAATACATAATCTAGCAGCGAGAGAAAAAAAACAATAATATATAAACAAGTAAATCTATTATGTATATTGAATAGATTTTTTAAAAATGTGCAAAAAACAGAAATACTGTATATTAAAAAAAGTGAGGTAGTGTCCAAAGCTTCAATGTCCATTTAGGAATCGGATGGCAGGGGGGAAGAAGCTGTTCCTGAATCGCTGAGTGTGTGCCTTTAGGCTTCTGTACCTCCTCCCTGATGGTAACAGTGAGAAAAGGGCATGTCCTGGGTGCTGGAGGTCCTTAATAATGGACGCTGCCTTTCTGAGACACCGCTCCCTGAAGATGTCCTGAGTACTTTGTAGGCTAGTGTCCAAGAAGGAGCTGACTAGATTTACAACCTTCTGCAGCTTCTTTCGTTCCCGTGCAGTAGCCCCTCCACACCAGACAGTGATGCAGCCTGTCAGAATTCTCTCCACGGTACAACAATAGAAGTTTTTGAGTGTATTTGTTGACATGCCAAATCTCTTCAAACTCTGAATGAAGTATAACCCCTGTCTTGCCTTCATTATGATTACATTAATATGTTGGGACCAGGTTAGGTCCTCAGAGATCTTGACACCCAGGAACTTGAAGCTGCTCACTCTTTCCACTTCTGATTCCTCTATGAGGAGTGAGCTGATCCTGAAGACTCCACAAGTTGTGACAATCCGAGACCAACTTTCTGCATTAGTCTCCTTTTCCAACTAAAATAAGACAGAGAGAGAGGCTACAGATTCTTATCAGAGGCAGGGCTAAGATGGCGCCAAATGGCTGCTTCTTCAAGCTCATCTGTGGAAACAGTTTAAATTCCTCTCTTTAATCTTTCTTTCTAGCTTTTCAAGGTGGCTGGCGTCCTTTTGAAGTCCGCGATCTGCAGCGTACTCAAACTGTGGTTTTTCACAAACAAGAGAAAATCTGCAGATGCTGGAAATTCAAACACCAAAATGCTGGCGGAACTCAACAGGCCTGGCAGCATCTGTGGAAAAGAGTGGAGTCGATGTTTTGGGCCGAGACCCTTCATCAGGTCTGGAGTGAAAGGATGAGGTCAGAGTAAGAAGGTGGGGGAGGGGAGGAAGAAGTACAAGGTGGCAGGTGATAGGCGAAATCAGGAGGGGTGTTGTAAAGAGCTGGGAAGTTGATTGGTGGAAGAGATAAAGGGCTGGAGAAGAGGAAATCTGATAGGAGAAGACAGAAGGCCATGGAGGAAAGGGAAGGGTGGAGGATCACCTGAGGGAGGTGATGGGCAGGTAAGGAGATGAGGTGAGAGAGGGAAACAGGACTGGGGAATGGTGAAGGAGAGAGCGGGAGGGAAATCACTGGAAGTTCGAGAAATCGATGTCCATGCCGTCAGGTTGGAGGCTACCCAGACAGAATACAAGGCGTTACTCCTCCAACCTGCGTGTGGCCTCAGAGGTTGTCTGCCTGGCATCAGTTGTCACAAAACCAGAACTAGTGATGTGCACCAGTTGCTCCCACAGGTTCATGTGACCCTAATCGGGGGGACTAAGCAGGAGCTACACCTTGTTCAAGGGAGTCCTCCAGGCTAGCGGAGGGAAGGAGTGCCTTACACCTCCTTAAGTAGAAACGTATCTCCAACCCACCAACCTATATTCTAGTCCTCTCAAAATGAATGTTAATATTTCTTTAGTAATTGTTCCAAGTGGTACGACTTGAATTTCAGCATTTATACTCCTTCTTCTTGCAAATAAATACCATTTAACCCCCTAATTAATTTCTACCCCTGCATTTCATGTCCAACTGTACACTGAGACCTCTATATAATAGTGTTCTGGTCCCTTGCCTCGGAAGCATCTGCTTCCATTTTGTGGTTTTTTAAGACTCTATGATATCTGCTTTCTATTCTTCCAACCAAAGTGGATAACCTCACTTTCCCCCACAGTATTTCAGAGTGCTGATCTCTCCGCCCCATTTCCGTTAATTCAAATGGTTCATTTTAATATCAAGGAACGTATATGGTATACAACCTGAAGTTCTTAATCTACACAGACAAGAAGCCCCAAAGAATGAATGATAGAAATGTCAAAGCCCCAAAGCCTCCCGACCCCCTCCTATCCGCAAGAGGCAGCAGAAGCATTAACCCTCCCTTCACTTGCACCAGAAATTTCACCAACCTCCCCCCCCCCACCATGTGTGCAATAGCAAAAGCCCCCCCCCCCAAAGAGACCTTGATCTAAAGTCCAACAAAAGCTACAGTCCATAACCCGGCACTGTGGTATCTCCGACAGGTTCTCTGCGTCGAGGGAGAGAACGATCGCTTCTGCAACAAGTGTGGAGACCAGCAACTCGCTGTACCGATGTTACAATCTCCCCTGTTGTTGCCCCGATTCAAGGACCGACAGGCCCTCGCGCTCCATCAAATGTGAATATTATAGAGGGGGCTAACTTCCTGTGGACGAAGAACAAAAGATTGCTACAAAACTGTAATTTATAAGTAGGCAAATTCACCCGTTGTTGTCTTTAGTTTTGGTGGTATCTCTCTCTAGAGTTAGATACCTGTGACAGTGAAATTACCCTCTTCCACGCAGGAGAGAAGCAATAGAGTTGGAGTGCTCCACTGGGGGTGATGTGATGTGCCGCCCAAGCTGGAGTTGGTGCTGCCCTCTAGAGTTCCCTTGGCTGAAGACAAGCTGTATTGTGTTTGCCTGCAGACTGTTGCAACGTTCATGGACTCAGGGACTTTGGCTGCAGTTTTTTGTGTGACTGTGTTTTACTGACAATTTATACTGCACGTGCTATATGTGCCTTATGCTGTGTATGACTGTCAATACTATGCTTTGCACCTTGGCCTCCGAGTAACACTATTTTGTTTGGCTTGATTTCAGAATCAGAATATCACTGGAAATTTGCTGTTGCGTGGCAGCAATACATTGCAATACATAATAATAAAAGGTGTAAATTACAGTAAGAACTATATATATTAAAATATTAAATTAAATAAATAGCGCACAAAGAGAAGAAACAAAAGTAGTGAGGTTGTATTCATGGGTTCAAAGTCCACTTAGAAATTAGACGGTAGTGGGGAGGAAGAAGCTGTTCCTGAATCGTTGAGTGTGTGTCTTCAGGCTCCTGTACCTCCTCCCTGATGGCAGAGGGGTAGAAGCTGTTCCTGAATCGCTGAGTGTGTGTCTTCAGGCTCCTGTACCTCCTCCCTGATGGCAGAGGGGAAGAAGCTGTTCCTGAATCGCTGAGTGTGTGTCTTCAGGCTCCTGTACCTCCTCCCTGATGGCAGAGCGGAAGAAGCTGTTCCTGAATCGTTGAGTGTGTGTCTTCAGGCTCCTGTACCTCCTCCCTGATGGCAGAGGGGAAGAAGCTGTTCCTGAATCACTGAGTGTGTGCCTTCAGGCTCCTGTACCTCCTCCCTGATGGCAGAGGGGTAGAAGCTGTTCCTGAATCGCTGAGTGTGTGCCTTCAGGCTCCTGTACCTCCTCCCCGATGGCAGAGGGGAAGAAGCTGTTCTTGAATCACTGAGTGTGTGCCTTCAGGCTCCTGTACCTCCTCCCTGATGGCAGAGGGGTAGAAGCTGTTCCTGAATCGCTGAGTGTGTGCCTTCAGGCTCCTGTACCTCCTCCCCGATGGCAGAGGGGAAGAAGCTGTTCTTGAATCACTGAGTGTGTGCCTTCAGGCTCCTGTACCTCCTCCCTGATGGCACAGGGGTAGAAGCTGTTCCTGAATCGCTGAGTGTGTGTCTTCAGGCTCCTGTACCTCCTCCCTGAGGGCAGAGGGGAAGAAGCTGTTCCTGAATCGCTGAGTGTGTGCTTTCAGGCTCCTGTACCTCCTCCCTGATGGCGGAGGGGAAGAAGCTGTTCCTGAATCGTTGAGTGTGTGTCTTCAGGCTCCTGTACCTCCTCCCTGATGGCAGAGGGGAAGAAGCTGTTCCTGAATCGCTGAGTGTGTGTCTTCAGGCTCCTGTACCTCCTCCCTGAGGGCAGAGGGGAAGAAGCTGTTCCTGAATCGCTGAGTGTGTGTCTTCAGGCTCCTGTACCTCCTCCCTGAGGGCAGAGGGGAAGAAGCTGTTCCTGAATCGTTGAGTGTGTGCTTTCAGGCTCCTGTACCTCCTCCCTGATGGCAGAGGGGAAGAAGCTGTTCCTGAATCGCTGAGTGTGTGCTTTCAGGCTCCTGTACCTCCTCCCTGATGGTAACAATGAGAAACGGGCATGTCCTGGGTGATGGGGGCCCTTAAAGATGGATGTCACCTTTTTTGAGGCATCGCTCCTTGAAGATGTTTTGGATGTTGAGGAGGCTGGTGTCCTTGATGGAGCTGATTGATTTCGTGACTCTCTGCAGCTTATTTCAATCCTGTGCAAAAAAAAAATCCAAAGAAGCTGCAGAAAGTTGTGGGTATTCATGTACGGTTGAATGACAATTAAACTTGAACTTTCTGTATGCGGAAGTCAATTCAATGTCAAAAGAAATGTGTGCATTGCTTTGACATTGCCTTCAAAAGCTCCAGTGCATTCAAACAATTTATAAGCAACAGAACTGACAAAAAAATGGACATAAATGCACCATTTGTCAAATAAATTGGATGTGCAACATTTTACAGTATGTAAGTCATATTTAATTTAATTTGATTGGAAATAATTTTGATTTATCCCATATATAAGAATGCAAATACAGGCGATCATAATGGTGGGACTGCTAACTAAATGGGCAAATATTACATTAATCTTCATCATAGCTTCAGAAAGCAAAACCTCTTGGTTCAATCATCTTTGGTTTGCTTCTTTTGAAAAAAATTTCACGTTTCCTTTCAACACCTTACAATTCCCTTTAAGAGACATGGGAGCGGATGGTATAAAGAAGACTATTTTGAAAGGATGGCACCGAGACGCAGTTAGAAAAGTTGTTGACCCAGACGTTCTCATTTCTCCCCCACTCCCATCGAGCAAAAGACCATAAGACAAAGGAGCAGAATTAGGCCAGTTGGCCCATCGAGTCTGCTTCACCATTCTATTATGACTGATTATTATCCCCCTCAATCCCATTCTCCTGCTTTCTCTCCGTAACATTTGATACCCTACTGATCAAGGACCTACCTACCTTTGCCTTAAATATACCTAATGATGCCCTCAACAACCATCTGTGGCAATGAATTCCACAGCTTCACCATCCTCTGGTTAAAGAAATTCCTCCTCACTTCTGCCCTTGCATTCTGAGGCTGTGCCCTCTGGTCCAAGACTCTCTCAAGGTAGGAATCATCCTCACCACGTCTGCTCCGTCATGGCCTTTCAATATTTGATAAATTTAAACAAAATCCCCCTCATTCTTCTAAACTCCTGAGAGTAAGACATGTACTCCAGGCCCAAAAATTGTTTCTATCCCGTTGTGTCACCAGAGAGATGCAACTGGTAGATATGAAGTAGACTTTTATCCGACTAAAAGAGACACACACAGCAGGCATCACTTAGAGATCCTTTCAGACGTAAGGTCTGCTCAACCCAACATTACATGACATTTTATTTGCTAAAGATCAAAGGACAATTCTGTATTTACAATCTATCTACAAAGCTTCCTTTGAATTACGTACAACTTTCACACCCCCTTCTTCGCACCCACACTACACAGACTTAAATGAAAGTTAAATCAGCATTGTCTGGTTTTCCAATTGATTGCAGTTTATGGGACCCATCGTCCAGAGCTGCATTTTAAATTTAGCCGACAGTCCATATTCAGATCTGAAGGTTGGAGGCTGAAGTTAATCGTTAATATTTTTCTATCTGTCCTAACCCTAAAAAATGCCCTAATGTTGATTTACCAATCTCCCTTTTTGTGGCCTTTGTAATTTGTTAGCCCACCTGTACTGTATTTTCTCTGTTTATATAACATTACTATATTCAACATTCTAATTTCTATTTACTCCCTGGATATGCTTATGTAGGTCATGGTTTACCTAGATGGCATGGAAAACAGCAGTTTACACACCATCTTGGTACACATGTCAATGATAAATCCATATCAACCAAAGCAGTACACGCAAAATGCTGTAAGGACTCAACTAGTCAGGCAGCATCCATAGAAATGAATAAACAGTCAACACTTCAGGCTGAGACCCTTCACCAGGACTGAAAAGGAAGGGGGAAGATGCCAGAATAAAAAGGTGGAGGGGAGGGGAAGGAGGATGGTTGGAAGGTGATAGGTGAAGCCAGGTGGGTGGGAAAGATAAAGGGCTGGAGAGGAAGGATGGGAGAAGGGAGTGGACCATAGGAGAAAAGGGAGGGGACCTGGAGGGATGTGATAGGCAGGCGAGAAGAGGTAAAAGGCCAGAATGGGGAATAGAAAAAGAGGGGAGTGGGAAAGGGAAAATTTTTACTGGAAGGAGAAATCGATATTTATGCTACACCTGGGTCTCTTGAAGGGATAAGTGCCGTGAGGAATGAATGGACAAGTGAATGGTGGAAGGAATGATGCCATTAAAAACGGGGGAGGGAGGTAAAGATGTATTTGGTGGTGGGATCTCTTCAGAGATGGCAGAAGTTGTGGAGGTTGATACGTTGAATGCGTAAGCTCATGGGGAGGTAGGTTGGGTCAAAAGGAACTCTATCATTGTTAAGGTGGTGGGAAGATGGGGTGAGGGTAGTATCAGTAGTGGAGGAAGTGAAACCAATACCAAGAGGTGTAGGAGACCCAGTTTCCCTAAGACCATAAAGCATAGGAGTAGAATTAGGCCATTCGGCCCATCAGGTCTGCTCCTCTATTCCGTCATGGCTGATTTATAAGCCATTGGGCATTGGTAGTGTAGTGGTTAGCACAATGCTTTACAGTACAGGCAACCCAGGGTTCATATCCCACCACTGCCTGTAAGGGGATGGTATACTCTCCCCGTGACCACATGGGTTTCCTCCGGGTGCTCCGGTTTCCTCCCACAGTCCAAAAATGCACCGGTTGGCAGGTTAATTGTGTCATTGTAACTGGTCCCGCGATTGGGCTAGAATTAAATCGGGGGATCACTGGGCGGCGTGGATCGAAGGGCTGGAAGGGCCTGTTCTGCGCTGTATCTCAATAAAGATTGCGATTAGACCAGAAGACCATAAGACACAGGAGCAGTTTTCGGCTACTCAGCCTATCATGATTCAGCCCATGATGTCTCCTCCGCCATTCCATCATTGCAGATTTATTATCCCTCTCAACCCCTTTCTCCTGCCTTCGCCCCATAATCTTTGATGGCCTCACTAATCAAGAACCTATCCATCCCTGCTTTAAATATATCCAATGACTTGGCCTCCACAGCTGTCTGTGGCAATGAATTCCACAGATCCACCACCCTCTGGCTAAAGAAATTCCTCCTCATCTCTGTTCTAAAGGGACATCCTATTCTGAGGCTCTGATCCTTGGTCATAGACTCACCCACTATTGGAAACATCCCCTCTTTGTCCACTTTACCTAGGACAGTCAATATTCTGTAAGTTTCAATGAGTTGCTCCCTCAATCTTCTAAACTCAAAAGTTTCAAAGATTGAAAGTACATTTATTATTAAAGTATGTATACTGAATACAACTGTGAGATTCGTCCTCCCACAGGCAGCCACAAAGTAAAGAAACTCTTCACCTCTGTTCCAAAACAGTTGGTTTAGAACCTGGATTCAGACTGAACAAATGTTTGATCCTGATCTCTGGTGCTCTCTGTGCGGAGTATGTAGGATCTCCTTTTGACTTACTCTTTGGTCCTTTAGGTTCTACCCACATCCCAAAGACGTGCTGTTTGGATGATTAACCATTGTAAATTACCCTTTCATGGCAGGAGAATCGCTGGAAGTTGATGGGAATGCAGAATGCTGAAGTACATCCTGGGATGCATTGGGACACAAGATCAGTCGTGTAACCTGAGTCATTCAATGTTTTGTGTCTTTCAATATTAGACACTTTCGCCCAGGTGACCCACTCAGGGTTGATCAGGCCTGTCTTGTGTCCCAGCAGCAATGGTCTACAGGTCTACACCACTTGATCCATAGCCATCTGGAGGCTTGCTCAGCAGCCTCTGTGACGGTCCTGATGGCTCTTTTTAAAGGTAAAAGAGAGAGTAAGTTTTGCACAGCGAGACCTCTACGCCCCACCTCCAAAGGCTCACATTGTTTCCTCTAACCCTGTCTCTACCAGCTCCTGGTATTTGAACTTTTTACATTCAAAGGCCTTCTCAGTCCAGTCTTCCCAGGGGACTGTCAGTTCTACCATGACTACCTGCTTTGAAGTGTCTGACAGAATGACCATGTCAGGCCTCAGAGAAGGTGATTTGATGAAGTCAGGGAACTTTGAATGCTTGCCAGCTTTCGATCGGCTTTCAGTTGCCATTCAGACGCTGTGGCGATCAAGCCTGCTGGTGACCTGGGCTGAGGTTGTGGTTGGTGTCCATATTTGGCAAAGGCTTTGGGCTCTCTGGGTTTGGTGGAGGTCCCTACTGTCGGTAATGTCCGAGGAGATTCTTTCTTCTACTGCTGTCAGCACCTGGTCATGGCGCCAGAAAGTTAGTCAAAAGGAAGTAAATGGGGGAATGGGATTGATAGGAGGGAGCTAAAGATGGCGCTAGAGGACAACTTCTTCCAGTCCAAACAACAACACACACAAAATGCTGGTGGAACTCAGCAGGCCAGGCAGCATCTACAGGGAGAAGCGCAGTTGAAGTTTCATGCCAAGAAGTCAGTCCTGACGAAGGGTCTCAGCCCCAAACGTCGACAGCGCTTCTCCCTGTAGATGCTGCCTGGCCTGCTGTGTTCCACCAGCATTTTGTGTGTGTTGTTGTTTGAATTTCCAGCATCTGCAGATTTCCTCGTGTTTGCTCTTCCAGTCCATCCTCTTTAATATCTTTTCTTTCCTTTTCAAGGTGGTTGGGATCCTGTCAGAGTTTGTGATCTACAGGTGCACTGCTGTTCCTCATGTCGGTGGTTTCCTCCTCTTGGAGCTCGCTGAGCTTTAGTTTGCGGTATCTCCAGGAGTGGCCGGGAAGACCTGCGCCTTTGGAGTGCGGCCTGGTGGACAGCTCAATTTCTGGCCGATGCGACAGACCGAAGCATCGCGGGAGATCGGAGCTTCGAGGCGGCGGTGCGTGCGCTGTCGGAACAAGCGACGCTGCAGACCGCAACATTGAAGCAGCGAGTTGTCGGCCTCCCCTCTTGCTGTGGCAGGAGCGATACCCCTCTCTCCTGGGCGACGTTGAAGTGTTGGGATGGACAGGTTGTGTTTCTGATGGACTCTAGATCATGACCTCTGGGGGCTTTGCCATTGGTTGCCTGGTGGTGACCGGGTGGGGGGGGGTTTGCTTTTGCTGAAGTAATTGGGGGGGAGGGTTGATGCTTTTGCTGCTGCTTGTGCGTAGGAGGAGGGTGGGGGGGCTTCAGGGTTCAAACCTTCTCTGTCGTTCATTTTTTGGTGTTTTTCTTCTGTTTTCTGGATGTCTGTGAAGAGTATGAATTTCAGGTTGTATACATTCTTTGACCATTGAACCACAGAATTATCGATAGGATTTCACCAAAAGCCATTAAAATCCTGAAGGGCTGAGAGGCTTCCTTCTCTGACATAAAAGAATGGGATAGAGTTTGCTTCTCAGATCAACCTGAAAATTTGCTCCTTAACATTTTCAATTGCAATAAATTTTGTAAATGCAGTTTTATAGCTAAGTCAGTGAACTTGAGAAACGAGATATGCAAAAACTTTCAGTGATTAATGTTCTGCCTTTTAAATCTGTTGTAAAAATAATTTAATGACTCAAAGTGTATTTTCCAAGAAATAAAGAAGAAAAACTTAATATTTTTGTGAAACGCAATATAATTATAGTTATTGAGCACCAGTTTTTTCCTAATAAGTCAGTAATTGGGTTTAAAGGGAATATTTTTGACCCCATTCACTTTGTATTTCTTGACTAAATAAACTTAATATGAATTACAATGCAAAATTTGCATCCATAAAGCATATAATTATGTCCTTTGTAAATCCCCCTTCGTTTCGCAGTGATTAATGTAACTTCAATCGGGACAGAGAAAAGTCAGAGTGGAGGAGGTTCGTGGCCCATCTACCTAAACCGAGAGTGAGGTTTGATCGATCTAAGCTCTGGGCTGATTTAGGAGGTTCGGGTATGGGCGGAAACATGTCCCGAAGTGTATTGACGCGACAGGGCCCGGGTCTCGGAACGACCTGATGTTTGGGAGGTTTAAACGCCGGGCTGGATGGACTGAAAAGGCCGGATGTTGGGACCGGCTCCGCGACGCTTTGCTCTGCTGCGTGACAAACTGAGCGTGAGGCCGTGGGCCTGCTCCGGCTGCTCCAGACTTCGTGTCTCAGGACTCACTTTCATCCTGTAAGCTGTTTGCTTGCTTTTATTGTCTGTACAGTTTTTCTTTGCACATTGCGTGTTTGTTCATCTTTTTTCTAATGGGTTCTTTAGGGTTTCTTGTTTTGTTGCTGCCAGTAAGGAGATGAATCTCAAGGTTGTATATAGCATACATACTTTGATAATAAATATACTTTGAACTTTAAACTTGCTGTTATGGAAGGAATTAAGCTGCTTCCTTTGCTCACGGTCAGATTCCTAAAGCATGGATAAAATCAGGGCAATTTAAGCAGGCCTTACTTTTGTCTGTTAAGGGAGGAATGTTATTGATGCACGTGGCAGGTGGGCACACATGAAGAACGAAGGATATCACCGGCTGGCACTGTAGTGCTCTCGCTGCACCACACTGAAGGGCCTACCCAGGCCTGCTCACGCCCTTCAGTGAGGCTTGAACTTACAATCTTCAGACAGGCGCAATCCTGACACAGGTGGAGCCAGGTGCGATGGTTTGCATTCTCTGTGCAGTCTGCTCTTTGCATGGACTGGCAGGGTGCAATATTTTGCGCAGAGTCAGACCATTAAGCTGTTAAAATGTTGCAAGGGCTACGCCCAGGAAAGATCCGTTGCAGTCAGGAATCAGCAGCCGGTATTTTTTGTCAGCATATCAAATGTCACAGTTTGTGGTAAGTCAAATGCTATTGTTATATTTTATACATTCACAGATTTTTAAATTGGATTATTAGCAACAAGAACAACTTAAGGTCAGTTGCCCTGTGAATATTTACTGACTCAGTCACGGTCCCACTAACTGTTGCCTCTCTGCCTCATTCACTACCACTCCACAGTCTCTCTTTCCTTGTGCATATATTTTCACCAGTAAAATCCTTTCAGCGTCTCAGTGGCTACCTTATCACTGTCTGTTTCACTGTCGATCCATAGTTCTCGCTTGGTTATTTCACTGTCTCTCTCCTTGTGCCTCTCTTACTATTTCTGTCTCTGACTCTCTCTCTCTCATTCTCTCTCAATCTCTCTCTCCCCCTCTCTCTTTCTCTCTCACTCATTCCCTCTCCTCTCTCTCTCCCCCATCTCTCTCTCTCACCCCCACTGTCTCTGTCACGTTTTGTAACTTCAAAGCATTAAACTAATTCAAAGGAAGACACAGGCGTCCAAAATGCTGGTCTAACTTTGAGTTTTAAGCAAGGAACAGGCATCTCCTGTGGTAGCATGATGACGTATGCAGTTCTTGTATTTATACATATAATCTGTAATGAATTATTTAAATGAAGAAGAATGCTTAATCAACCAATATATATACAAGATTACTCAAATATTATTGAAATATTAAATATGCAAGTCTCTCTCCATCTCCACCTTCTCCTCCACTATCTCCCCAGCTATCTCCCTCACAATTTCCCCACTCTCACCACTGCCTTTCTTCTGACAGCCCCACTGTCTCTCTTTTTGCCCTCTGCCTCTCGCCACTCTCTTCCCCATGTCTCCCTACCGTCTCCCCCGTGTCTCCCCACTATCTGCTTCACATCGTCTCCCACCGTCTCTCCATTCTTTGTCCATTCCCTTGCCCTTCGTACCCCCTTGCTGTCTCTCCGTTGTCTGTTTGCTGAAGCTGGGAGAGAGAACATTCCGGAAGCCCCTGAGCCCCCTGACTCCAGGTCCTTGGAGCATTCCCCGCGACTGCATAACGGACACGTAACATTTCAGCTCGGCTGGCCGGTCGGCCCATCGAGCATCTCCCGCCCTGCACGTGATAGATGGAGCAGAAAAGGAGGAGAAGACGAGGAAACCTCCCTGATGACTTAACGCAGCCTGCGCCAGGAAAAAGCTCACAGACCTCTGTGCTATAAATGGGAATCCCTGGCTCAGGGGCGCTGGGTTCCCAGAATTAAATCTACACAAGCCTCAGAAAAAATAGATATATAAATAGACATTTGCTGTAAATCTGTCATGAAGGCCTCAGGATATGTGAAAAGCAAACATACAGCCACAACTGTAATTCTGAAAAAAACCCACTGCTATTGATACTGATATTGGTTCCACATACGATAATCATCCTGAAATGTGGACTTTGATTCTTCCCCCACAGATGCTGCCCGACCTGCTGAATATTTTCAGCATTTTCTGTTTTACTCGTCTTGGCCAGGGTTGCTCCCCCCCAGCCTGCACATGCAGCCATCTCCAAGGCTCCACCCAGCAAATAGGATTCACCGGCTGCTCAGACTCATCCATTTATCAACAGTTCAAGGGTAGGAAGGTTCATTTTATTATCCAAGTAAGTATACAGGATACAACTCTGAGATTTGCCTTCTCCAGGAAGCCATAGAACACAGAAAACCATATAAGCAGTTGAAAGAAAGACATAACCCCTCCCACACGAAAAGAAAAAGAAACAGGAACTCCGCAAACCCCCAAAGCACCCCCCCAAGAGATCACCCAACCCCCATCCCGTCAATCAACAACAAGAAAGAATGGGCGAGAGCACAGAAAGAAAGATAGAATTGCAAGAGGCCAATATGAACTACAGTCCAGTTCATATATCTCAATTTTGATTTGATAATACCTCCAAGAGCTTCAGGACTCCAAGTAGAACCAGTAACCTCTCCTTTGTCTCTTTCGCCTTAAAGAAACCAACCTCAGCCAAAAAGGTGGCATTCCTGCAGCCCCGGCAACATCTTTGTGAATCTCCCAGCAGTCTCTCTGCCGTTGCCACGTCCTTTATGTCCAGCCACAAAGAAAGGACAGAATTCCAGTCTACCCTGATTCCATTATTCAGTGTGAACTGCCTATAGCAGCTAACGGAATGCTGGCAGGAGCCACCTAACTCCTTATTCTGGCCTTCCTTTTCAGACTGGATGAAGGGGCTTGGCCTGAAACGTCAGATGCTTATTTCTCTCCATAGACGTTCTCAGACTCTCCAGCATTCTGTGTGTATGTGTGTGTGTGTGTGTGTGTGTGTGTGTGTGTGTGTGTGTGTGTGTGTGTGTGTGTGTGTGTGTGTGTGTATGTGTGTGTGTGTGTGTGTGTGTGTGTTTGTCTAGATGACCAGCATCTGCAGACTCTTTTGTAATCTTGCTTTTGTATCCAAAGACTGGGAAGAAAACCAGTCTTGTAGGAAACACTGGTCGAGGGCTGGTATGAACATCACCATTTCGATATGAGCAATTCACTTCTAATATTCTTAACATTCTTATTTATTTTTATCTATTAAGAGATACTGTATGGTACAGGCCCTTCCGGCCCAATGAACTCGTGCCTCCCGATTACACCCTTGTGACCCATTGACCTACTAATCAGGCCATCTTTGGATTGTTGCAGGAAATCGCAGCATCTGGAGGAAAACCACGCGGTTATGCGGAGAATGGACAAACTCCCTGTAGACAACGGCAGAAATGAACCCGGGTCACTGGTGCTGTAGTATTATTACACAAACCCCGACATTACCTTGCCACCCAGAACTTCTGAATGAGAATATAACTTCAAATCAGGACAAATTTGTTGTTATTTAACTATATTCATGTACACCGCCAAATAAAACAGTGTTTCTCCAGACCAGGTGTAAAGCACAGTAGACCATAAAACCAGAAGATATAGAAGCAGAATTAGGCCATCTGGCCCATTGAGTCTGCTCCGCCATTCAATCATGTCTCCTCCTCAACCCCAGTTCCTCGCCTTCTCCCTGTAACCTTTGATGCCATGTCCAATCGATCTCTGCTTTAAATACGCCCAACCACCTGGCCTCCACAGCTGCATGTGGCAACAAATTCCACAAATTCACCACCCCTTGGCTGAAGAAATTTCTCCGCATCTCTGTTTTGAAAGGGCGCCCCTCTATCCTGAGGCTGTCCGCTTTTGTCTTAGACTCTCCCCTATGGGAAACATCCTTTCCACATCTACGCTGTCTAGACCTTTCAACATTCAAATAGTTTCAATGAGGTTCCCCCCCACATCCTTCTGAATTCCAGAGAGTACAGACCCAGAGCCATCAAAAGTTCCTCATATGATAACCCTTTCGTTCCTGGAATCATCCTTGTGAACCTCCTCTGGACCGTCTCCAATGCCAACACATCTTTTCTAAGATGAGGAGCCCAAAACTGTTCACAATACTCAAAGTGAGGCCTTATAAACCTTCAGCATCACATCCCTCTCTTATATTCTAGACTTCTTGAAATGGATGCTAACATTGCTTTTGCCTTCTTCACCACCAACTTAACCTGCAGGTTAACCTCTAGGTTGTTCTGCACAAAGACTCCCAAGTCCCTTTCCATCTCAGGTTTTTGGATTTTTTCCCCGATTAGAAAATAGCCTGCACATTTATTTCTACTACCAAAGTGGAAAAAGCCAGGGGGTGGTGAATCTCCGGAACTGATTGGCACAGGTGGTTGTGGAGGTCAAATCATTGGTTCTATTTTAAGTTGATAGATTCTTAACCAGTCAGGGTGTCAAAGGTCTTGGGAAGAGGGCAGAAGAGTGAGGTTGAGAGAGAAAATAAATCTGCCATGATCAAATGAGTAGTCACCTCAGTGGGTGGAATGGCCTAATTCTGCTCCCATGTTTTGTCTTTTTTACTTGAACCATATTTCTAGGAATAATGGTACATAGTTCCCTGAAGGTGGAATCTCATGTGGATAGGGTGGTGAAGAAAGATTTTGGCACGCTGGCCTTTATAAATCAGAGCATTGAGTATAGGAGTTGGGATGTAATGTTAAAATTGTACAAGGCATTGGTGAGGCCAAACTTGGAGTATCGTGTACAGTTCTGGTCACTGAATTATAGGAAAGATGTCACCAAAATAGAGAGAGCACCGAGGAGATTTACTAGAATGTTACCTGGGTTTCAGCACTTAAGTTACAGAGAAAGGTTGAGCAAGTTAGGTCTTTATTTTTTGGAGTGTAGAAGATTGAGGGGGGACTTGATAGAGGTTATTTAAAATTATGAGAGGGATAGATAGAGTTGATGTGGGTAGGCTTTTTTCCATTGAGAGTAGGGAGATTCAAACAAGAGGACATGAGTTGAGAGTTAAGGGGTAAAAGTTTAGGGGTAACACGAGGGGGAACTTCTTTACTCAGAGAGTGGTAGCTGTGTGGAACGAGCTTCCAGTAGAAGTGGTAGAGGCAGGTTTGATGTTGCCATTTAAAAAAAAATGGATAGGTATATGGACAGGAAAGGAATGGAGGGTTATGGGCTGGGTGTGGGTCAGTGGGACTAGTTGAGTGTGAGCATCGGCACAGACTAGAAGGGCCGAGATGGCCTGTTTCCATGCTGTAGTTGTTATATGGTTATATGGAAATTTGGATAACTTACTTTGGGGTCTGGTCAGTTGGCCTGGATATGTACTCCTGCTGCCCCCATCTGTTCCGAACTTATTTCTTCCATTGTTTAAGAACTCTGCTCTCTGCCCCTGTGGTGTCTCACAGGAACAGAGGAGGAGGATTTCTATTAATTCCCTGATTTCTTTTTTGCAGAACGTTGACACGCCTGGCTTCTTAGCAATCGCTTTGTCCTCCAAAACCTGCCAAAGAGCAAGGTGAAAAGCCAAGAGCACTCTGCAGGGAACGGGCGACAAATGAGGCAGAAGCTACCGCAGGAGGAACAGCGACACATTGCTGTGGAGAGGTTTCAGTGGCCAAGTAGGATAGATTGTGTAGAAATGTACTAAATCATTGCGTGGTCGTCCTTGAAGATTCCCTGAACAGCCATCTATTGCCTGCAGGTACATTGTTCTGCAAAGCTTCCTCTAATGAACAACTGAGCAGCAGCAGTCTCCTGCTAATATCGAGTGCTATAACCAGCATGTCCTTTGATTTCCTCCCACCAAGACGGTGCTTCCCAGAGCCCGGCCTGGCTGCCTTATTATGTGACGTGCCATCTGTCCCAAACCTGTTACTAGGCTGTGTTATCATTTACACTAAATGAACCAGTAAATTAGATCATTATTGATCCGTACAGGCGGAAGAAAAAAAGTGTTCGTCTCTGCTTTACAATCCTCTGGTGAGTGTTTAGGTCTGAGAACATAAACATTTTTACCCGAGAATTTTCGCCTCTTTTGTCTGATCATTCTTGTATGCCGCTGGGCACCAGCCTATCGATTCGGCGGAATTTCCCCGCAGACGGCCCTGAATTACATTGGAGTGTGTTCTGTATTTACCCCTAATGTAATCAGAAATTCAGTGCTCGAAATTGCATTCACCCTCTGGAAAAAAATATCAATTTATATAACCATAAATAGGTGATTGAGAACGAGAGGGAGAGCAAGAAGAAACTGTGTTACCACCACCTTCATTTTCAGGCCTCTTCTCCCTTCCTTTCCAATCCTGATGATGGGTCTTGCCCCAAGATGGCGACTGCTTATTCCCCTCCATAGACGCTGCCAGACCTGTGGAGATCCCCCAGCATTTTGTAAGCGCTGCGTAAGATTTCCAGCATCCACAGAATCTTTTGTGTTCCCGTAAACCCAACCTACTACGGCCTGTTACTCCGTGGGTGCTTTGGGCAGCAGTGAAGGTCCTCCATCTCTGCCTGAACTTGGCCGTCTTCTCTATTGGGCCCCAGGTGTGGTTCAGGGTCCTCATTCCTGCCTCTATGGGATGGCGCCAAGTCATCTTCAGTCTCCTGCACCCTTCATGGTTGCAGTGAAGTTCTGTCTTGTTGATCGAGTTGGCCATCACATGCCCAACATTTCCTCATGATGATTGTGGCCACGACCTCTTGGTGACACTGAAGGAGCATGGTGTGGTTGGAGATCTTTCCTGGCTAGAAGATTTGGAGGATCTTCCGGAGGGTCATAGTGTGGAATGACGACAGCTTGTCGAGGTCCTTCCCTCTCATGAGCCGGTGTTCTGACCCGCACAAGACAGAACACAGCTCTGGTACAGCTTCACCTTGGAGTAGACCTTACTTGGTTAATCTCCATATGTTGCCCATTGATCTGAAGTCATCCCTAACTTTATTGAGTCTGCACTGGTTGTCGTCCTTGCTCCCACCATCCTGTCGAATGATGCTGCCCGGGTAGGTGAATCTGCCGGTGCTGGGTAGGTGGATGCCTCGTGCCTTGAGGGGAGGAAGATTCTCTACATTGAGGGTCATGGTCTTAGTCTATCTCTGGCTGACAACCCATCCACCAAAGGAAAACAGGTACTGAGTTTCCTCTTGCATTGGGTGGTGTGGTATGTGATAGTAATGTGAGTTGACCCACAAAGTCAAGCTCTTCTAAAGTAGAGAACTTACTCCAACTAATGCCTCTCTGCTTCTCTTTCACTGTTTGCCTCATAACCCAGCCAGTCACCAGATTAAATAAGATCGCTGACGTCACACAGCCTTGCCTGACTTCAAAGCTCAAATTGCAGATGAAATTAGCATAGAAAGTTTGGATGAGCTGGACAAGATTGGAAGGGATCCGAGAAATTGCCAGAGGCTCTCCCTATGATTCACACACCGTGTAAACATTTTAAATAGTAAACACCAGCTTTATTTGTCACATGCACATTGAATCATTGAAACAAACAGTTAAATTTTTACTGTGCCCGTGGTCTGTTTTTTTTAATCAATTATGGTATTGCTTGCACTGCTGTAATTATATGTTGTAACTATGTGGTTTTGTGTAGGTCTTGTAGCTTTAGTTTTTGGTTTGTTGGGTGGTGAAGTTGGTCTCCTGACTTGGTGTGTCTGGGTACTCTTGTTTTGTCTGGTGGGATTGGAGCTCCTTTCCCAGAACACGCTAAGACAGTAGCACGATATTAATACGCAGCAGCCTCTCCGGACTCTGGATTTGGGGATTGCCAAATGTTATGCGGATTTTCTGGTGTAGTCTGTTTCGTCGTGTGCTTTTGTGATATCATTCTGGAGGAACGTTGTTTCATTTTTTAACTGCATTGTTGTTGTGGTTTCTAAATGACAATAAACCGAAATTCAATTCAATACGATAAATGCATCATTTGTGACAAAGACCAACAATGTGAGGATTGTGCTGGGAGCATCACCACACTTCCACCGCCAACATAGAATGCCCACAGCTCACTGACCCTAAACGTACATCACTGGAATGTCGGAAGAAACTGGAGCGCGCAGTGGAAACCCAGATGGTCATGGGGAGAAGGTACAAACTCCTTACAGACAGCTGCGGGAATTGGTGATCACTGACGCTGAGAAGCGTTGCACTAACCCCTATGCTGCCATGATGCCTGGTTCTGCAGGGTTTAATTCTGGCAAGATTGAAACTGAGCAATAACTGAGGTCTGGTCAAATTTAATACTGGAGCGTGCTGCTCATTCTGGGCCTGAGTGACACTGGCGCAAAATAGTGACGGAGCCTGGAAAGGGTGTCCTCCCCACTACCGAGCACGTCCGCACAGAACACTTTCGCAGGAAAGCAGCATCCATCAGTCAGGGACCCTTGTCACCCAGGCCATGCTTCATGCTCTCTTTTTGCTGCTGCCATCAGAGGGTACAGGAGCCTCAGGACCCACACCACCAGGTTCAGAAATAGTTATTACCCCTCAGTCAGCAGGAATCCCCACCACCCAGGCCATGCTCTCGACTCACTGCTGCCACCATCAGGAAGGAGGTACAGGAGCCTCAGGACCCACACCACCAGGTTAAGGAACAGTTATTAGCCCTCAGCTATCAAGATTTGGGGGGCAGGGGTGGTCAATGTGCCTGATCCATTTTGTTCATTTTTTTGTGTGGGAAGAAGGATCTAGGGGAGGAGGGAGAGGAGGGAGAGAGAGATGGGGGAGGGAGAGAGGGAGAGAGGTATGGAAAGTGAGAAGGAAGGAGGGAGGAGGGAGTGAGGGAGGGAGGGAAGGAGAGTCAGAGAGGGAGGGAGGGAGGGAGGGAGAGAGAGGGTGAGAGAGAGGGGGATGGAGGGAGGGAGAGAGGAAGGGTGGGTGGGAAAGAGGGAGTGAAGAAAAGATGGAAGGAGGAGAGAGAGAGAGAGACTGGCTGACTGGAAAAGATGCCAGATACTTGTGGTTCACTCTGGTAGTATTTTAATGTGGAGTGGCTTTACCGATCGGTTGTTAAGTATTATTTTTCCTTTTTCTGTGTTTCCTTTGTTATATAACTTTAATAAAGTAATTTCTAATAACCTGTACAATGTCTCCTTTATTTGTAGGCACCTCTTGTTGTTGAATCAGAAAAGAGCAAGGAATGACTTTTAAAATATTTTCTTTACTGTGTAGGAACGGTAGGAAGGGATTTGTATTACATCTCATGGTGAGGGTTAACAGGTGATTCATTAGAGATGTTGACAAGTTGGATTCAGAGAAACTACTTCCTCTGGAGTATGGGACAGGCCAAAATATGAACTCAGAAACTGGAGCCAAGACATTCAGAGCACAAACACGAGGGATTTTGCAAATACCAGAAATGCAGAGAAAAACATAGCAAATGCTGGAGGAACTCAGTAGGTCAGGCAGCATCTATGGTGGGAGAAGTTAGGTAGATGAGCTGAGAAGATGGAAGGGGGCAGGTGGAAGATGCAAAGGTTTGAAGAAGATGGAGTCTGATAGGAGAGGTCAGTGGACCAGGGGAGAGAGGGAAGGAGGGAAGAGCACCAGAGGGAGATGATAGGCAGGTAAGGAGAAGAGAAGGGGTAAAAGTCGAGTCAGAATGAAGAATGGAAAAAGAGAGAAGGAAGAGAAGGGAGAAATTACTGGAATTTATAGAGACTGATGCTCATATAATCAGGTTGGAGGCTGGTTTCACCTGCACTCCTTCCCCTCTCCCACTTGTTATTGGCTTCTTGCCCTTCTTTTCTAGATGAAGGGTCTCGGCCAAAATTTGACTGTTTATTCTCCACCACAGATGCAGGGCCCCTCCAGCTTTTTGTGGGTTCAAAACATTCAGGAGCAATGTTAGAAAACACTTGACAAAAGGCAGAATGGAACTTCAGAGCCCTCTCCTTCAAGGCTGAGCATCTTTCAACCTTTTCAAAACTATAAAGCAACGCACATAAAACGCTGGGAGAGCTCAGCAGGCCAGGCAGCCTCTATGGAAATGAATAAACAGTTGACGTTTCGGGCCGAGACCCTTCTTCAGCATGGAGAAGGAAGGGGGAAGACCCAGAATAAGGAAGTGGAGGGAGAGGATGGTGGATGGTTGGAAGGTGATAGATGAGGCCAGGTGGGCGGGAAAGGTCAGGAGCTGGAGAAGATGGAATTTGACAGGAGATGAGAGTGAATCATAGAAACATAGAAAACCTACAGTACAATACAGGCCTTCGGCCCACAAAGTTGTGCCGAACATGTCCCTACCTTAGAAATTACTAGGCTTCCCTATAGCCCTCTATTTTTCTAAGCTCCACATACCTATCCAAAAGTCTCTTAAAAGACTTTATCGTATCCGCCTCCACCACCGTTGCCGGCAGCCCATTCCACGAACTCACCACTCTCTGAGTAAGAAACTTACCCCTGACATCTCCTCTGTACCTACCCCCCAGCACCTTAAACCTGTGTCACTTGTGGCAACCATTTCAGGCCTGGGAAAAAGCTTCTGACTAACCACACGATCATTGCCTCTCGTCATCTTATACACCTCTATCAGGTCACCTCTCACCCTCTGTCGCTCCAAGGAGAAAAGGACGAGTTCACTCAACCTATTCTCGTAAGGCGTGCTCCCCAATCCAGGCAACATCCTTGTAAGTCTCCTCTGCACTCTTTCTATGGCTTCCACATCCTTCCTGTAGTGAGGCTACATTGGATAAAGAGGAGGAGGAGGGAACCCAGGGGAGGTTTTACTGGAAGGAGAAATCAATATTCATGCCATCCGGTAGGAGGCTACTCAGATGGTGTATAGGTTGTTGCTCCTTCACCCAGAGGGTGTCCTCAGAGTGGCACAAACGGAGGCCGTGGACCAACACGTCAGACAGGAATGGGAATTCGAACGTTTGGCTGCCGGCAAGTTCTGTTTTTGGCGGATAGACTGGAGGTGCTCGACAAAGTGGTCCCCCAATGTATGACGAGTCTCACCAACGTAGGGGAGGCTGCAGCGGGAGCACCAGGCACAATAGACGACCCCTGCCATTTCACATATGAAGTGTTGCTGAAAACCGTGATAGATTTCTTATGCGTAAAACATTATTAAGGAATGGGAGTAGTGGGCACGTCCTAAAGAAATGAGGGAACGGGCTCGTGGGACCGAATTGGATTCCTCCTTCTCTTATGATCTTGTGTTTCTAATTCCATTGAAAGTTCAAAGTAAATTTATGAACAAAGTACATATATATCACTGGACACTACTGCGAGATTATTTTTCATTCAGGCATTCATGGTAGAACAAAGAAATACAATAGGTTCAATGAAAAACGACACACAAACAAAGTCTGAAAAACAACCGATGTGCAAAAGGAGATGAACTGCCCAAAATAAGTCAATAAATAATCCTGAGAACATGAGCTGTCAAGTTCTTGAAAATGAGTCGGTAGATTGTGGAATTAGTTCAGTGTTGAGATGAGTGAAGTTATCCACGCTGGTTCAGGAGCCTGCTGGTGGTAGGGTAATAACTATTCCTGAACCCGGAGGTGTGGGACCTAGGGCTCCTGTACCTCCCTCCCGATGGCAGCATGGACTGGATGGTGGAGGGGGATTGGGGGGTTCCTTGACGATGGGTGCTGCTTTCTTGTGGCAGCACTCCTTGTAGGTGTGCTCAGTGTTGGGGAAGGCTTTGCCTGTGATGGGCTCACCAGCTCGGCGAGATTCACCGGCTCTCTAGAATATAGAACGTATAAAATCTACAGTGCATTACAGGCCCTTCAGCCCACAATGTCGTGCTGACCATGTAACTTACTCTAGAAACTGCATAGAATTTCCTAAATGCATAGCCCTCTATTTCTCTAAGCTCCATGTACCTATCTAAGAGTCTCTTAAAAGACCCTATCGTATCTGCCTCCACCACCGTCGCTGGCTCTGCATTTCCATGCACTCACCACTCTCTGTGTGGAAAAAAATTACCTCTGACATCTCCCTTGTAGCTACTTCCAAGCACTTTAAAACTATGCCCCCTCATGTTAGCCATTTCAGCCCTGGGAAAAAGCCTCTGGCTATCCATATAATCAATTCCTCTCATCATCTTGTACACCTCTATCAGGTCGCCTCTCATCCTCCATCGGTCCAAGGAGAAAAGGCCAAGTTCACTCAACCTATTCTCGTAAGGCACGCTCCTAATCCAGGCAATGTCCTCTCTGTTGCTCTCTTGTCATCAGCTGGTGGGTCTCTCAAACTGAAGTACAGTGCTTCCGCACAAAGTATGAAAGTGCTTAATTTAAATATTATGTTACGACAAAATGCATTTGAATTAAGCGATTTGAAACCCACTGTGAGTTTATGATGTAACCATGCTGTGCAAAATATTCACTTATTCAGAATAAGCTTAAGGGAATCTCTCAATGTGATAAAGATCTAATAGAGTAGTTTAAACCATCAGTTTTACCCTCTTATTGTTAGTTTTATAGTTTATTTTCACTGTTTTTGTCTTTTTAAAGCCTTGAGTTTGTTTGAGTCAGATCTGTAGGGATTAATTGTATTGAAATTTTAAAGTGCCATCCTGAAATGGGCGGAGATGCTTTCCGATTCTGGGGCTCACCGACTGGCTGTTTTTCAATATCCCAAGGATTCGGCCTAGAAGACAAGCTGGGGTTCTGAGGCCTTACGGCCCTGTGGACAAGCCAGTGCCGCCATCTGAAGCATTGTGGGAGGAAACGGATTATCGGGAACAACAGATCAGCGTTCCTTTAGCACTTATCTGTTTTTTTTTTACGAGGCTGAGTTGCAAGAAGCCGGCTGGATTCGAACCTCAGACCATTTGCCTCAAAGTCCGGTGCTGATGCCACTACTCCACCAGAGGGCACATAATATATATCTCTGTGATAATAAGTCTGACTCAGAGATGGATGTTTATATTAGATACATTCCCAAAGACTTTGGGTGAGGTTGTGTCAGGTAGGGCAGGAATCTCCACTTATCCGGGCATATCTCTCACCATTGTCCCTGACAACCTCAATTTCTGCAGGCATATCTTTCAGCATTGTCCCTGACAACCTCCTTATAGATTCCTTGAAATTTCCTACCAGATGGTCTGATCAAAGAGCTCCAATTCTCTGTGGTTTCCAAATGAGCACACACTAGATAACCATTAGCTACAAGGAAGGATTTGTGCACCTGATCTCTGTTTGACGGCCAAGTTTCTAAACATCATGCATCCAATTTTATTGTTTATTTTATCAGTATGACTATAGCTCATTTTCAACCATAGAGAGAAAAAAATATTTTCGGCCAAATCGATCTGTTCCCTTAGTACTCAAACTCCCCGCTGTCCCAGACAATTCTTCAATCATTCCTTGCTCCATACTGTGCTATGAACTCGTTTAAGTCAATCATTTTTTTTGTCTACTTTATTTTCCAGCCTTGAGGTGGTTCACTTGGATGCTTAGAAAGCCTTTGACAAGATGCCACATGTGAGGTTGCGAAACAAGATAACAACACATGGTGTTCCAGGGAAGATTCTAGCTTGGGTAGAAGATTGGCAGGAAGCAAAGAGTGGAAATAAAGGGCGACATTTCTGGTTGTCTGGTGGTGGTGTTCTGTAGGGGTCAGTGTTGGGATCAGTTCTTTTCCCATTATATGTCGGTGCTTTCGATGATGGAATTGATGACTTTGTGGCCAAGTTTGCGGATGATCTGAAGAGAAGTGGAGGGGCTGGTAGCGTTGAGAAACCAGAGAGGCTACAGAGGGAACTAGATAGATCAGGAGAATGGGCGTTTAAATAAATGGCAGATGGAATATAGTGTTAGAGAGTGTATGGTCATGCACTTTGGTAGAAGAAATAAAAGCATTGACTATTTTCTAAATGGAGAGAAAATTCAAAAATCTGAGGTGCAAAGACACTCGGGAGTTTTCGTGCAGGATACCCTAAAGGTTGATTTGCAGATTGAGTCGGTGGTGAGGAAGGCAAATGTGATGTTAGCGTTTATTTTGAGAGGACCAGAACATAAAAGCAAGGATGTAATGTTGATGCTTTATAGATGAGGCCTCACTGGTTTTTTGCGAGCAGTTTTGGGCCCCTTATCTAAGAAAGGATGTGCAAACATTGGAGAGAGTTCAAAGGAGGCTCACGAAAATATTTCCAGGATTGAAAGGCTTGTCGTATGAGGAGTGTTCAATAACTCTGGGCCATTGAAACTTAACAAATGTTGGAGGATCTTGGTAGAGTGGATGTGGAGAGGATGCTTCCTATGGTGGGTGAGGCTAAAACCAGAGGAGAATGGAGATGAGGAGGAATTTCTTTAACCAGTTAGTGGTGAATCTGCAGAATACATTGCCACAGGCAGCTGTGGAGCCCAAGTCATTGGGTATATTTAAAATAGAGCTTGACATATTCTTGATTAGTCAGGACTTGAAGGATTATGGGGAGAAGGCAGGAAATTGGGGCTGAGAGAGAAATGGATCAGCCACGATAAAATGGTGGGGCAGCCTCAATGGGGCAGGTGGCCTAGTTCTGCCCTTATATCATCTGGTCTTATGGATGTCACGGACTTTATAAAAGACAGTCATAGACGAATGTGCTCCCACAAAATCACTCAAGAGTCTTCCCCAAACAGAAGCCCTGGATGAACCAAGAGATCTGCTATCAACTGAGGGCCAGATCAGTGGCATTCAGGTCTGCAGACCAAGAGAAATGCATAAGGAAGACAGCAATAACCTCTCTGTCAATGTCAGCAAGACCAAAGAACTTCGGGGGGAGGAAGCCAGAAACCATGAACCAGTCCTCATTGGGGGATGAGAGGTAGGGAGGGTCAGCAACTTTAATTTCCTCAGTGTTATTATTTCAGAGAATATACTCGGCCCAGCACATAAGTTCCATTATGAGGAAAGCACAGCAGTGCCTGATGCACCATCAATAACTCACACTGAGACGTAAGGCGAGATATCGGCTTTTATTGACTGGAAGAATGAACCAGAAGTGAGTGACCATCATACTACATCCTGGAGACTGAGGCCGAGTGTCAGGCCTCAGATCGCCTTTATACAGGGGCCTGTGGGAGGAGCCACAGGAGCAGCCAGCAGGGGGGCGTGTCCACAGGGGTCTGTGGGAGGAGCCACAGGAGCAGTCAGCAGGGGGCGTGTCCACAGGGGTCTGTGGGAGGAGCCACAGGAGCAGTCAGCAGGGGGCGTGTCCACAGGGGCCTGTGGGAGGAGCCACAGGAGCAGTCAGCAGGGGGCGTGTCCACAGGGGTCTGTGGGAGGAGCCACAGGAGCAGTCAGCAGGGGGCATGTCCAGACAGGTACACGTAGTTCACCACAGTGTCTCTACTTCCTTAGGAGCTTGTGAAGATTTGGCATGACATCTGAAGTTTTGACAGTTGTCTATAGATGTGTGGTGGAGAGTACATTGACTCTCCTGGTATGGAAACACCAATGCCCTTGAAAGGAAAATCCTACAAAAAGTAGTTGATTCGGCTCGGACCATCATGGGTAAAGCCCTCCACACCATTGAGTACGTTTACATGGAGCGCTGGCACAGGAAAGCAGCATGCATCGTCAAGGACCTCCACTATCCAGGCCATGCTCTCTTCTCACTGCTGCCTTCAGGAAGAAGGTACAGGAGCCTCAGCACCCACACCGCCTGTTTCACTAACAGTTATTACCCCTCAACCATCAGTCTGAGGTTGGAACCAGAGGGAATAACTTCACTTGCCCCATTACTGATCTGTTCCCACAACCTATGGACTCACCTTCAAGGACTCTTCATCTCATGTTTTTGGTATTTATTGCTTATTTATTATTATTTGTAATTGCACAGATTGTTGTCTTTTGTACATTAGTTGCTTATCCATTTTGTCGCGCACAGTGTTTCAATGATTCTGTTGTGTTTCTTGGATTTAATGAGAATGCCCACAAGAAAGTGAATTTCAAGTTTGCATATGGTGGCAAAGATCTACTTTGATAATATAGATCGATAATTTTTTTAACCTTGAACTTTGAACATTTTTTTTCTTCAACTTGATGCTATGGATATCTTTTGCTTTGTTCCTAGTTAATTTTGACACCAGTTATTTCTTCCAAAGCAAGAAACATAAAATACTGAAGGAACTCAGGGGGTCAGGCAGCATCTATGGAGAGGAATAAATGGTTGACATTTTGAGTTAAGACCTTTTTGTCATAAGGTGGGCGTTGAGAATGGACCCAAATGCAAGACACAGACACTGAAGTACTAGGGAGAGGACGAGGTGTGTCAAGAGAGCAAGGGAAGAGGGGAAGAAATTATGCTGGACAAAGCACAGGCCCAGGATGAGACTAGGATACAGGGCCTGGGCTAGGACTAGGCTAGGAAAGTGAGACCTGGGAACTAGGAATCTGGAACCTGGACGAGGACTCCGAGCCAGAGACTGGACAGGGACCCGGAACCTGGGTCTTGACTCGGGCTCCAGATCCAGGCAAGGACAAGACGTGGCAAGGCAACAGGACTGGACGCGGGGGCAGGACACGGGACTCCTGGGCTGGACGAGGAGATGAAGCTCAGACTTGGTCTTGGGAGACTGGATCACAAGAACACAGAACCTTGGTCTTGGGAGATTGGAACACAGAGCCTTGGTCTTGGGAGACAGGAATGCAGAACACAGAGCTGGGACCCCTCCTTGGGAATAAGCTGAACACGATGAGACAGATCCCAACACTAGGTAGCGGCAAAACCTTCAACATGGAAGGTTAGTTAAGAAGGTTCAGTCGTTAGGTATTAATGCTGGAGTAATAAAATGGATTCAACAGTGGCTAGATGGGAGATGCCAGAGAGTAGTGGTGGATAATTGTTTATCGGGATGGAGGCCAGTGACTAGCAGGGTGCCTCAGGGATCTGTTTTGGGCCCAATGTTGTTTGTAATATACATAAATGATCTGGATGATGGGGTGGTAAATTGGATTAGTAAGTATGCCGATGATACTAAGGTAGGAGGTGTTGTGGATAATGAGGTGGGTTTTCAAAGATTTATGCCGGTTAGAAGAATGGGCTGAACGTTGGCAGATGGAGTTTAATGCTGAGAAGTGTGAGGTTCTACATTTTGGCAGGAATAATCCAAATAGAACATACAGGGTAAATGGTAGGGCATTGAGGAATGCAGAGGAACAGAGAGATCTAGGAATAACAGTGCATAGTTCCCTGAAGGTGGAGTCTCATGTAGATAGGGTGGTGAAGAAGGCTTTTGGAATGCTGGCCTTTATAAATCAAAGCATTGAGTACAGAAGTTGGGATGTAATGTTAAAATTGTACAAGGCATTGGTAAGGCCAAATTTGGAATATTGTGTGCAGTTCTGGTCACCGAATTATAGGAAAGATATCAATAAATTAGAGAGAGTGCAGAGACAATTTACTAGGATGTTACCTGGATTTCAGCACTTAAGTTACAGAGAAAGGTTGAACAAGTTAGGTCTCTATTCATTGGAGCGTAGAAGGTTGAGGGGGGATTTGATCGAGGTATTTAAAATTTTGAGAGGGATAGATAGAGTTGATGTGAATAGGCTGTTTCCATTGAGAGTAGGGGAGATTCAAACGAGAGGACATGATTTGAGAGTTAGGGGGCAGAAGTTTAAGGGAAACACGAGGGGGTATTTCTTTACTCAGAGAGTGATAGCTGTGTGGAATGAGCTTCCTGTAGAAGTAGTAGAGGCCAGTTCAGTTGTGTCATTTAAGGTAAAATTGGATAGGTATATGGACAGGAAAGGAGTGGAGGGTTATGGGCTGAGAGCGGGTAAGTGGGACTAGGTGAGAGTAAGAGTTCGGCACGGACTAGGAGGGCTGAGACGGCCTGTTTCCATGCTGTGATTGTTATATGGTTATATGGTTATATAAAACAGCCAGACCTACCTAACGAAGGCAAGGACACAAAGAGTCCAAACAACAAAAGAGGGTTCCGTATCTGGACACAGCAAGTCTTGCTCCGGCAGTAGAACTTGACAGCAAGGTAGCAGGCGAGAGGTAGCAGGTGAGGCTCCAGCCAAGGTGCTACAGAAAGAAGGGGAAGGGAAGGGACAGATCCAACCACAGGGTAACGGCAAAGCCAGCCTGGCTTACCCCACAGAGGCAAGGACAAGACAAACCAGCAACCACACTCCAACCCAGGGCCCCGAGATGAGCATCCGGTGCCTGTGATTAAGCCCAACTGAAACAAGGGACAGCCGGAAGACCTGGAGTCCGAAGTCCACGGACCGGACCGTGAACCTGAACGCCGACTTCACGGACTGGACCGTGACACTTTCATCAGGATTGGAATGGAACGGGAAAGTAATGAGAACAGGACTGTTGGGGGAGGAGGGGAAGGAGTGCATATTGGTAGGAGATAGATGAAGCTAGGTGAGGGGGGGAGCGAGGATGAAGTGAGAAGCTGGGAGGTGGTAGGTAGGACTGAAGAAGAAGGAATCTGATAAGAGAGGAGAGCGGACCTTGGGAGAAAGGGGAGAAGGATGGGCGCTAGAGGCAGGTGAGAAGAAATTTCAAACTTCAAAGTCCAAAGTAAATTTTATTATCAAAGTACATATATGTTGCTAAATACAACGCTGAGATTCATTTTCCTGCGGGCATACTCAGCAAACCTATAGAATAGTAACTATAACAGTATCAATGAAAGATCAACCAGAGTGTAGAAGACAAGGGGTAAGAGGATAGCCAGAATGGGGGATGGGAAAAGAGAGAAAGGGTGGGCAGGGAGAAATTACCAGAAGTCTGAGAAATTGATGATCATGCCATCAGGTTGGAGGCGACCAAACAGAAAAGGAGGTATTTCTCCACCAACTAGAGGGTGTCCTCGTTATGGCAGTGGATATCTTCCATATCAGTTGTTATGAAAATAGGTAGATTTGCTTTAGGTTATTTCTGAAAATGATCAGAAAACTCACAAGGTTTGATTCAGAAAATCAAAACCACTGACCCTCAGAATCTGCACACAATTTCTTTTCTCACTGCAGCACCGTGGAAGTTAGCATATTCACACGTTCTGTGTGGTGCAGGATAACAGGACGTCTGGTGAATAATGGGAGCTGTCAATCCAGTAACAGTTCCGTTATCTCTGAAATGAAAGCAAAAGGGCACAAATGCGTTTCCAAAGGTTATCTCAGACACAGGTTTCACAAGACAAAGGTGAAGGTCAAATTGAACATTTTCACTAATTCTGCGATCTTACAGGGCACCGTTTGTCAGCCACCGTCTGCGTGTGGAGTTTTCTGAAATTGGTTGAATGAGCAACAGAATAAACCTGGGTTAGCATTGATCCATACATTAATGTGGCACAAAAGCCAGCATTTTTGGAATTACATTATTATGATAACTAAGATGTATGATAACTGGAAAAAGAAATTGCAGTGCCAATAAGGTCATCCGTTGTCTATGCAGAATCAAGAATCAGGTTTAATATCACGGGCATCTGTCATGAAATTTGTTAACTTTGCGGAAGCAGTACAATGCAATAGATAATAATAGAGAGAAACAAGTTGTGAATTACAGTAAGTATATATAATTGTTAGATTAAATACATAGTGTAAAAATAAAATACAAATAAAAAAGTAGTGAGGTAGCGTTCATGGGTTCAATGTCCATTCAGAAATTGGATAGCAGAGGGGAAGAAATGGTTGCTAAATCGTTGAGTGTGTGCCTTCAGGCTTCTGTATCTCCTCCCTGATGATGGTAGCAATGAGAAAAAGGCGTGTCCTTGGAGGGGCTCTGCACAGGATTGAAATAAGCTGCAGAGAGTTGTAAACTCAGTCTGCTCCATCATGGGCACTGGAACTTGTAGTATCCAGGATATCTTCAAAGAATGGTACCTCAAAAAGGCGGCGTCCATCATTAAGGATCCACATCACTACCTCACTACTATTTTATTTCTATTTTTTTGCACTGCTTATTTAATTAAAACATTTTATATACAGGTAGTCCACGAGTTACGAATGTCCGACTTATGAACAACTTGTACTTATGAACCAAGGAAGGAAAACGGCGTCTGCCATTTTAAGACAGATTACAATGCCGTCTGCCATTTTGAGTCGGATTACGACACTGTCCGCCATTTTAAGTCATTGCTGATGACACTGTGTTGAGTGTGTAACTTTGTATTTGGCTTAAATTTTTCTTAGCAAGATTCACCCCGCACCCCCCTCCTTTCCGGTTGGCTGGTGGCGCAGTGAGATCAGCCCTGGGCTCGAGAATAGAGGTTCGTGAGTTCGATCCAGTGACAGATCGCTCCTCAGCGCGCTCTCCATCCATGCCGGGTTGACATCAAGCTCGCAACTCGACCTCGTAAAAAAAAACACTGCCACCTCCAGTTTAAATTCCCACGTGGAATATTGTGGAGGATCAAATACCCGAATCCAGCACAGCCCCCACTTGTCCCATTTAACCTGTCTCAGTGCGGTGGACTTTAGGACCCGGGGAATTCAGTGCGGTTGTACTTAGGACCCAACACAGCTTTGGACCCACCGCCCGCAGTGTTTCTGTTCCACTGATGGGAAACGACCACAATTGAAAATAAAGTGGGAATAATAAAGCGTTTAGAAAGAAGTGAAATGTCATCGGTCATTGGTCATTTTTCTCTCTATTAATAGGCATTGCATTGTACTGCTGCCACAAAGTTAACAAATGTCATGACTTACGCCGGCGATATGAAACCTGATTCTGAACTTAAAGCAAGGACAAAATCTGAGCCACGAACTTGGCGAATGCTGCAGATCGGTACCGCCTTGACCTGAAGAGTTTTGCTATAAAAAGCGGGAATTCTTCATTCACAACATGACTAAGTGCTCAGAAGTCAAGCATCTTCCCCAGTTAAGAGGCTGGACACCAACTTAAGCGCCCCACTATGCTGTAGAATGTATTATTAAGAAGTTAGAAGTCTAAATCAAGAAGCTCCTTGTAGGGGGCAGAACTGATTGACACTCAGAAATCCTGAACCTTACTTATAACAGGGACAAGTATGTGTTCGGAACCACCCGACTCGCTATCCTTGTAATGTCGTGGAGAACTGGCCCTAATTCCGACCATATGCACTCCCTCTTCCCACCACCCTCAAAGCCTATATCTCGCCTCACGTCTCAGAGAATTATTGACTGGAAGTTTTAAAACATGGAAAGTATTTTATGTCCGGAAAAATTAGACTTGGACCCCCAAACTCCAGAAGCAGCTCTTGCCTTTGAACTCTGGCTTGCATGCTTCCAATCATACTTGGAGGAGGTTCGTGCGACTGAGCCCGCTATTATGCACAGAATTCTCTTTTCTAGGGTCACCCCCAAGTTTCCTCCCTTATCAGAGACCTGCCGACGTACTAAGGGGCACTGGACATCCTCAAAAGACAGTACCTGCGGCCGGTGAACACCATCTACGCAAGACATCGCTTAGCGACGTGGCGACAGCGACCCGACGAGTCGAGCGCTGTGTTTCTTCGAGCCCTACAGACACTCGTGCAAACTTGCGACTGCAGAGGACTGACGGCGGAACAACATGCGGAGCGCTAGTATGAGATGCCTTCGTTACGGGGATCAGGTCAGCGTACGTGTGCCAGCGGCTGCTGGAAAATGCTGATCATACCTCAGGCTTGGCGATCAAGATGGCCGACACGTTGGAGGATGCTCTGCACAACGCTGACGCTGTCCAGTCGCACAATCCCCCACTGGTTCCCTGGACACTGCAGACCCCGCCACCCGCGAGCAAATTCACCAACACCGCTGCCAGTCACGAGTCCACGCAGTGTTACTTCTGTGGACTCGAAAAGCACCCCCGAAAATGCTGCCCGGCCCGAGAAGCGACCTGCTCCAGCTGCGGGAAGAAGGGCCATTTCGCCAAGGTCTGTAAGTCTAAACCACGAGCGGGGTCAGGCAGTGCTGCGTGTGAGGCATGGGGGCCACCATCTTGCCTGCTTGCCTCGTGTGAGGCATGGGGCGGCCATCTTTGTTGGCGCCACCTCGTCCCACCAGTGCTTACCGGGCACCAAGATGGCGGTTCAACTCTGGCCTCTGTAACCCTCGACCAAAGTGCCCCACACCAGCTTGCAAGGTCAATAATGGACACCCTGGTGGAGGGGCACAGGACTAGCTGCCTGTTTGACACGGGCAGCACTGAGAGTTTTATTGACCCGGACACGGTGCAAGGCTATGGACTCATGACATGGCCAGTAAGCCAGAGGGTCACCTTGGCTTCTGGGTCGCATTCCACAGATATCCGGGTGGATTGTGTAGCGACATTGATGGTGCAGGGCACAGAATATTGGAACTTTGCGCTACTGGTCATGCCTCAACTGTGTGCGCCTGTGCTATTGGGGCTATTATATTCCAGAGCCACCTCAAAAGTGTGACTATGGCATATGACGGGCCCCTCCCACCACTCACCGTCAGGAATCCTCAGTTTGGTGGGACTTCGCCATATACCCCGCTACAGACCACACACACACACTGACCCACACATCCCACCCAGCACCATGCCGACAGCTGCGCTGACACCACTTGCAGCCTCTCCACCCTCAAGATCCCTCCCCCACCGCTGTTCGCCAACCTGATCCCCGACTGTAAACCTGTGGCAACTAAAAGCAGGAGGTACAGCGCAGGGGACCTCGGCTGCCTTGCGGCTACACCCACTCATGAGAGCTGAGTTCTGTTCATTTGGGCTATGTACGCAGTTAGTTGGGATACGTTTTTACCCTGTTACGGGTGTGCTCGCTTTCCTTGTGATGGACATTTGTGTGGGGGGGTGGTGAGCGGAGCATTGT
This sequence comes from Hypanus sabinus, assembly GCF_030144855.1. Lineage (NCBI taxonomy): Eukaryota > Metazoa > Chordata > Chondrichthyes > Myliobatiformes > Dasyatidae > Hypanus > Hypanus sabinus. The sequence goes on along the minus strand of NC_082729.1, from coordinate 10,046,615 downwards.
GGGTAAGAAGATGGCGGACCTGTGAAGTTGGACGGATGAAGTGAAGTTGTTAAAACCAAAGAAAACCTTGCCTATGTTGTTTGGGTGTCAGCCATAATGAAGGCTTCGGAGTAAACCCCGAGGGGAAGATAAAATTCCGGAGGTTGAGTTCAACGCTGACTGGCAACTCCTGCTGACTCTGCTGGTACCAAACTGTATTGTTTTCTGCCGTTCCTTTGGGTTCATCAGGTGCACGGAGAGGGGGAGCTACATGGGCAACAGCTTGCTCTCCACATTGTACTGCTCTGGCTTTGCATATCCAGACAGCTAGGACGTAACATCCGTGGTTGACCCTGACTAACAGAGGCCTCAGAAAGGCTCGTACCAGCTGGTAAGTTCTGTAATAACAGCAAGCTGGAAAAAAAATGCCGTTTCCACAGAATCATTGTCTAAGAATTGCCTCAGTATTTAGAAATACCCTGTGGACAGGAAGCAGGGAAGATGAAATAGCAATTTAATGCTTTGCCAGCTTTTCAGGCAGGCTGGAGCTAATTACTCCCTCACATTTGGAGATCTGGATGTTTGAGAAAGCTGGCATACAATCAAACACTAAGAATCCTCTATTCGGCAGAAGGTGAAAACATTCTGCCGAATAGAGGAATGGGACGATGACCTTGGGTTAAGGAAGGAAAGGATGTAATATTGATTGAGGTAAGGCTGTGCACAGACTTTCCGCTAGAGTAGAGGAATCAAGAATGAGAGGGTATTGGTTTAAAGTGAGAGGGGAGAGATTTAATAGGAAGCTGAGGTTATTATTTTATGGTCTGTATATAGAACTAGCTGCCAGAGGAAGTGGTTGAGGCCGGTATACTTAGTTGTATCGGGCTTTGCCATTTGTTCCTTTGGGCTCAACAGCATTGCAGAGAGGGGGAGCCTGCTACATAGGCAACAGCCTGCCCTCCATATCATCCTGCTTTGTCTTGTTTGTGTGCTGGCTTGCATATCACGTAGACATATCTTCTCACCTGCCTATTACTTCTTCCTGGGACCCCTCCTCCTTCCCTTTCGCCTATAGTCCACTCTCCCGGCCAATCAGATTCTTTTTTCTCCAACCCTTGACCTTTCCCACCTACCTATCACCTTCCAGCTAGCCCCCTTCTTCTCCCACTCCACCATTTTATTCGGCATCTTCCCCCCCCCTTTCCTTTCCAGTCCCGACGAAGTGTCTCGGCCCGAAACGTTGACTCCTGATCCCTCTCCACAGATGCCGCCTGACCTGCTGAGTTCCTCCAGCATCTTATGTTGCGCTGCTTTGGATCTGCAGATTTTTTTGTGTGTCAAATGGATAGATTTTCCAGCCTTTGTGTATGGAAACATTAATAATATAGGAGAAAGGTTTTGCAGGGGTATCTGCATACAAGGGGGCTCACTGAGGAGAGGAGACCTGCTTTGGCCTGTAGCTGTGTGACGCGGACAGCTGATCACCATCTTTATTTACTGAGATACATCTCAGAGTTGGCCCCTCCAGCACTTTGTGCCACACCTCTCTGCAACCCCCCCCCCCCCCGATTTAATCCCAGCCTAATCACGGGACAATTCACAATGACCAATTAACCTACCAACCGGTATGCCTTTGGACAGTGGGAGGAAACTGGAGCACCCGGAGGAAACACACGCGGTTACGACGGGTGGGAGGGGGAGCGTTTCTTCTGAGGTAATCCAGCAAACCATCCAGTGCAAGAACATTTTGAGTTTGTCAACTAATGTTGGTCCAGCCAGTAAGGTTCAAATCCCACAAATAAATACATTTTCAAAAAATATAAATGCTTTTTAAAATCGATTTGGCCCCAAGTCTTGAAACAACTTGCTGGATCTTGGGAATAGTTGCTTACAAGACAGGGAAATAGATGCATAGAATACAAAAGTTATGCTGAGCCTTTGTCATCTTCAGCTAAGTTGCCAGTGGACTATTGTAAAGCAACACACACAAAATGCTGGACAGGAGTAGGCAGCCTAAATGGTTTGACATAGACTAGATGGGCCGAATGGCCCATTTCTGTGCTGTACTTTTCTAAGACTCTCTAACTCTAACTCAGCAGGTCTGTCAGCATCTATGGAGAGGAATAAAGAGTTGCTGTTTCGGGCTGAGATCATATACCAGTCCTCATAGAACGATCAGAAGTGGAAAGAGTGTGAAATGTTAAATTCCTGGGTGTTATCTCTGACAATCTGCCCTAGGCCCAACATACTGTTTCACGTACAGAGAAGGCACAATAGCGGTTATATTTCATTTGGAGTTTGAAGCAATTTGGTATGTCACCAATAACACCTGCAAATTTCTACAGATGTACCATGGAGAGCATTCTAACTGGCTAATCACCTTCTGGTATGGGGGGGGGGGAGTTGGAGGTGGGGGGAGGGGAGTAGTGTCCTACTGCACAGGGTCGAAGAAAGCTGCAGAGAGTCGCAAACTTAGTCAGCTCCATCATGGGCACTAGCCTCCATAGTAACCAGGTCATCTTCAAGCAGAGACGCCTCAAAAAGGTGGTGTCCATCATTAAGGACCCCCGTCGCCCAGGACATGCCCTCTTCTCATTGCTGCCATCAGGAAGGAGGCACATGAGCCTGAAGGCACACACTCAACAATTCAGGAAAAGCTTCTTCCCCTCTGCCATCAGGAAGGAGGTTCAGGAGCCTGAAGACACACACTCAACGATTCAGGAACAGCTTCTTCCCCTCTGCCATCAGGGAGGAGATACAGGAGCCTGAAGACACACACTCAACGATTCAGGAACAGCTTTTTCCCCTCTGCCATCAGGAACGAGGTACAGGAGCCTGAAGACACACACTCAACGATTCAGGAAAAGCTTCTTCCCCTCTGCCATCAGGGAGGAGGTACAGGAGCCTGAAGACACACACTCAACGATTCAGGAACAGCTTCTTCCCCTCTGCCATCAGGGAGGAGGTACAGGAGCCTGAAGACACACACTCAACGATTCAGGAACAGCTTCTTCCCCCTCTGCCATCAGGGAGGAGGTACAGGAGCCTGAAGACACACACTCAACGATTCAGGAACAGCTTCTTCCCCCTCTGCCATCAGGGAGGAGGTACAGGAGCCTGAAGACACATACTCAACGATTCAGGAACAGCTGCCATCAGATTTCTGAATGGACATCGAACCCATGAGCACTACCTCACCATTTAAAAATGTTTTATTTTTGCTCTACTTATTTAATTCAACTATTTGCTATACATATACTTGCTGCAATTCACTTTGTTTTCCTTTTGTTACTGATGCACCATCAATAACTCACTCTGAGACGTAAGGTGAGATATCGGCTTTTATTGACTGAAGAAGGAACCAGCAGTGAGTGACCACCATGCTACATCCTGGAGAATGAGGCAGAGGATTAGACCTGAATCGCCTTTATACAGGGGCCTGTGGGAGGAGCCACAGGAGCAGTCAGAAGGGGGTGTGTCCAGACAGGCACATAGTTCACCACATTCACCCCCCCTTTGTTTGAAAGAGTCCCCATGTGGCGAAGTTTCTTACAGGTCAAGTCTATCAGGTGGTCGAATCTGTCGCTGCGATCTACGTAGCACCGGCTGTGAATGCACCGATGCCAGCAACATTGGAGATTGCACAGGAGACGGAGGTTGTGCTGGTTCCAGCTCATGCATGTGCGAGGCACCTGGTATATAAGTGTCATGAGGAGTCCATGTAGGGCCTGGTGAGCGCGGTGTCACCTCGGGTACAGGGTTCATAGTTACCGGAGAGTGTTCAGGGTAGTGGTCTGCTGCACCTGCGGGCGCCAGGTCACGGATGGAGACCGTGTCCTCCCGCCCATCAGGTAAGACCACGTAAGCATGCTAGGGGTTTGCATTCAGAAGGTGAACCCTCTCGACCAGCGGGGAGTATTTATTGCTCCTCACATGTTTCCGGAGCAGCACTGGCCCTGGGGACATCAGCCAAACTGGTAGAGCGGTCCCAGTGACAGACTTCCTGGGAAAAGAGAATAGGAGTTCGTGAGGGGGGGGGTGGGGCCACCATCCGACCACCTGGGCCCTCCAAGGGCTTGTGCTTGGTTCAATGATCCCCTTCCTGAGCAGCCACTGCACCTCTGACTGAATGAAGGCCCTGTCCCCCGCACTGTACCTCCCGCTTTTAGTCGCCACCGGTTTACAGTCGGGGTCAGGTTGGCGAACAGCGGTGGGGGAGGGACCTTGAGAGTGGAGAGACTGCAAGTGGTGTCGGTAGTGCAGCTGTCGTGTTGGATGGGATGTGTGTGTCGCTGTGTGTGTGTGGTCAGTAGTGATGAAGGCCCACAGAACTGAGGATTCCGGACAGTGAGTGGTGGGAGGGGCCCGTCATATGCCATAGTCACACTTTTGAGGTGGCTCTGGAATATAATAGCCCCAATAGCACAGGCGCACACAGTTGAGGCATGACCAGTAGCGCAAAGTTCCGATATTCTGTGCCTTGCACCACCAATGTCACTACACAACCCACCCGGATGTCTGTGGAATGCGACCCAGAAGCCAAATGGATCGTCTGACTTACTGGCCGTGTTGCGAGTCCGCAGCGTTGCACTGTGTCCGGGTGAATGAAACTCTTAGTGCTGCCCGTGTCAAACAGGTATCTAGTCCTGTGCCCCTCCACCTGGATGTCCATCATTGACCTTGCAAGCTGGTGTGGGGCGCTTTGGTCGAGGGTTACAGTGGCTAGAGTTGAATTGCCGTCAGGGTACCCGGTAAGCATCGGAGGGTCGGGGGCGGGGCATGCTGACGCCGACAAAGATGGCCGCCTACATCCGGGCATGCAAGATGGCGGCCCCCACGTCTCACCCGCCCGCAGCGCTGCACGCCACTCGCAGTTTAGACTTACAGACCTCGGCGAAATGGCCCCGCTTTCCGAAGCTGGAGCAGGTCGTTTCTCACGCTGGGCAGCGTTTACGAGGGTGCTTTTTGCGGCCACAAAAATAACAAAGCACGGGCTTCTGACGGGCTGCCGCTGTGGTTGGGTTCGGGGAGCTCGTGGAATCGCGACTGGTAGCGGCGATTTCGCTTGCGGGAGCCGGCGGTGGTGGGGTCTGAGGCGTCCACGGAACCGGCGGGGAATCGCGCGACTGGACAGCATCGGCGTAGTGCAGCGCAGCTTCCAGAGCGTTGGCCGTCTCGATTGCCGAGCGTAAGGTAAGATCTGAGTGTTCCAGCAGTCGCTGGCGCATGTACACTGACCTCAGTCCCGTCACAAAGGCGTCTCGCACTAGCAGCTCCGCATGCTGTTCTGCCGTGAGCGTCTTGCAGTCACAAGCTCGGACGAGTGTCTGTAGTGCTCGGAGAAACTCGGCGCTCGATTCTCCAGGCCGCTGTCACCGGGTAGCTAAACGATGTCTTGCGTAGACGGTGTTCACCGGCCGCAGGTACTGTCTTCTGAGGGCGTCTAGTGCCCCATCGTAGGTCGGCAGGTCCCGGATAATGTAATAAACTTTTGGGGTGACCCTCAAGAGGAGAATTCTGTACATAACGGCAGAGTCAGTTGCACGAACCTCCTCCAAGTACGATTGGAAGCATGCAAGCCAGAGTTCAAAGGCAAGAGCTGCTTCAGGGTCTTGAGGGTCCAAATCCAACCTTTCCGGACGTAAAACGGTTTCCATGTTTTAAAACTTTCAGTCAATAAAATTGATGCACCATCAATAACTCACTCTGAGACGTAAGGCAAGATATCGGCTTTTATTGACTGAAGAAGGAACCAGCAGTGAGTGACCATCATACTACATCCTGGAGACTGAGGCAGAGGATTAGACCTCAATCGCCTTTATACAGGGGCCTGTGGGAGGAGCCACAGGAGCAGTCAGCAGGGGGGCGTGTCCACAGGGGTCTGTGGGAGGAGCCACAGGAGCAGTCAGCAGGGGGCGTGTCCACAGGGGTCTGTGGGAGGAGCCACAGGAGCAGTCAGCCGGGGGCGTGTCCACAGGGGTCTGTGGGAGGAGCCACAGGAGCAGTCAGCAGGGGGCGTGTCCACAGGGGCCTGTGGGAGGAGCCACAGGAGCAGTCAGCAGGGGGCGTGTCCACAGGGGTCTGTGGGAGGAGCCACAGGAGCAGTCAGCAGGGGGCATGTCCAGAAAGGCACATAGTTCACCACAGTTACATATTGCATTGTACTGCTGCCACAAAGATAACAGCTTTCACGACATATGCCGGTGATATTAAACCTGATTCTGATGAGGATTGGAAAGGAAGGGGCAGAAGTTAGAATAAGGTTGGGGAGGGGAAGGAATACAAGCTGGCAGGTGATAGGTGTGCAGGTGAGGGGGAAGGTGGCTTCCTATTCTACCTTCTGCCTCCTTCCTCTCAAGTCTCGGCCTGAAGTGAGAACTGTTCATTCCCCTCCCTAGATGCTGCCTAACATGCTGAGCTCCCCCAGTGTTTTGTGAGAGAGAGCAACATTGCATCAAAGAAAAGGAGAGGCTGTGAGCGCTTGCAGCTTGGCCGGTAACCCAGCATAGTGACTCTGAACGTGTGAATATGCTAACTTCCACAACACTGGAATGAGAAAATGTATTGTTTGCAGTCTTTGAAGATATAACCACATAAACCACATAACAATTACAGCACTGAAACAGGCCATCTCAGCCCTTCTAATCCGAGCCAAATGCTTACTCTCACCCAGTCCCACCGACCTACACTCAGCCCATAACCCTCCGTTCCTTTCCTGTCCATATAGCTATCCAATTTTTTTAAAATGACAATATCGAACCTGCCTCTACCCCTTCTACTGGAGGCTCGTTCCACACAGCTACCACTCTCTGAGTAAAGAAGTTCCCCTTCGTGTTACCCGTAAACTTTTGCCCCCAACTCTCAACTCATGTCCTCTTGTTCGAAGCTCCCCTACTCTCAATGGAAAAAGCCTATCCACGTCAACTCTATCTACTCCCCTCATAATTTTAAATACCTCTATCAAGTCCCCCCTCAACCTTCTACGCTCCGAAGAATAAAGACCTAACTTGTTCAATTGTTCTCTGTAACTTAGGCGCTGAAACCCAGATAACGTTCTAGTAAATCTTCTCTGTACTCTCTCTATTTTGTTGACATTTTTCCTATAATTCGGTGACCAGAACTGTACACAATATTCCAAATTCGGCCTCACCAATGCCTTGTACATCATAGGTTTCTCCAGATTCTTCCACCAGCCTTTGACCTTTCCCATCCTCCTGGTTTCACCTATATCCTTCCAGCTGGCATCCTCCTCTCCCCAATCTTGTTATTCTGGCATCTTCCCCCTTCCTTTCCAATCCTGTTGAAGGGCCTCGGCCCGATTCGCCGATTGTTTATTCATTTCCATAGATGCTGCCTGACCAGCTGAGCTCCTCCGACTTTGTGTGTTGTGTTGCTCTGGATTTCCAGCCTCCACAGACATTCTCATGTGTATGATCTGCTTCTCCATAGGTGCTTCCCGACCTTTTGTACTTCCAGCAGATCTCGTGCTTTTGCTTCTGGTTGGGGACACCTGCAAAATGAAACGGAGGCAGGATGGAGACAAAGAGCATCGTGGCAATTGTTTTGACGTGGACTGAGCTGCCTAGAGGGTTCCCAACCTGGGGCCTATGGACCCCTCGGTTGACGGTGTCACATACCCCGTGACTGGGTTACCAAACCAGCAGAAATGGAATACTACGTCGGAGTCTGGTATTACTGTAACTAAAAGTGTTTATTAGTAAACTAAGTAATACAGTACTATAAAATGCAAATATATATATAAAACAGGATAGCAATAAAACAGGTTACAGAAGTGTGGAAATAGGAATCAAAACCAAGCTCCATTCGAAGTCTAGGGGTAAATGAATAGTCTTACGATGGTGCAGAGTTCAGTTCAGTTTAGTTTAAGTCAAGGTAGTTGCTGTTGTACTGCTGGAGAGACGGAGAGGGAGGGAGAGAGAGAGGAAGAGAGAGGGAGAGGGAGAGGGAGAGAGGGAGAGGGAGAGAGGGAGAGGGAGAGAGGGAGAGGGAGAGAGGAGGGAGGGAGAGGGAGAGGGAGGGAGAGGGGAGAGGGAGAGAGGGAGCGAGAGGGAGAGGGAGAGAGAGAGGGAGAGAGGGAGAGAGGGAGGGAGAGGGAGAGAGAGGGAGAGAGAGAGAGAGCGAGGGAGAGGGGGAGAGAGAGAGAGGGAGAGGGAGAGAGGGAGAGAGAGAGAGAGAGGGAGAGGGAGAGAGGGAGAGAGAGGGAGAGAGGGAGAGAGAGGGAGGGAGAGGGAGAGAGCGAGAGGTGATGCAGTTGCAGGCAAACTTTCCGTTGCCTTCTTGTCCTGTTGTGGTCACCGATTATGACCCCTCTGTTCCAGGCCAGACCGTTCTTCAGTGGTGAGCCTGTCACCCAGGCGAGGGTGGACACACACACAAGCCCCCACCAGTCTGCACTGTGAGCCTCTGGTCGATTCCCCCCGAATCGATCCTCCAAACCCCCACCTTCCTGTGGGTGCACAACACTCTTCCACTGTCCCGTGGTGAGTCTGCTTGTGTCTCAGCAGACTGGCTTTTTATCTCCCCTGCCAGGGTACCAGCCATCCATCAACTGTCCATGTCCATCACCTGGCACCGCCTTGCTGTCTCAGCAGGGATCCACACAAGCAGGCAAAGTGTCCTTGGAGCAAAGTAAACAATTATCGAAGAAGCCATAATACTAAATCATCTCTCTCTCTCTCTCTCTCTCTCTCTTTATCAGCATCTGCAGCAGGAGGCCTCTTCTTTTCTCTCTCTCGTTAGCAGCATAGTGTGGTGAACTACATATACCTGTCTGGACACGCCCCCTGCTGACTGCTCCTGTGGCTCCTCCCACAGACCCCTGTGGACACGCCCCCTGCTGACTGCTCCTGTGGCTCCTCCCACAGACCCCTGTGGACACGCCCCCTGCTGACTGCTCCTGTGGCTCCTCCCACAGACCCCTGTGGACACGCCCCCTGCTGACTGCTCCTGTGGCTCCTCCCACAGACCCCTGTGGACACGCCCCCTGCTGACTGCTCCTGTGGCTCCTCCCACAGACCCCTGTGGACACGCCCCCCGCTGACTGCTCCTGTGGCTCCTCCCACAGACCCCTGTGGACACGCCCCCTGCTGACTGCTCCTGTGGCTCCTCCCACAGACCCCTGTGGACATGCCCCCTGCTGACTGCTCCTGTGGCTCCTCCCACAGACCCCTGTGGACACGCCCCCCTGCTGACTGCTCCTGTGGCTCCTCCCACAGACCCCTGTGGACACGCCCCCCCTGCTGACTGCTCCTGTGGCTCCTCCCACAGACCCCTGTATAAAGGCGATTGAGGCCTGAGCCCGACCTCTCAGTCTCCAGGATGTAGTATGGTGGTCACTCACTGCTTGTTTCTTCTTCCAGTCAATAAAAGCCAGTATCTCGCCTTTATGTCTCAGAGAGAGTTATTGATAGTGCATCACATAGTTCACAGGGGGGGGTCAACTCTGGACCTTATCTCAGCCTGGTTTGCTCATCACGCATCACAATGGTTGGGAACCCCTGACCTCGAAGGACACCCGAAGCCGAGTCGAAACTCCAAATGGCGTTCAATCTGAACCTGGAAGGAAAAATTTTGCAGGGCCTGAGAGAATGGGAGTGAGGATTTCTCTCTCAAGGTGCAGAGGCAGAGGCAATGGGGAAAACGGGCTGTCTCGAATCTGTCCATTATTCCATAAATCTAGGCCCCTGATACTTTTTATAACACTTGTATTTTTGACATTGGTTTCAAATTTATTATTCACAGGGATTTCCTGCCAATTGCAAACGTTAGAAATCAAAGTTATTCATCTTCTTTGTCTCCTGTCTACAAGCCTGAAATGTTTGAAATTCTTCCAGGCTTTCTTTAAAGTTCAGCTTCCTTGATCTTCTCTGTACGGGTTCCAGACTGGAATGACTTTCAGATGTTCTTTTTATTGTTATTCTTTCGCGGGACCCTGTGTCCGCCAAGCCGAGTATTTGGTATCCATCGCTTCACCAGATGGCACGGGTAGGCCGCCTTTAACCTGGGGCTGCTGCGGATGGGTTGCACGTAGTTCCATCGAGCAGCGTATCCAGGTCTCAAGTGATCTATTTCCAGTTCAGAAGATGCATCGACTAGGAAGGGAGTTTGGGCCTCAGCGTGTAACTGTCTTCCTTCTGCTGGGTGATTGACATTGCCAGGGTGGAAGGTATTGCTTGTGTAGTCTTGTTAGTTCATTACTGTCATATGCACTGAGATGAAGGACAAAGAACATAGAATATTCCAGCACAGCCATTTCCATCATCAAGGAACCCCTCCGTGCAAGAAATGCTCTCTTCTCACTGCTAACATCAGGAAAGATGTAAGGGACCTATTACAAACAAGAGAGAATCTGCAGATGCTGGAAATCCGAGCAGCACACACAAAATGCTGGAGAAGGGGAGAGAGGGAGGGAGGGTGAGAGGGAGAGAGAGCGGAAGGGAGGGAGGGAAGGAGGAAAGAGCGAGAGACTGACTGGAAAAGATGTCGGACACTTGTGGTTCCCTCTGGTAGCATTTTAGTGCGGAGTGGCTTACCGATTGGTTGCCTAGTAGCTGGAAGGTGATAGGTGGAGCCCGGTGGGTGGGAAAATCAAGAGCTGGAGAAGAAGGAACCTGATAGGAGAGGAGAGTGGACCCTGGCACTCCTTCTCTCCAACCAGTCCCACACCAGTCCCATGGCGCTCCCAACATCCTTCACTCTCCCCTTCTACTTCTTTCTCCCCTCCGCCCACCTTCCTACCTTGACTTCTCTTCCTTTACAGTCCCGATGAAGGGCCTTGGCCTGAAATGTCAAGTATTTACGCTTCCCCATAGACGCTGTCTAGCTGGGTGTTGTGAGATTAGCACCAGACTTCACGGTGAATGGTCCCAGGTTCGAATCCGGCCAGCCCCTTGGTCACTTTCCATTTGTGCTGGGTTGAGCGTCGAGCTAGCAACTCGGCCTTGTAAAAAAAACCAGAGAAATGCCAAGGAAATGGCATAAAGTGCCACAAGGCCTGAAATGGAACAACAATAGATGTGGCCTGGCCTGTTGAGTTCCACCAGCATTACCACAGAATCATAGAACCATAAAACATTACAGCACAGAAACAGGCCCTTTGGCCCTTCTTGGCTGTGCCAAACCATTTTTCTGCCTAGTCCCACTGACCTGCACCTGGACCATATCCCTCCATACACCTCTCATCCATGTATTCGTCCAAGTTTTTCTTAAATGCTAGAAGTGAGCCCGCATTTACCACTTCATCTGGCAGCTCATTCCACACTCCCACCACTCTGTGTGATGAAGCCCACCCCCATGTTCCCTTTAAACTTTTCCCTTTTTGCCCTTAACCCATGTCCTCTGGTATTTTCTCCCCTAGCCTCAGTGGAAAAAGCCTGCTTGCATTCACTCAATCTATACCCATCATAATTTTATATACCTCTTTCAAATCTCGCCTCATTCTTCTACGCTTCAGGGAATAAAGTCCTAACCTATTCAACCTTTCTCTGTAACTCAGTTTCTCAAGTCCTGGCAACATCCTTGTAAACCTTCTCTGCACTTTTTCAACCTTATTAATATCCTTCCTGTAAATCGGTGACCAAAACTGCTCACAATACTCCAAATTCAGCCTCTTATACAACCTCACCATAACATTAGTGTGTGCACCTCAGGTTTATCATCACTCACAGACGTCATGAAATTTGATTTGTTTTTTATGCCAGCTGCCCAGTGCACGACACAAAATTACTACAGCACGGTGCAAAAGTCCTGCCTATATATATGAGCCTAAGACTTTTGCACAGTATTATACAACATATCAACAATTAGTGGGAAGATAGAAGATTGGGAAGCTGTCGCAATGCAACTGAGGGTAACTAAAATGAAATAAGGAGACAAAAGATGAAACAGGAAAGTGAGCTAGCCAACAATATAAAAGAAGAATCCAAAAGATTGAATACAGTGTAGGGAAAACACGAGGAAATCAGCAGATGCTGGAAATTCAAACAACACACACAAAATGCTGGTAGAACACAGCAGGCCAGGCAGCATTGAAGGGAGAAGCGAAGTCGACGTTTCGGTCCAAGACCCTTCATTAGGACTAACCGAAAGGAAAGATAGTAAGAGATTTGAAAGTAGAGGGGGGAAGGGGAAATGCAAAATGATAGGAGAAGACCGGAGGGGGTGGATGAAGCTAAGAGCTGGAAAGGTGATTGGCGAAAGTGTTACAGAGCTGGAGAAGGGAAAGGATCATGGGACGGGAGGCCTCAGGAGAAAGAAAGGGCAGAGGGGAGCACCAGAGGGAGATGGAGAACAGGCAAACAACTAAATATGTCAGGGATGGGGTAAGAAGGGGAGGAGGGGAATTAACGGAAGTTAGAGAAGTCAATGTTCATGCCATCAGGTTGGAGGCTACCCAGCCGGTATATAAGGCGTTGTTCCTCCAACCTGAGTTTGGATTCATTTTGACAATAGAGGAGGCCATGGATAGACATATCAGAATGGGAATGGGACGTGGAATTAAAATGTGTGGCCACTGGGAGATCCTGCTTTTTCTGGCGGACCGAGCGTAGGTGTTCCACGAAACGGTCTCCCAGTCTGCGTTGGGTCTCACCAATATATAAAAGGCCACACCGGGAGCACCGGACACAGTATACCACACCAGCCGACTCACAGGTGAAGTGTCGCCTCACTTGGAAGGACAGTCTGGGGCCCTGAACGGTGGTGAGGGAGAAAGTGTAAGGGCAGGTGTAGCACTTGTTCCGTTTACGAGGATAAGTGCCAGGAAGGAGATCGGTGGGAAGGGATGGGAGGGTATGAGTGGACAAGGGAGTCACGTAGGGAGCAATCCCTGCGGAAAGCAGAAAAGTGGGGGGAGGGAAAGATGTGCTTGGTAGTGGGATCCTGTTGGAGGTGGCGGAAGTTACGGAGAATTATATGTTGGACAGTGTAGGGATGTGTCTGGTGATGGACTTCGATGGAAGGAAAAGAAGTGCAGGCTATTTTCCAAATGGGGAGTGAATTTAGAATTGGAGGTGCAAAGGGACTTGGGAGCCTGGGTGCAGGATTTCCTAAAGGTTAACTTGCAGATTGAGTCTGCAGTGAGGAAATCAAACACAATGCTAGCACTCATTTCGAGAGGACTGGAATATAAAAGCAAGGATGTAATGCTGAGGCTTTGTGAAGGACTGTTTAGACTATATACGGAGCATTATGAGCAGTTTTAGGTCCCATGCCTAAGAAAGGATATGCTGGCCTTGGAGAGGGTTCAGAGGAAGTTTACAAGAAAGATAACAGGAATGAAAGGGTTAACATGTGAGGAGCATTTGATGGTTCTGGACCTGCACTCAGCTGAAGTTTAGAAAAATGTGGAAGATATCTCACCTATTGAAAGAACTATATAGCTTGTGCGTGGAGAGGATGCTTCCAATGGTGGGAGAGTGCAGGACCAGAGGGCAAAAACTCAGAATACAAGGATGCCCCTTTAGAACAGAGATGAGGACGAATTTCTTCAGCCAGAGGGTGGTGAATCTGTGAAAATCTGCCGCAGACAGCTGTGGAGGCCAAATAATTGGGTATGCTTAAAGCAGAGGGTGCTAGGTTTAGGATCAGTGAGGGCGTCAAAGGTTATGGGGAGAAGGCAGGAGAATGGAGTTGAGAGGGATAATAAATTGGCCATGATAGAATGGGAGCAGACTTGATGGGCTGAATGGTCTGCTGCAGTATCTGATGGCCTTATAATCAGAGGTCCATTTTGGAGTTTGATAAGAGTGGGATGGAGGGTCTTTGAGCTTCATGACGTGCATTCTCAATTCTTTGTGTCGATAGGATGGAGGAAAAGAGGGAATGACTGAGGTGGGAGAAGTCCAAGTTTCTGTTGGTTGCTTTCCCAAGGCAGCAGGGAGCCTAATCTTCAACAGTAACTGCAGATATTAGGCAGTGCAGTCACAGTGTACTAATGATAGCTGAAGCTCTTGCGTAGACTAGTGGTTGGGATGTCAATCAAATGGCTGCCTTGACAAGGTGAATTGTCAGGAGCATTTTTGGAGTAGCATTGACTAAAGCAAAATAATTCACTTTCCTATTCAAAAACGTCTTGATTCAATACCTTAACAGCGCTCACTAAAACTGATCAGCAACTGTGTGCATTTCTCACTGGCTTAATTGATCAATTAATGCTGATACAGAACGTTTTACATTGCAAATTTTGTATATAACTTTATCCAAAGTGATCGCGATAAGGTTTCACTGAATCTCTGACAGTATTGATGGTTGAGAAGCTTCACCCATGTTTATTGGCCATCAAGAGGGCCCTGTCTAGGGATCTGACAGTCAGGATTGAACGCTGGTCGTCAGCTTCATCAATACCTACATATTTTGGCCTTTTAAGCAAAGGACAGACCTGGTATCTGAATGCATATCCATACCACGGTGACAGAAAATCAATGTGAAACATCCAGGGAGAATTACAGATATGATTGATCCATCCAACAAGTTAAATTGATCCATTTAGTGGGTTGATACCTTGCTGATATCTTGCCACACGGTGGCAAGCTTGCTCCCTGGGAGTTGACACAACTGGAATTGGAGAAGGTCCTTCCTCTCGGGAAAACATAACATATAATATTGAACATAGAACATCAAACAGTACAGATCCTTTGGCCCATGATGTTGTGCTGACATTTTAACCCACCTTAAAATCAGTCTAACCCTTCCCTCACAAGTAACCCTCCATTCTTTTATGCTTTGGCTTATCTAATGGTGGAGCTGGCAGATAACATATCACAACAGCAGTGAAGGATCCCCCGTTGTCTTGAAGCCCCCCAGGAAGACCACAACCTCGTTGTGGGGTTTGCAGGCTTGCATGCCTCAATGACCTGGAGAGCCATGTTGGCTGGGGACAGGGGCTCGTGCTTTGGCTCTCGGTGGGTCACCCATACCAAACAGGTCAGAGGGTAGAGGACGGACTAAAAGTGGTCCACTGGACCTCAGGGTTCTGGGGCTTCACCTCAGGGCTAACAACTCTGACTGGCGAAACAAAATGGTTATGGGAACAGCAATGAAGAATCGTTCTCTAGCTGCGTGCGATGGTATGGACGAACAGAGATGGACAACCCTCATCGTTGCCCTAAACGCCAGCGGCGTAACGGGCAGTAAGTCAATAAGCAAGTCACCTTGCATTCCATGCCACTGGACCCTGACTGTCAAGAACTGTCTAGTGCAGGTGTTCCCAACCTGGGGCCCTCGGACCCCTTGGCTAATGGTAGGGATCCATGGCATTAAAAAAAAGGGTTGGAGACCCTTGGTTTAGTGGCTGGGTGTTGCATCAGCCTCCCGACATGAAACAAGGTCACACATAGGTGATCTCCATTAAGCGAACAACCCCTTCGAAGAACATCATGCTGGATTCGAGTGATTGCCTAGTGTGTCTGACTGTACTACCACCCTTGGCAGTTGCACCATCCACCTACCACCCTGTGTAAAAGAGAAACAACTCTGCCTTTATTTGATGAGTGCAGCAGCTCAAGGCATTTTCTGTGGACTACGATGGAGAAAACTGCAAACGATGCAGGTGTTAGGCAGCTTGAAATTTTCCTTTCAACTGCCCATGCACAGGACTATCAAAAATCCATTCTAATTTCGCCAGCTCAAGGACTATTCTATCACAATGTTATCAGAGACTTGAACAGATCTTTGGTGTGATAAGATGATCGCTTAGCACCACAATCTACGTCATTACAGTCTTACTTTTTGGTAGCTTGTATACTTTATTCTGCATTTGTTATGGATTAACCTTAGTCAAGCTCAATTCACCGTGTAACGACTTGATCTAAGTAACTATGCAAGACAAGTTTTCCACTGTATTTTGGTATATACGACAATAATAAACCAATATTCCCACCAATACCAGCATGTAGACTAATAAATATATACATTACAATAAAGAATGTGCAAAGAAGTGGCAGATGGAATATAGTGTCAGGAGCTGTATGGTCATTCACTTTGGTAGAAGAAATAAATGTGTAGGCTATTTTCTAT
This sequence comes from Hypanus sabinus, assembly GCF_030144855.1. Lineage (NCBI taxonomy): Eukaryota > Metazoa > Chordata > Chondrichthyes > Myliobatiformes > Dasyatidae > Hypanus > Hypanus sabinus. The sequence continues at coordinate 10,030,601 of NC_082729.1, read as the reverse complement.
ATGGAGTGAAAATTCCAAAATCTGCAAAGGGACTTAGGTGCCCTTGTTCAGGACTCCCTGAAGGTTAATTTTCAGATTGAGTCAGTGCTGAGAAAGGGAAATGTGATGGTAGCATTCATTTCGAGAAGACTAGATTATAAAAGCAAGGATGAAGCTTTAGAAGACACTTGTGAGGCCTCATTTGGAATATTGTGAGCAGTTTCGGGCCTCTCAACTGAGAAAGAATGTACTGGCGTTGGAGAGAGTTCAAAGGAGGTTCACGGAAGTGATGCCAGGATTGAAAGGCTAATGATATGGGGAGTGTTTGATGGCTCCGGGCCTTTCTCTCACCAGAATTCAGAAGAATGAGGGGGAACCTCATTGAAACCTACCGAACATTGAAAGGCCTTGATAGAGTGGATGTGGAGAGGATATTCCCTATGTTAAGGTTGAGGGTAGGAGTCTAGGACCAGAGGATACAGCCTCAGAACAGAAAGACATCAGTTTAGAGTGGAGATGAGGAGAGTGGTGAATCTGTGGAAATCATTATGGAGGCCAAGTCATTGGGTGTGTCTTCAAGGCAGAGGGCGATGGATTCTTGATTAGTTAGGGCATGAAGGGTTACGGGGAGAAGGCAGAAGATTGGGACTGAGAGGGAAAATGGATGAGCCAGGATAAAATGGTGGAGCAGATAGACTAATTCTGCTCCTATATCATTTTAAGGTCTCAGTTATCCCGGCAATGTCTAGGTGCTTGGTAGTTACTATGTCTATCACGTCCTTAATAAGTTGCTAATATATTGTACAAACAGACCCTTTTATTGCCAAATGGACATTAGCTTAATTAAGCTGATGGCTGCTTAGCTGATGCATTGTTGACAGATGCTACTCCCCTCAATCTGCCCACGAAACTCACTGTGGCTTGTTATCGTTATAACACGAGGTCCTCAGCTGTATTCTACAAGAGGACCACAACCTTGTCATAGGGTTTGGAGGCTTGTATGCCTCAATGACCTGGAGAGCGATGCTGGCTGGATTCAGGGTTCATGCTTTGGCTCTTGGTTTTGTCACCCATGCCAAACAGGTCAAAGGGTAGAGGCCAGGCGAAGAGTGGTCCACCGGTCCTCCAGGTTCGGGGGGTTCAGCTCAGATCTAACAGTCACTGACTGGTTAAAACAAAGCTGTTACGGAAACAGCAACGACGGATCCTTTGACATCTGAGTGCGACGGTATTCCTGAGTCTCCACCTGGCACATCTGACTGCCGTGAAAACCGAGAGGAAGCTACTGACGTGATGAAGGAGGCCCAGACGCTGCTGGAGTTTCATCGTTGCCCTCAACGCCAACAGCATAATGGGCAGTAACCAATCTGCAGAATGACAATCATGCAACAGAGCAAGGCAAAAAAGCCTGAACTTCTAAAATTTTGCTGGCCTTATTTGATATTAAAACTGTTCGGAAGAATAATCCTTTGCAAGTTCAGACACTTGCTGTTATTAGGAGATGGGATACTCGAGTCTATTTGGGCCCTCAGCCATTCTCTCATTGATAGCAGTGTCTAGCTATGAACAGGCACTCCACATCTTCCACCCATTTCCTATCTTATAGATCAGATACTTTCTTTTGGACTGACTCACTTTCACTGGCCTTGTGTCAGTGTGAAACCAGAATTAAGATTGGTTGATCAATCAGAAGAATAAGGGGGATGGGGCGGAGTGACCTCATTGAAACCTATCAAATGTTGAAAGGCCTCAATAGAGTGGATGTGGAGAGGATGTTTCCTGTGGTGGGGGAGTCTGAGACCAGAGGACACAGCCTCGGAATGGAGGGGCGACCTTCCAGAATGAAGATGAGGAGGAATTTCTGTAGCCAGGGAGTGGTGAATCTGTGGAATTCGTTGCCACAGGCGGCTGTGAAGGTCAAGTCATTGAGTGTATTTAAGGCAGAAGTTGACAGATTCTTAATTAGTCAGGGTATGAAGGGATATTTGGGAGAAGGGAGGAGATTGGGGCTGAGAGGGAAAATGGATCAGCCGTGATGAAATGGTGGAGCAGACTTTATGGGCCAAATAGCCTAATTCTGCTCCTTTATCTTATAGTCTTGTTTTTCAGTACCTAAATGTAAAGGAGAACAAAATGGTTGTTACACTGGATGTGATGCAGCAAAAAAGAACCACACACAATAAACATAAAGAAAACAATAAAAATACAATAAATATAAATACTTAAGATGACCTTATCTACACAGAGGGATTGTATGTACATGAAGTGACATTAGGTACAGGAATATGTATACATAAGGTGACTGACAGGAAATGTTAAAATTCTGCTGATGGGCTGGAACAATTTGATTCATACTGGGAAAAATGGTTTAACTACATAATGCCTCATAGGCCTGACTTCATTCTCACAAATCAATGAATCTGTTGTAAAAAAACAGATCACTCCCTACTTGTACATAGTTTTTTTCCTTTTGCTTGTTTTTTTTTCTTTCCACTCTTTTCAATAATATCTCAGATAAATACTTTGTGGAGATTTGCGATATATATGATTATATGATATATATGTACAATGTCTGAAATACATCTTATGGAAATGTCTGTTTGATGAACTTCAATAAAAAAATTACAAAAAAAAGAAAAGATCTTGAAACCGTAGGACACAGGAGCAGAATTAGGCCATTCAGTCCATCAAGTCTGCTCTACAATTCCATCATGGCTGATTTATAATCCCTTTCAACCCCATTCTCTCGCCTTCTCCCCGTAACCTTTGATGCCCTTCGTAATCAAGAACATATCAACCGCTGCTTTAAATATACCCACTTGACTTTCACAGATTCACCGGCCTCTGGCTAAAAAAAACCCCTCCCCATCTCTGTTCTAAAGGGCCACACTTCCGTTCTGAGGCTGAGCCCCCGGGTCGTAGGTTTGCCCACTACGGAGGTGAAGTTCAGCAAAGTTTAGAACCAGAACAAAGGCTTCTCGGGGAAAAAGCTTTTTCATCAGCACCAGAGGAAGTGTACATTCCAGTTCACAAAGCATAATCTGCCTGGTATCATAGGAGCTATTGATTAAATCCTTGTAAGGATTTGTGCTTATCCCTCTGCCACTGGATGTCTTAATCAGCATTGTTACTTCAGATGGTGAATTCTCAGCTTCCCCATGGTACCGGGCTCAAGCCCCTTCTCTTTGATTGATTGTGAAGTGTGAAGGTGCCTTGCTAGTTAATTGTTCAACCAACCATAAGATCTCTTTTTTACTTACACTTTTTTTCCCACTTTGTTTATTCTGTACTTTTCTCCTCTCCCTGATTTCTCCTTTCTTTTTTTCCCCAATCTATTTTCTATTTTTCATTTCTAACTTCTTTTACACTCACCGTCCCTTTTATTTTTTTTTCCTTTTATGCTCTCTTTTTCTCCTCATTTTCCTTATTTCCTCAGGGACCCCCCACCACCCAGGACATGCACCTTTCACACTGCTGCCATTAGGAAGAAGGTACAGGAGCCTCAGGACCCACACCACCTGGTTCAGGAATAGGTATTACCCCTCAACCATCAGGAAGAAGGTACATGTGTCTCAGGACAAACCATCAGATTCAGGAATAGTTATTGTCCCTCAACCGTCTGGGAGAAGCTACAGGAGCCTCAAGACTTGCACACCAGGGTCAGGAATAGTTAGCACCTCACAACCATTAGATAAAAGATACAAGAGCTTCAGGGGACACACAAACACATTTAGGAATATTTATTACTCCTCAACCATCAGGCCCTTGAACAAAAGGGATAACTATATTCACACCTATCCATTGAGATGTTCCCATAACCAATGATCTCACTTTAAGGACTCCTCATCTCATTATCTCATGCTCTGATTATTTACTGCTATTTACTTATATTTGCTTTTGCACAGTTTGTTGTCTTCTGCTCTCTGGTTGATCTCTCATTGATCCTGTTTATAGTTACTATTCTATAGATTTGCTGAGTATTCCCACAGGAAAATGAATCTCAGGACTGTACATGGTGATATATATGTACCTTGATACTAAAATTTACTTTGAACTTTACTTCTGTTTTTTTTTCCCTATCAGTATTCTACCTTTCATTCCGAGCTTCTTTTACTCCCTCATTATCTTTCATGTTTCTTTACTCTTCCCTTTTGAGTTACGTTGTGGTGCCCTATGACTGTTTGCAATGGGATGAGGCAGTTTGGCATGGGTTAGATGGGCAGAAGGGCCTGTTTCTGTGTTCTGGTGCTTTACGACTCTATGACTTTTTTTCCCCTCTCGTCTCCTCCTCCCTTCTTTCTTTCTGGCTTTCCCCCTATCTTTCATTTCCTCTCTTCCTTAGAATTAACTTCCTGCTGACCATGTGACCACCTGTAAGCCCCGCCACAGCTGCCAGGCAGCCAGAAGAGCTGGTCCTAACTTGCGACAGATGGTTCTAAAATGCAGTGCCATGCCCCTCATCCAAAACTGCAGTTAAATGGTCCTGAATGATGCTTTACTACATTAAAGTTATTTTAGGATGCATTTTTTTTAGCAACGTGTGAACCATCTCAATAAATACAATGACACCGCATAAGATGGCACATTTCTGTGGATTGCTACATCCGCGCAGAAAGTGGTGGTTACCACGGCAACCCCAAATCACAATAACACTAATCAGTCATAGACCATTGAGCTAAATAGTGCAGTGAATTTATGTATGATGTTATGATTTTTAGCATAAATTGTCAATCTTATGCTGTTAGATTGTTTAATATACCCTGGTATAATCAACAGAGGCGAAAATAGAAACTTAGATTAGCTTTTACTTTACATTGACAATTTTTCACCATCACACTGCAGTTATTAGATTGGTTTTTAAGTGCTCAGCAGAATATACAATTTAAATCAGAACAATTGCGATAAAACAAGGAGTCAGGGTAATAGAAACATTTAGGAACGTAGAAAGATTTTGTGTCATATTAGATTTTCGCTTTATGCCTTCAAGGAGACTTCATGGGAGCTGGCTTTGCTGTGCATCTCCAGGAGAGAAGGCTATCGTGGTTTGCAGAGGGATCTGAATCAGATGGAATCCAATGAAATCAAGTGCAACGTGTTGAACTTTGGTAGGACCAGTCAGGGTTGGTCTTGCTCAAAGAATGGTAGGGCAAAGGGTCCATAACTCACTGAAAGTGGTGGCACAAGAAGATGAGGCCGTAAAGAAAGTTTTTGGCATATCGACCTTAATAAATCGAAGTATTGAGTACAGGAGATGGGATATTGTGTTGAAGCTGTTTATGACGTTCTTCTCCGCACCTTGTGGCACATTGGGTGGAAGCCTATTAATTTCTTTATCATTCATCTGATTTTTTACGAGCCCCTGTTGCTCAACCCAGCACAGGTGGAAAGTAGGCAAGGAGCCGGCCGGTTTCGGAGCCTGCGACCACTTGCCCCAGAGCCCAATGTGGATGCCACTACACCACGGCCTGGATAAGACATTGGTGAGGTCTAATTTGGAGTATTGTGAGCAGTTTTGGTCACCTACCCACAGGAAAGATGTAAAGAAGCTTGAAAGAGAAAGAGAAAATTTACAAGGATGTTACCGGGTCTGGAGGACCTGAGTAATAAGGAAAGATTGAAAGTTATATGTAATTCAGAGGAAGCATTGTAGAAATATTGTAAATATAGAATTGTCCTTTGATCTGCAGCATACAAAATATCATGTAATATTGAGTGGAACAGACCTCTTCCTTCAGAATGTCTCATACTGTCGAATAAAAGACCATAAGATATATAGGAACAGAATTAGGCCATTGGGCCCATCTAGCCTGCTCTGTCATTTTATCATGGCTGATCCGATTTTCCTTTCAGCCACAGTCTTTTGCCTTCTTCCCGTATCCCTTCATGCCCTGGCCAATCAAGAATCTTTCAACCTCTGCCATAAATATAAAGATTTGGCCTCCACAGTTGTCTGTGGCAAAGAATTCCACAGATTCACCATGCTCTGACTAAATAAATTTCTCCACCGCATTCTAAAAGGACGTCCCTCTATTCAAAACCTGTGTAGAGAATCATGGTCTGATCAGGGACAGTGGGCATGGCCTTGTGACGGGCAGATCGTGTCTAACAAACCTGATAGGCTGACCAGGCATATAGATGAGGGTAGTGCAGTGGATGTGATCTACATGGATTTTAGTAAGGCATTTGACAAGGTACCACACGGTAGGCTTATTCAGAAAGTCAGAAGGCATGGGATCCAGGGAAGTTTGACCAGGTGGATTCAGAATTGGCTTGCCTGCAGAAAGCAGAGGGTCGTGGTGGAGGGAGTACATTTGGACTGGAGGGTTGTGACTAGTGTCCCACATGGATCCGTTCTGGGACCTCAACTTTTTATGATTTTTATTAATGACCTGAATGTGGGGGTAGAAGGGTGGGTTGGCAAGTTTGCAGATGACACTAAGGTTGCTGGTGTTGTGGATAGTGTTGAGGATTGTCGAAGATTGCAGGGAGATATTGATAGGATGCAGAAGTGGGCTGAGAAGTGGCAGATGGAGTTCAACCCAGAGAAGTGTGAGGTGGTACACTTTGGAAGGACGTAAAAGTCTCTCCTGTGGATTTATTCACATTACAAACTGAAGGAAACCCATGTGGTCATGGGGAGGATGTACAGACCCCCTACAGGCAGCGAAGGGAATTGAACCTGGGTCCCTGGTACTGTAGAGTTTTGTGTTAGCCACTACGCCACCGTGCCTCCTCTTCTCACTGTACCTTGGTACATGTGACAATAATAAAACGCTTCCGGCGCTAATTGTCAGCCCACTCTTCCTTTTCTCTGTAGGTATTACTTTATACTTCATTCTGTTATTGCTTTACCTTGTACTACCTCGGTGCGCTGGGTAATGAATTGATCTGTACAAACAGGACGCAAGACAAGCTCTTCACTGTACATCAGCACATGTGACAAAACTAAATCAATGCCAATTCCTATTCCATTGAACGGTCAGTTCCCAGAGCCCAGCTGATGAGATAAATTGCTGCTGATTTCTTGTAGGTTAGAAACACTGAGATTCAGATTACTTCCTCATGCTTACATTGATTCCAGGAGAGTGAAGAGGACTAATTATTAACACAAGCTTGAAGAACCAAATACTCTTAATAAATGGATGCATTTCATATGGGCAGTGGGTCATGGAATTAGAGAATGAAGTCATTTGATATTCCGGGAAAAAAAAAATCTAAGAACGTGGAACAGCTCAGCTAAGTACAGTTGGCCCATGATGTTGTGCCAACCTTTTAACCCACTCAAATATCAATCTAACCCTTCCCTCCTGCAAAGCCCTCCATTTCTCAATCATCCATATATATTCAATAGACAATAGGTGCAGAAGTAGACCATTCGGCCCCTCGAGTCTGCGCCGCCATTCTGAGATCATGGCTGATCATTCACTATCAAAACCCAGTCCCTGCCTTGTCCCCATATCCCTTGATTCCCCTATCCATCAGATATCTATCTAACTCCTTCTTGAAAGCATCCAGAGAATTGGCCTCCACCATCTTCCGAGGCAGTGCATTCCACACCTCCACAACTCTCTGGGAGAAGAAGCTCTTCCTCAACTCTGTTTTAAATAACTGACCTCTTATTCTCAATTCATGCCCTCTGGTACTGGACTCTCCCAACATCTGGAACATATTTCCTGCCTCAATCCTATCAAATCCTTTAATTATCCTAAACGTTTCAATCAAATCCCCTCTCAATCTCCTCAATTCCAGTGTGTACAAGCCCAATCTCTCCAATCTCTCTGCGTGAGACAGCCCTGCCATCCCAGGAATCAACCTAGTGAATCTACGCTGCACTTCCTCAATTGCCAGAGTGTCCTTCCTCAAACCTGGAGACCAAAACTGTACACAATATTCCAGGTGTGGTCTCACCAGGGTCCTGTACAAATGCAAAAGGACATCCTTGCTCTTGTACTCAATTCCCCTTGTAATAAAGGCCAACATTCCATTTGCCCTCTTCACTGCCTGTTGCACTTGCTCATTCACCTTCATTGACTGATGATTCCTAAGAATTTCTTTAATGCCCCAATGTACCGCCCTCTACCATCACTCTTGGTACCATTCTTTGTGTAAGGAAGTTACCTGTGATATCCCTCCCCTATACTTTCCTCCAGTCACCTGAGAATGACGCCCCCTCACACTAGCCAAGCCTGGGGTGGTACTCTCGGTCCATGCCTCTGATCATTTTGTACACCTGTATCAAGCCTCCTTCAGTCCAAAGAGCAAAGCCCTAGCTCTCTGAACGTCTCAGCATAATCCAGTTTACCAGCTGCTGGTCACCAACCTTGCAAGCTAAGGTACTTCAGATGCTCTTCGTGCACTTTTGAAACGTGATGGGTACCGCTGTCTCTTTTTTCTTGGGTTACAGAGAGATACAGCAGAGAAACAGACCTTTCCCCTCCATCTATGATGAGGATGAGGAGAAATTGCTTTAGCCAGAGGGTGGTGAAGCTGTGGAATTTATTCCCACAAGCAGCTGTAGAGGCTAAGTCTTTATATACAGTTAAGGCTGAGGTTGACAGATTCTTGATTGGTCAGGGCATGACAGGATGTGGGGAGTTGGCAGGAGATTGGGACTGAGAGGGAAAATGAATCAGCCATGATGAAATGGCGGAGCAGAGTTGTGGGCTAAATAGCCTAATTCTGCTCCTATATTTTGCTGACCATCAACCATCTATTTACACTGATCCTATGTTAGTACCATGCTTTGTTCTTCCCAGATTCCTTAAGACTGTTAGATATAGGAGAAGAATCAAATCAATTCTGTTTCATTGCACAACTCCTAATCCAGATTAGTGGATCCTCTAGTGGGCCTGAACTGCTCTGAAAAGCCTTCGTGTAGGCACTCCAGAAACTCCCCCTTCTGGAATCCAGCACCAATCTGATTTTCCCAATCTACCTGCATATGGATGTGCCCTCTGATTGTGATAACATTGCCCTTTCAGCAAGCTTTTTCTATCTCCTGTTGTAATTTGCAGGCAACATGCTTTCTACTGTTTGGTGGGGGGGGGGGGGTCTGTATGCAACTCCCATCAGGGTCTTAGCTCTATCAACAGTGATTCAACTCCTTCCGACCCTATGCCACCTCTTTCTAATGATTTGATTTTATTTTCTTTGTCATCAGAGAAATGCCACCCCCTCTGCTTTCCAGCCTGTCTTTTCAATACAACGTGTATCCTTGGACATTAAGCTCCCAGCTATACTTTTCTTTCAGCCATGATTCAGTGATGCCTACAACATCGTACCTGCCAGTCTGTAACTGTGCTGCAAGTTCATCCGCCTCATTCTGTGTACTGTGTGCATTCAAATACAACACCCTCAGTCCTGTATTCCCCCTTTTGAATTTGTCCACCCTTTATGTTGCAACTTGTTCTGTTGACTGCAAATTTGCTCTGTCAACAGCCTCTCCTCACAACACATTACCTCTGTTTGTGAACCGGCTACCTCATCATCAGCTCTATCATCGCCTTTCCTACGATACTGCTTACATTGAAATATACGCAGCTCAGGACACTAGTCACACCACACTCAACCTTTTGATTCCTAAATTTGTCTAAGGTCTCACCAACATCTGCCTCCACAACCTCTCCACTAATCTGGTTCCCATCCCCCACAGCTCCAGTTTAAACCCCACCATACAGAACAGACAAACCTTTCCACGAGGGTATTAGTTCCCCTTCAGTTCACGTGCAAGCCGTCTGTACAGGTCCCACCTTCCATGAAAGAGAGCCCAGTGATCCAAAAATCTTATGCCTTCCGTCCTCCACCAACTCCTCAACCACGGACTAAACTGTATGATCTTTGTAGTTCTGGCCTCACTAGCACGATGAGGAGTCCCATTGACTCCTGCTCAGATTCCAGTGCTCACCTACAGACTTGGGCCAGTTAGAAGTATGTCCAGATGAGGGAGTAAACCGGGGAACCTGGAGGAACCCCACCCTGTCACATGCAAATTCCACCCAGAGGTCAAGGTCAAACCTACGGCCCTGGAGCTGTGAGACAGTTGTGTTGTTCCAGCAGTCCTTGTTGGGGAGTGATTTCCCACGTCGAGTCTAAAGCCTATCCTTCGACTTTAACCCTTCTTGCTAAATCCATCCCTTCCATTTAGTCACCTCTCTGTTCAGCTTATAATTTTATATACTTTGGTTAAACTTCAATACAACATTTACTGTTTAAACAAAAATATCCCTAATACCAGAAGATATAGGAGCAGAATTAAATCAATTGGCCCATTGAGTCTGCTCTGCCATTTCGTCACAGCTAATACTTTCCCTCTGAGCCCCAGTCTCCTGCCTCCTTCCCGTATCCCTTCATGCCGTGACTAATAAAGAACCTGTTAACCTCTGCTTTAAATATACCCAATGACCTGGCCTCCACAGCCACCTGCGCCAATAAATTCCACAGATTCACCCCACTCTAGCTAAAAAAAATTCCTCCTCATCCCCATTCTAAATGGACGTCCCTCCATTCTGAGGCCGTGTCTTCTGGTCCGAGACTACCCCCCACCACAGGAAACATCCTCCCCACATCCACTCTGTTGAGGCCTTTCAACATGCGATACGTTTCAATGAGATCCCTTCTCATTCTTCTGAGTTCCAGTGAGCACAGGCCCAGAGCCATTGATCGGTCCTCAAATGGTAACCCTTTCATCCCTGGAATCATTCTTGTTAACCTCCTCTGAACCCTCTCCAGTGTCAGCATGTCCTCTCTAGTTTCATGTCATTTTCCTTAAAACTAAGTTTCTCCATTCTGGCAATCCTTGCTAATCTTCTGTATTGAGGTAGAAACATTTTATTTGGAGAAAATGTTGTTTATTTACAGTATTCAGAGTTACATTACCCTTTCTATCCAATGAACTCGCCCAATTACAGACATGTGACCAATTAACCTATTAACTTGTACGTTTTTGGAATGTGGGAGGAAACCAGAGCAACTGGAGGAAATCTACACGTCATGGGAAGAACATACAAACTCCTTACAGTGGCAGGAATTGAACCAGGGTTGCTGGTAAAGTAACAGTGTCATGCTAACAGCTACACTACTGTCACTGTCCCCTCTAAAGTGCGCAGATGTGGGGCCACGCGGTAACTGTGCACATCCCGTGCGATCCCGCGCACATAGCCTTTTTCACCACGCTGTGGGAATTTTCTTTTCTATAAAGTGACGTCATGTCAGTTAGACCTCTCAACAAAGTAAGATGGCTGTCAAGGCATTTTGCCAATACTGCTTTAAAGAGGAGTTTTGATCCAGTATTGCACAGTGCAAGCTAATGAATCTAACGATCCAATCAGCAAACACTGCCTGAAGGTTTTGACCTATCCGCAATATTGAGTAGCATTAACTGTCCTGAGCGATGTTTTAGAAGATCCTTCCGAAAAGCTGATGGAATACAATTGAAGCTCTTTAGTGTATGCTAAAGCAAAAATTAACAAATTACGGTCACAGTACCTTGGCGATACCACTTACTTGAGCGACAAAGTGGAAGATCTGCTTGCATCTGCAAGTTCTGATGTTGATACTGTGCCGATTATTCGACTCGTTCAACATGTGTGCAATCACCTGGATAATAGATTTCCTAACGATGAGTTCAGAGAATGGCATGCTTTTGACCCTGTTGCTATTGCAAACTCAACCAATTTTGAATTGGAAAAGAAAAAATATGACTGACAAAAGAAATACTCAGCTACTATTACAAAATATGAGAAGGCATTGCCTCACAAATCAGAGAATCTGATTTCAAATTTGTCGTTTCAATTAAGATGTCCACTGAAATGTTAAACTACGTGCTTAGAAGCGAAGAGTTTGAAGAACTATCAATTCTTCTTGACAACGTTGGGATAATTCAAGCTTCTAGCTGACTGCGAACGTGGATTCAGTCTCATGAATTCAATGAAATGCAAATCCAGTAACAGAGTAGAAGTGGAACATTCAGATGATCTAACAAGGATTAAGACTTATCTTTCATCTGGATGTGAAATTAATCAGTTCAGTGTTTATAGACAATGGATTTATAATAAGGACAGAAGAGAAAAAGTTTATGAAACGTGAAAGATTTCCTTTGTTGCACTGTATCTCATTACAACTGTTAAATTAATAAATAAAATCAAAAGTATGTGATTTTTCAATTTCCTCCCAAGTATTGATAGCAAGCATATTACAAAAAAAATAAAGTGCCATGTGTTTTCTGGCGGTGTAAAAATTTCTGCTTGGAGCGCTGGCAGCTGTAAAAAAAAATGAGAGGGACCATTGACAACCGTGATTCCTAGTGTCAGTGTCAGTGTCGCAACCTCAGAACATCAACACTAATGAGACCATAAGACCTAGGAGCACAGTTTGGCACATCTGGTCTGCTCCCTCTCAACCCCATTCTCCCCATAACCTTTGACACCCTGATTAATCAAGAACCTATCAACCTCCACCTTAAGAATACCCATTGACTTGGCCTGCCTAGCTGTTGGTGGCAATGAATTCCACAGATTCACACCACTCTGGTTAAAGAAACTTTCCCTCATCTCTGTTCTAGAAACATAGAAAACCTACAGCACAATCCAGGCCCTTCGGCACACAAAGCTCTGCTGAACATGCCCTTACCTTAGAAATTACCTAGGGTTACCCATAGCCCTCTATTTTTCTGAATGGACGTCCCTCAACTCTGAGGCTGTGCCCTCCGGTCGCAGACTCCACCTCTGTAGGAAACATCCTCTTCACACCCACTTGAACCAGACCTTTCAATATTCGCCAGGTTTCAGAGAGAACCCCCTCATTCTTCTAACCTCTAGCAAGTACAGGTCCAGAGCCATCAAACGCTCCTCGTATGTTAACCCTTTCATTCCTGGCATGATTCTCGTGAACCTCCTCTGGGTTCTCACCAAAACCAGCACATCCTTTCTTAGGTAGGAGGCCCGAAACTGCTACGACACTCCAAGTGCGGTCCAACCAATGCCTTATAAAGTCTCAACTTTACATCCTTGCTTTTATATTCTAGTCCTCTGGAAACGTACTTCAGATTTCGTTCATGCAGTTCCTCCAGAACTGCCTTGGACTTTTATTACAATGGCTAAAACTGAGCTGGACAGATCTTTAGCACTTTCCTGCTCGAAATGAACGCTAACATTGTATTTCCCTTCCTTTCCACCGATTTTACCTGAAAGCATGGTAACCTGCCTCAATGACCATCATCCAGTGGCATTTACTTCCACAGTGATGAAGTGTTTTGAGAGGCATTGAAACATATCAGCTCTTGTTTGAGTGGCAATTTGGTTCCACTCCGATTTGCGTACTGAAGCAACAGGTCCATGACAAATTCCAACTCAATGGCTCTTCGCACAGCCCTGGAATATCTGAACAGCAAAGATGCACACATCAGGATGCTCTTTATTGACTGTAGCTCCCTCAAAACTAATCAGTAAACTCCAAGACCTGGGCCTAAGCCTCAGTGCCCCCTTGTGCAATTGGATCCTGGATTTCCTCACTTGCAGACCCCAGTCAGTTCAGATTGGCAACAACACAATCCTCCACAATCTCCATCAGCACAGGAGCACCACAGGGACGTGTACTTAGTCCCCGGCTCTACTTGCTTTACGTCTATGACTGTGTGGCTAAGTGCAGCTCCAACACCGTGTTCAAGTTTGCTGATGACACCACTATTATGGGCTGTGTCAAAGGTGGCGATGAGTCAGCGTACGGGAGGGAGACTGAAAATTTGGCTGAGTGGCGTCATAACAGCAACTTCTCACTCAATGTCAGCAAGGCCAAGGAACTGATTGTAGACTTCAGGAGAGGGAAACCAGAGGTCAATGAGGCAGTCTTCATTGAAGGATCAGAGGTGGAGAGGGTCAGTAACTTTGGTCACCATCTCAGAGGACCTATCTCGGAAAGAAAGCATAACAGCGCCTCTACTTCATTTGGAGACTGTGGCATGACATCAAAAGCTTTCACAAATTTCTATGGATGTGTAGTGGACAGTATATTGACCATCTGCATTACAGCCTGGTATGGCAACACCAATACCTTTGAGTGGAAAATCCTACACAAGGTAGTGGATTTGGCCCAGTCCATCGTGGGTAGAGCCCACCCAACCATTGAGCACATCTCCATGAAACGCTGTCGTAGGAAAGCAACTTCCATCATCAAAGATCCTCACTACCCAGATCATGCTCTTTTCTTGCTGCTGCCATCAGGTAGAAGGTACAGAAGCCTCAGGACATACACCACCAAGTTCAAGAACAGTTACTACTCCACAACCATTAGGTTCTTGAACAAAAGTGGATAACTACACTCATCTACTGAGATGTTCCCACAACCAGTGATCTCACTTTAAGGACTCTTTATCTCATGTTCTCGTTATTTATCGCTATTTATTTATATTTGCGTTTGCACTGTTTCTTGGCTCCTGTGCCCTACTTGATCTTCCATTGATCCTCTTTACAGTTACTATTCTATAGATTTGCCAAGCGTGCCCAGAGGAAAATGATCTGCAAGGTTGTGTCAGATGACATGTACGGACTGTGATGATAAATTTTACCTTGAACTTTGAACTTGGAAGTGAATCCTTAGGGAATCCTGCACGAGGACTCCCAAGGCCCTCTGCACCTCTGAATTTTGAATTGTCTCCCCATTAACAAAATAGTCCATGCCTTTATTCCTTCTGCCAAAGGGCATGACCGTACACTTCCCTAAACTAGAGTCCATCTAAGCACTTCTGCAGACACCTGACTTCTTCAGCACTACCTACCACCACACTTATCTTCATATCGTTCACAAACTTGGCCCCAAAGCCATCAATTCCCACATCCAAGTCAGCGACATGTAACGTAAAAAGAAGTGGTTCCAATACTGACCCTTGTGGAACAGCCCTAGTCACCGACAGCCAATCAGAAAAGGCCCCCTTTATTTCCACTCTTTGCCTCCTGCCAGTCAGCCAATCTTCTATCCATTCAATTACCTTTCCCATAATACCTTGGGCACTTGCTAAGCAGTCTCATGTGGAGAACTTTGTCAAAGGCCTTGTGAAAATCCAAATAAACAACATCCACCAACTCTCCTTTGTCTTTCCTGCCTGTTACTTCCTCAAAGAATTCCAACAGATTTGTCAAACAAGATTTCCTCTTTGGTCTATTTTATCATTGAAACATATAAGATAAACAACTGATTGAAACATATAAGATTATTAAGGGATTGGACACACTGGAGGCAGGAAGCATGTTCCCACTGATGGGTGAGTCCAGAACTAGAGGCCACTGTTTAAGAATAAGGGGTAGGCCATTTAGAACAGAGATGTGGAAAAACTTTTTCACCCAGAGAGTGGTGGATATGTGGAATGCTCTGCCCCAGAAGGCAGTGGAGGCCAAGTCTCTGGATGCATTCAGGAGAAAGTTAGATAGAGCTCTTATAGATAGCGGGGTCAAGGGATATGGGGAGAGGGCAGGAACGGGGTACTGATTGTGTATGATCAGCCACGATCACACTGAATGGCGGTGCTGGCTAGAAGGGCCGAATGGCCTACTCCTGCACCTACTGTCTATTGTCTATCATGTGCTTCCAAGTACCCCAAAACTTCATCCTTAATAATAGACTTCAACATCTTCCCAGCCACTGAGGTCAGGCTAACTGGCCTATAATTTCCTTCCCTTCTTGTCAAGTGGAGTGACATTCACAACTTTCCAGTCCCCAGGAACTATATGTTTAACTGTCTGCAATTGGAAATATTTATTTATTGAGGTTGGAATAGGCCCTTCCGGCCTTCAAGCCTTACTGCCCAGAAACTCCAAGTTTAATTCTCGCTTAATCATGAGACAATTTGCAACCAACAATTAATCTATGGACTGGTATGTTTTTGGACTGTGGGAGGAAACCGGAGCACCGAGTGGTCATGGGGAGAATGTACAAACTCCTTATAGGCAGCGCAGGATAGGAGGAATGATTTAGCCTCTGGAAACTGATCGAGCATTCGGTGAGGGTACGGCGGCCTTCCATCGCAAATCGATGCAACTACCTCGATTTCGTTTCTGTGAAGCGTTTCTGGATGGCAAAAATCTGTTGTTCTTCAAATTTTAAATGAGCAATTCCTCTAATGCGTAGTGTCGGAGAGCAGTTTATCCAATTACTTCGTCGTGGCCGGAAGGTAATTCTCTGTCACGAGCCCTTCGGGTCCCACAGGGCATTGGGTTTCAGGAGTTCTTGAACTTCTGTATTTACCAATCGTTAGAGCCGTTAAACCCGGGTGCTTTCTGTTTGGTTAATTGTGACTGGCGTGTTTCTCCCTGCGTTCTACGATTATTTAAAGGGGACTTTGGTGCTCTAGTGACGGAATCCTACTGGGTCTGTGGAGAATGATTCGTCTCGCAGTGTCACCAGGTCGTGTCTCATCACACTTTTAGATGTACACTGTTATGTTCTGTAACTTCAAATCAGTAAATTAATTCACAGGAAGACATGGTTCCAAAAATATGGCTGTGACTTTGTCTTTACATGGCGCGCACGTATCATATGATAGTGTGATGATGTATGCAATTCACGTATTTTTTCATATGACCAGCAATTAATTATTTAAAGAAACGTGTATGTTTAATCAACCGATATATATACGATTCAAAGTCAAACACATCTATTATCAAAGAATGTATAAATTATGCTCCTTGAGATTTGTCTGGTTACAGGGAGCTGTAAAGCAAGAAACCCAAATAACTCAATTAAAAAACACGAAAAACCACAGCGCCGAGAGAGAGAGAAAAAAATCACATTGTGGAAACAGTAGAAGCAAGCCAACAGCATCCCGAACCAGGCTGAGTCCCGGATCTGTTCCCAGAGCAGCCGGAATAGGCCCGAGCCTCGGTCCCCAGTTTATCACACCGCCGGGGCAGACACACACAGCAGCCAGATCAGTTCACAGCCTTGGCGCCACGGAGAAAGGAATGAACATTTGCCAGATTACTCAAATGTTATTGAAATATTATATCTTCTAGTTTTTGGACTCTGCACTCCAGGAAAATATTAACAATTTTCTCGTGATTTTATAAACCTCTGTACTCTTCATTGAGGAGTACAATTGGAGGACTATAAATGAAGGAGGATCCCACAGGACGCCTACTTTTCACCTCGGAGTTGGATTGCTACAGTTTTTCTCTAGCTTTGTATCCCTTTTGCCAATCACCTTTCCAGCTCTTAGCTTCACCCCACCCTCTCCTGTCTCCTCCTATCATTTCGCATTTCCCCCTCCCCCGCCTACTTTCAAATCTCTTACTATCTTTTCTTTCAGTTAGTCCTGACAAGGCTCTCGGCCCCAAACGTTGACAGTGCTTCTCCCTATAGATGCTGCCTGGCCTGCTGCGTTCCACCAGCATTTTGTGTGTGTTGCTTGAATTCCCAGCGTCTGCAGAGTTCCTCATGTTTGCAACAGCTCTTGCTGGTTTGGGTAGGGACTTTCTTTCCTTCCCCGCCTAAGGTTCGAATGGCGGATAAAGAGTCGAAAATGCCAATAGGGATCGACCCACTCATCGAAGGAGGTTCCCCAGTGGCTTCAGGCGGTGACCTTGCCCGACTTCATTTAAATTGCAGGAATGGGGAGAGCCAAGCCTTCCCGACTCTCCACCTGTCACACGCACACACGCACACACATGTACACACAAACACAAACACACACACACTCACACACACATATTCACACAGAATTTTAATCATGTCCTGCCTGGGCTTGGCACTTAGTGGGCAGAAATCAACAAGGTGCACAGAGTTAACACAAAATGCCAACATCCAGTGAATATTTTAAAGCTGCAGACTGCAAATATTGTGAGCTGAATCTAAGGTAATTAACCAATCAGCACCCTGTGGAAGTAATGGACAATATTCCCCATGCAAAATAAATCTTGTGCATAACATTGACAATTCCAATAAATGTGTAAAAATGATCTCGCGCCCCGACTTTGAACATTAAAACATTCGCTTAACCACTTCTCCAACTCTTAGGCAATACTTTCATGCTTTGGTCCTGGGAATTATAAAAGAACTCCTTTGATCAATATGATCAAAGTGGCCTCCACTCTCTCAGACACTAAGGACTCCCAAGGGGTCCCTTTGAAGAGGCCCTGCTGCCTCGGCAGCATTTACGTGCCTCAGTTGTTCTCCGTTTCAGTCCACTTGCACCAATATTACAGCTTACAGATGATCCCAAAGGTGTTCCATTTGTTTAATTATTCCAATTTGGAACTGTTTATATTGTACCTTCCTCGGCAACTGTTATGAATTCCGTTTGATGGAATGGAAGGCTATCTGTAGCCCACGCACTCGATGCAATTTACCACCTACGCCCTGTTCAATTACACTCAGTGCATGTTTGATGTGTGACAGGACGGTAGTGCCAAGGAGGCCACACACTGACACCACAGCCGCGTCTGAACCTTCCAAGTCGGCGACAAATATCATAGCAACACGAGACGAAGTCAGTTGTACCGTTGAGTCCCTAATCCTTCTTTTGAGAAGTATTAAACTTGACGTTTGGTGTGTATGCAGCCTTTTCATGTCTGTTTTAATAAACTCTCCAAAGCTATGATCAGATTTAACAATGTACAAATCGTAATATATTATTCAGATGTAGCTTTAATACTGTTAAACTATTAAGCAGCCACTGGTTCTCAGCTCTCCTTTTGATTCTCCTTGTACTGAGAGTTGACATTGCCAGTGAATGCCAATTCAGAATCAGAACCAGAATCAGGTTTTATATCATCGGTGTTTGTCGCGAAACTTGTTGTCTTTGTGGCAGCAGTACAATGTACTGCCGGTTTACTGGAATGCAATTCCGGTTTGAGATGGAGCTACTGAGCGGCTCACTAAAAGGGCAACAAATTTGTCTAGTAAACACCCTTTCTGAAGTAAATTGTGGATTTTCTGAAGTAAATTATCACTATGAACAACGAAGAGGCGAGCAAATTCGAGGGATGAACCGCACTGATACGTCGCAGAATTGACACAGTTGGCGTGAGATGTTTGGAGAGAAGAAGTCGAGGCAGAGGAGTTCCAATGCCCGGATAAGTGGCCCAGGTGCGAGGCTGAATCGCTCTGGGTGTCGAGCCGATTTGGAGAAATCGCGAGCGCTTTTGAGCTGGGCGGCAAAATCCTGGCCTGGAGTGAGTCACTCTCCTGCGATGTTCGCTGCTCTTTCAGTGGTGCTGAGACTATGAAGACCGCCTCCAGCCCCCTGACATGAACAGACACTGAGGCTTTGGGCCTACTCCGGGCTGTTCCAGTGTTCAGATCTAAAGACTCATTTCGGTTTGGAATGTTGTTGTTTGCATGAATTGTTGCTTTTTTCCCCTTTCTCTGTGCATTGGGTGTTGGTTTTTATTTTATTTTTTTTTTAAATTGGGTTCTTTCAGGTTTCTTGTTTTGGATCTGCCTGCAAGCAAGCAAATCTCCAGGTTATGCATTCTTTGATAATAAATGTACTTCGAATTCTTTGAATCCTTTAAATGCAGAATAATAGAAAAAAAACCCTGAGTAATTAAACACACACACAAACACACACATTAAATAGTTAAATTAAAGAAGTAGTTCAAAAAAAGAAATAATAAGTTGTGAGGTAGTGTTCATGTGTTCAATGTCCACTTATAAGTTTAATAGCAGAGGGGAAGAAGCTGTTCCTGAATCGTTGAGTGTGTGTCTTCAGGCTCCTGTACCTCCTCCCTGATGGCAGAGGGGAAGAAGCTGTTCCTGAATTGCTGAGTGTGTGCCTTCAGGCTCCTGTACCTCCTTCCTGATGGCAGAGGGGAAGAAGCTGTTCCTGAATTGCTGAGTGTGTGCCTTCAGGCTCCTGTACCTCCTTCCTGATGGCAGAGGGGAAGAAGCTGTTCCTGAATTGCTGAATGTGTGTCTTTGGGCTCCTGTACCTCCTCCCTGATGGCAGAGGGGAAGAAGCTGTTCCTGAATTGCTGAGTGTGTGCCTTCAGGCTCCTGTACCTCCTTCCTGATGGCAGAGGGCAAGAAGCTGTTCCTGAATCGCTGAGTGTGTGGCTTCAGGCTCCTGTACCTCCTTCCTGATGGCAGAGGGGAAGAAGCTGTTCCTGAATCATTGAGTGTGTGCCTTCAGGCTCCTGTACCTCCTCCCCAATGGTAGCAATGGGAACAAGGCATGACCTGGGTGATGGGGGTCATTAATGATGGATGCTGCTTTTATGAGGCATCGCTCCTTGAAGATGCCCTGGATACTACAGAGGCTGGTGCCCATGATGGAGCTGACTGAGTTTACAACTCTCTGCAGCTTACTTTAGTCCTGTTCAGTAGCCACCCCCCCCCCAACCCACCCCACATCAGACGATGACACAGCCAGTTAGAATGTGCGCTACGGCAGGTCTGTACAACAGACAACCTGCTGGAGGGACTCAGTGGGTCGAGCAGCATCAACAGGAGGAAGAGAACTTCTCGATATTTTAGGCCGAAACCCCGCATCGGGACTGAGAGTGGGGAGGCGAGATGGCCGGGATAAAGAGAGGAAGGGGCGTGGTGAGACAGGAGTCTGAGCTGATGGGTGGGCTGAGGAGGGGTGCAAGATGATGGACAGGTTGCGGTGGCTAGCAGAGAAGAAGCTGGTTAAGACCTAGGATGGTAAATGAGAGATGGAGGCAGGTGGAGGGTGGGAGGGGGGGAGTGTGGCTGGGGGTATAGAAGCAGAAAAGTACTGGAAACCTGATAAGCTCAGTTTCAGCTAATAGTCCTTGGGGGAGCACCATGGGGAGGGGTGTGGGACAAGTGGCAGAGAAGGAGTGCCAGGGCGGTGGGGGGGGGGGGGTGGAGTTGGTCACACCTAGCTGTGATATAACACGCAAAATCATCTGATTCCAAACAATTTCCCATGCTGATATGTCTGTCCATGGCCTCCGCTACTGTCAAGATGAAGCCACCCTCAGGTTGGAGGAACAACACCTTATATTCCGTCTGGGTAGCCTCCAACCTGATGGCATGAACATTGACTTCTCTATCTTCCATTAATGCCCCTCCTCCCCTTCTTACCCCACCCCTGATTTATTGATTTCCCTCCCTTTCTTTCTCTCTCTCTGCCCATCGCTCTGCCTGTACTCCATCTCCCTCTGGTGCTCCCCTCCCCCTTTCATTCTCCAGAGGCCTTCTGTCCCATGATCCTTTCCCTTCTCCAGCTCTGTATCACTTTCGCCAATCACCTTTCCAGCTCTTAGCTTCACCCCACCTCCTCAGGTCTTCTCCTATCATTTTGTATTTCCCCCTTCCCCTCCTACTTTCAAATCTCTTACTATCTTTTCTTTCAGTTAGTCCTGACAAAGGGTTTCAACCCAAAACATTAATCATGCTTTTTCCTATAGATGCTGCCTGGCCTGCTGCGCTCCGCCAGCATTTTGTGTATGTTGCGTGATTCCGAACAATTGGTTTATTGATCATTACAGAATATCTCTGGTGCTTCCCACTCCCTCCCCTCTCCCTTCCCCTTTTCCCAACCACAATTCCACTCTCCCTGCTCCCCTTCCCGCTCTCAGTCCACAATACAGACCCATATAAGAATCAGGTTTATCATCACTCACGTGTGCCGTGAAATTTATGTGCCTAAGACTTTTGCATGTTACTGTATGAGCTAACACTATCTCCAAATATTTTATATGCTCTTCACAGCAGTCCCCCCTTGTAATGTAAGGAGCAGGGCAGGCAGGTTCTGCACAGCAGACTCCCGAGAGTGTTGGTGATATTTACCATCGGATACAAACTCTGCAGCACAACCCTGACATGGTTATTGAGTGATCATTCTTTTTTAATAAAATGAATGCCTCTATTTGAAGAAATGTTAATAGCCTGCAGATTTTCAATGCAATATTCATATTGAGGTTCACAAATATATCGCAGCTTTGCTCAATATTTGATTACAATTAATTTTAATAACAGAATCACAGAGCTATAGGAAAGTAGAACACAGAAACAAGCCCTTCGGCCCATCTAATCTATGCAGAACAATTAAACCTACCTACTCCCATTGACCTGTATCAGGTCCATAGTCCTCCATACCCCTTCTATCCATGTACCTATCTAAACTTCACTTAAGCATTGAAACCGAGCTCACATGCACCACTTGCGCCGACATCTCATTCCCCACCCTCACCACCCTCTGAGTGAAGAAGTTTCCCCTCATCTTCCCCTTAAATTTTTCACCTTTCACCCTTAACCCATGACCTCTAGTTGTCATCCCACCCAACCACAGTGGAAAAAACCTGTCTGCATTTGCCCTATCTATACCCCTCATAATTTTGTATCCCTCTATCAAATCTCCTCTCAATCTTCTATGTTCTAAGGAATCAAGTCCTAACCTATTCAATCTTTCCTTACAACTCAGGTCAAGTCCCAGCAACATTCTTGTAAATTTTCTCTGTGCTCTTTCAAACTTATTTACATCCTCCCCACTGATAGGTGATCAGAACTGCATCCAGGTGTCCCCCATTTTATGAATCTTCACTTTACGCCACTTCGCTTTTACAAAAGACCTACATTAGTAACCTGATTTTGCATTGCAAAGAGGATTTTCGCCTTTACGAAAAATTTTCCCATATAAATTTACGGTTCTTCGCTTTACGCCATTTCAGCTTAAGATAGGTTTCATAGGAACCTTTGCCTTTGTAAAGAGGGGGACACCTGTACAATTCTCCAAAATAGGCCTCACCAATGTCTTATACAGCTTCAACATAACTTCCCATCTCCTGTACTCAGTACGTTGATTTACGAAGGTCAATGTGCCAAAGGCTTTCTTTATAACCCATTCAAGGTTGAATGGTCTAATTCTGCTCCTATGTCTTATGGTCTAATATTATGAAAAGCTTTACCTAAAGACTGGCAAAATTTCTCTGTACTCTTTCAACTTTATTTACATCTTCCCTGCGGGTAGATGACAAAATTTGCACACAATGTTCCAAACTAGGCCTCACCAAAGTCTTCACAAGTGAATCTGCAGATGCTGGAAATAAATAAAAACACAAAATGCTAGCAGAACTCAGCAGGCCAGACAGCAGGAGTCACTCTCCTGATGAAGGGTTTCGGCCCGAAACGTTGTCACTACCTCCTCCCATAGATGCTGTCTGGCCTGCTGAGTTCTGCCAGCATTTTGTGTTTTTCTCACCAAGGTCTTATACAACTTCAATATAACATCCCATACTTTACCTTTGAATACAAGAGAAGTAACAGTATATTTCTTATTCTGTGATTGCTTTTCTCTTGTATTACCGCAATGTACCGTTGCAATGAAATCATAAATTAGGATGACATGCAAAACACTGTATCTCAGCACATGTCACAATAATAAAACAATTTACCAATGTAAAAATCGTCTACTTCCTAGCATAATGTGTGGGACCCTTTTTATTTCATGAATGCTATTTTATTTGCTTGGTGACGGGGTGGAGATACGTCTCGACCATCGGAGGTGTAGGGTGCCCCTTCTCCCTGCTGGCCTGCAGCTCACCCATTGGCAAGGTGTAGTTCCACACCCCCCGACCAGAGGCATGTGAAGCCACGGGAGCAGGTGGTGGATGATCGTATGAGCAGCTGGTGCATGTCACAGGTCCTAGTTATGCGATCACTGACGCCAGGCAGACAATCTCTGAAGAGTATTGATGATGGCTGGAGGTCACCCGTCTTGTAAAGACACGGCCCAGATGAAGGCAAATGGCAAATCACTTCTGTAGAAAACTTTGCCTAGAACTACCATGGTCATGGATATAGAATGCTTGCCCACGTCATATGACATGGCTCATAATGATGATGTCATATGACATGACACATAATGATGATGATTTTGTTTGCAACAGTGACAATACCAGACATTGATAACATCTCTGAAGATCTATCCTGGGCCCAATATATTCATGTAACTATGAAGAAGGCATGCTAGCAGCTGTATTTCATTATATTTTGTGAGGAGATTTGGCACGGCACCAAAGACTATCAAATCTCTACAGATATCCTGCAGAAAGCATTCTGACTGATTGCATCCCTCCCTTATAGGGATGGGCCAATGCACAGGATTGGAAAAAGGCTGCAGAGAGTTGTAAACTCAGCCAGCTCTGTCATGGGCATGAGCTTCCCCACCATCGAGGACGTCTTTAATAGGTGATGCCACAAGAAGGTGGCATCCTTCATTAAGGACCTGCACCACCTCCTTCTCATCACTACCATTTGGGAGAAGGTACTGGAGCCCCAAGGCATACTCAGCATTTTAGGAATAACTTCTCTTCTTCCGCCATCAGATTTCTGAAAGGTCCATGTTCACTACCTCCTTATTTTTCTTACTTTTTGCACTGCTTAATTATATTTTTAATATTATTTATTGTAACATAATATTTTTGATGTGTTGCACTCTACAGCTGCCACAAAAAAACACATTTCATGACTTACAGAATATCAGTGATAACAAAACTGATTTTGATCAGGTACAAGACTATTTTTAATACAAGTCGTGTCGCTGTATGTAGATGACATCAGTGTTGCATTAACTTTCCTTTATATATGTTCCTTCATTGTAAAGAGAATTTAATAGTCTTTTGCCTTCATTGTAAAGAGTTTTACAATGGATTCATGGCCCTCAGTGCGGAATGGAAGGACCTCAAAATGTCCTCTTTCACCAAAGAGGCTTCTTCCAAACACCTGCAGCGTAGTGTCGAATGCAAGGGTCTGCTCGTGGACAGCTTCCTGCAGTTTCAGGCAGATCACAGGTACTTTTCAGTGAGTTCATGGTCTTCCAGTGGTGGGGCAGGGGGAAGGGGTAACAGTGGTCTTTTGCGAAGGGCCCATAACCGCAGAGACTCTCTTGACAAACTCCCACCGAAGTTGACGAGGGATAGCCTCTTCACCGTCACGGTCGCCTTGAAGGGGCACGTGGTGGGGCTGAGGTCTACCATTGGGAAGGAGGTACAGAAGCATTAATTCCCTCACTACCAGGTTCAGGAGCAGTTATTACCCTTCAACCATCAGGCTCCTGAACCAGTGTGGATCACTTCATTTGCCACAACACTGAACCGATTCTTCGATCTACATACTCACTTTAAAGGACATCTGTTGAAAAAAGGACTTTTCTCAGTATTAATTTTTGTTATTCGCATAGTTTGTGATCTTTTGCACATTCATTATTTGCCGGACTTTTTCATAAACGCATCACCATAGATTTCTTCATTTTCCTGTAAATACCTGTAAGAAAATGACTCTTGGGGTGGTATATGGTGACATATATGTATGCACTTTGATAATAAATTTACTTTGACCTTTGAACTTTGGAAACAGGCAAAGCCCCATGGTCATGGGAGAACAGACAGACTGCGGCGGAATTGAACCCGGGTCGCTGGCGTTGTGATAGTGTTAACTAACCGCAATTCTACCGTGCCACAAGGTTCTTGGCTGTACATGTACGATCGAGCAGGTAAAAATCTTGCCGCCGCCAGCCAGGTACGACTTTGGTGCTTTCTTGAAACTTCTGCTGCTTTGACAGCCTGCTTGAGGAACGGTCTGACAGAATTGGGTGCGGGGGGTGGGGGGGAGGGTGCACTGCATCAGGCACCTCCGCTCTGTCCACCAAAAGTGTGTCTTCCTGGTGGCCAAACATGTTAATTCCCATTCCCGCTCCGTTAGGCCAAGATGAGGTTGCCCTAAGGCATCACCTTATATTCCGTCCTGGTAGTCTCCAACCTGATGGCGTGAATCTTGATTTCTCGTTCTGGTTAAAAAAAAAATTCCCTTCTCTTTCCCTCTTCTTCTGTTTCCCATTCTGGCCCCTTACCTCTTCTCACCTGCCTATCACTTCCCCCCTCCTTCCCTCTCTCCCATGGTCCACTCTCCTCTCCTATCAGACTCCTTTCCCATCCTCCTGGCTATCCTCCTTCCCCAACTCCCACCTTCCCCCTTCCTTCTCAGTCCTGACGAGGGGTCCTGGCCTGAAACATCGACTGCTTATTCATTTCCTCAGATGCTGCCTGGCCTGCTGTGTTCCTCCACAATTTTGTGCGTGTCTCTGCATCATTCTCATATTTACGACAGAATCCAGCACGTGTAATAAGGGCAGTTTAATGCCCTTGGGAGTTGGCCATCCCTCAACGAGCACTTCAATTCGCAGAGAAGGCCAATCGCCACCTTGTCAGGATGACTAATAAATTCAGCCTCACTGCCACTTCTATAGCTTGGGAAAGGATTAGACACAAAACAAGCCTGCTCATAATTGCTCTTCAAACTGCCAGCGTTAATTTACTCTTCTCTCCATTGCAAACTGCACAGAGTCTTGATTAGTGGTGGTTACACACGCATAAAAAACCCTCCACCATTACTCTTCTCAATGGACGATGAACTCGTGAACACCTCTTCACTAATTTTCTTCTCTTTTTGCACTACTTATTGAATTTATTTTTTTGATAGAGTCTTATTGTAATTTATGGTATTTTTATTATTATGTCTGGGTGTTGGGGTGGAGATACATCTCTACCAAAGGAGGTGTAAGGCACTCCTGCCCTCCACTGTCCTGCAGGTCAGCCTTGGGCAAGGTGTACCAACTGCTTAGCCCCCCGATCAGGGTCCATTGGAGCAGGTGGTGGATGGTTGTATGGCCATACAAGTCCTGGTTATACGAACACTGAAACCAACCTGAGAATCTCTGAAGAGTATTGTTAATGGCTGTGGGTCACCCGTCTGGTAAAGACACCGCCCGGAAGAAGGCAATGGTGAACCACTTCTGTAGAAAAGTTTGCCGACAACAATCATGGACATGGAATGACAATGATCGCCCATGACATACCATACAGGACATAATGATGATGTCATACAACACAGCGCATATTGATGATGTCATATGACACAGCACATAACAAATAAGCAATTATTATATATTTCAATGTACTGCTGCCACAAAATAACAAATTTCACAATGTATGCTAGTGATATTAATAATAATAATAAGTACTTTATTGATGCTGAGTGGGAAATTATTCCATTACAACAGCAACATTTAAAATATACTTAGCAATAGTAATAAATAATAATAATAAAACTAATGTTAATATTAACTAATAATAAAGTGCAGAATAATAATAATATTCACAATAATAATTTACCAATGTGCAATAATAACGTATGAAATAATAAAACACAGTCTATTGTACTACGATGTTGCACAGAGGAAACCTGGTTCTGAAGGTGTCCATTAAACCAGTGATCCCCAACCCCAGCCGCGGACCGATACCGGGCCGCGACGCAAGCAGGGGTGCAGCGGTGGCTGGAGCGCACCCAGCACATCTTTAAGAAAAAAGCCAAAATAAACAAGCTAATTGATTAGGTGCCGCCCTAATTGCAATCGCCTCTGATCTGGGCTGAAATTTACGTGCCGGGCGGCTTTGCGCGGGTTTACCCTGGCTAGGATTCTCCTCACCTCGGCCGTGGCCAGATAGGGTGCTTGTTCTGCAGGACGAGAGGAGGCTTTTCCCAATGTCACGTCATTCAGTTGGTCAAATTGTGCATGCAAAGCATTCAGGGTATCGGGAAGGGAGGCATTGCTGTTGTCGACATACAGGGTAGACCTGTAATCGGTTATGGTTCGTACTCCTTGCTGCCGATGACAATTTTTGGTATAATCACACTTTACCTTCCTGATAGCACGGGAGAGCCTGTCCTCTGATCTGAACGCTGCGTGTCAATCCCTAAGAAGATCACAAGCCACGGTTCCTGGTTTGCCCTGGCGGTGTAGTTAACGTCCTCAATGCGCTAACCTACGTAGCCACTCACCGATCCCGCAGCGCAGGCTAGCTGGGCGGAAGGGTCTGTTTTTCAGCCGTACTCTCCTCTGATGCCATGGCTCTGTTACTAAAATGGGCGCGGGCAGTTTATTTTCTAGCGACCAGACATCAGCGAGAAAAACTGATGGGAGTGCAGGCCTGTAGGGACCTGCTTTAGTATTGGCACGCTTCCCGTGTTTCTGTAGTATGAAGTTTTGAGAGGCATTGGTACGGTGTCTATTTCACAGGAAGTGTCACATTAAGTTAGTTCCTTAAGGCTGTTATTGCCGGGGGAGGTAATGGGGTAAACTTGCACTACCTATTAAATGCTCCCAGTGGCAAGTGCTTTTAACAGTCAAATCCAGCTCCTGGCCTTCGACATGTGGCTTAGCTACTAAACCTGACAGAACTCTTTCTACCGACAGGAGATGGGGCAAAGGTGGGTTACTGGCGCCTTAAAACCCGTCGCTTCAGGCAGATGGGGCTCATCAGCCGTGGTTGGCAGCTCATCTGGGAGAGGGAAAACTCTGATCTCAAACCTCCGTGGCCTTGTGGCAATATTCACTCATGAGGAGGCTTCAGGAGTAAACCCTGGGGAAAAAAATCCGGAGCTGGAGTCCCTGAGGCAGTCCTACGCTGAGTTCAATGCGGACTGACAACTCCTGCGATGCTGCTGGTACCATACAGTATCGGTCTCCGCCATTCCTTTGGGTTCATCAGATGGAGAGGGGGAGCTTGCTACTCGAGCAACAGCTCGCTCTCCATATCGTACTGCCCAGGCTTGCGTAGCTAGACAGCTAAGACACAAAATCCATGGGCAACTCTGACCAACCAGGACTGTAGCTTTCTACAGGGGCACAATTGAGAGCATCCTGTCTGGCTGCATCACTGCCTGGTATGGGAACTGTACTTCCCTCACTTGCAGGACTCTGCAGAGAGTGGTGCGCACAGCCCAGTGCATCTGTAGTTGTGAACTTCCCACTATTCAGGACATTTACAAAGACAGGTGTGTAAAAAGGATCATTGGGACCCGAGTCACCCCAACCACAAACTGTTCCAGCTGCTATCATCTGGAAAACGGTACTGCAGCATAAAAGCCAGGACCAACAGGCTCCGGGACAGCTTCTTCCACCAGGCCTTCAGACTGATTAATTCATGCTGACACAACAGTATTTCTATATTATATTCACTGTCCTGTTGTACATACTATTTATTATAAATTACTATAAATTGCGCATTGCACGTTTAGACGGAAATGTAACGTAAACATTTTTGCTCCTCACGTATATGAAGGATGTAAGTAATAAAGTGAACTCAATTCAATTCAATGTATGGAAAAATCTGCTCAAATGGCATGCAAACTAATTTTTTTTCACTGGATCTCAGTACGTGTGACGCCTGGCTTCCTGTCTTTTGTAGAACTCCAGTTCCGAAGATATCGGCTTGCTTTTGTTGTTTGTTGCAACAGGTGGTGAATCTCCGGAATTCTCTACCCTGGAGGGTTGTGGAGGGGAGATTTTTCACAGGAATATGAACGTAACAACAGCACAAGAAGGAAGGATCAGAATGAGACCTCTTGGCCCGTCAAACCTATCCTACCATTCAGTACGGTCATGGTTGACCTGCCCCAGGACTCTTCTTCTGAGTGAGTTCCCAATGTCCTTCAGCTCCCTGATACAGTCCTACTCATAGAGCAATACAGCACAGAAAAGGGTACTTCGGTCCATCTAGTCTGTGCTGTCCTACTCTTCTACCGAGTTCCATCTTCCTGAGCCCAGACCAAAGTCCTCCTTTCCTTTCCGATCCATGTACCTTCCAAAACTTCTTTTCAAAGTTCCAATTGAATCTTTCAAACTCTTTTCCATTTCATCTTTAATGCCCCCCACCGATCTCTCCTCCAGGGTAGATACTGAGTTAGTGTGGAGATACTGAGTTGAAACATTTTAAGTTTGCAAGGGCACATTGGAAATGCGCCAACTTCAGCTTCGGTTAATTTGAATTCAAAGTTCAATTTTGAGTTTATTGTCACTCAACCAATCGCATGTACACAGCTAAATGAAGTGATATTCCTTGGCGACCAACGAGCAAAAAAAAATAGATACTCTAGATCAAAGTTCAAAGTTGAAAGTAAATTTTATTATCAAAGGACATATATGTCACCATATACAACCCTGAGATTCATTTTCCTGTGGGCATACTCAGCAAATCTATAGAGTAGTAACCGTAAATAGGATCAGTGAAAGATCAACCAGAGTGCAGAAGACAACAAACTGTGCAAATGCAAATATAAATAAATAGCAATACATAATGAGATAAAGTGTCCTTAAAGTGGGTCAGCACACACACAAAATGCTGAGGAACTCAGCAGGCCAGGCAGCATCTATGGAAAAAAGTACAGTCGATGTTTCGGGCTGAAACCCTTCGGCAGGTCTGGAAAAAAAAAGCTGAGGAGTAGATTTGAAAGGTGGGGGGAGGGAAGAGAAAAACAGCAGGTGATAGGTGAAGCCCGGAGGGGGGAGGGATGAAGTAAAGAGCTGGGAAGTTGATAGGTGAAAGTGACAGCAGGCCATGGAAGAAAGAAAAAGGGAGAGGAGCATCAGAGGGAGGTGATGGGCAGGTAGGGAGATAAAGTGAGAGAGGGAAAAGGGGATGGGAAATGGTGAGGAGGGGCATTACCAGAAGTTTGAGAAATCGATGTTCATGCCATCAGGTTGGAGGCTACCCAAATGGAATATAAGGTGTTCCTCCATCCTAGGTGTGGCCTCATCATGACAGTGGAGGAGGCCATGGATAGACATATCAGAATGAGATCATTGGTGGCAGGAACATTACAATGGAATGGAAAGTGAGTGTAGTTGTCCTCATTTGTTCAAGAGCTTGATGGTTGAGGGGTAGTAACTGTTCTTGAACCTTGTGGTGCGAATCCTGAGGCTCCTGTACATTCTAGCTGGACTGCAGCAGCAGGCAAGCCTGGGGCCTGGGGCCTAATCCTTGCTGCAACTGAGGCCGTGCAGCCCCCACGTTGCCTGTCGCATCACCAAACAAGGGGAACAGGCCTGTGGCATTTCACATTATCAATGTCCAACAGGGTCCGGCAATCGCAAATACAAGTTATATACAAAGTAGTGAACATTTTGGGGTCTAAAGGACAATTCTGCAGTGGATTAGGATATATAATTTTAGAGCTGAGAATCAGAATGCTCAAAGCTATTAAGCTTAGTGCTATGCACAAAAGGCTTAATGAATATCCAAACCCGAATATCTCGAGTGTGAGAATTGCTTAGTGACAGGTCAGTAATTTCATTGTCAATAGGCACAAAATAGTAATTTGCCATAACGAGTTGGGAACAACAGCACTCTGAATGAGTATTCCACTTGCACAAAGGATACATCCAAAGGATACAAAATACATAATGATTCTTTTTCTTGATACTGTTCCTAGTTTCAATTAACATAAAGCTTTCTGTCTCAATTTTAATCTTCCCAGTCAAGTTGTGGCAAAAGGAATGCGAATAATTAATAAATTAACATATGAATAATTCATCTACCCAATGCAGGAATTATAAGAATGCCATTTTATCTTTATTAGGGAAATGTAACATTATAAATGCTGGCTGGGATCAAAGACTCATTATCTGTCACTTCATACAATTTTGCATCCTCTTGTGATTTAGGTGCACTGTTTCTTTTATACAGAATTTTATGATGAATTCCTATCTTAACTTCCTAGCCATGATGGAATAGCAAAAGAAATATGTGTTTATAAAGAAGATAAAGTGCATATAAAATTTACACACAGCGACTACTTTATTAGGTACCTCCTGTACGTAATAAAGAGCTCCCTGAGTGTATGTACGTGGTCTTCTGCAGCTGTAGCTCAGCCTCTTCAAGGTTCGATGTGTTGTGCAACCGGAGGCCCGTTCTGCTCGCTGTTCCGCGGAGTTTGCTCCGCTCTGCACTACGCGGAGGCTGAGGGCGTGGCCTGCTCCGGCCGCTCTGTGTTTCCGTTTGCGGACCCCATGACGTTTACTCCGCTCTGCGCTGAACTGAGGCTGTGGCCTACTCTGGGCTTCGTGTCTGAGGCCTCACTTTCATTCTAAATGCCATTTCCTTGCTTTTATCGTTTTCAAGATCAATTTGTTTTCTCTCTGCGCCTCAGGTTTTTTGACCGTCTTCTTTATTTTACGGGTTCTTCTGGATTTCTTTGTTTTGTGGCTGCCTGTAAGGAGACGAACCTCAAGGTTGTATAATGTATACGTACTTTGATCTTTGAGATGCTCTTCTGCAGACCACTGTCGTAACGTGTGGTTATCTGAGCTACAGGCGCCTTCCTGTCAGCTTGAACCATCTGGCCATTCTCCTCCGACCTCTCTCAGTAACAAGGCAATTCCACCCACAGAACTGCCGCACACTAGATTTTTTTTGTGTTTTGCACCGCTCTCTGTAAACTCTGGTGAATGTTGTGCATGAAAACCCCAGGAAGCCAGCAATTTCTGAGATACTCAGACCACCCCATCTGGCACCAACAATCATTCCACAGTCAAAGTTACTTAAATCACATTTCTTTCCCATTCTGATGTTTGGTCTGAACAACAACTAAACCTCTTGATGATGTCCACGTGCTTTGAATGAGAAGCACAGTGGGGAGTATATTGCCTGGCTGTATCACAGGCTGGTATGGAAACACCAATGCCCTTGAACAGTAAATCCTTCAAAAAGTAGTGATACGGCCCAGTCCGTCATGGGCAAAGCCATCCCTGCCCCTGAACATAGATACATGAAATGCTGTTGCAGGAAAACAGCTTCCACATCAGAAATCCCCAACACCCACATCATGCTCTCTTCTTGCTCTTGCAGTCAGTAAGAAGATACAGGAGCCTTGAGATTCACAACTCCAAGTTCAGGAACAGTTGTTATCCCTCAGCCATCAGGCTCTTGAACCAAAGGGGATAACTTCACCCAACTTCACTTGCCCCATCATTGAAATGTTTCCACAGCCAATGGACTCACTTTCAAGGACTCTTCAGCTCATGTTCTCAACATTTATTGTTTATCTATCTATCTATCTATCTATCTATCTATCTATCTATCTATCTATCTATCCGTCCATCCATCTATTTATTTATTATTTCTTCTTTTTGTATTTGCACAATTTGTCACCTTCTGTGCTCTGGTTGAATGGCCAAATTGGGCAGCCTTTCATGGATTCAGTATATGTACTTTGATAATAAAATTACTTTGAACCTTGAACTTTTATGAACTGAGTTGTTGCCACATGATTGGCTGATTAGAAGTTTGCATTAACGAGCTGGAACACAGGTGTACCACCAAGACGACCACCAACTTGTTGTAGGGTTTGGAGGCTTGCATGCCTCAATGACTTGGGGAGTTACATTGGGTGGAGTCAGGGCCTTGTGCTTTGGCTCTTGGTGGGGTCACCCATGCCAAATAGATCAAAGGGTAGAGGCCAGACTTAGCGTGGTCCACCAGTCCTCCAGGTTCTGGGGTTCAGCTCAGGGCTAAAAACCCTGACTGGTCAAACAAAACTGTTAGGGAAACAGCAATGAAGAATCCTTCTACATCTGAGTGTGACGGTATTCCCGAGTCTCCACCCGGGATTGCATGACCGACAGTAGTGAGAACTGAGCTACTGATACGATGAAGGAAGACCTGAAAACCGCCAGGTGGATGTCCTTCATTGCCCCCCTAAATGCCAATGGCGTAATGGGCAGGAAGTAGGTAAGCACAGGTATACCTAATAAAGTGGCCACCTAGTGTATGTGTTTATAAGAAAGATAGAATACATATTAAATTTCTAATAAAAGGGTTTTTGTAACGTAGCTATTATGAGCTTGTCACCCTGTCACTTGATGTTATTTTAAAACTGATAGTATTTCATATTAAGTGCCTCGGGACAAATGTGGCTGGTTCAAGTTCCACCAAAAGGATGTTAAAGACAACATTTCCTGAGTACTTGTCATAAGACATTTCAGGTGCACAAGATAGTGTTAAGTATTTACAATGGCGTGTACATGTACTCATATCTGAAGTAAATTAATCTGTCATCACAGTTAAACAGTGACAAGCTGCTGACTTTGACTAGTGACACCTCCGTCATATCAGACATATCAGAAAATATCCACTCTTGCTTATATTGTTCCAATGTTTCCCCCCTGCAATTTATTTCTCAAACCCCAAAGCGCGTGTCTCTTTTGTCACACGCTTGCCGTTTGCTTGTCAACACCAGAGATCTCAACAGCAGAATTCTAATTTAAATGTGAAAAAATCCTGGGACAAGATCAAGGGGTTAAAAATCCCTGCTGCATAGCCATGACGCAGCCTGATTTATGACTTAATGGAGAGAGAGAGGTTTGAAAGCCCTGCCTCCAAAGTAAATCATTTTAATGGCCTCCCTGTTTCATTGTCTCTCTGTTGACGGATGTGGCTTTTCTTTCTCTGCCGCTTATGGATCAGCAACCGCTGAAAGGTTGTTCGAGCAACGGGAGAAATCTTGGGGGGGGGGGGGGGGGGAGGGTTGCGGCCGACCATATTGCGCTGTCGGCTCGTTCCTGTGTCCGGATATTAGAACAAACGACCCTCTCCCCATAAATGTGTTGGTTTAGAAATTCCTTTTCACAGCGCTGAGCGGACTGAAGTCAAACATCAGCTTGGTGGGGGGGGGGGGGGTCACGTCCATTTCTTGCTCCTCAGCGCCTGACGGGAAGTTTGCCCCCTGAATTTCTAGACAGACTTTTGTTAATGTGAGAAATCGTTCCAGTAGAAACTCTCAAAATAATGTCAGTTGTAGTGCGACGGTCAATATTCCTCTCCAGCGTGATCTTCAACTTCAATAGCCTGAAAAAAAAGTCAGTGAATATCTTAAGGGCATCATTCAGTCTGCATTTTGTATGGCCTGCAGCTCTCAATCCTGCATTACATAATCAGAATCAGAATCAGGATTAATATCACAGTCATATTACAGCAACAGTACAATGCAATACATGATAATAGAGAGAAAAAAGAAAATGGAATTGCAGTAAGTACACACACGCACACACACACACACACACACTCACACACACACACGCACACACGCACACTCACACACACACACGCACACACACACTCACACACGCACACACACACGCGCGCATACACACACACGCACACACACACACGCGCACACACACACGCGCACACACACACACGTGCACACACACACACACACACACACACACTCACACACACACACGCGCATACATATATATATATATATTTAAATTAAGTATGTAGTGCAATTAAAAAAAAACTAGTGGGGTAGTTTCCATGGGTTCGATATCCATTCAGAAATCCAATGCCAGAGGGAGAGAATCTGATCCTGAATCGTTGAGTGTGTGTGTGCCTTCAGGCTTCTGCACCTCCTTCCTGATGTAGTAATGAGAAGAGGGCATGTCCTGGTTGGTGGGGGTCCTTAATGATGGACACTGCCCCTCTGAGGCACCACTCCTAGAAGATGTCCTGGATACTATGGAGGCTAGTGCCCATGAAAAAGCTGACTAAGTTTCCAACTTTCTGCAGCTTATTTCGATCCTGCGCAGGAACACACCACCCCTCTCCCAATACCAGATGGTGATGCAGCCAGTTAGAATGCTCTCCACGGTACATCTGTAGAAATCTGCGATTTCAGGTGACGTATTCCTAATGAGATATAGCTGCTGTCTTGCCTTCTTTGAAATGGCATCGATATGTTAGGCCCGGGTTAGGCTCAGAGATATTGATGCACAGGAACTTGAAGTTGCTCACTGAACTCCTGATCCCTCTATGAGAACTGGTGTGTGTTCCTTCATCTTACCGTTTCTGTAGACTTCTTAAGAGAAACAAGTGATAGTGTAATGCTAAATAGCACCAGCAAAATTCTAGGCCGAATTTCTGAATTTCTCAGCTGTTTTCTTAGATTTAAACATTGCCATGCGATTAAGAGCCAATTCACCTCCACAAGCTGAAACTTAAACTTACTTTTAATTTTGGCTCCCTGAGTTTCTGGTATGAAAAGCCATGAGGCATTTGCACATTTTTGCCCGAAACTCCCTGGCAAATGAATTTAGTGGGACCAGTCCTGCTGAAAGTCCCTCAGGATTGTTTTGGAGTATTTTGCCCCAGATTCCAGTGCCTGGTCTCTTGTGCCCCTCTGATCACCAGATCAGACAGATACTGTGAATGCAGAGCTACACACACACACACACACACACACACACGAAACGCTGGACGAAGTCAACAGGTTATGCAGCATCGATGGAGAGGAATAAATATTCAATTGGCTTCAAGTTTAATTGTTATTCATACCTGAATACTCATGAATACAGACAAACGAGACAGCGTTACTCTAGGGTCAAGGTGCAAAACGCAATACCAACAGTCACACACAGCACAAAGCATACACAACACGCATAAGATGGAAAGATATAGCTGCTTAATAAAATAGTCCAAACATTGCCAAAGTGGTCAATGTTTCATGCCTAGAATCTTCATCAGGATTTGCATTAACCTGGTGAAGCACCTCTTAGATCCTCAACAGCTCCTCAGTAGAGATCGTTAAGAGCGCCAAATTTCTTGGTGTTCACCTGGCGGAGAATCCCACCTGGTCCCTCAACACCAGCTCCATAGCAAAGAAAGCCCAGCAGCGTCTCTACTTTCTGCGAAGGCTGAGGAAAGTCCATCTCCCACCTCCCCATCCTCATCACGTTCTACAGGGGTTGTATTGAGAGCATCTTGAGCAGCTGCATCACTGCCTGGCTCGGAAATTGCACCGTCTCGGATCGCAAGGCCCTGCAGTGGATAGTGAGGTCAGCTGAGAAGATCATTGGGGTCTCTCTTCCCGCCATCATGGACATTTACACTACACGCTGCATCCGGAAAGCAAACAGCATTTTGAAGGACCCCACGCACCCCTCATACAAACTCTTTCCCCTCCTGCTGTCTGGGAAAAGGCTCCGAAACGTTTGGGCTCTCACGACCAGACTATGTAACAGTTTCTTCCCCCAAGCTATCAGACTCCTCAATACCCAGAGCCTGGACTGACCCCTTGCCCTATTGTCCTGTTTATTATTTATTGTAATGCCTGCACTGTTTTGTGCACTTTATGTAGTCCTGGGTAGGTCTGTAGTCTAGTGTAGTTTTTCTGTGTTGTTTTACATAGTTCAGTGTAGTTTTTGTACTGTTTCATGCAGCACCATGGTCCTGAAAAACGTTGTCTTGTTTTTATTGTGTACTGTACTAGCAGTTATGGTCAAAATGACAATAAGAAGTGACTTGACTTGACTTGATATTGCACCAAGTCTCAATTTGCAGGATCAGAGTAGTGATTAATTTCTCTTTTCACTGGAGGGCAAAGAGGTAGGTAACTTACTTTTGTTTGCAGAGAACATAGAACATAGAAATCTACAGCATATTACATTCCCCTCAGCCCGACAATGTTGTGTTGACCATGTAACCTACTCTAAAAACTGCCTAGGGTTACCCTACCACATGGTACTCTAATTTTCTAAGCTCCATGTACCTATCTAAGTCTTTTAAAAGACTCTATCATATTCGCCTCCACCACTGTCACTGGCAGTGCATTCCACACAGCCACCACTCTCTGTGTGAAAAACTTACCCCTGACATCCCCTCTGTACCTGCTTCCAAGCACTTTAAGACTGTGCCCCCTCATGTTAGCCATTTTCATGTTTCATGATGCATGTGTTTTAATTGTTTCTATATTATCTCATCTTTTAAGTTATAATTATTAGCATTTCACTTCAGTTTTAATAACAGAGCGTCGCTTTAGGGTTAGCGTAATGCTTCACAGTGCCGGCGAGTGGGGCTCAGTTTTTGCACTGTCTACAAGGAGTTTGTTCTCACTGTGACTGTGTGGGTTTCCTCCGGGTGCTCTGGTTTCCTTCCACAGTCCAAAGATGTATGGGTTAGTGAGCTGCATTAGCAATGGAAGCATGGAAACACTTGCAGGCTGCCCTCAGTTTAGACCGCGTTGGTGGTTGACGCAAATGATGCATATCACTGCATTGTGGAGAGCCATCGGTTCAAGAACCACTTGCGCAACTCAACTGCTGTTTTTATTGCGATAAACACAAAACAGACTGGGCACTATGGTCTGGGGAGTGAACTGCTCTATCTCACACAGACAGGGGAGGTGACCACTACACACCCCTGTTACAGACAGGGCGACTTACAAACACACAAATGACTAACTGTACAACCCAAGCCAAAGTGTAACAATAAGTGAACTTGAACTTCCCACCATGATCCCACAAATGCATTTTAATGCAAGAACAATAAACAGTACAGGCCATTAAAAATGCTGGGAGGGCTGTCAACCATGGCGCGCCCCCCCCCCCCCTCCCCGGAGCATCACACAGTTTGTTTCGATATTTCAATGTACATGTGACAAATAAAGCTAATCTTTTAATCTCTTTTTAAATGTCATTGAAAGTCAGAGACATGTGAAATATATTACAACCCGCACTGGTGGCTGTGAAAGCTTTCTAGGTGGTTTTAGGGACCAGGGCCCTGTTGCCAAGGAGAACGTGCTTGGCATCTGGACAATGTGTAATGAGCTCTCTGGCCTGTGTGGGGCACCAGAGAGAGTTGGCCTTCGAGATATTTAGAGCACTTGAATCGGTTAATTTCAAATCTCTTACAATCTCTTCTTTCGGTTAGCCCTGACGAAGGCTCTCGGCCCGAAACATCGACTGCTCTTCTCCCTATAGCTGCTGCCTGGCCTGTTGCGTTCCACCAGCATTTTGTGTGTGTTGCTTCAATTGGTTAATTGTTGTTTAATGAGAATCATTAAACACTTAGCATTTCTTGTGTTATCTTGAGCGACTCCCTGTTTGCAGTAAGGTCTTCTAGTGCATTCTGTTTAAGCTTGTTAAGTTTATTTGATCGGCTCGGGGATAACGTGTCACGTAGTATTTAGGTGGATGCCTGATTAGTGCTCATCACGGGGTCCTAGTTTAAGAATGCTACCTCTTGTGGTATCACTTGGCTGAGCCACCAATATTCTTTTGGAATTATTATGAATAAACTTCATCGCTGTCTCTACATTGGAGTCTGTCTTTCCTCCCTCTCTTGGGCTCTGATATTGCCAGCACATATCGTGACACAAAGTGAGATCAGGAATGAGGAAATCATTGATTCCAGGAGAAGTTACTAAATCAGCTACATCTGACCTCAAATTTTTTTCTGTTTTGTTTTTTTTTTCCTGTGCAGAGAGCATTTAAAGTTCATGCTTAAATGTCTTTGATCTCTTTGAAGCTCTGCACCTGAAGTTACCTACAGGTCCAGACTGAGCAAGGATGGTGAGTTCCTTCCCTAATGGTCTAAACACGCTGATCTCACAGCCACGAGGGTTAAAGAATTTTGGTATGTTCCTGTTGACTCTTGCTAATTCTTGCACAGGACAACAATATTTTTCTGAAGTTTTGCTTCTGCAGAATTTTTTTGATTATGATAGACCACTTGACGTGGAACATAAGTATAATTCAGACCACTTGTATCACGTAAAAATTTGAAGAAACAACAGATTAACTTTAATTGAATGTAATGTCTTTGATTGAATAACGGTGCTGACGCTTTGCAATAGTTCAATGAAGCTAAAAATGTTTTGTTGATGATTTTCATTTGTACTCAGTGTCTGAGGCATCCGGTTTAAGTATCCAACAGTAATCAGATAACCTTGATGGATTCCAGTTGCCCTGATAACGTTTCTCCATGACAGCAATATTCTGGTGAAACCTTTCACCGTGCTTGTCACCGACAGCACCAAGATTTGTAGGGAAGAAGTCTAAATAGGAATACAGAAAATGAATCTTCAGTGACATGTTGCACTTCATGGTTTTGTATGCTTGAAGCATGTTGTCAACAAGCTGCACGTAGTTTGGTGCTCTGTAGTTGACAACGACATTCTTGAATGCCTTCCATGCAATTTTCTCCAATCCCCATTAGAACTTCTTTGAATTGCCTGTCATTCATGACCTGTATGATTTGTGGACCAACCAAAATGCTCTCACTAATCTTGGCATCAGTCATTCTGATTTGAATTATGAATTGAAATAACACATATAGGTGATTTCAAAAAAATGATGTGTGACAGGGAAATTTCATGGTAAATTGCATAATCTGCAGTCCAGAATCCATAAGATACATCCAAAGGTATCCAGCGTGCAAATTCTCTGGTGTCCTGTATAATTGAATGGCGGTACAGTCTCGATGGGCTGAGTATTCTAGTCTTGCTCCTATATCTTATTGTCTTAAGGAATTTCTAACTCAGCTGCAGTCTCTGGAAGCGAATTCCTTAATCAGTTGATTGTATGCAATGACTAGGAACAAGATGATACATTGAACTTTCTAACCTCCCATTATTTAAAGCCAGAATGTCATATCACACTGTGTCATTT
Source organism: Hypanus sabinus (assembly GCF_030144855.1). Taxonomy (NCBI): domain Eukaryota; kingdom Metazoa; phylum Chordata; class Chondrichthyes; order Myliobatiformes; family Dasyatidae; genus Hypanus; species Hypanus sabinus. The sequence continues at coordinate 9,990,385 of NC_082729.1, read as the reverse complement.
CAATAAATTAAGCTGGTTTATTGAAAGAAATCGATTTAGATGCTATTGCCAAGCTGACAAGCACTGGTGAGCAAGTCAGGAAATGCATGGTTAATGAAGAAGCAAGTCTTGACCTTCCATCTGCCTCGCGAAACATGGATTTGATCCGATCAAATACCTGGAGCCAGCCTCTAGACATCTTTCTGATATGTCTATCCATGGCCTCCTCTATTGTCAAAATGAATCCAGACTCAGGTTGGAGGAACAACACCTTATATACCGGCTGGGTAGCCTCCAACCTGATGGCATGAACATTGACTTCTCTAACTTCCATTAATACCCCTCCTCCCCTTCTTACCCCATCCCTGACATATTTAGTTGTTTGCCTGTTCTCCATCTCCCCCTGGTGCTCCCCCCCTTTCTTTCTCCCGAGGCCTCCCGTCCCATGATCCTTTCCCTTCTCCAGCTTGGTATCACTTTCACCAATCACCTTTCCAGCTCTTAGCTTCATCCCACCCGTTCCGGTCTTCTCCTATCATTTCGCATTTCCCCCTCCCCCCTCTACTTTCAAATTTCTTACTATCTTTCCTTTCGGTTAGTCCTGACGAAGGGTCTTGGCCCGAAACGTCGACATCGCTTCTCCCTATAGATGCTGCCTAGCCTGCTGTGTTCCACCAGCATTTTGTGTGTGTTGTTCTCTAGACATCTTTAGTATTTTATGCTATTGGCTATTTTAAACATCTTCAATCCCCAGCGAAGGATGTCAGGGTGAACGACGAGCCAGTCATCTTGAAGCCATATTGTCTTTTTATCAATATTGCAATTCACAGAGTGTACTGTAGGCTGCATACCCTCACTACGGTCAGCCATTGCAATAAATGGTCAGGGCATGAAGGGATATGGGAAGTTTGCAGGCAATGCAAAGATAGGTGGAGGGGCAGGTAGCTTTGAGGAAGTAGAGAGGCTACAGAAGGACTTAGATTAGGACAATGGCCAAAGAAATGGCAGATGGAATACAATGTCGGGAAGTGTATGGTCACGCGCTTTGGTCGGAGAAATGAAAGGGCTGACTATTTTGGAGAAAAAATTTTTAAAAAAACTGAGGTGCAAAGGGACTTGGGAGTCCCTGTGCAGGATTCCCTAAAGGCTAATTTGCGGGTTGACTCTGTGGAGAGGAAGGCAAATGTGATATTAGCTTTCATTTCGGGGGGACTAGAATATAAAAGCAAGGATGTAATGTTGAGGCTTTATAAAGCACTGGTGAGGCACCTCTTGGACTATTGTGAGCAGGTTTGGGCCCCTTATCTTAGAAAGGATGTGCTGAAACTGGAGAGGGTTCAAAGGAGATTCACGAAATTGATTCCAGGATTGAATGGCTTGTCGTATGAAGAACATTTGGTGGTTCTGGGCCTGTATCCCTAAAATTCAGAAGAATAAGGGATGACTTCATTGAAACCTATCAAATGGTGAAAGGCCTTGGTAGAGTGAATGTGGAGAGGATGTTTCCTGTGGTGGAAGAGCTTAAGACCAGAGGACACAACCTCAGAATAGAGGGGTTTTCTCATAGAATGGAGGTGAGGAGGAACTTCTTTAGCCAGAGAGTGGCGAATCTGTGGAATTCTTTGCCATGGGCAGCTGTGGAGGCCAAGTTTTTATGTTTATTTAAAGCAGAAGTTGTTAGTCCATTTAAGGCAGAGGTTGATTAGTCAGGGCATGAAGGGATACGGGGCTAAGTGGAAAATTGGATCAACCATGATGAAATGGTGGAGCAGACTCGATGGGCCAAATGGTCTAATTCTGCTCATCTGTCTTATGGTTTTAAGGTCTTATGGAGTACATTCATGGAGTTATACACCATGTAGACTACTCACCTATGCTGACCAGGAACATTCAAGAGAAAGATTAGTTTTATTTGTCACATGTATGTCGAATTGTGCCATGGAATGCATCATTATTTATTTATTTACATTGCTGAGGAGGCCCGTCTGGCCCAACACCCTGCCCCCCCACCCCAGCAACCTGTCTATCAACCTTCGCCTTACTTACTTACTTACTGCCTGTTATGCCGCTGGGTGACACATAGGTTCAGACAAAACGCAGTATATAAATCAAAATTCAAAAGTTCGAAGTTCATTTATTATCAAAGTATGAGTACATTATACAACCTCGAGATTCGTCTCCAAACAGGTAGTCACAAAACAAAGTAACCCAAAAGAACCCATTTTAAAAAAAAGGCCATCAGAGAGAAAGAAACCAAATCATACAAGCAATAAACGAAAGCAAATAGTATTCTGAACTGAAGCTAACGAAGAGAGTCCGTCTACAGACCCTTAGTTCAGCGGGGAGCTGAACCAGCCCCTCCCTCAACCTTGTGGCTTTGACCCCCTGACCTTTTCAGTTTGGCCCGGTGTCCAAATCATCGTCCAGACATCGGGTTCTGTCACTTCGCCTTGCTCCAGGGCCTGGACCCCGCTGCCTCGATTTGGCTTGTACCCAGTCTTTCCAATTCGGCCCAGCAACATAAAAATCACTGAGGGGAAAACATGGACTACAAAACAGGACGTTAGTGCAAAAATAAAGTCTGCAGTGATCATAGAGTCATTGAACGCTATAGTACATATACAGGCCATTTGGCCCACCTAGTCCATGCTAAACTATTAATCTGCCCCGTCCCATTGACCTTCACCTGTACCATGACCCTCTATTCCCTTCCTATCCATGTACTTACCCAAATTTCTCTTAAATGTTGAAATCAGACCTGCATCCACCACTTCTGCTGGCAGCTCAGTTCACACTCTTGCCACCCTCTGAGTGATGAAGTTTCTCCTCGTGTTCCCCTTAAACCTTTCTCCTTTCACCCTTAACCCATGACCTCTAGTCATAGACTCACCCAACCTCAGTGGGAAAGCCTGTTTGCATTTACCCTATCTGTACCCATCCTAATTTTGTATACCCCAAATCTCCCCTCATTCTCCAGCGCTCTAGGGAATAAAGTCCCAACCTATTCAACCTTTCCTCAACCCGGCAGCTTCTTTGTAAGATGCCAGCTTACCGGCCTGGAGTGTTCTGCTGCAGTCGAGGTGAGCTCAGAGCAGAGCAAAGTCGGAGTAGATGTAAAGCAGATTCAGGGCCCGTTCACCCAAACCAAGAGTGAGCTTTGATCGATCTACACGCCAAGCTGATTTGGAAAGGTTGTGGGGTCCGGGCCCAGAGTATATCGATGGGACAGGGCTGGAGCCTTAGAGTGAGGAACGATGTGATGTTTGGATGATTTAAACGCCGGGTCAGATGGGTTGAAAAGGCAGGGTGTCAGGATCAGAAGTTTACTCGGCTTTGCGCTGCACTGAGGCCGAGGCTGAGGCTGTGGCCTGCTCTGTGCCTGTGGGCTGACGATGATGACGATGATGTCGACTCAGGCCTGAGAGGCCAGTGTCGGGCATTTTCATGCCTTACAAGGTGTGGAAATGTGGCGCGCCACTCCTTACAAAGACATTTTGCAGTATTTTTCTTTATTTTATGAGGTTGAGTTGCGAGCTCAACACTCAACCCAGCACGGATGGAAAGCGTACTCGGGAACGGCCTGACTGGATTTGAACCTGGGAACCTCCGTTCCGGAATCCGGCGCTGATGTCACTGCGCCACCAGCCTGTGAGCTCCTTGACGTTTACTCTGCTTTGTGCTGAACTGAGGCTGAGGTTGAGGCCTACTCCAGGCTTCGTGTCTGAGGACTCACTTCCTAATTGATGTTTGATTACTTTTATTGTTTGTACATTGGATGTTTGTCGGTCTTTTATTCTGGGTTCTATTGGGTTTCTTTGTTCTGTAGCTGCCTGTAAGGAGACAAATTTCAAGGTAGTATAATGTATACATACTTTGATGATAAATGTACATTGAACTTTGAACTTTATGGCAGACAACACAGGCAAGGCCAGAATTCATTGCTAGTTTCCATTGCCCTTGGGAAGTTGTTTGTAGAAAATCCAATAGCATTGTCAAATGAAATAATAATTCTTCACAAAACTTTGATTTATGTAAGCTCAGATTTTCAAACTATGAAACCTCCCAAGTGGATTTCTGAAGGTCAATTACCCATTGAATACACTGAACTATCTACTTGTTCAATATTTTCTTGTTAGAATTTTTAATTATCATATTTATTTTTAAGTGCAATATCTTACCAGTTTGCATTTTTTTTCTGAAGAGGAAATTGAATTCCGTGGAACCAGAAAGGAAATGAAGCGAAGACAGAGAGGAGCCATTCATCAATATCCTCCGAGAAGGACTTATTCACAAGTTGCAAGTGGATGAACAGGGACGGGTTCTGCAATCACCTCGGGGAATTTAAGATGCACAGTGCTTGACAGGGGGAGCTGGAGAAACAGTGGCAAAAGTCATAAATGCAAAAGTACTGCTGGAAATCCGAAACAAAAGCTGGACAATGCCAGAAACACTCTGCAGACCAGTCAGCTGCCGTGGGAAGAGTGAAAGTAAGCAAATAGCCCAGATGAAAAGTCCCGGCCTGGAAGGCCAAGTCTGCTTTTCCATCCACAATGCTACTGTTTTCCCTTGCAACCCCATCCTCTTGCATTTTCCCAGTGACCTTTGACACCCTTAATAATCAAGGAACTATAACCTCTGCTTTAAATACCCAGTGACCTGGTCTCCATAGCTGTCTGTTGCAATGAACTCCAGACATTCACCACCCTCCTCATCTCTGTTCTAAAGGGATGACTTTCTAATCTGAGGCTGTTCCCTCTGGTCCCAGACTCTCCCAGTATTGGAAACATCCCCTCCATGTCCACTCTTTATCTAGGCCTTTCATTATTTGATAAGTTTCAATGAGAATCCCCCCTCATTCTTCTGAACTCTAGCGAGAACAGGCCCTGAGCCAGCAAATGCTCCTCACATTCATTCTCATAAACCTCCTCTGGACCCTCCCCGATGCTTTCACACCCTTTTTTAGATATGTTCAAAGTTCAAAGTTATAGATAATTTGCTAAATATGCTACTTTCTTACAAGTTTGCGCAGATTTGGAACGTTATTTAAAGTTTTCACAAACTTCTATAGATACACAGTTGGTATGGAAACACCAATATCCAAGAATGGAAAGGTCTACAAAAAGTAACGGATACGGCCCAGTACATCACAGGCAAAGCCCTCGCCAATACTGAACAGACGTACAAGAAACGCTGGCTCAAGAAAGCAGCATTCATCATCAGCAACCCTCACTATTCAGGCCATGCGCTCTCCTCACTGCTGCCACCTACAGGAGCCCTGGGTCCTCACCACCAGGTTCATGAACAGTGATCACCCCTCAATCATCGGGTTCCTGAACCAGCGTGGATGACTTCACTCACCTCAACACCGGAACTGATTCCACAACCGATGGACGCACTTTCAATGACCATCACTCACGATCGCGGTAATATTTATTTATTTATATACCTATTTGTTATCTGTCCATTTATTTATTTATCTTTGATTTTCTTTTGTCTTTGCAGTTTGACTTCTTCTGTACGTTGGTTGTTAGTCGGACGCTTGTTTGTGAGTAGTTTTTCATTGATTCTGTCGTGTTTCTTTGTTCTGTGAATCTCAGTGTAGCATTGTACTCACTTTGATAATAAATTGAGTTTGAGCTTTGAGTCTCTCCAGCATTTTATTTCGGGCTCCAGATACCAACATCTGTAGACTCTTGTGTCTTCAAACTAAAAAAAAAGCGAAACTGTTCAATATTGCAGCAGGAAGAATGGGAGGAAGCTCACAGAGCCATAGAGCACAGCACAGAAACAGGCTCTTTGGCCCATCTAGTCCATGCCAAACTGTTACTCTGCCCAGTCCTATCTGGACCGTCCCAACCCCCGTACTCAATACTTTGACTTATGAAGGCCATTGCGCCAAAAGCTTTCTTTATGACCTTACCTGCCTGTGACGTGAGGTTGACTGAATAGAGAGAGTGCAAGTTGAGGGGCTATAAAACAAGAGTAGTTCTGGAGAGCACACTAAGCCGGTGCATATTACTCCTGTGACCATGTGGACTTAACATGTTGCATGTTTACGGGACCATCACACAATGCATTGACATACTCGAAGGTTAAACAATAAAAAAACATAAGAAATAGGACCAGGAGTCGGCCATATGGTCTATTGAGCCTTCTCTGCCATTCAATAAGATCATGCCTGACTTGGCCATGGACTCATCTCCACCTACCTGCCTTTTCCCCTTAACCTTTAATTCCCCTACTATGTAAAAATCTATCAAAAAATCTTGTCCTAAATATACTTACTGAGGTAGCCTCCATTACTTCACTGGGCAGAGAATTCCACAAATTCACCACTCTTTTGGAAAAGCAATTCCTCCTTATCTCCGTCCTAAATCTACTCCCCTGAATCTTGAGGCTACGCCCCCTAGTTCTAGTCACCTACCAGTGGAAACAACTTTCCTGCCTCTATCTTATCTATCCCTTTCATACTTTTATATGTTTGTATAAGACCTCCTCTCAGTCTTCTGAATTCCAGCAGGTACAGTCCCAGGCGACTCAATCTCTCCTCGTAGTCTAACCCCCTCATCTCTGGAATCAGCCTGGTGAACCTCCTCTGCACTGCCTCCCAAAGCCAGCATGTCCTTCCTCAAGTAGGGAGACCAGAACTGCACACAGTACCCCAGGTGCTGTTTCACCAGACCCTGTACAGTTGCAGCATAACCTCCCTGCTCTTCAATTCAATCCCTCCAGCAATGCAGGCCAACATTCCATTTTCCATAACAGAATGCAGAATAAAGTACAGCAGCTACAGATAAAGTAGACAATAAGGTTGTAACAGGTTAACCTTCAAGGTTACGTGTCCATCTTAATGTACTGGGAACAATTCAATAGAGGCACTTTTGCTTCAATCCTCCCCTACATCCACATCGCACATTGCACGCTATTCTGAGAAGGAAAGAGTGAGGCAGCTCCTGGAGATATGATAGAAGCCAGTGGCTGTGCCAAAAGATTAGATTGAACTCTGATTGGCAGTAAGTTCAAAGTTCATTTATTATCAAAGTATTTATACATTATACAACCTTGAGATTTGTCTCCAACTAGGCAGCCACAAAACAAACCCAAAAGAACCCATTTAAGAAAATTGAAGACCATGAAACACCCAACGTGCAGATTGAGAGAGAAAAAAATAAACACATTGCACAAACAGTAAAAGTAAGGCTGGAGCAGGCCGCAGCCTCAGTTCAGTTCAGCACAGAGCTGAGTAAACATCCCCAGACATCCCACCTCTCCCTAAAGTTCTGGGAGTCTCCCGCATATTGATAGCGGCTCCCTGACACCCGCAAATTATATACCATATCCTGGAAATTGATTTTTTTGAGAGCGAGAGGGAGAGGGAGAGCGAGAGTGAGAGGGAGCATCCTGATTGGTCTCTCTTCGTGCTAAGTAGACCTATCAGTTTTCTCTGTGGGCGGGCTTTTACAGTCGACCTCAAAAATAATGACAGTGTTGCTCTCTGCACTGTTTGCAACAGTGACTTTTCTATCGCCCATGGTGGGTTAAATGACTGTAAAAGACATGTTGAGGTGAGTTTAATAGGTGTCATTCATTTATTAGCATAGCTAACATTATTTAAACTAGCTGGTTAGCTGCTAAGGAGCCACTCTATTAATGTCCTACGTGATGAGGCCGAACTCCCTGATAATATAATATAAGTACATATTTTAATGTCACATTTTCTGCATATACTCAACTTGGTTTACAGACCAGACAAAATCGCTAAACCAAGTATTACATACACCCTTGGAGGCCGACTGGGGGGGGGGGGGCAGCTGATATGGCGGGGTGGGTGTACTACCTCCCTGAAATGGGATGTCTGCATCACAGAATCCTTAGACACAGAGCCTGCAGCAGGCCACAATCTTAGCCTCAGTTCAGTTCAGCGCAGAGCTGAGTAAACTTCGTAGAGCAATGGGCAGAACCAGCCTGACCCTCACCTCTTGTCCTGACACCCTACCTTTTCAATCCATCCGGCCCGCTGTTCAGATCGCCCAAAACGTGCAGAACAACGGTGAGATGAGAGGCTTAGAAATAGGGAGAAACTTGGAATCCAGTTGATTAAAAATGAAATCATTAAGAAACACACACAGGATGCTGGAGGAACTCAGCAGGTCAGGCAGCGCCAGTGAAGAGTCAATATTCTGGATTGAGAGTCTTCATCAAGGCTCAAGTGGGCAGTGAAAAATAAATTGTCCAGATGAAGTATCCTGACCCCAAACGTCAACTTCTCAGAAACGTTAGAACGTAAAGTGCAGGAAGAGAAGGAGGCTATATTATCTCTTAACCCATTTCTACCACTCAGTAAGAGCAAGGGTTGGGGGAGCTTTGACCCACCGATATAAAGAGATGAAGATTAGCTTTATTCATCGCATGTATGACAAACATTGGAAAATGTGTCGTTTGGTGTCAAATCAAATCAGTGAGGACTAATGTTCCCTAGTATGAAAAGGCATCTCCTTGGCCTCACAATCTAACTTATCATGACCTGAAACCTTATTGTCTACCTGCACTGCACTTTCTCCGTAGCTGTTATACTTTATCCAGGTGGTGGGGTGGAGATACGTCTCTACCAGAGGAGGTGTAAGACCCTCCTTCCCTCCGCTAGGGCACCCCTCCTCCTTCTGAGGAGTATTGATAATGGCTGGGGTCACCCGTCTTGTAAAGACACTGCCCAGAAGAAGGCAATGGCAAATCGTTTCTGCAGAAAAGGCCACGACGTGGCATATTAACGAAGATGAGGCGACACTTCATTCTTCAACCTGTTATTGTTTTCCTGCAAAGCTCTGTGCGATGATTTGATCTGTGTGAGTAGCTTTGAGAGAATTTTTTTCCGGTGTATATCTGACAAAGACAAAGCAATTCCAATTCATTATCAGATCTTTTCTTCAACAGTTATTAAATCACTCCAGCTTTGCAGATACCTTGGGAGGACTGGGTGGGAGCCGTGAGATGATAAAATGTTCGTTCAAGAAAAGACCTTTGTCAATGGAGTGGCAGAGACATGACAGAAAGTAGCAAACTCTCTTCCAGTAAGATGGCTGCACGTTCGATTGCAGCAGCATCTACGGGGTCAACCAAAGGTGTTATTGTCCCTTACAAATATATTTTCTTTCACCATCGCAAGACCCTGCTGGGGATCAAGAACTTAAAATCCTGCATGTCTACCCCATCAGCAAGTTGCTCGTTGGCGGTGAAAGCGAAGGATCTCGACTGCATCAGAATCGTGCCTGGTGCCTGCGTCAGACGAGCATTGGAGGAGACGGTGCATGAGGGAGGTGTGCATTCTATCAGCAAGTGATCTTCCTAGTCGCTTTTCTTGTGATCGCAGGGTCCTGTTGGACGTTGTTAATGTAGAGTGCTGCAAGGCTGATCCGCCGATTTGGTGGCAGACGGCGGGGCAGACAGCAGGTGGAGCTGCGTGGTGTCGGTTGTAGTGCAGACTGGGCCTCGAGCTGTGGCATCACGTGTTTACAGCCGCCCAGGAGAGGGGTGTCGGAGTTGGTGTGCTCCACCAGAGGTGGAGTGGTGTGGTGTCCAGACTGCAGTTGGTGCTGCCCTCCAGTGAGCGCTCGGCAGAAGACAAACTGTATTGTAGTTGACTACACTTATGGACTCAGGGACTTGGACTTTTCGTGTGACTGTATTTTACTGATATTGTACATGTTTTATGTGCCTTGTGCTGTGTGTGAGTGTTAGTACTGTAACTTGCACCTTGGCTTCGGAGTATTGATGTTTTATTTGGCTGTGTTCATGGGTATTCAGGTATGGCTGAATGTCAATTAAACTTGAGTTTGAATGATGGTAATGGATAGGCTGAGGAAAGCATGGGAATCATCTCAAAGAGGGAATCTTGAGGAAACAGTTTCTTCAGAAACCAAGGAAAGAATTATACAATGTCTTACTGAGCTGGACTCAGCAGATTGAGTGGAACAGAATGGGGCTTAGAATGGACATCGGTCCCACTTTCTCACTTAATCCCCAGAACTCCATAAATTATTCCTTGCAAGTTCCTATCTAATATTCTTGCATTCACTACAGAAAAGGATCTTGGCGATTGTAGGGATGACTTACAGTGGTCTGAAAATCTTGAGCATATAGATATTAAGGAAGAGGATGTTCTGGAGCTTTTAGAAACATCACCGGGACTGGACAAGATGTACCCCAGGCTACTGTGGAAGGTGAGGGAGGAGATTGCTGAGCCTCTAGCGATGATCCTTGCATCATCGATGAGGATGGGAGAGGTTCAGGAGAATTGGAAGGTTGCAGATTTTGTTCCCTTATTCAAGAAAGGTAGTAGAGATAGTCCAGGAAATTATAGACCAGTGAATCTTGCTTCAGTGGTTGGTGGGTTGATGGAAAAGATACTGAGAGGTAGGATTTATGAACATTTGCAGAGACATAATATGATTAGGAATAGTCAGCATGGCTTTGTCAAAGGCAGGTCGTGTCTTACGAGCCTGGTTGAATTTTTTGAGGATGTGACTAAACACATTGATGAAGGTACAGCAATAGATGTAGTGTATATGGATTTCAGCAAGGCATTTGACAAGGTATCCCATGCAAGGCTTATTGAAAAAGTAAGGAGGAATGGGATCCAAGGGGACATTGCTTTGTGGATGGAGAACTGGCTCGCCCACAGAAGGCAAAGAGTGGTTGTAGACGGGTCATATTCTCCATGGAGGTCAGTGACCAGTGATGTGCCTCAGGAACCTGTTCTGGGACCCCTACTCTTTGTGATTTTCATAAATGACCTGGGTGAGGAAGTGGAGGGATGGTTAGTAAGTTTGCTGATGACACAAAGGTTGGGGGTTTTGTGGATAGTATGGATGGCTGTCAGAGGATACAGCGGGACATTGATAGGATGCAAAATTGGGCTGAGAAGTGGCAGATGGAGTTCAACCCAGGTAAGTGTGAAGTGAATCATTTTGGTAGGTCAAATATGATTGTATTAATGGTAAGACTCTTGGCAGTGTGGAGGATCAGAGGAATCTTGGAGTCTGAGTCCATAGGACACTAAAAGCTGTTGCACAGATTGACTCTGAGGTTAAGAAGGCGTATGGTGTATTGACCTTCATCAATCATGGGAATGAGTTTAAGAGGCAAGAGGTAATGTTGCAGCTATACAGGACCCTGGTCAGAGCCCACTTGGAGTACTGTGCTCAGTTCTGGTTGCCTCACTACAGGAAGGATGTGGAAACCATAGAAAAGGTGCAGAGGAGATTTACAGGGATGTTGCCTGGATTGGGCAGCATGAGAATAGGTTGAGCCAACTCAGCCTTTTCTCCTTGGAGTGACGAAGGATGAGAGGTGACCACAGAGGTGTACAAGATAATGAGGGGCATTGATCATGTGGATAGCCAGAGGCTTTTTCCCAGGGCTGGGAATGGCTAGCACGAGAGAGCACAGTTTTAAGATGCTTGGAAATAGGTACAGAGGAGATGTCAGGGGTAAGTTTTTTACTCAGACAGTGGTGAGTGTGTGGAATGGGCTGTCGGCGACAGTGGTGGAGGCAGAAACAATAGGGTCTTTTAAGAGACTTCTGGATAGGTACATGGATCTTAGGAAAATAGAGGGCTATGGGTAACCCTAGATAAGGACATGTTTGGCACAGCTTTGTGGGCTCAAGGGCATATATTGTGCTGTAGGTTTTCTATGTTTCTACATAAGTAGAGTAGATGGTTAGTCTTTTTGAACTGTGAAGTGCCAGAGGACATAGATTTAAGATGAGAGAGTGAAGGTTTAAAGGAGATGTGTGAGGTAGATTTTGAAAACAACGGTTTGTAAGTGATTAGAAAACATTGCTGGGGTGGTGTTAGAAGCAGATGCAACTTTAGTGTGTAAGAAGTTTAAAATGATCAAAGTATATATACATTATACAGTCTGGAGATTCATCTTCTTGCAGGCAGCCACAAAACAAAGAAACCCATTAAAAAAGACCTTCAAACAACCAACGGGCAGAGAGAAAAAGATAAACAAATCGTGCAAACAAATAAAAGTAAGCAAATAGCACCTAAAATGAAAGTGAAACCTCAGTCACGAAGCCCGGAGCCGCAGAAGCTGACTATAGTCTCAGTTTAGCGCACAGTCGAGTAAACGCTGTGGAGTAGCATGCAGAACGAGCCCAACCCTTGCCCCTGGTCCCGACACCCTGCCTTTCCAATCTGGCCCGGTTTAGACAGGCAACAGGAGTGTTCCGGAGAAGGAGTGATGTGCATCCTGTGCAGGAAGGTAAATTTAGTTCAATTTGACATCACGTTTGGGACAGCTATCGTGGGCTGAAGAGCCTGAACCTTTAAAGATGAAAATGAACTTTACAACAGGTGATTGATAAGTTCGTGGCCTAAGGTATGACAAGTCAATTTTAGAAAACCTAACACATTTATTTTTCAACATAGTCCTCTCCTACATATATACACTTAGTCCAGCGGTCGTGGAGCATACAGATCCCTTCTTTGTAGAAGTGGTCCACAACAGGGGTGATTGATAAGTTCATGGCCTAAGGTAGAAGGAGATGAGTTATTAACTTCAAACTTTCTGCATTTTCACTCAAAGAGTTGAACTGCATGTGCATGTAACGAGAGCATCTTGGACCTCTGGGTGGTCCACAGCAGGGGTGATTGATAAGCTCGTGGCCTAAGGTAGAAGGAGATGAGTTCTACAGCTCTCGTTACATGCATGTGCAGTTCAACTCTTTGAGTGAAAATGCAGAAAGTTTGAAGTTAATAACTCATCTCCTTCTACCTTAGACTACGATCACCCCATGCTGTGGACCACTTCTGGAGGTCCAAGATGCTGACTTCTACAAAGAAGGGATCCGTATGCTCCACGACCGCTGCACCAAGTGTGTAAATGTAGGAAAAATAAATGTGCTAGGTTTTCTAAAATTGACTCCGACCTTAGGCCATGAACTTATCAATTGCCCCTCATATTTGTTTCATGTATATTAAACCTTCAAAACGTTCTGTGAAGTGTGTTCTCTACGTCAACGACCAACACAGTCTGAGGATGTACTGGGGGCAGCCCACAAGTGTCTCCACGGTTCTGGTGCCAACATAGCATGTCCACAGCTCACTATCCCAAACCCCAGCCACGACGTCTTGGAATGTGGGAAGAAATCAAAGCACCCGGAGGAAACCTACAGTACATGGCCACAGGGGGAACGTCCAACCTCCTTGCAGACAATGAAGGTAATCAACAGTTCACTGGCGCTGTAAAACATTATGCTAGCCACTATGCTACTGTGCCATATAGAATAGCCCAGCTGTTGTGAGGAAGCAGGTCCACAGGTTTGGCAACTGAGACAGAAGACGTTGATTACGAGTAAGCACATTAATCATTTATTTACAGATGAACAGTAAATCTTTTGACTAAGCACTTAAGCCACCCTACGTTACAAAAACTACAACACTAAATGTTCAGTAACACTTCAAACTCAACAGGTACCTCATTAAATCTCCCCAGATTAACACAACTACAAAACGAAACATTCAGCAAACAGATACTTTGCTAAGCGTGCAAGTGGGCCCTCCTGAATCTGCAGCTGTTATGGTCCAGTCCGGAGCCCGCATTCCGGGTCTTGATCTGGTCCGTGGACTCCGGGTCTTGTAGCCGTCCCTCCTTACACGCTTAAGCCCAAATAGGATCAATTTGGCTTAAGGAGGTGCACCTGATGCCTATCAGCTGGCAGGTGGATATAAGGGGCTCTGGGACTGAGTCTAGTTGGTGGTGTTGTTGTCATCTGTTTGTTTTGTATTGGCTATCCTGTTTTGACCCTGGCTTGGAGTACCCACTGTTAATCATCTAGTTCTGTAAGTCTGTTCTTGTAGTCACCCTGGAATGAGCTCCCTTTTGATCCCTTGCCTCTGTTGGGTAAACAGGCTGGACTGCTGTTCCTGGTGGTGGACCCTGACCCTTTCCTACCCCTCTCTTCTGATGGGTTGTACCCTGCAACCTGCCTGTGGTGAACTACATATACCTGTCTGGACATGCCCCTCTGCTGACTGCTCCTGTGGCTCCTCCCACAGACCCCTGTATAAAGGTGATTGGAGAAACTACTCCTCCCTCAGTCTCCAGGATGTTGAGTGGTGGTCTCTTGCTGCTAATTTTGGTCTTGCAGCTAATAAAAGCCGATTGTTTGCCTCCCATTTCTGAGAGTTATTGATGGTGCATCACTGCCCAGGTGCTCTGCATCTTGCCCAGGCCCCTGTGTTCCTGCCTGGGAGGCTGGGCCCTGCCCAGAAGTAATGTGGCCTACCCAGGGGGCTATCCTCCCAGCATTCCTTGTCACCTAGACCCTTCCTTTAGCCTAGCCAGGGTCCTGCCTTTGCCATGAACTCTCTGAACCCCAGGATCACCTTTGCATGCCACAGGCTCCTTATCTTGTTGTATCCTTTAGTTGTTCCTGTCCTGCCCCTAGTACTTCAGTGCTTGTGTCCTGCATTTGGGTCCAGTCTCCACATCCCCTTGAGAGAACAACACACTTTCCCAGGGGTTCTTCAGCACTGGCTGCAACTGCAGTGTGAAGGTGAGCCCCTGGAGACAAGCTTGTGAGCCTGTAGCATGCCCCATTCTTGTATCCTGTGGACACCTGTGCCATGGTAACCAATGGGAAAGAGCTGCTGCACCTGTTGAATGGGCCTATTGATGCCTGGCTCAGTAGAAGTGGCTTTCAACTGACAAATAAACTAACCCTTCACATTACACTGATGCTGTTCTATAACCCTCTTGCCACGAGCATCTCGGATAATCTGAGATCTTGCTCACTTCATGGAAATCTGTGTCCCAATTTACTCTCCCTCCCGAGTCAGTGCTAACACAATTATCAGTGTGAACAAGTGGCTGATTAGGATTTGTGCTGTGTCAGCCTGGTATCATTAAATTGGGGGGGGGGAAGAAAAATTGGTTATGAGCTGTAATTTAGTGAGCAATCGAGCCTAATTGTCTTTGCAAAACAAACTATTAGGAATCCACTGACTTCCTTTGCTTGGTTTGGAAAAAATGTGGCTTGCTTCAGGCAGTTGTGTCAGATGGGAGACACAGGTGGTGCTCTTGCCTCTATTTCCTGGTTCACCACCTCGTCTGTGCAACTGTCCAAAAGCTAAATTAATTAGAGCCCTCAAGGCTTAAGTGATTTTTGCTCATCAGCCTAGCAGGGATTGCAGTGCCCTACATTGTGGGATGAGACTAGTGCTGACATCTCACCTCTCTTCCCACAGCCTGTTGGTAGTTGACAGGGCTTCATAGCGCTAATTTCCAGCAGACTGGAATATAAAAGCAAGGATATAATGCCGAGGCTTTAAAGGGTATTAGCCGGACTGTGCGAGCGGTTTTGTGTCCCACGTCTGTGAAAGAACATGGTGGCACTGGAGAGAGTTGAGAGAAGGTTCATGAGAATAATCTTGGGAGTAAAAGAGTTAACGTGAGGAGTGTTCATTGCCTCTGGTCCTGTCCCTCACTGTAGCTTAGAAGAAAGGTGGGGGTTGTTGGGGATCTCATTGAAGCCCACCAAACGTGGAAAAGGCCTAGATGGAGTGGACATGGAGAGAACGTTTCCTATTGTGAGGAAGTCTAAGGCCGGAGGGAGCAGCCTCAGAATAAAAGGATGTCCCTTTTGAACAGAGGTGAGGAGGAATTTCTTCAGCCAGAGGGTGGTGAAGCTGTAGAATTTATTGCCGCAGGTGACTGGAGGCCAAGTCATTGGGCATACTTAAAGTGGAAATTGAGAATTTCCTGATCATTAAAGGGTGTCAAAGATTATGGAGAGAATGGGATTGAGAGGGAAAGTAAATCAGCCAAGATCGAATGGCAGAGTAGACTTGATGGGCTGAATGGATTAATTCTGCTTTTATGACTTATGATCGTATAGCTTGTTGTGCGGACAACTTTGTCTTAAAATGAATTGAATTCATCTTGAAATTTGCACACAGAAGCTCCCACAAAGGGTGATATAAAGTAGACCATAATTTTTAGAAATATTGATATAAGTATTGGTGACTGAAGGTGTTCTGCTTTGAAACAGGACTGCGCATTTTAAATTTAGTGTCAGAAATACCTACAAAGGCCAGCTCCTCTGACAGTATGGACCTCTTTCAGCTCTGGCCTGAAAACTGTACCCAAGTCCTTGAATTTTGACAGGTACCCCAAGCTTTCACACCAAATGAGCCATTGAGCCCACCTGGACAGGAAGAAGCAATAGACAGATACTGTCGATCCAAAGTTCAATCTTTCTGAAAAGACCAATGAACTCAGAGGATATTTGAGCAAATTCCAATTTAGTGCCTTAGAACCATAGAACACTACAGCACAGTACAGGCCCTTCAGCCCTCCATGTTGTGCTGACCCATATAATCCTTAAAAAAAAAGTACTAAACCCACACTACCCCATAACCCTCCATTTTTCTTTCATCCATGTGCCTGTCCAAGAGGCTCTTAAATACCCCTAATGTTTTAGCCTCCACCACCATCCCTGGCACATCATTCCAAGCACTCACAACACTCTGTGTTTTATGTATATAAAAAAAAATTACCCCTGATATCTCCCCTAAACTTCCCTCCCTTAATTTTGTACATATGCCCTCAAGTGTTTGCTATTGGTGCCCTGGGAAACAGGTACTGACTATCCACCCTATCTATGCCTCTCATAATCTTGTAGACCTCCATCAAGTCCCCTCTCATTCTTCTACGCTCCAAAGAGAGAAGTCCCAGCTCTGCTAACCTTGCTTCATATGACTTGTTCTCCAAACCAGGCAACACCCTGGTAAATCTCCTCTGCACCCTCTCCATAGCTTCCACATCCTTCCTATAACGAGGTGACCAGAATTGAACACAATACTGTAAGTGTGGTCTCACCAGAGATTTGTAGACTTGTCACCGAAGATTTGTAGAATTTGCCTTTATGCAAAGTCAGAGGCCAGTGGGTGTTGAGAACAGGATTATCTCCGACAGATTTGGAGATTAGGAAATATTGAAGTCTTCTTGGAGAGAGAGCTCATAGGCATCGATGAATGACATGAAAACTGGATTTGGCTCTGCACTGGATCACTGTCCTGCTGCTCTGTCAATAAACAAAACTCCAGCTCATTACCGTTGCTTGCAAATAAATAAGCACAAAACAGCATTCATAGAACACAAAAGCATTGTACAGGACAATGTTGTGCCAACCTTTTAACCGACACCAAGATCAACTTCCTCCAAGAGGACCACAACCTTGTTCTGGTTTGGAGTCTTGTGTGCCTCAATGACCTGGAGAGCTATGCTGGCTGGAGTCCGGGCTTTATGCTTTTGGTAGGGTCACCTGTAGCCAACAGGTCAAAGGGTAGAGGTCAGACTATGGGTAGTCTACCAGTCCTCCAGGTTCAGGGGTTCAGCTCAGGGATAACTGCCCTGATAGACATAATACAAAATTATGAGGGGTATAGGTAAAGTAAATGCAAGCAGGCTTTTTGTCACTGAGGCTGGGTGCGACCACAGCTAGAGGTTAAGGGTGAAAAGTGTAAGGGAATCATGAGGGGAAATTTCTTCAATCAGAGGGTAGAACGAGCTTCATGCAAGCTCGATTTCAACTTTTAAGAGAAGTTTGGATAGATACAAGGATGGTAGGGTGATGGAGGGCTATGGTCCTGGTGCCAGGTCAATGGGAGTAGGCAGATTAAATGGTTCAGCACAGACTAGATGGGCCAAAGGGACTATTTCTGTGTTGTAATTTTCTATCTCTCCGCGAATCTGTGATTCTAACTCTGACTGGTCAAACAAAACTGTTACAGAAATAACAATGACGACTCCTTCTACAGCTGAGTGGCCTTCAATGGGGGGCTTTCATTGCTGCCCTAAAAGCCAAAGGTAAGATCAAACTAACACTTTCCTCCCACATTGCCTTCTATTTTTCTATCATCCACATTTCTTAGAAAAGATACAGATTCTCCATCAACAGCAGTGTCTGATACAATTACACTCAGTGACCACTTTATTCCAGGATTGAATGGCTTGTGATATGAGGAGCATTTGATAACTCTGGGCCTGTGTTCACCGGAATTCAGAAAAATGAGGGGTGACCTCACTGAAGCCCATCGAATGTCGAAAGGCCTTGACAGAGTGGATGTGGAGAGGATGCTTCCTGTGGTGGAGGAGTCTAAGACCAGAGGACACAGCCTCAAAATTGAGAGACGTCCTTCTAGAACAGAGAAGAAGAGGAATTTCTTTAGCCGGAGAGTGGTGAATCTGTGGAATTTCTTGCCACAGGTGGCCGTGGAGGCCAAGTCACTGAGTTTATTCAAGGCAAAGGTTGATAGATTCTTGATTAGTCAGGGCAAGAAGGGTTAAAGAGAGAAGGCAGGAAATTGGTGCTGAGAGGGAAAATAGATCAGCCATGATGAAATGGGTGGGGCAGCCAAATGCCCTAATTCTGCGCTGATATCTTATGTATCTTACATCTTATTAGGCTCGTTAAATCA
Organism: Hypanus sabinus; assembly: GCF_030144855.1. NCBI lineage: Eukaryota > Metazoa > Chordata > Chondrichthyes > Myliobatiformes > Dasyatidae > Hypanus > Hypanus sabinus. Next base: position 9,971,918 of record NC_082729.1, on the reverse strand, counting down.
AATATCTAATTAGCTAATCATCTGGTGAACTTCCACCCCTCGAGTCTGAGGTGAATGAATGGGATCCTGGCTTTTCTGTGACCATAGTGAGCTGCAGAGTGGAGCAGTTGGTAATATCAGAGCCACCGTCAGACACTGTCTGCGGAGTTTGCACATTGTCCTTGGGACTACTCAGGTTTCCCCAGGACCCTCCCAAGTCCCTTCCACACATGGATTAGTAGATTAATTGGCTGCTGTCAATTACCCCCGGGTGCCCAGAATGTGGGAAAGTTGATGGACATCGGAGAGAAAGAACACGCAGTGGCCACTTTATTAGGTACACCTGTACAGCTGTTCGTTAATGCAAGTATCTAACCAGCCAATCACGTGGCAGCAGCTCAATGCATAAAAACATGCAGGCATAGACAATAGGTGCAGAAGTAGACCGTTTGGCCCTTCGAGCCTGCACTGCCATTTTGAGATCATGGCTGATCATCTACCATCAATACTCGGTTCCTGCCTTGTGCCCATATCCCTTGATTCCCCTATCCATAAGAAACCTATCTAGCTCCTTCTTGAAAGCATCCAGAGAAATGGCCTCCACTGCCTTCTGAGGCAGTGCATTCCAGACCCCCACAACTCTCTGGGAGAAGAAGTTTTTCCTTAACTCTGTCCTAAATGACCTACCCCTTATTCTCAAACCATGCCCTCTGGTACTGGACTCTCCCAGCATCTGGAACATATTTCCTGCTTCTATCTTGTCCATTCCCTTAATAATCATATGTTGCAATCAGATCCCCTCTCAATCTCCTTAATTCTAGCGAGTACAAGCCCAGTCTCTCTAACCTCTCTGCGTAAGACAGTCCGGACATCCCAGGAACTAACCTCGTGAATCTACGCTGCACTTCCTCTACAGCCAGGATGTCCTTCCTTAATCCTGGAGACATAAGATAAATGTTGATGATGAGATAAAAAAATCTTTATTAGCAAAGAGATCTTTAATTCAAAATAGACTTATTCCTTTTACAATGGACAATCAACTTTTATATAATTGGATTCAAAATGGGATTAGATATATAGGGAATTGTTTTGAAGGAGGTATATTAATGTCATTTGAACAATTAAAGAATAAATATAAAATATCAAACAACACTTTATTTTGTTACTTTCAATTAAGGGCTTATTTAAGAGAAAAATTAGGTCAAACAATGTTATTGCCGAAATCTAATGAAATAGAAATTTTAATTCAAAAAGGAAATATCAAAAAATTTGTATCTTGCATGTATAATTTGATTCAAAGACAGGTAATTAAGCAAGGAGTCCATAAGTCAAGACAAAAATGGGAAAGTGATTTGAATATTAAAATTGAAGAAACAAATTGGTCAAGACTATGCTTTGACAGTATGACAAATACAATAAATGTTCGGTTAAGATTAGTGCAGTATAATTTTCTACATCAATTATATATTACACCACAAAAAATAAAAAAATTTAATCCAAATTTATCGGATCAGTGTTTCCGATGTAACCAGGAAACTGGTACTTTTTTACATTCGACATGGTCTTGCTCTAAAATTCAACCTTTTTGGACAAATTTAAGACTTTTACTGGAACAAATTACAGGAACACAATTTCCTCATAATCCAATATTATTTTTACTAGGTGATATTGAAGGGATAAAACCGAAACTCAAACTAAATAAGTATCAGAAAGAATTTATAAAAATTGCACTGGCAGTAGCCAAAAAAGCTATTGCAGTTACCTGGAAATCGGATTCACATTTAAGTATAGATTCTTGGAAGAAAGAAATCTATGGTTGTATTCCATTAGAAAAAATTACTTATAATTTAAGAGATAAATATGAAACATTTTTGAAAATTTGGAGCCCTTATTTACAAAAGATAGGATTAAATATATAGATGCTTTTAAGATGAAACAATTGGTTATTAGGGGAAAGAAATAAATATACATATTAAAATTATTACGAACTCCATGGAGCATGTGGAGATCTTCCAACCACCAGGCATTCTTTCTTTCTTTCTTTCTTTCTTTTTTTCTTTTTTTTCTAAGGGGCAGTTAGGGGGGAGGGGCTAAGGGGAGGGGGTATGGGTTATATACATTGTTTTTTTCATACTTTGTAATCATTTAAAAATGCAATAAAAAATATTTAAAAAAAAAAAAAAAAAAAAATCCTGGAGACCAAAACTGAACACAATACTCCAGGTGTGGTCTCACCAAGGCTCTGTACAAATGCAAGAGGATTTCCCAATGCATGATCAAGAGGTTCAGTTGCTGTTCAGACCAAACATCAGAATGGGGAAGGGACCTAAGGGACTTTGGCCACAGAATGATTATTGGTGCCAGACAGGGTGGTTTGAGTATCTCAGAAACTGCTGATCTCCTGGGATGTTCGTGCACGACAGTCTAGAGTTTATAGAAAATGGTGCGGTAAGTAAAAAAAATATATCCAATGGGTGGGTGTTCTGTGGACGAGAATGATGTGTTAATGAGGGAAGTTAGAGGAGGATGGCAAGACACGTTCAAGCTGACAGGAAGGTGACAGGAACTCATATAACCTCACGTTACAGCAGCGGTGTGCAGATGAGCATCTCTGAGTGCAGAAAAAGTTGAACCTTGAAGTGGACGGGTTACACCAGCAGAAGATCATGAACATACACTCAGTGGCCACTTTATTTGGTACAGGATGTATATAATAATGTGGCCAGTAAGTATAGAACACTACAGCACTACTTTGACCTGCTCTAAGATCAACTCCAACCCTTCCCTTTGACATCGCCCTCCAATTTTCTCTCATCCATGTTTCTTGGAGATTACAAATTCTCCCTAAGTAGTAGTGTCTCGTACAATGAAATCTAAAACTTTCAGACAAACAGACATACTTTATTGATCCCGGGGGAAATTGGATTTTGTTACAGTCGCACCAACCAAGAATAGTGTAGAAATATAGCAATATAAAACCATAAATAATTAAATAATAATAAGTTAATCATGCCAAGCGGAAATAAGTCCAGGACCAGCCTATTGGCTCAAGGTGTCTGACACTCCGAGGGAGGAGTTGTGAAGTTTGATGGCCACAGGCAGGAATGACTACCTATGACGCTCAGTGTTGCATCTCGGTGGAATGAGTCTCTGGCTGAATGTACTCCTGTGCCTAACCAGTACATTATGGAGTGGATGGGAGACATTGTCCAAGATGGCATGCAACTTGGACAGCATCCTCTTTTCAGACACCACCGTCAGAGAGTCCAGTTCCACCCCCACAACATCACTGGCCTTACGAGTGAGTTTGTTGATTCTGTTGGTGTCTGCTACCCTCAGCCTGCTGCCCCAGCACACAACAACAAACATGATAGCACTGGCCACCACAGACTCGTAGAACATCCTCAGCATTCTGAAGGTACACCCATTTCTACCATCATAAGCACCTCCTAAAGTTATTTCAAAATGCAAATAGTTTAAAATATGATAAGACACAAAGATAGAATGCAGAGCCAGTGACTTGGTCACATGGTGGTAATGACTAAATAGAAGATGATTGGAGGACAGTATAAGGGGTTTGTAAGAGCTGGGATTTTTACACAGAGTGGTGAGTGTATGGAACACTCTGCTGGGGTGGTGGTGGTGCCTACTTTAGGGATATTTAAGAGACTCTCAGTTGCATGGATGGAAGGAAATGGGGGCCTAGGTGGGAGGGAAGAGTTTTTCAAAAGGGACGCCTGATGGTCAGCATGGTCTCGATGGGCTGAAGGGCCTGTTTCTATCAGAATCAGATTTATTATCTCCAGCACGTATCGTGTAACTTATTAACTTAGCAGCAGCAGTACAATGCAGTACATGATAATAGAGAAAGAAAAAAATAAATAAGTAAAACAATGACAGTAAGTAAGTGTGTGTGTGTGTGTGAATATATATATATATATAGTTAAATTTAAAAAAGTGCAAATCTAAGATAATATAAAAAAGTGAGGCAGTGTTCTTGGGTTCAATGTCCATTCAGAAATCTGATGGCAGAGGGGAAGAAGTTATTTATGAAGGTGTGTGTCTTAGGCTTCTTTACCTCCTTCCTGACGGTAACAGTGAGACGAGGACATGTCCTGGGTGGTGTGGGTCCTTAATAATGGACACCGTCTTTCTGAGGCACCACTCCTTGAAGATGTCCTAGATACTATGGAGGCCAGCGTCCATGATGGAGCTGACGAATTTTACAATTTACTGTAGCTTTTATTGGTCCTATGTAGTAGCCCATCCCCCACATACCAGACAGTGATGCAACCTGTCAGAATGTTCTCCACGGTACATCTGTAGAATTATCTATAGAATTATCTATTTCTCTGCGACTGTGTGACATCTAGGACTGGTGAACAAATAAGTGAATAAAAATGCTATTTTGACAGCTCAAGTCAAGGTGAAGTAGTACTGACGTAACCTTTCTTTGTAAGGGAGATCACCCAAGTCACCTCTTGTCCTCGCTATATGAGTGCAGTGTATCCCTTGTGGCTTCAGTGACTAGAATTGGACAGAGTGGTCAAAATGGCGCACAATCAGACCACCACAGTTCTTCATCACCACAAACTCCTCAGACTTGTAGTCCTCATAACGTTGGCTTTATGTTTGCTGAGGCATGAATATTCCCACTGAGACTGAGCAACCTTCCCATCCAAAAGCTAATAACACCAACGTTCAATGGGGGTCATTTCGAAACAAGTAAATAAAACGTTAGGTTCTTTCTCCGAACTGACACTTGATCCTGGTGCCACACCGATTGTTGGTCAAAGAACAATAATAAAGCTTACAACTGTAACACTTACCCAACAGGCTGGTATATGTCTAGGGGAAAAGGAGACCCAGCCACACACCAATCCCACCTCCCGTACTCGCAGGTGCTGTGAGAATCGAGTTTATGCCTCACGCCCGCCCAAAGTATCAAACCCACAACAAATACTGTTATGAAATACACTTTAAAGAGTTTACTAAAATTAAAAGAGTATTAGGCAATACAATATATATGCAAGGGAAAAAAACAAAAAGGCGCCAACTTATCAAATTTCAGTCAGTTTAGTGCACATCGTTGGAGCTCAACCATCGAACCATTCGACCCCTCGTCGCTTGCCTCCGACCTCCACGTCTTCGCACCTAGGACCACGCCCGGTGGTCTTCCGAGCAGTGCAGCACACGTCCACCTTCCTCGACGTCTTCCTCCCGCGTGCTATCAAAAGCCCGCGAAAAACCCCTCCCCCAAGTTCCCAGCCTCACAAGACAAAATAACATTCCCCATTGGTTAACAAATGAATACAATTACCATATCAACAAGTATAAAGCAAAACAACTGCGAGAGAAACACTTATCAAAGAAGCATCCCTACTCTTAACAAACCAAAAAACCCATTTTGAGTAACATACACAGGACATTGTACTCAACAAAGATGTTATATCAAAAGATTATTCATGCCAGACCTTTGATATGTACTTCATGTTCTAAAGCAGGTTTTGACTATATTTCAAAAACTAATTCAAAGCAACCAATGCAGGTGATTGCTCAGATAGAAGGAGGGATTAACTTTTGCGGAAGAAGTAAATTCTTCTACCAAATGTTTTTATCTGTTTCATGAGTGAGATACATCAGCCAGTTGAGTGGTGTCACAGTAACAACCTTGCACTCAACGTCAACAGGACCAAAGAACTGATTGTGGACATCAGAAAGGGTGAGATGAGGGAACACACACCAGTCTTCATAGAGGGATCAGAAGTGGAAAGAGTTAACAGCTTCAAGTTCCTGCGTGTCAATATCTCTGAGGATCTATTCTGGGCCCAACATATTGATGCAGCAGCAAAGAAGGCTCAACAGCAGCTATATTCCATTGGGAGTTTGGTGAGATTTGTTACGTCACCAAAGACACTCGCAAATTTCTACAGATGTACCGCGGCGAGCATTCTGACTGGCTGCACCACAGCCTGGTGTGCAGGGTGAGGGTGCTGCTGTATGAAAAAAGCTGCAGAGAGTTGTAAACTTAGTCCAGCTCTATCATGGGCACTAGTGCCCGTAGCACCTAGGACATCCTCAAGATGCAATGCCTCAGAAATGTGTCATCCATCATTAAGGACCCCATCACCCAAGTCATGCCTTGTTCTCATTGCTACCATCAGGAAGGAGGTGGAAAAACCTGAAGACACACACTCGGTGATTCAGGAACAGCTTCTTCCCCTCTGCCATCCGATTTCTGAATGGACATTGAAGCCACTACCTCACTAATTTTTTTTCTATTTTTGCACTACTTATTTAATTTAACTATTTTATATCTATATTTACTTACTATAATTCATGCTCTTCTTTCTCTATTATTCTGTATTGCATCGTTCTGCTGCTGCAAAGGCAGAAAATTTCACGATATATGCCCATGATATTAAATCTGATTCTGAAAGAAATGGGATCTTTTTTTGCATAATGTGCACACTCAGATGTTGACCTAATGCCCCACGTTGACTCATGTATGAGTATTCATGTCTTTACTTTCCTATTAGAAGCATCTAATAACTCCGCCAAGGACAGTCCTAAGCCTGGCTACAAAAGGAGGAGGTTTGGACATGGGGCTCCCCCTCTGCCTTTAAAGTTAACCCTTAAGCTTTTGGATAGATTTTTGAAAATCTCACAGTGGAGATTGAACCCTGTATTGTTACAGGATTTTGTTAATTTTATTAAAGAGCAAATATCCATATTTTTTGAATTTAATACAACTGAAGGAATGTCAAATCTGCTTATATGGGACACCTTGAAATCTTAAGGAACAGTTAATCTCATATTCAGCAGCCTTGAGAAAGAAAATTACTTTTTCTCATTTGCCGATTACTTCCCTCTGGTCCCTCTTCCCCTTCCCTTTCTCCTATGGTCCACTCTCCTCTCCTACCAGATTCCTTCTTCTCCAGTCCTTGACCTTTCCCATTTGGCCTTACTTAATCCTTCCAGCTCGTCTTCTTCCTCTCTCTCCCCTTTTTTTTATTCTGGTGTCTTCCTCCTCAGTCCTGAAGAAGGGTCTCGGCCTGAAACGCGGACTGTTTATTAGTTTCCAGAGCCTGACCTGCTGAGTTCCCCCAGCATTTTGCGTGTGTTACTGCAGAAGCTCCAAAACCTCATCCCTGGGAGAGGAAGGATCTTCACCTCGAAGACCTTCTGGTGAAACCAGAAGCCACAGGGCCAATCAATCTGCAGCCCAGGACAGAGGACTCTGGCAACTTGCAGTTGGAGGCCTATATCCCAGGGCAAGCGCATTTGTTATCAAAGAATGCATAAATTATACAATCTTGAGATTCCTCTGCTTGCAGGTGGCTGCAAAGCAAGACACCCAAAAGAACCCAATTTAAAAAGAAGACCAACACCCAATGTGCAGAGAAAGAGGAAAAAATACAAATCATGTCAACAATAAAAGCAAGCAACAGCAATATGTGCCAAAGTGAGTCCGTAGGCCCAGAGCCTGAAGCAGTCGAGGCCCGAAGCCTTGGTCTCTTTATCATATAGCGGGGCAAATTGCTGTGCTATAAGAAACATCTGATAGAATTTCCATCTGAAGGATATATTGTATGAAAACATATTTATCAATCCAACCTGACGTTTATGGCAGTACATAATTACTTACTGAAACAGCAAAAGGTTTTATTTTATCCAACACATAATCTGCATATTTATGCAAATGCATTAATTGGATATCATAGCATTGCTCAGCCCTCTACACTACTTCTCTATGATTTCAAACAACGAAGGATATTCTTTGAAAAGTTAAATTATTCCAATTGAAGGTCAGTTCAAATGTACTTAAAAGCTTTGGAATTGTTTTGTTCTGTGTGCTATATTTCAAAATGAGATAAGGTCTCTTTAACCTTTTTTAAGAAATGTTAAAATCCAAGAAACAACCTTGTCACATTTCATTATGTGCAGTTTGAAAGGGAGCTCTCCAGAAAGCCTCACGATATATTATTATCCCTTTCTGATTGGCAAATGTCATCTTTAAAAAAGCCAACATCACTCATGAAAGCTGAATTTTAATTTTTGGGATGTAATTTGGTTTTAAAATATGACCTTTTGAATTCTAACACAACATCTAACAGTTTTTAAAGCCTTCAAGTTTGCCTTACAGACTCATTTTCAAAAAGTGTCTCCAGTGATCTGGAATTTTCAGAGGAGAGCCCCTGCTCCGAAAGAAACTGCTCGATGTTGGGAATTTCAAAGCTCTGGTATGAGGGTTGAAGACCCATGTTTCCTCATATGACCTTGCTGGAGCTTTGTCTATAGTTCCCTGGTACTGGTTAGACCCATTATAGTGAAGGGAATTTCATAAGTGTAGGACTAAATTGAAAGGCCAGGTAGCGGCTGAATTGAGGTGGTGGGACGCTGGACCGTGAGCCCATTGAAGCAGCAGGGAACCATGCTTTAAGTGCTGGGCCTGATTGAAAAGGTCAGGATGTTGGGACCGGAGGTGAGGGATTGGCCTGCTCAGCTCGTTGCTCGGTGATGTTTATTGGGCTCTGTTCTGAACTGAGGCCCTGGCTTGCTCCTGAATCAGCTGCAGTGATGTCTGGCTTCATTTCTGTGGACTCACTTTCATAAACTTCAGTTCTGAATGCTGTTTGCTTACTTATATTGTTAGCACGATTTGTTATTTTTTCTTGCACGTAGGGTGTTTGATGGTCTTTTTTTAATGGGATCTATAACCATATAACAATTACAGCACAGAGGCCATCTTGGCCCTTCTGGTCCGCGCTGAACGTTTACTCTCACCTAATCCCACTGACCCGCACTCAGCCCATAACCCTCCATTCCTTTCCTGTCCATATACCTGTCCAATTTTACTCTAAATAACAAAATCAAACCTGCCTCTACCACTTCTACTGGAAGCTCATTCCACACAGCTACCACTACTGGGCCCCTTTGTTTTGTGGCTACCTGTAAGGAGATGAATCTCAAGTTTGTATGAAATCTGCATACATTGATAGTAAGTGTACTTTGAAATTTCAAACTTTGAACTTAAATATAAGGTAATTTATATTTTTTAATATAAATTAGGTCTACAAAAGCCCTTCAGAATGTTGTAAGTACTTCTAAATTTGTGTAACCCCCTGGGTCGCCTCAGGCTCGCTCAGCTCGTTCCCGTCTAGGGGGAGCAGCCTTCAGCCCCGCCAAACTGGGTAATCAGCTGGTGTGGATGCTGTGTGATGTCCCCGCCTCGCCCAAAAACAGACAGCACACCATATGCGATTAAATGAGTACAATTTATAAAGGTTACTATAACTAAGTGATTAATAACGATACAGTATATATGAAGAGAAAATTAAAGAAAAGGCGCCAATCTTATCAAAGTCCAAACCACTTCGTGCACAACCGTTGGAGCTCAATTTCTGAAGTCTTCTGGCCACCATTCGATCCCCTCCGAACTCCTCGACTCGCAGCTCAGGACCCTCCGAACTCCTCGACTCTCCAAACAGCTCAGGACCCTCCGAGTGGTCAACCAAGCACATCTAGCTTCAACCCCCCCCTCCTCGGAGAATCTCCCGGCCTCGGACCCCCCTTTGGGGTCCGATCCTCGCCCAGCTTAGAGCATTGCGTCCTCTCTCTCGACCCCCTCGCGCCGATCTCCCCAAAAGCCCGTCAACAAAAGCTTACAGACTCAGAAGAAAGAAAATTAATCCCCATTTGGTTTACAAAGGAATACCATTCTCGTTATCAGTAAATTAGCATTCCTGCTAGTTAACAAAAAGAAGAAACCCTCTTTACATCCTCATGACTACTAAATAACTCGCCACCTTTCCTGCCAACACACCGTAACCCAAGCACAAACAGGGACATCTCCTCCCCACACAGTAAACCTCACGCCCTGTTTTTCAGGCGCTACTTAGGCCAACTATCTGGGAGTTCCCTAACCCTTCTGAGACCTACCCCCTCACCTAAACCCTTCAGGCTCGGACACAACTGGGGATACCTTGGGCCCACTACCACCTCCTCTCTCAACCTCTCACTCATGCCTCACACTGCACACAGCTAACCCTCCCCGCTACACCTGACTCAATTGGAGAAGGGCCAAAGGTCTCTTCCTCAATCGAGGGAAAGTCAGCAAAAGGCAGCATGTACCACACATCCAGCACATCATCCATCGAATCTGTATTCTTCCTCATTCCTGTGATCGGTAGCTGCTGTTGATCTTCTCCAAACGGAAACACGTGGCCTGCACTGCTCCCGCAGTCTCTTCAGCCTCCTGTTCAGTATTCACTGCACTTCTCTCCAGCTTTTTCTTCCTCATGACTTCTTCCAGATCAACTTTCAGGTTTTGCACTTCATTTGAACTGTCGATGGTCATCTTCAGGTTCCCTTCAAGTTTCCGCTTCTCTCTTCTGAGATTCGTCTGTAATTTCTTCACCTCCGCAAACTCCCCTCTCCGGGTTCTCAGTTTGCTATTACCCTCAGTCAGACAACTTTCTTCATTCTCTCCAACTTGTAAGTCTTCCGAATGGTTCCAGATCACTTTCTCCAGTCTCTCCGTCTTCATTTCAAACTTGATTCCGTAGAGACAGTCTCTCACGAGCTGCGACCTTCGCCAGCCCTGGCACGTGTCCCGAAAACACTTTAACTCGGTAGTTCTCAGCTGCTCCTGCAATGACCTCACTTCATATTCTCCTGAGGCAAATCCAAATACCATCCACATACACCAAAACTCCAAACGCCTCCACATCCCCTATGGTCTTCCACCTGCCCCGCAGGAAGGTTGCAAGGGCTCCAGATATGCCCTGTGGCATCTTTTCGGACCGGAATACTCCTAGGGAATTTATAACGGCCGTCTTCTCCTTGTCGGCCCCACTCATCGGGATCTGGCAACATCCACTCCTCAGATCCAGCACCTTAAACCACTTCACACCACTCAGACAGGCCATCGCCTCTCTGGCCCTCAGGGCCATATTCTGGTCACTGACAGTGCGCCTCTTCAACGCAATATAATCCATACACACGCTGCCTACGTCTTCCACGGCTGTAGGGGCCAGTCGCCGCAACCTCTCTCTCTCCGAGGTGTCTTCAGCAGTCAACTCCCCTCCCTTGTGGTATTTCGCAGCGTCCACGAAGAGGGTCTCACCATCAGATACTTCCCCCAGGCCGTACCACCACTGGCTCTTGTTTGAATTCGTTATCAGCCCAATGCTGCTACACACGTCCGCACAAGCAGCTCGAAACCCTGGGTGCATCGACAATGCCTCCAAACAGCGCTCACCCGCCTCCTCCGGGCAGGCTCCCAAGCGCACCAGCAGGATTTTGGTTCTCTCTAGAACAGAAACGCTGCCCGTCTCAACAGGGTCCGGACACATCAGCATTAACGATTCATGAACCTCAGTCTCCTCCACATTTGCCTCTAAGAACTCCATTTTCACTGACCAACAACCGTTGTCTGGATAATCACCGACACTGGTACCCCGAATCTCCAGTGTCCTCAATGTTGTCCAGGGTAAATGCTTCCAATAACGGTTATGAAACAAACTGTACAGCAACTTCACCGGCGCCCCGGTGCTGAGGATGGCTTTAACTTGACTTCCATCCATCCGTAACAACACCTGTGCGCATGGCCCCTCTAAGCCTTCAGGAATAGGGTCTGCTCCTTTCGGGAGTTCCTTGGTACATTGCTGGGAACGTGCTCCCCCAGAGACCCCAAGCCGTTCCCCCACTGGGCCTCCTCTAAGTTTCCCAACACCTCTCGAATCAACGGAACAACTGATCCCCTTGACAGATCCCCTTGGCACCACAAGCAATTTATCTGCCCCCCTAGGCAAAAAGGGATACCCTAAAAACTTCCCACCAATCTCCTGCCACGGATATGATAAGCCCCCCAGCTGCGGCATTTGACTTCCAGTCGAACCACACGCATTTTCCCACACTTTCCCAGAACTGGCAGCGGTCACTTCGAGGTAATTGCGCCCGACAGTTCTAACAACGTCACCAGCCCGCCTACTCAAACTTTCAACCCGTCCCTGTCGCTTTTCCACAGCCAAGTACTGCCACTCACCCAACAACTGAGGGGTCCGCTCCGCCCACGCTTCCGCCCCTTTAGGGCTGGACATTATTCCAATAACCGGGCGGAGCTCACCACTGCTGAACCATCCCAACCTGTCACTCCTCAATCTCCAAACAGTACGGACAACCCATGGTCCCACCACCATTTTGTCAGCCAACAGAAACCACCCCACCCAACACACACACCGCGATAACCAGCAATCGCACACCCACAAAGGCACACCAGCTCTTCGCCGCAGACACAATTTAAAGAGGGTGATCACACAGCTTCCACAGAAATCAACCCCGGACGAGCACCCCACAATGTAACCCCCTGGGTCGCCTCAGGCTCGCTCAGCTCGTTCCCGTCTAGGGGGAGCAGCCTTCAGCCCCGCCAAACTGGGTAATCAGCTGGTGTGGATGCTGTGTGATGTCCCCGCCTCGCCCAAAAACAGACAGCACACCATATGCGATTAAATGAGTACAATTTATAAAGGTTACTATAACTAAGTGATTAATAACGATACAGTATATATGAAGAGAAAATTAAAGAAAAGGCGCCAAACTTATCAAAGTCCAAACCACTTCGTGCACAACCGTTGGAGCTCAATTTCTGAAGTCTTCTGGCCACCATTCGATCCCCTCCGAACTCCTCGACTCGCAGCTCAGGACCCTCCGAACTCCTCGACTCTCCAAACAGCTCAGGACCCTCCGAGTGGTCAACCAAGCACATCTAGCTTCAACCCCCCCCTCCTCGGAGAATCTCCCGGCCTCGGACCCCCCTTTGGGGTCCGATCCTCGCCCAGCTTAGAGCATTGCGTCCTCTCTCTCGACCCCCTCGCGCCGATCTCCCCAAAAGCCCGTCAACAAAAGCTTACAGACTCAGAAGAAAGAAAATTAATCCCCATTTGGTTTACAAAGGAATACCATTCTCGTTATCAGTAAATTAGCATTCCTGCTAGTTAACAAAAAGAAGAAACCCTCTTTACATTTGCATAGAGTAGAAATTTGCAATAATATGAGGGGTGATGAATAAGTTCATGACCTAAGGTAGGAGGAGACAATTTTAGAAAACCTAGCACATTTATTTTTCTACATAGTCCCCTCCTACATGAACACACTTAGTCCAGCGGTCGTGGAGCATACGGATCTCTTCTTTGTAGAAGTGGTCCACAACAGGGGTGATTGATAAGTTTGTGGCCTAAGGTAGAAGGAGATATTAACTTCAAACTTTCTGCATAATCACTCAAAGAGTTGAACTGCACGTGTGTGTAATGAGAGCGTCTTGGACCTCTTACCTCTTGGACCTCTCTTGGAAATTACACACACGTGCAGTTCAACTCTTTGAGTGATTATGCAGAAAGTTTGAAGTTAACTCATCTCCTTCTACCTTAGGGCACAAACTTATCAATCACCCTGCTGTGGACCACTTCTGGAGATCCAAGATGCTGACTTCTACAAATAAGGGATCCGTATGCTCCACGACCGCTGGACTAAGTGTGTAAATGTAGGAAAAACAAATGTGCTAGGTTTTCTAAAATTGACTCCGACCTTAGGCCATGAACTTATCAATCACCCTTCATATTTGTTGCATGTATATCAAACCTTCAAAACGTTCTGTGAAGTGTGTTCTCTACTTCAACGACCAGCACAGTCTGAGGATGTACTGGGGGCAGCCCACAAGTGTCTCCACGGTTCTGGTGCCAACATAGCATGTCCACAACGCACTATCCCAAACCCCAGCCACGATGTCTTGGAATGTGGGAAGAAACCAAAGCACCCGGAGGAAACCTACAGTACGTGGCCACAGGGGGAACGTCCAACCTCCTTGCAGACTGGTGGCAACATTTCTGCAGATGGAACTTTTCTGTCATTTCCCCTCAGCTCCCACACCCACACTAAAGATCTGAGCTCTTCTGGGCTTAGTTGATGAAGACTTCTTCAATGAATATGTTGTTGATCAGGACACAAAATGTGGACTTGGTGAATAGGGTTTGAGGATGTGAAGAAGAGACTCCCTGTGGGATTGTGGACGAAATTTAATAAGGAAATTCTGAGCCATCACATAAACCTCATTGTCATTCCTATTTCCTTGAGCCAAATGATTAACTTTCTTCAAGTAACCTGCACTATCCCGACGTGCGCTGCAAAGACTGAGCCTGAGTGCAGAAGACAGAATCCCACGTGGAGATAATGACCCTGGGATTACTCATATGAGTTCCAACAAAACATTGGTGTCTTGGCAGAGCGGCACTGCAGGGCATAATGTTCTCAAAACTAGGACACCGTGGTAAGCGCTAATCAGGAGTCTGCTTAGATATTCAGAGAACACGGAAAACCCATGCCACTCAAAATAAGTTAACAAAGACTCAACAGAAAGCACTAACAACTAATGACTCTCGTTAAGATACCAATTAACAAATTCAGGTGCTCGAGAGAACTCAGAGCCCAAGGCTCGCTGGTTCCCCACACTGGCTCGAAGAGGTCGTTACTCTAAGCCAGAGGAGCAGAATCAGCCATTCATGCCAGCATATCCACCCTGACGTTCAATCATGGCTGGTTTACCTCCCCTCTCCACCCCATTCTCCTGCCTTCTCCCTGTGGCCTTTGACACTCATGCATCAAGAATCTATCAAACTCTTCTTTTAGATGTACCCAATGACTCGTCCTCCACAACCGTCTGTGGCAATGAATTCCACAGATTCACCACCCTCCGGCTGAAGAAATTCCTCCTCATCTCTGTTCCATAAGGCCTGTCCTTCTTTTCCAAGACTCGCCCTCTAGTCCTAGATTTTCACATTATTCAGAATTATCCCCTCTACATTCACACCATCCGGGATCTTCTTCCACCTTGTTTCTTCTCCTTCTGCTCTGCCTGGTCCTCATACGCAGAAGCTCAATTCTCAACACCAGCCCCTTACCATCAAATTTCTTTCCCCCCTTCCACCCACTCTAACTGCCCAACATCCACATCTTCCTCCCACTGGTTCCCTTCAACCCTTTGTTTCCAGCCACCCTTCACCCCCCCCCCCCCCCCCGCCGCCATTTACTTCCATGTTCCACCTTCTTTTCCTAAACAGAAGAGATTCTGCCGATGCTGGAAATTCGGAGCAACACACATAAAATTCTGGCAGTCGGGTGGCATCCATGGAAATGAATAACAGAAGACGTTTCAGACCGAGATCCTTCATCAGGACTGAAAATGATATGGGAAGATGCCAGAACAAAAAATATGGGAGGAGGGGAAGGAGGACAAGCTAAAGGGTGATAGGAGAAGCCAGGTGGGTGGGGTGAAAGAAGAAACTGGGTGGTGATAGGTGGAAAAGGTAAAGGTCTTAAGAAGAAAGGCTCTGATAGCAGACTGAAAGAGACTATAAGAAATAGGGAAACAGGAGGGGCACCAGAAGGAGGTGATAGGCAGGTGAGGAGAAACGGTAAGAGGCCAGAATGAAGAATTAAAGAAAAGGGGAAGGGGAAAGAAAAAAAATTACTTGAAGGGGAAATCGATGTTAATGCCATCAGCTTGGAGGTTTCTCAGGCGGAATATAAAGTGTTGCTCCTCCACCCTGAGGGTGGCCTCATTGTGGCAGAAGTGGAGGCCTTGAATTGAGATGTCAGAACAAGAGGAGATGTGAGAGAGGGCAGCATCAATTGTCGAAGAAGGGAAACCCTGTTCTTTGAAGAAGGGGTCGCCCCTAAAGTCTTGGAAAGGAAAGCCTCGTCCTGGGAAGAGAAGCAGCAGAAAGGAAGGAACTGAGAAAAGGGTGGGTACATGAAGCAGCACCAATGCAGTCGTCAGTGAAGAGCAGAAAGAGTTGGAGAGCACTACCATGGAAGGCTTGGAACATGCTTGGTTTCATGGTGTACATGGGGCCCATGCGATGGCTACTCCTTGAGTTTGGAGAACATGGGAGGAGCCAACAGAGTGATTGTTGAGTGTAAGGACCAAATTCTGCCCCTTTCAGGATTTTTTCTTTGTTAGTCTTAAGGTGTTGTTTAAGGAGCTTCTCCATCTGGTGCGGTCAGCTCCTAGGACTCAATGTATCCGCACGGAACGCCGTCGTAGGAAAACAGCGTCCATCTTCAGCAGTCCCCACCACCCAGGTCATGCTGTCTTCTCACTGCTGTCATCAGAAAGAAGGTACAGGAGCCTCAAAACTCGCACCACCAGGTTCAAGAACAGTCACCACCCCTCAACCATCAGGTCCTTGAACAAATGGGGATGACTACACCCACTTGCCCATCCATTGAGATGTTCCCACAACCAATGGTCTCACTTTAAGGACTCTTTATCTCATTAGCTCATGTTCTCATTTTTTTGTTGTTACTTATTTATATTTGCATTTGCAGTTTGTTGTCTTCTGCACTCTGGTTGATCTTTCATTGATCCTGTTATAGTTACTATCCTATAGATTTGCTGAGTATGCCTACAGGAAAATGAATCTCAGGGTTGTATATGGTGTCATATGTGTACTTAGATAATAAAATTTACTTTGATGTCCAGCACCTTCATGTCTCTCTTGCAGACATCCTTGTAGCATAGATGCAAACGTCCTGCATTTTCCTTGTTTGAAGCCAGCTTACTGTATGTCTGTTGGGATACGGCCATCCTGCACGAGAGAGAACCTCAGTATTGGATATTCTGTCGCTCGGGGAGATGCCCAAGATGTGACAAAGGCACCTAAAGTGGAAGATGGTGAGCCTTCTCTCCGGCTTAGCATTATGTCGTCCAGATCTCACTGCTGTACTGGTGAAAGAGGTGTTGTACACTACGATCTTTATTTTGACTGAGAAGGTCTCCCAGACCCGTGTAGTCAGGTAGGCAAGAGTTCCTGCAGCCTACCCGATGCGCTTGTCGATTTCTGCATACAAGGAGAGGCTGTCACTGATGATGGAACCCAGGTGTGTGAACTGATGGACAACATCCCGTTTGTAGTTAGCAGTGGTAATGACTAGTGGTGCCTTCATGTCTTGTCCAAATACCTTTGTCTTTTTCAGGCTGATAGTCAGACCAAGTTACTTGCAGGCCTGGGAGAAGTCATCCGTCAACTTCTGGAGGGACTGCGGAGTGTGGATTGCGACCGTTGCATCATCAGCAAACAACATGTCTCTGATCACAGCCTCGCACGCTTTGCTTTTGGCTCTTAGGTGGGCGGGGTTAAAAAGCCTGCCATCTGATTTACTTATGGTACCTGATCTATGTCTTAAAAGTGACGGATGCTAAAAAGTCTCTTGGAAAGTCGGAGGGTTACTTTAATTGCTGCAGCGCAGAGAAAAAGCAAAGAGCTACAATGGTAATAATTTCCTTCAAGGGCTATGGGAAATTCCACTGAGTGGAAAATCATGATCTTCTGAAAGCCATCATTGCTGCTCGCAATTTAAATTGTTTAAATTTTTCTTTGGCTGCAAAGAGTGGATTACCTTGAAGGGTAATTTTGAAAGTGTTCATTGTCAAAAACCACTGACGGCTGGTGACCTTTCCGACAGCTGAGGGAGTGCTGTGGTTACCATGGCTACAGGACCACCAGCGCTTTCTTCATACTCTGACAGAGTATGTCTGGAAGATTCCCGTGTAAGTGCTTCACGCGCAGTGTCACAGCATACGCTGATGACGACGGAACCCAGGTGCAGAGGAACGACAGACTCCCAAGTAGAGACGGAAGCAAGAGCTTTTACATAGGAATTCCAACAGAATATTAGTGGCACGACCAAACGACACCGCCAAGCGAATCAATCTCAACACAAGGACCCCGCAATAAGTGCTGATCAGGAGCCTGTTTTAAATAGACACAGAATGCAGAAAACCCATGCCAGTCACAATTAACCCGACAAGATTGAACAGAAGGCACAAGAGCTTAACAATTCTAGTTAAGACAACAACTAGGTGGTTGAGAAACCTGGAAGCCCAATGCTCTATAGCAAGTCACAGAGCCCCACAGGGCTCACGACACACAGGACGAGTGATGCTAGAAATCCAGAGCAGAACACACACACAGAAAATGCCGTAGGAACTCAGCAGGTCTGAAAGGGTCACTGGTGAACTCAAGTGCAGGAATCTCAGAGACTTTGACAACTCAAGCAAAACAAGATCTATTACAGAAATTAACCGGCAAAACAAGATCTATTACAGAAATTAACCGGCAAAACTAACAAGAACTTAGAAAATCTATACAGAATCTTGAAGTGAAATAACTCACAATGAACAGAAGAACTCAGTCTGAGTTTTGCCAAAGAACCACAACGACCCAGCAAATAGGGGTTGGTATGCACCCCCCCCCCCCCCAGAAATACATCCTGGAGGAGGTAGGAATTCAGGATCAATCAGACAGCTCCAGTGTCCAGATAAAGCAATAATCCCCAAAGCCAACAGCCACAATACAAGACATTGAAAAGAACGTGTTAATTATCCCAAGCTGAAGAAAAGTGATCAATACAGAGAATTTAAAAATTCCCATAATACAAAATGTGATACCTGCAAAGCAGAGTGAAAACCAGAGTTAGCCCAAAGACAAACAATTATGATTAAAAGGTGAATAATCCAAGGAACACTGGGGAAAAAAGATGGTGCCAGCACACAACGCTCCCTTGGATGACAACTTCCAGATAGCAAACGAAAATGGCTCTTTTTACTTCTTTTATGCCTGTTTTTCACCTTAAGTATGTTTCTGGAACTGTTAGAACTTGCAATTTACAGCTTGGAGATCGATCGAGTGATCCAGCCCTTTGCTGGCTCTGAGAAGAGTCTAGGAAGCGAATGCACCTTAATGCAAAGAAGCTTCAAGATGGGGCATGAGCCGATGTTTGACTCCATTTCGCCATTTAAACTATTCATTAACCACCGATTAAAACATCAAGGAAGATTGAGACATTGAGGCGAATGCAGAAGGCTAGTGAGAGTTCAAAGCTGACTGCTTTCCTTTTGATCGCTGTCAGAAGGAATCTGTGAGCGGCCTGTCGCTGTGTGGCTCACTTTGGTGGGTGGGTAGGCCTCTGCCTCGTGTAGTGTCCCTCTCTTTTGATGAATGCTGGTGATATTGGAGGATGGTATTGTGGACTATTGTGTTTATAGGTTGTGGACTTTTACAAACTTATGGTTTTTATTTTCTGTGTATTTTTATGACCTGTTCCTTTTCCATTTTGTTGTGCAAGGGGAAGGTTCTTGGGGGTTGGTGTTCTGCTAGCTTTTTGCGCAGGGGAAGAGATGTTATTTTGAGAGTTGACGCTCCTGTTCCGTTTTGTGTGGGGGGTGGGGGAGGGAGGGTTTGATGATCGGGACAATATTTTTTGTGCTAGGGGGGTTGGGTTTGATGTTTTTTCTCTCTGAACAACTTTCATGTTCTTTCTTTGTTTTGTGACTATCTGAGGAAATTCAAATTTCGGAGTGGTATGTGGATACATGCTTTGACAATAAATGAAACTTTGAATCTTTGAACACTGCATACCCACGAGGTGACACTGAGAAAATACAGTCCACGTACTAACTGAAAAAAAAATCTGTTTTTTTTTAAAAAACGACTGCTGGTTGTGACAGGGTCAGGCAGTACCTCTGGAGGACTGGTGAATTAACTGCTCCGGGTTCAGGTACAGAATTTGTTGGTATGCTAACTTCAGCTCCCAAATTGGCAGAACAGTTGGAAAAACAGTAAAGAATTCAGGACATTGTCCCACCCCAACCGTTGTGATGAAGGGTCCTGGTCCCCAAACGTCGACTGTTTATTTCTATTCCTGACTTACAAGATGGCATTGAGCTGTGGTCTCTATTGCTGTTCACTGTTGCTGCTACAGTTATAAAGCAGGTCAAAGAAAGCGATGAGTTTCCCATACATTTAATTTCATACGATTAATTGACTAGGCTGATGAGGGTAAGTGCCTGTCAGACACCAAAGTTTTCAAACTTCAAAGCAGATTTCAAAGTAAGTTTATTATTAGAGTACATATATGTCACCAAATACAACCCTGACATTCATCTTAGAAACACAGAAAACCTACAGCACAATACAGGCCCTTCAGCCCACAAAGCTGTGCTGAACATGTCCTTATCTTAGAACTACCTAGGCTTACCCATAGCCCTCTATTTTTTTAAGCTCCATGTGCCTATCCAGGAGTCTCTTAAAAGACCCTATCGTTTCCGCCTCCACCACCGTTGCCGGCAGCCCATTCCACACACTCACCACTCTCTGAGTAAAAAACTTACCCCTGACATCTCCTCTGTACCTACTCCCAAGCACCTTAAAACTGTGCCCTCTCGTGCTAGTCATTTCAGCCCTGGGGAAAAGCCTCTGACTATCAATGACCCTGGGGAAAAGCCACACTATCAATGCCTCTCAGCATCTTGTACACCTCTATCTGGTCACCTCTCATCCTCCGTGACTCCAAGGAGAAAAGGCCGAGTTCACTCAACCTATTCTCATAAGGCATGCTCCCCAATCCAGGCAACATCCTTGTAAATCTCCTCTGTACCTTTTCTAAGGTTTCCACATCCTTCCTGTAGTGAGGCGACCAGAACTGAGCACAATGATTCTGAGTATTTCTTGCAGACATACTCAGAATCAGGTTTACTATCACCGGCCTGTGTCGTGCAATTTGTTAACTTAGCAGCAGCAGTTCAATGCCATACATAATATAGTAGAAGAAGAAGAAAA
Source organism: Hypanus sabinus (assembly GCF_030144855.1). Taxonomy (NCBI): domain Eukaryota; kingdom Metazoa; phylum Chordata; class Chondrichthyes; order Myliobatiformes; family Dasyatidae; genus Hypanus; species Hypanus sabinus. The sequence goes on along the minus strand of NC_082729.1, from coordinate 9,951,261 downwards.
AAATAATAAATTAACCCATAGTAGAATAATGTATGGCATCCGTTAAGTCTCGCGAGACCATGGACCCACGCCTGGAAATTCTTCTCCGGGGCGCAAGGTTATATGGAAGACCGGCAGTTGCCCATGCAGCAAGTCTCCCCTCTCCACGCCACCGATGTTGTCCAAGGGAAGGGCAAGGGCCGATACAGCTTGGCACCGGTGTCGTCGCAGGAATTGCCAGAACGAGGTTGAAGGCAACTCCAGCTCCAGATTTGTCCTCAGGGTTTACTCCCGAAGGCTTTCCCGTGAGTGGGTATGGCCACAAGGCAGCAGAAGTTTGAAATCAGAGCTTTCTCTCTCTTAGGTGGACTGCCTTCCCAGGCTGACGAGCTCCGTCTACCCGAAATAGAATCAATGAAAGGCCGCACCAACTTGGGCATTCAACCAGAGCTGCAAAAGGCACCAAACTTTGCAAACACAAAATGAAAGAAATAATAATAATAAATAAATCAGCAATAAATATCGAGAACATGAGATGAAAAATCCTTGAATATGAGTCCATACGTTGTGGGAACATTTCAACGATGGGGCAAGCGAAGCTGAGTAAAGTCTGGTTCAGGTGGATTGGGAGTGTTGGAGGTGAATAGGTTCACCGACCTGAAGTGTTGAGGCTGATGATTGGGGGGTATTAACAGTTCCTGAACCTGGGGTGAGAGTCCCGAGGGGCCTGTACCTTCTTCCTGAAGGCAGTGGCAAGAAGAGGGCATGACTTGAGTGGTGGGAGTCGCTGATAATGGATGCTGCTTTCCCACTGCAACACTCGACGTAGATGTGCTCAGTGGTGGGAAGGGCTTTGCCCATGATGGACTGGGCTGGGTTCGCTATGTTCGAGGGCATTGGTGTTTCCATGCCAGGCTGTGATGCAGCCAGCCAATACACTCTCCACTACACATCTATAGAAGTTTAAGTGTCATGCTGAATCTTTGCAAGGTCCTGAGGAAGAAGAGGAGCTGTCATGTTTTCTTTGTAATTGTACTCACGTACGGGGCCCAGGACAGGTTCTACACAATGCTAACACTGAGGAATTTCAAGTTGCTGATCCTTAGTGAGACGCAGTGAATTATTTTACGGCATAACAAACTTCGATAGCCAAGAGCTGAGAACCTTCAATCTTGGGGAGGAGGGAGAGGTTTGCTGTGGTTACTTTGTTGCTCGCTATGTTTGATTTTGTTGTGTTTTGGTCTTGTTTTGCTGGGCATTGTGGGCACGCGACGTTGACATCGATATACGTGGCGACACTTACGGGTCACCCAAACCTCACCCTTTGGTTGTCATGGTTGTGTTAGTTGTTAATGACGCATTTCACTGTAAGTTTTATTTTATTTATTGAGGTATAGAATAGGCCCTTCTGGCCCTTCAGGCTGTGATGCCCAGCAGTCCAGCAGAAAGACCCAAGCAAGGTTAATGATGAATTAACCTACTAAACGGTACAACTTTGGACTGTGGGAGGAAACCCATGCAGTCACAGGGAGAACGTACAAACTCCTCACAGGCAGGGGTGGGAATTGAACCTAGGTCACCTGCACTGTAAACCGTTGTGCTAACCACTACACTACCGTGCCGCCCCACGTTTTAATGGATATGTGGTCTATAAATCTAAATCTGCGTCTGACGCGCCGACTTCCTCCAGCTACTTCAAAGTTCAAAGTGAATTTATGACCGAAGTACATCATGTCACCATACACAACCCTGAGATTCATTTTCTTGTGGGCATACTCAGTAAATCTATAGAAAAATAACCATAACAGAATCAATGAAAGATACGCCAACTTGGGCGTTCACCATTGTGCAAATGTCAACAAACTGTGCAAATACAAAAAGCAAGAAATAATCATAAACAATTAAGCAATAATTATTCTTCCTTGTGTCTCCTATAAGACCATAAGACAGAGGAGCAGAATTAGACCATTCAGCCCATCGAGCCTGCTCCGCCATTCCATCATGGCTGACCCTGGATCCCACTCAACCCCATACATACACTTGCCTTCTCGCCATATCCTTTGACGTCCTGGCAATCAGGAAAGAATCAATTTCGGCCTTAAATATATCCATGGACTTGGCCTCCACTGCAGTCTGTGGCAGAGCATTCCACAGATTCACTACACTCTGGTTAAAAAAAATTCCTCCTTACCTCTGTTCTAAAAGGTCACCCCTCAGTTTTGAGGCTGTGCCCTCTAGTTCTGGATACCCCCACCACAGGAGACATCCTCTCCACATCAACCCTATCTAGTCCTTTCAACATTTGGTCGGTTTCAATGAGGTCCTCCAAATTCTTCTAAATTCCAGTGATTACAGGCCTAAAACTGGCAAATGCTCCTCATATGTTAACCACTTCATTCCCGGAATCATCCTCGTGAACCTCCTCTGGAATCTCTCCAATGACAGCACATCCTTTCTGAGATATGGGGCCCAAAACTGTTGACAATACTCTAAGTGTGGCCTGACTAGTGCCTTTTAAAGTCTTAATATTATCTCCTTGCTTTTATATTCTGTTCCCCTTGAAAAAAATGTTAACATTGTATTTGCCTTCTTTACCACAGACTCAACCTGTAAATTAAGTCTTTGATGAGGACTCCTAAGTTCTTCTGCACCTCTGATGTTTGAACCTTCTCTCCATTTAGATAATAGTCTGTGTTATTGTTCCTTTTACCAAAATGCATTATCACACATTTCCCAACACTGTATTCCACCTGCCACTTTTTTGCCCACTCTTCCAATTTGTCCAAGTCCTTCTGCAATCACCTTGCATCCTCAGCACTACCTACCCCTCCACCTATCTCCATATCATCTGCAAACTTTGCCGCAAGCCATCATTCCATTAACAATGTGGAAAAAGCGTTCTCAATACTGACCCCTGAGGAACACCACTGGTCACTGGCAGCCAACCAGATAAGGCTCCTTTTGTTCCCACTCACTGCCTCTTGCCTCCCATCCGTTCCCCTATCCACGCCATTATCTTTCCTGTAGCGCCATAGGATTTTATCTTGTTAAACAGCCTCGTGTGTGGCATCTTATCAAATGCCTTCTGAAAATCCAAGTAAGTGACATCTCCTGCCTCTCCTTTGTCCACTTTGCTTACTACTTCCTCAAAGGAATCTAACGGATTTGTCAGGCAAGATTTCCATTTACAGAAACCATGCTGACTTTGACTTATTTTATCATTAGTCTCCAAATACCTCAAACCCTCATCCTTCATAATAGACTCCAACACCTTCCCAACCACTGAGCTTAAGCTAACTGGCCTATAATTTCCTTTCTTTTGCTTTCTTTCCTTTCTTTTCTCCCTTATTAAAGGGTGGATTGATATTTGTAATTTTCCTGTCCTCTGAAACCATGTCAGAATTGAGTGATTCTTGAAAGATCATGACCAATGCATCTGTAATCTCTTCAGCAACCTCTTCCAGGACTCTGGGATGTTGATCATCTGGTCCAGGTGACTTATTTACCTTAAGACCTTTGAGCTTGCCTAGCACGTTTTCCTTTGTAATGGCAATGGTACACACTCCTGTCCGCTGACACTTACGGGCCTGCGCACTGCTCCTGTCTCACAGTGAAGACAGATAGGAAGTTCATCTGCCACTTTTTTTGTCCCTCATTACTACCTCACCAGCATCATTTTCCAGTGGTTCAATATCACCTCTCACTTCCCTTTTACTCTTTATGTAACTGAAAAAAACCATTAGTGTCATGCTTTATATCATTGGCTAGATTGCCCTCATATTTCATATTTTCCTTTCTTATAGCTTTTTTAGTTGCCTTTCATATTTTAAAAGCTTCTCAATCATCCAACTTCCCACTCACTTTTGCTACCTTATGTGTTCTTTCCTTGGCTTTTATGCAGTCCTTAACTTCCTTTGTCAGCCACGACTGCCCACCCCTGCCATTTGCGAACTTCTTCCTCTGTGGGACTTATGTATCCTGTGCCTTGTGAACTGTTCCCAGAAACTTCAGCCATCTCTGCTCTGCCGCTATTCCCCTCCAATCCACCTGGGCAAGCTCCCTTCTCATGCCTCTGCAATTCCCTTTTATTCCATATGCGAGTTCTGCTTCTCCCTCTCAAATTGCAGAATGAATTCAATCACGTTATGATTATGATATCCAGCTTCATCATCAAATACTGCGGTTTAATTATTAGTTTCAAATTAAAATTGCATCTTGTATATCTGTGCAGATGGTGCAAATAATAACCCATTAAACCATGTCTTAATTATAAAATTCTCATCACTGTTGTATGTGGGAGGGAATAGGTTACAGGCAAACAAGGGAAAGAATGGATTTCATAGGCATAAAATTGATGGGCCAAATGGCCTCCAATATTGTAAGAAATTACAGTACTGTGCAACAGTCTCAGACACACATATATACAGTGACTAGGGTGCCTCAGACTTCTGCATAATGCTGTTTTTGTCAAAGTGGAATGGAGAATAAATTTGTAAATCTAGCAGGAGTAAAGTATTTTGGGAATAGTGAGGGCTAATCACCGCGGGAAGGGTGTGGGACGGGTGGCAGAGAAGGAGCGACAGGGGCAGAGGTTGGGGGTGGTGCGGGTGCAGACACACCCAGCCCTGATACAGCAAGGTCATTAGATTCCAAACAATCGGTTTATGGATCATTACAGAGTGTCTCTCTGGTGCTTCCTGCTCCCTGCCCTCTCCCTTCCCCTTTTCCCAACCATGATTCCCTACTCCCAGTCCCCTTCCCACTCCCAGTCAACAATAAAGACCCATATCAGAACCAGTTTTATCATAGCTTACGTTTGTCATGAAATATGTTTTTTTTTTCCGGCAGCAGTACAGTGAAATACACAAAATCATTACAGTACTGTGCAAAAGTTTTAGGCACCCTAGCTGTAGATGTGTACCTAAGACTTTTGTACAAAACTGTACAAGAAATAACTTACTGACATACTCTAAGACCTTAGGGGTGAAGGTAACTGGTGCAGACTTACTGCTAAAATTACCCATACCCCATGTTCACTGTTTAAGAAATTGGAGAAGGTTTTTTTTACATGCATCACTAGTCAATAAAAATATGGATCAATAGATCTTAACCTCATCTCTCCTTCCAAATCTGTTCTTACTTATCCTGCACTCCCATATGTTCTGAAATCCACCGAGGTGAGGAAAATCTCCTGTGGTCTCTCTAGGTTTTGAGAACTCCAAATATTCACAAGGTCCTGAGAGAAGAAAGTCCTCCTAACATCCATCTTAAATGAAACTATCTCCCCTAGTTCTGGACATCCTCCTTCACGTAAATCGATCTCTGAAGGTCCCCCTTTCGCCCGAGACCTCCGGCAGAATCCCTCTGTTGGCACCTCCTCGAGTGGGCTGTTCGGTTGAAGAGCAAGGCTTATACGTGGACTGTGTGGTCATCACCATCCCTGCCTGGGTGGATTTAGATGTCGGTCCACCTGGCTATGGTCACTGGCGACTGTGCAGTGATGAGACAGGAGGGGTGGCTGCGCATCGCAGTGGGGAGAAAAGCAGTGGAGCACGAGGCGTGGCGAGCCGACAACTGGGAGTCCTGCATCATTGGCCTGGACCTGCTGGCCGCCTGGGGGTCCCGTGTGGCTGTGCCGGGGGCAACACTCTACTTGGGCACTGAGGCTGCGGCTCTCTGGCAGGTGAGCTCCGGAAAGCGGACCAGGCGGGTGCAGCAACAGCCTCCTCTGGGCACCCCACCGTGCCCCTCTCGTCAGAAACCGCACCGGCGCAGCGTGATGACATCAGCAGCGCCCTCCGGCGAGAACATCCCGTCAGTGCGAGGGCTGTGACAGCGGGGAAGTGAGGGCTTGGACCAGCACCGGCGGTGGCAGCTGAGAAACCTCCTGGACCAGCATCTCGACATCTTATCAGCCGGGGCCGAGGTCGCCGCGTTAACACCAGTGACGCCCGGCCCATCCATAGCCTGGCCCTCGCCAAAGAGATGGCAGCGACTGGCATTATCGAGCCCTCCCGCAGCCCGTGGGCCGCCCTGGCGGTGTTGCTCAGGAAGAAAGACAGGTTGTGGCAGTTCTGTGCGGACTACCGCCACCTCAATGCCGTGACCCAGGAGGTTTCCTACCCGCTGCCTCTAATTGATGACGCGGATTTGACCTGGTTCGGCTCTCTCGATCTCCGCAGTGGCTACTGGCAGGTGGAACTGGTCCTGGGGGCTCAGCTCAAGATGGCCTTCACCATTGGTCAAGGGCTGTGTCCAGGTAATGCCGTCTGACCTGTGTAACGCCCCAGCCACATTTGAGACTGATGGAGAGGGTGCTGGCTCACTTTCCACAGAGCAGCCGGGTTCATCTGTTTGGACATTAACGATGCCCCGTGGAACCTGGAAGAGGTCTTTGCCATCACCCACCGGGTCAGCCCCGCAGAATGCTGCCTTCTATACCGCCAGGCGAGGTCCCTGCTGCACGGGGTGAGTGCGGAAGGAGCGGCAATGAACCCTGAGAAGGTGGCGGCGGTCAGGAAGTGCCCGCCCCCACCCCGCGATGTCTCCGAGCTTCTCAGCTTCCTGGGGCTACCGCTGGTTTATTAACGACTTTGCCACCATCGCCAGTTCCCTGCACCAGATCACCAAGAAGGGGAGGCCCTTCACCTGGACAGACACTCGTGCTGCCCGCCTTCGGTCAGCTCTGAGCTGCGCTCACCCAGGCCCCTTTACTGATGACACGGACACCAGCAATGTGGGGGGGGGGCTTGGCGCAGGAGGGGGACCACCGTGGCGTAACTTAGCTGCACCGAACAGAACAAATGTGTCAGGAGTCCGTGCCAGGACAAAAGCAAGCCCTAGCCGGCCCGCTCTCCCGTCCATTCCGCCCTCCAATGGACATTAAACTGGACTACATCTGTGGCAACGAAATACTCAGCGGGTGTACAGAAACAGGCAGAATCCTGGACACCGCCATTCAGCTGTTTATTTATGGAACAGACTTTCCCCCAAGCCATTGGACTACCAACCTACTGCCCTCTGCTGTGCCTGATGTCTTGTTTATTATTTATTGCAATGCCTGCACTGTTCTGTGTACTTTATGCAGTCCTGGGTAGGTCTGTAGTCCTGTGTAATTTTTATATTGTTTCATGTAGCAACATGGTCCTGAAAAATGTTGTTCTGTTTTTGCTGTGTACTGTACCAGCAGTTATAGTTGAAATGACAATAAAGAGTGACTTGACTTGATTTGAATTGACCCGCCGGGGGGGGGGGGGGTCTTGGCCGTGGTTCAGGACCTCCTCCACTTCCTTTGGCCGATGGTTCCTGCTTCACGCGGACCATGCTTTGTTGACCTGGCCGTTGAGCTTCTGCGGCCCTGAGGGGCAGCTGGCGCAGTGGTTGGAGTCTCTGCGGGACGACGCTCTCGAGATACGGCTCCGTGCCAGAAGGGGATGCCCTCTCTCGCCGTTCCAGTGTTGTCACTGCCGCCGCCGGGGGCAAATGGCGCTTCAGGCGACGGCCGGCGACGAGTCTGACCTCCCCGCCACGGGCCACCAGCCGCTGCGCGGCGAGCTGGCATGCGATCCCGGGCTGGCCCGGGTGAGGGGTTGGCTGGACGTGGGACGGCGGCCAGCGTGGGGGCAGGTCTCCACCCTGCATCCGGAAACCAAAGCCCCGTACTCTCAGTCAGGTACCCTGAGGTGCGCCAGGATGCTGCTCCGGTGAGGGGCTGGCCATTTCGGGGTGGCCAAGACATCGGGTAAGCTGTTTGAACGCTTCTATTGACAGGATGAGGTGCCGTTCGTGCACTGCTGCGGTGCTTGCGCATCCCACTAGGGGCCAGGCCACCAGTCTAGGGTCCCAACTTAGCTGGACCTGGTGGGGGTCCCAGTGTGGCATATAGAGGTGGACATTCTAGGATCCATCCCCTGCACTGATGGGTCTCCTGTCCATGGATTACTTCATGAAGTGGCCAGAGGCAGATGATGTCCTGGACCAGAGTGCCACCACCACTGCTGAGAGACTTGTGGAGGAGTTCTTCAGACATTTCGGTGCTCCACAGGAATACCACAGCGACCAAGAGCATAACTTTGAGGCACAGGTGTTTGGCGAGGTCCACAGGAGGCTGGGAATCACCAAAGTGGTAGGTTGGTGGAGTGCTGAATCCGCACCCCAGCTATGCCGTTTGCCATCCTCAGTACACACGAGCCAGTTATCTGTTGCACAATCAAACACATCTATCTTTATGATGGAACCAGCCATTTCTGTTTTTTAAAATTTATGATTATCACCTGATATTCAATGTTTTGGAACCCGTGAGTTTGTCAATTTCATGTTTCTTTTTTAACTTAACCATTTCTCTTTCTCCTTCCTAAGAGACACATGCTGTGTTGCTTATTTTTATAACTCAAACATCTTGCTGCTCTTCAATGGGTAGGTAATTGTCTTGGATTCGTTTAAAACTTCCTCATCACCACTCTTATGTTTTGTAATTCCAAAAACATTAAACTAATTGAAAGAGAAATGTGAAACTGGGAGATAATACATGCCTGTTTTAGTTTCGTTTTTACTATAAACGAAGTGCATACATATGACGTGCTGGCATGATGACATATGCCATTCACATACTTTTATACATAGCATGTAATGAATTATTTAAATGAACAAGAATGCTTAATTAAACAATATATTTACAATACTACTCAAATATTACTGGAATATTAAATACACAACACTCATATTATTTGGAATGCCAATAAATATCTTTAAGCATAACTTTCTCAATATTTCCAGATAAATTAATGCTTTAATCCCAGAAACTGACTTTTTAAGACCATAAGACTGAATTTCAGAGGCAGTTCTCTGTCACTACTTTGACTATAAGATAAGACCTAGGAGCAAAATTAGGCCATTCAGCCTATCAAGTCTTCTTCACTATTCCATCATGGCTGATTTATTATCCCTCTCAACTCCATTCTTCTGCCTTCTCCCTGTAACTCTTGACACCCCACCAATCAAGAACATCCCTGTTAAATACTGTATGTCCAATAACTCGTTCTCCACAGCTGTCTGTGACAATGAATTCCAACAGGTTCACCACCTTCTGGCTAAAGAAATACCCCCTCATCTCTTTCCTAAAGCGATATACTTGTATTCAGGTTCTAGACTCTCCTGCTATTTGAAGCACCCTCTCCTCTATCTAGGCCTTTCAATATTTGATAGGTTTCACTGAGATTCCCTTTCATTTTTTAAGCTCTAGTGAGTACAGGCCCAGAGCCATCAAACACTCCTCATACCCTTTCATTCCCGAGGTCATTTTCATGAACCTGCCTCGTGAACCTCAGCACATTCTCTCCACTGCTGGTGCCAGAATTCTGAACTGCCTCGAGTGACGTGCACCTCTCCTTAAATAAGGAGACCATGACTGTAGCAATCCTCTAAATGTAGCCTCACCCTGCGCCTCGTGTAGTTGTTATACAATACTTGTCTTCTTTTCTACTTCATTTCCCTTGGAATTCATTCAATTTGCCTTCCTAATTGCCCGCTTTTACCTGCACATTAGCTTTCCGTGCCCGTAAATAAATACTAATGTCATTATGCTGACAATAATGGATGCATCTCCAAAACTCAAATGAGCAGTTAGCATCCTTCAATTTAACTAAAAAAGACAGACATCTACTCCTGTCTAAAGTTATACAAAGCATGCAGAGGACTCAAATTTAGCACTGCTGCCGAAATATTATTACAAGTCGTTATCCGAGTAATGGTTGGAAGTCAGGGGCAAATTAAAGTGTCAGAAGTAATTAAGAGTGGCACAAATGGAAAGAGGATGCATTTTTTTTTGAGAAATATGTCTCCTCATGCCAATATGCTGTGCTGGTGTGCTGGACAATGTTTCATTTGAAAGTTAGATTTCTGTGAAGGGGGACATTAAGATGTCAAGGAGAAAGAATGGCAGCCTGCAGTGGAATAAGGATGCGTAGCTCGAACGAGTCGGTGAATGAGAGACTGGCTGTCAGACTGACCATACAAGCTCCAGCGTACAGCTAGCCTGACATTATCTCCTGGAAGACAATTAAAGGCAGGTCCTGGTTCTTTGAAATGAGTCCCATTCGATTATGAATGTAAAACGTAGAAGCAAAAGAAATCGGAGAAAGATTAGACATTACGGGTTGCCAAAACATATTTTGGCCAATTCTTATACCTCATGCATTTTCCTTTCTAGTGCAACACACACAGTACTACAGAACCCCTGCAGGTCAGTCCAGTGGTTTTGCCTCTGCTTACATAAAACTTATTGTTGTTTATCTCAGTTCTCTTTTTTGTTTTACTTGTTCAAAGTACATTTTTTATTTAAGAATGCATACTTTATACAGCCTTGGTATTCATCTCCTTACAGGCAGCCCCAAAGCAAAGAAACCCCGTAGAACCCAATCAAAAAAAGAAAAGATCGTCGGACACTCAAGGTGCGGAGGGGGAGAAAAAGAGAAATCGCGCAAACAGTAAAAGTAAGCAGATAGCATTCAGAACTGGTTCATGAGGCAGGCATCACTGCAGCTGATTCAGGAGCCTGTTAGTTGCAGGCCACGGCACACGGACAAATAAACCTCGCGGGGCAGCGAGCCGAGCCAACCCGTCCCTTGCCTCCGGCGCCAACATCCTGACTGTTTAAATCGGGCCTGGTGCTTAAATCATCATAAAAATTTTGTACAATTTATGCTTTCTTCCTCGAGGATGCTGCTTGTTTAATGCTGCGGAGGGTTCAACTCCCACCGCTGGCTGTAAGGAGTTTGTACGTTCTCCCCGTGACCATGTGGGTTTCCTCCGGGTGCTCCGGTTTCCTCCCACAGTCCAAAGACGTACCGGTCGGTAGGTAATCGGTCATTGTAAACTGTCCTGTGATTGGGCTCGAATTAAATCAGTGAATTGCTGGGCAGCGTGGCTCGAAGGGCCAGAAGCTGTATCTCAATAAATGGAAGAGATTTTGCAGGTGTTGGAAATCTCGAGCAACACACACACATACAAAGCTGAGGAACTCAGCAGGTCAGGCAGCATCTATGGAGGGGAATAAGCAGGGAACGCTTTGGGTTGAGACAGCTCATCGGGTCGCTGATGATGGAGGATTTTGGCCCGAAACGGTGACTGTTTATTCTTTTCCATAGATGGCTTGCTGAGTTCATCCAGCTTTTTGTGTGAGCTGCTCAAGACAGCTTGGTGTCTACTTGAATCAGTAGTAACAGGGGCAAGAGATACGAAGTAGGTGTTCATCATTGTTATTTCCTGTAATAATGTAGTGAGGGGGTCACCAGTCAGACTTCCATCCCTACCACCCCATAATAAATGGACTGCAAATCCCAATAAAATCTCTACTGTTTCTTTATCCTCCCACACCATTGGACTTTTTTCCCTGGAGCATAGAAGAATGAGGTGTATAAAATTTGATAGAGGTCTATAAAATTACGATGGGTATAGATAGTGTGAATGCAAGCAGGCTTTTTCCACTGAGGCCAGGGGAGAAAAAAAACAGAGGACATGGATTTAGGGTGAAGGGGGAAAAGTTTGAAGGTGTGGGGGCTTCTTCACACAGAGAGCGGTGGGAGTGTGGAATGAGCTGCCAGATGAAGTGGTGAATGCGGGCTCACTTTTAACATTTAAGAAAAACTTGGACAGGTACATGGATGAGAGGAGTTTGGAGGGATATGGTCCAGGTGCAGGTCAGTGGGACTAGGCAGAAAAATGGTTCGGAACAGTCAAGAAGGGCCAAAGGGCCTGTTTCTGTGCTGTAATGTTCTATGGTTCTATGGTTCTACAATACCCATTGGTATTACATGTAAAACACACACAAAAAATGAGTCGCTACCATCACTTTGAATTCTTTATTGGTGATACAGTGCTGCAATACTTATTGTCTTCCTTTCCAGGACGCATATATGCTCCTAACAACCTGTTACGGTCGTTCCAGTGAGTTTCACGACTTGTCTTCGGGAGTGCAAAAATAGGAATTGCATATAAATTGGAACTGCACATGACTATTGTGCTTTGCAGATCATGATCTCTTCCAGTATTAATTTAGACAACAGATAGAGGTAAATAAAAGAAAGAATTACAGTGTTCTTAGAAACAGAGATAAGAAATAGAATATACTTGCTTGCTCTTTCCTTCTGCAGGCACTTTTACAATTAGCTGCAAAACTTAAACAAAGCGAAATGAAATTCTCACATCCGACAAAGAACAAAGGAAAAAAGACAAAAGCAGGTGGAATCTCAGAGGGTTCTCATATTCACACAGCTTTTTAAAGAAACAATACCTCTTGAAAGCGATTCCACAACTTTATATTAGATTAAATAACATAGAAATTTTCCTTTTAATCACATCATATTGCCTAGAATTTAAACTTCTTTTAATGCAGAAAATAGTTTTCCATTCTCTCACTTTCTCTCTATATATATCGATCTCTCTCTCTCTGTATCTCTCTCTCTCCCTCTCTTATCTATTTCCCCATTAGACATAAGAGCAGAATTAGGCCATTCAGCCCATCGAGTCTGCTCTGTCACTCTATCATGGCTGATACTGGATCCAACTCAACCCCATACACCTGCCTTCTCGCCATACCCTTTGATGCCCTGATTGATCAGGAAACAACCAACTTTCGTCTTAAATATGCCCATGGACTTGGCCTTCACCGCAGTCTGTGGCCGAGCATTCCACAGATTCACGACTCTCTGGCCAAAATAATTCCTCCCTACCTCTGTTCAAAAATCTCTCTGTCTGACTCAGAATCAGAATCAAGTTTAATATCAATGGCATATGTTGTAAAAGTTGTAGTTTTTGCAGCAGCAGGAAAAGGAGTTGTTCATAAAGCATACTCCAGCTCCTTTGCATTTGACTCAGCAGACTATCTCTCCTCCTCTCTCTCTCCCCTCGCCTAGTCACCCACTCTCTTTCGCACTCACTCTCTCTTTTTTGCTCACTCACTTTCTCCCTCTCTCCCCACTCGTTCTCTTTCTCATTCACTCACCCTCCTCTCTCTCACTCACACATTCACTCTCTCACTCTTTTTCTCACTCACCCTCCTCTCTCTCACTCCCACATTCACTCTCTCTCACTCTTTTTCTCATTCACTCTCCCTCCCTCTCTCACTTACTCTCTTTCTCAATCACCATCTCCCTCACTCACTCTCGCTTTCTCACAGTCTCTCTCCCTTTGTAAATCTAGAGGACCCAGGCCTCTTGCATAACTTGCATAGCTCACAGAGAAGTCAGAATACAAGTTTTGGCTTTCTCTCAAGGGTTAAAGGGACAATGCAGCAAAAGAAAAACACAGCCATAAAAACTTCATGAGGATGTTGAAACTTTAAAGCTTTAGAACAAAAGAATATTGGAAGTTATCGATCCTGCACACATATTGATCCAAGCACACCATGACCCCTTATCAACCAAACTCCCCATGCAAGGGTCACCACTTCTAACCTCTGATCTTGTTGAAGCTCCTGGGCACTTGTGAGCAACCCATCTTACTTTTAGAGTCAATCAGCAAAGGGCCGACATATTGTAATATTACTTAATTGTTATCATGCTTTCCAAGGGCTTGTACCAAGCCCGCTTCAACCCATAATGCATTCCTCAGGGATAGACACTTTCCCACTCCACTGAATGAGACCAGAACGAACTCACACGTTGCTTGAGGGAGATTGAAAATCTGGTTGAATGGTGCTGCAACAGCAACCTCCCATTCAACGTCAGCACAACCAAAGAGATGATGGCGGGACTGTCATATGTTGAAAGGTTGGAGCGACTGGGCTTGTATACACTGGAATTTAGAAGGATGAGAGGGGATCTGATTGAAACGTATAAGATTATTAAGGGATTGGACATGCTAGAGGCAGGAAAAATGTTCCCGACGTTGGGGGAGTCCAGAACCAGAGGCCACAGTTTAAGAATAAGGGGTAGGCCATTTAGAACGGAGTTGAGGAAAAACTTTTTCACCCAGAGAGTTGTGGATCTGTGGAATGCTCTGCCTCGGAAGGCAATGGAGGCCAATTCTCTGGATGCTTTCAAGAAAGGGTTAGATAGAGGTCTTAAAGATAGCGGAGTCAAGGGATATGGGGAGAAGGCAGGAATGGGGTACTGACTGTGGATGATCAGTCATGATTACATTGAATGGCATTGCTTGCTCAAAGGGCCGACTGGCCGACTCCTGCACCTATTGTCTATTGTCTATGATTGTTGACCACGGGAGGAAGTGTCTGGAGGTCCATAGGCCAGTCCTCATCGGGGATCAGAGGTGGAGATTTTCAGTAGCTTTAAATTCCTTGGTGTTATTGTATCAGAGATCGGCCTGGAGACCACCGCACAGGTCCCGTCACAAACAAGGCCAATTTATACTTCTGCATCGAGTCTACGCCGTACGTATGGCATAGCTGCGTACCCTACGCCAAGCCTGATGCGCACCTCCCCAAAAATGTAACTACACGTCACGGTGACGCAGACCGCAGCAGTCTGCTTGGTAGCATCGTATTTCCTCCTACGCATTTCCGGCTGCTTCTTCTTCCCCGCCATTCTCAAACTGAGAGAGAAGAGAGAAGAAGAACATAAGTTGGAAAATGGTGGACCAAATCGAGGAGAGGTTAAGTGAGGAAGTCCAGAAATATGTATATTTCTGCCTCAATCTGTCCAATGGTCGTACACACCATCTCCTCCGACGTCTTCTCTCTTTTCCGCGTTACAGTAATTTCAATAAAAGTAACCCTTGTACAACATTTATTAGCTTCAACTCCAACATGATGCGCTCAGTTTCAGTCGCCATTGTTTGAAGCACACTGTTATGTACCCCGTAACTGGGTGTCTTACCAGCAAAGATAGAAGTGTCCGTTGGAGTCTGGTGGTACTATTTTCAACAGTGTTTATTAGTAAAATATACAAATCAATATCAATGCAAATACAAAGATAATACACGTTAGCAATACTAAGCCTAAAAGTGTGGGTATAATAATTATCAATAATAAACAAGCTCTATTGTTGTCTAGGGGATAATGAATTGTCACATGGAAATATAAAGTTCAGTTCAGTTCATGCAGGCTGAGGTAGTTGTTGGTCGATGTGTTGTAATTGTTGGAGAGAGAGAGAGAGAGAGAGAGAGAGAGAGCACGAGCAAACAGTGACAGCTATTGTCTTGCAAACCTTCCTTTACGACCCTGATCCGTCGATGTGTTGCTGTGGCCATTCAGGCATGACCCCTCTGTCCTTTAGCTAGACCGTTCTTCCGTGGTGGACTCGTCACCCAGGCAAGGGTGGACACACACACAAGCCCCCACCGGCCTCGCTATAAACACTGTGAGTTGAAATTGACCATTCGGTCTCCGATGCCCCACACTTTCTCGTGGGTTCCAACACTTAAACAGTGCTCACTAGTGTGTCTCTTGGTGCGTCTCAGGGGTGTCTCCCCAGACCTCACTTTTATCCCCACTCACGTGTCACTCAGGTTTGAATGACTTAACCCATCAAACCAGCCCCCTCTGGCTGTCCACTGAGGAATTTTAATGAGCAGGATGGTACCACGTAAACAGCACTCTCCGCAGCCGTAAGTGGTACAGGAGTCATAACATGGTGGATAAACAAAGCTCTCTCTCAGGCTGTTATCAGTAACAGATGTCCTGGCATGTTTTCTTTTGTCTCTCTTACTCTCTTGTTAGCAGCATCAAAACAGTAACGATTTGCGATTCTCAAAGGGGGGGGGGCATGGGCAACTCTGCACCCTTCTGCCCATCAGAGTTGTTCATCCTTCATAACAACACAAAGCAACTCAACACAGTGGCATAGAAGCCCCACCGCCAACTAGCGTTTTGGTGGTAAATTGCAGAGCGACACAGACACACCAACGCACAGGTATAAATGCTCACAACGGCTTAGGCCACTTGCGTAGGTTACGGCGTACAGCCTACACGGAAGTATAAATCAGCTTTTAAGAGTTTGCATAGATTCGGCGAGTCACCGAAACTTTGACGAACTTCTGTAGATGCACGGCGGAGAGAATCCTGGCTGGATGCATTCCACCCCGGTATGGAAACACCAATTCCCAGGAGCAGAGAAGTGTACGGGAAAGTGACGGATACAGCTCAGTCTATCACAGCCAAAGTCTTCCCCAACACCAAGCTCTCTCAGAAGGAGCACCTCCCCAAGAAGGCAGCATCCACTACCACAGGCTCCCTCCATCCAGCTGATGCACTCTTCTCACTACCACCCATTGGGCAGGAGGTACAGAAACCTTAGGTCCCACACTACCAAGTTCAGGAGTGCTTATTACCCAGCATTCATCAGGCTCCTGAATTAGTGTGGGTAACTTCACTCACCTCAACTCTAAGCTGAATCTGCAACTTACAGTCTCACTTTCAAGGACTCTGCAGCTCATGTTGTCAGTATTATTTCTTAAAAACTGCGTCATTTCTCTTCATTTCAAGTCCAGGTTCAAGTTTAATTGTCGCTCAAACCTGCTTGAATGTGTGTAGGCCTCCGTTATTCTCAATAGACCATGGATTTGCGCCCTGGAAAGTTTCCAGGGTGCAGGCCCGGGCAAGGTTGTACGGGAGACCGACAGTTGCCAAAGCTGCAAGTCCCCCCTCTCCACGCCACCGATATTGCCCAAGGGAAGGGCACTAGGACCCATACAGCCTGGCACCGGTGTCGTCGCAGAGCAATGTGTGGTTAAGTGCCTTGCTCAAGGACACACACGCAGCCTCAGTCAAGGCTCAAACTAGCCGCCTTCAGATCACTAGACAAACATATTAATGAATATAGCCAAATGAAACAGTGTTTCACCGGGGCCAAGGTACAAAACACATTACCATCAGCACACAGCACATAGCACACATATGGTTATGAATTCAGAAAAAAAAACAAATATAGTCCAAATCCCCGAGTAGCATGACTGTAGATGGTCTGGGTCCAGCTTGTTCTTCCACTGAGCGAACATTCGAGGGCAGCACCGAGCCAACACTGGGGAGCAGCACCTAGTGAGCACCAGAGGGCAGCACAGAGAGGAGGGACCAGCCCCCAACCAAGCACGATTCCAGCATGCCCAGTAGAGACCACTGCTCTCTCTCCTGGGCAGTTGCAACAGGACACAAGAATATTTCCAATATTCCATAGGTTTCAATGAGATCCCCCTCTCATTCTTCTAATCTCCAGTGAGTACAGGCCCAGAGCCATCAAACGCTTCTCATATGTTAAGCCTTTCATTCTTGGAGTCGTTCTCGTGAACCTCCTCTGGACCCTCTCCAATGCTAGTGCATCCTTTCTTGGATAATGGGCCCTAGAGGGCTCACAATACTCCAAGGGCATTTTCTTCCTCAGATGCTGCCTGGCTTGCTGAGTTCCTCCAGCAATTTGTGTGTGTAGTCCAAGATTCCCAGCGTCAGCAGAATCTCTCGCATCTGAGCTTGTCCGTCCAGCTGAATTTGGGTTGCTCAAGATTCCAGCTTCTCCAATCTCCTGCGTCTTCCATAATACAACCGTTCATGTGCGAGTGGGCCTCTGCAAGCCTCACGGTCTAGGCATAGGAATGTGGCTGAAAAAACATGTACAGTCTGCGATAAAAGGAAAATATGGCTGAGGGAAAACATCAGGGTTAGATGTTGTTGAGAGGTGTTGTAATATCAACTAGACAGTCAGCCAAACTCCATTCAAATATGACACACGAGTTAGGATGTAGTCTCCCAGCTCCTTGGGTTTATTGCAAACTCAATGGCAAGACGTAGTGAGTTAATCTGAAAAACAACAAAATACCGTGCAACCACGGCGATGTTCTATTCGTACAAAGATACACAGTTAAGTAAGACAACACGAGTGAATCTGCAGATGCTGGAAATAAATAAAAACACAAAATGCTGGCAGAACTCAGCAGGCCAGACAGCATCTATGGGAAGAGGTAACGACGACGTTTCGGGCCAAAACCCTTCATCACTATACATCCTGATGAAGGGTTTCAGCCCGAAACATCGTCACTACCTCCTCCCATAGATGCTGTCTGGCCTGTTGAGTTCTGCCAGCACTTTGTGTTTTTACAGATAAGTAAGAACTCAGTTAAGTTTCCTGCAGGCAAGTAATACTTGTAAACCATTAGCATCTAGGTTAGTGTCTAATAAACTCAAAAATAACATTTTATTTCAACAAAATCTTATTGATATCTTTAGATTAACTTCCAAGCAAGAAATATAGAAAACCTACAAGACAATCCAGGCACTTCGGCCCACAAAGTTGTGCTGAACATGTCCCTACCTTAGAAATTACTAGGCTTACCTATAGCCCTCTATTTTTCTAAGCTCCATGTATCTATCTAAAAGTCTCTTAAAAGACCCTATCGTATCTGCCTCCACCACCGTTGCTGGCAGCCCATTCCATGCACTCACCACTCTCTGAGTAAAAAACTGACCCCTGACATCTCCTCTGTACCTACTCCCAAGCACCTTAAACCTGTGTCCTCTTGTGGCAACCATTTCAGCCCTGGGAAAAAGCCTCAGACTATCCACATGATCAATGCCTGTCATCATCTTATACACCTCTATCAGGTCACCTCTCATCCTCCATCGCTCCAAGAAGAAAAGGCCGAGATCACTCAACCTATTCTCATAAGGCATGCTCCCCAATCCAGGCAACATCCTTGTAAATCAAGATAACATCAATTTACAAGGAATGCTTCTGGATGGCTGTAGAGAGAAATTTTGTTTGCTCCTGACGTAAACCTCTGGTCTTCTGCCAGCCATAGTGCTTTCCTACTTCCTGGCTGCACAGGAAGTGGCTGAATGCCGATATAAAACTGCTCATTTCAAAATGAAAAGATGAACGTGATTAAAAACAAAACATAAATCAATTGGCTGAAGGGCAGAACAGATGCACGTTATTAAAAAATATCTTATTTTGGTGCCCTTCCGTCAAATGCACAGAACACCCCATTTCAGGCATTTTCAGCCTCAGAAATTGCCTTCAACAAAGTCCTGAACCATCCACAGGCCATTGTCAAGTTGTTGGGAGATCAAGGGAACATTTACAATGTCGGTGATCAGGGTTCAATTCCTACCGCTGTCTGTAAGAGGTTCACGACCACAACACTTGTGGGCTGCCCCCAGCACGTCCTTGGACTCTGTTGATCAGTGACGCATTTCACAGCATGTTTTGATACAAAGCTCAGAGTAAGTTTATTACCGAAGTACATATATGTCACCATATACAACCTATGAGATTCATTTTCTTCTGGGCATACTCAATAAATCTATAGAATGATAACCATAACAGGATCTACGGAGGACAGCCCAACTTGCCTGGTCAACCAGAGTGCAGAAGGCACCAACTAGGAAAATGTAAAAATAAAATAAACAAACAATAACTAGTGAGAACATGAGATGAAGAGTCCTTGAAAGTGAGTCCATAGGTTGTGGGAGTGTTTCAATGATGGAGCAAGTGAAGTTATCCCTTTGGTTCAAGAGCCTGATGGTTGAAGGGTATTGGCAGTTCCTGAACCTGATGGTGTGAGTCTTGAGGCCCCCATACCTTCTTCCTGCTGGCATGTCCTGTGTGATGGGGTCCCTGATGAAGCATGTTGCTTTCCTGCAATGTTTTGTGTAGATGTGCTCAATGGAGGGGGGCGGGCTTACTGTGAAGGACCGGGCTGTATCCGTGACATTTTGTAAGATTTTCCATTCACCCAGCTCCGAAGCAACCAGTCAATATCCTCTCCACTGCGCATTTGCAGAAGCTTATCAAATAAAAGCCGATCTTTGCTCTTTAAACTTACTGCTGCTCTGAACCAGTTGACTGCCACAGGGAGCTGGGCAGTCATCCATAACTGAACACGCTCTCAAGTTTGGTAGATCACTGGCCTGGGTATATGTTCACTTATTGAGATACAGCGCAGAATAGACTCTTGCGCCCTTCGAGCCACGCCGCCCAGCAATCCTATTTAACCCGAGCCTAATCTCGGGATGGTTTACAATGACCAATTAACCTTCCAACCGGTACGTCATGAGCTGTGGGGAGAAACCGGAGGATAGCCATACAGTCAAGGGAGGAACGTACAGACTCCTTACAGGCAGTGGTGGGGGTGGAACTCGGGTCACTGGCACTGCCCACTCTGCACTATCATGCCACCCTGAGAGTGGGTTGGGTTAGGAAGCTCAACACTCCCGTTAATCTTAAAATTAATGTTTGGTTATCTTTTATTTCCATTCCCTGCTCGTTACGCTGCTGACGTTTCGGGCAGCCAAGAAGGTTCTCCACCTCTAGCACGTTCAGGGCTTCCTTCGTAGTGTGAGCAGCTTCCGCGCGATTTTCACCACTGCCAGTCACGCGAGTCCCCGGGTGGGGATTCACGAATACCGTCGCACTCAGATGTGGAAGGATTCTTCATTCCTGTTTCAGTAGCAATTTTGTTTGAGCAGTCAGGGTTGTCAGCTCTGAGCTGAACCCCCGAACCTGGACCACTCTTAGTCTGGCCTCTGCCCTTTGACCTGTGTGGCATGGGTGACCCTACCAGGAGCCAAAGCGGAAAGCCCTGACTCCAGCCAACGTAGCCCTCCGGGTCGCTGAGGCGTGCAAGCCTCCAAACCCTACGACAAGGTTTTAATGCGCTTAAAGCTGGAGGAGAGGAACATTCAGAAGAAGAAGCCTTCTTCCAAAGGATGTTTTCAGTTAAGATAGTTATCTTAGTGAACAAAAACTCAAGAGCAGCGCATTCTTTTTATTTACGTGTACGCTTTAATCAATCTGTCTGCAGACCTTCTGTTACTCACCCTTTTAAAGCCAGACCTCTTCAACCACATGGGTGGAAAAACGAGAACCAATCGATGGCTCGCAGCTCTCCTTTAGAACCATTCCTGCCTTATCAAGTGCATGATTGATTGCAAGTTATTTTATGTGTCTAATTTGTAACTTCAAAGCTGAATGATGCGGTTTTAATTCCAACCAGCTTGGATTTAGTTTTATTTAAAGATGTATCGTGGATCTGTACAGTTATTTAGTGCTGGGTTTATCATTCATCCTGAATGAAATATTGATCAGGTGATTATATACTCGTTAGGTATGATTAATGCAGCTATTGTATTAATTGTAATTTATGACTTAATGATGGCTCGCCTCGAGCATTTGATTGTTTCTTGGTGGCAATTTAGCGCAAGGTCACCTTTGTGCTCCTTTACCTTTTCAAACAAGGAAGTCTCTGTTTTCACAACGTTATTGAATCAAATTCCCATTAGCAGCTCACCGAACTTCAAAGGAGCTAACTGAAATACAGATGCAAATGAAGATGTAATTTTAACGGTATTTTTGAACATTGTAGAGACATATTGAAAATATCTCTCTGTGAAGAGTAAGAATTTCAGGTTTTATACTATATACATTCTCTGATATTAATCTGAACCATCCTTTCAATGAACCCATATATAGAACCTCACTATTAAAAAAAATCTTTTCTGCTCTCTTTTTACACTACTTACTTAATTTAATTATTTAAATTAAAATAAAACTAGCTGGGACTTTTCTCTTTGGAGCGTAGAAGGATGAGAGGGGACTTGATAGAGGTCTACAGGATTTTGAGAGGTGGATAGTCAGTACCTGTTCCCAGGACACCAATAGCAAACACCAGAGGGCATATGTACAAAATTAAGGGAGAGAAGTTGAGGGGAGACATCAGGGGTAAGTTTTTTTACACAAAGAATTGTGAGTGCCTAGAATGACTTGCCAGGGATGGTGGTGGAGGCTAAAACATTAGGGGTATTTAAGAGCCTCTTGGACAGGCACATGGATGAAAGAAAAATGGAGGGTTAAGGGGTAGTGTGGGTTTAGTATATTTTTAAGGATTATATGGTCGGTACAACATGGAGGGCTGAAGGGCCTGTACTGTGCCGTAGTGTTCTATGGTTCTATGGTAAATGTATATTTCTTATTGTGATTTATAGTTTTTTCATTATGATGTATTGTTATTGCAAAATAACAAATTTCACAACGTAAAAACTAGAAAGTTTGAGATGCTGGATCCAAAAAGCAACACACACAAATTCAAGCAACACACACAAAATGCTGGTGGAACGCAGCAGGCCAGGCAGCATCTATAGGAAGAAGTACAGTTGACATTTCGGGCCGAGACCCTTCGTCAGGACTAACTGAAAGAAAAGCTAGTAAGAGATTTGAAAGTAGGAGGGGGAGGGGGAAATCCGAAATGATAGGAGAGGTCGGGAGGGGGAAGGGGAAGCTAAGAGCTGGAAAGTTGATTGGCAAAAGGGATACACAGCTGGAGAAGGGGGAGGATCATGGGAAAACGCTGCGTTCCCGCCGCATTTTGTGTGTGTTGCTTGAATTTCCAGCATCTGCAGATCTCCTCGTGTTTGCATTTTTAAACACACAAACTCAGGCAGTTTTTCACTCAGAAAGTTGTGGATGCTTGGAATGCACTGCCCGGTATGGTGATAGAGGCAAATTCATTAAAGGTTTTTAGGAGACATTTGGATGGGCACTTGGAGGTAAGGAAGATGGAGGAATAGGGACATAGTTTAGGTCGGAGGGATTAATTCTTGGGTGGCTCTGATTTGCTTTTTAGCTTGCTCGACACAACATTGTTGCCAAATGCCCGGTTCTGGTGTTGTTCTCTTCTATGTTCTAAAATGTTGAAGGAACTCAGCAGGTCGGACAGCATCTATGGAAATGAATGAACAGTTGACATACGCCGGTCATGTTTAACCTGATTTTGATTCACTCGAGGCTTTTTCATTGGCTAGAAAAATACATGAGTAATAATCAGCTTTAATACTCTCTCGGAAATGAAATGTAAATCAAATGAAGATGCTAGAAAGCTGAAATAGAATACAAAAGCCGGAGGTCTGGCAGCAGGAGACTATAGCAAATTTCCACAGAAGGACTAGCTGCATCACCATCTAGGATGGAGGGACCCTTGTGCAGGAGCGACACAGATAATCGCAGAGAAAGCTGCAGAGGGCATAATCACAGCCAGCTCCATCACGGGCACCAGCTTCACTCCCATCGAGGACATTCTCAAAAGACAATGCCTCAAAAATGTGGCTTCCATCATTAGGGCCACTGATACCCAAGACATGCCCTCTTCTCATTGCTACCATCAGGGAAAAGGGGAAGGGAGAGGGAAGGGAACAGGAAGCACCACAGGGACATTCTGTAATGATCAATAAACCAATTGTTTGGTATCAAATGATCTTGCCTGGTGTCTCCCCCCTCAACTTGTTCTCTTCGCAACAGCAATACAATGCAATATGTAATAATAGAGAAAAAAACTATGAACTACTTTAGGTATATACACATAAAATAGTTAAATTAAGTAAGTAGTGCAAAATATAAAAATAAAAAAGTAGTGAGGCAGTATTCATGGGTTCAAAGTCCATTTAGGAATCGGATGGCAGAGGGGAAGAAGCTGTTCCTGAATCGTTGAGTGTGTGTCTTCAGGCTCCTGTACCTCCTCCCTGATGGCAGAGGGGAAGAAGCTGTTCCTGAATCGTTGAGTGTGTGACTTCAGGCTCCTGTACCTCCTTCCTGATGGCAGAGGGGAAGAAGCTTTTCCTGAATCGTTGAGTGTGTGTCTTCAGGCTCCTGTACCTCCTTCCTGATGGCAGAGGGGAAGAAGCTGTTCCTGAATCGTTGAGTGTGTGTCTTCAGGCTCCTGTACCTCCTCCCTGATGGCAGAGGGGAAGAAGCTGTTCCTGAATTGTTGAGTTTGTGCCTTCAGGCTCCTGTACCTCCTTCCTGATGGTAGCAATGGGAAGAGGGCATGTCCTGGATGATGGGGGTTGTTACTGATGGATTAAGGACCCCCGTCACTCAGGTTGCAAGGACTCTGGAGAGATTGACAACGTAAAGACGGACATTGGTGTCTTCACCCTCTTTACCGAAGCCCACCGACTACAGGGAAATACTGTAGCCTTCATACTTGAGATGCTGGTTAGTGTTAGAGATTGGGACAGAGTCGCAGAGAACTACAGTACAGTAACAGGCCTTTCAAACTACAGTACTATGCAAAAGTCTTCGCATATACAGTACAGATAGCTAGGGTGCCTAAGACTTTTGTACCGTACTGTAGTAATTTTATGTATTGCACTGTACTGCTGCCACATAAAAAACAAATTTCATGATGTATGTGAATAATGATAAATCTGATTCTGATATGGGTCTCTTTTGTGGACTGAGAGTGGGAAGGGGGCAGGGAGAGGGGAATCATGGTTGGGAAAAGGGGGAGGGGAGAGGTGAGGGAGCGGGAAGCACCAGAGATACATTCTGTAATGATCAATAAACCAATTCTTTGAAATCAAATGACTTTGCCTGGAGCCTCAGGGCTGGGTGTGCCTGCACCCGCTCCAACCTCACCCCGGTTGACCTCCATAGATCGAAGAATTGAGTACAGGAGATGGGATGTTATGTTGAAGTTGTATAAGCTGTTGGTGAGGCCTAATGGGGAGTATTGTGTGCAGTTTTGGTCACCTACCTACAGGAAAGAGGTAAATAAGTTTGAAAGGTTACAGAGAAAATTTACAAAAATGTTGCCGGGACTGGAGGACCTCTGTTATATGGAAAGACTGAGTAGGTTTGGACTTTATTCCTTGGAACTCAGAAGATTGACAGGAGATTTAATAGTATACAAAATTATGAGGGGTATAGACAAGATAAATGCAACCAGACTTTTTCCAGTTGGGTGGGACGACAACCAGAGGTCATAGGTTAAGGGTGAAAGGTGAAAAGTTTAAGGGGAACGTGAGGAGAATCTTCTTCACTCAGAGGGTGGTGAGAGTGTGGAATGAGCTGCCAGTGCAAGTGATGGAGGCGATTTTCATTTCAGTGTTTAAGAGACGTTTGGATAGGTACATGGATGGTAGGGGTATGGTGCAGTGCTGGTCGATGGTAGTAGGCAGTTTAAACAGTTTGGCATGGACTAGATGGGCCAAAGGGCCTATTGCTTTTCTATGATCCTATGAAATCTAAATCGATAAAATATTTCCAACAATTCAGAACACAATGAGACTGTGGACTGAATAGATTTAGTTTTTGGGTTGAATAGATTGATTGGCAGTCATTAACAGCTGCCAGTGTCACCACGGATTAACTTGGCTCTGATGGCTTGTGCTCATTTCTCAATGATTCTTTATTTACTTATGCACAAGGAGAACAGTCACCAAACTGTCCTAAAGTTTGAAAAAGAAATGACATTTTTATCTAGAAACCGCCTAGTTGGATACAGACTTTGACCAACTGGTAATCTTGTGGATGTTCAGATTCCTCATTTGCATTACCTATCATCAATCACACTAAAATTAAACATATTCTCTTCCCAGTAATAATCTAAACCTTAAAGGCTAATAATACTTCATCGTCATCATCATCATTATGTGCTGTGTCTTATGACATCAGTATTATGTGCTGTGTCGAATGACATCATCATTATGTGCTGTGTCTTATGACATCAGTATTATGTGCTGTGTCGAATGACATCATCATTATGTGCTGTGTCTTATGACATCAGTATTATGTGCTGTGTCAAATGACATCATCATTATGTGCCATCTTGGATGACTTGGGTGATCATGGTCTTTCCATGATCATGATTGTTTTTGGCAATTTTTTCTACAAAAGTGGTTTGCCCTTGCCTTCTTCTGGGCAGTGTCTTTACAGGATGGGTGACCCTCCCGGCCATTATCAATACTCTGTCTGCCTGGAGTCAGTGGTCGCAGAAGCAGGACTTGTGAAGTGCACCACCCTCTACCCGGTCCCATGGCTGCACGTGGCCCTGAACAGGGGGGCTAAGCAGGCGCTACACCTTGCCCAAGGGTGACCTGCATGTTATCGGAGGGAAGGAGTGCCTTAAACCTCCTTTGTTAGAGCCGTATCTCCACCCTGGCACCCAATCATAGATCATGGCATTCTTAAACAAAAAACAGAAGGGGACGACAAATAGGTACTGGAGGAATTTCCTCAGAATCAGTCCTTTCTCAAGCGTGCAGAGACCCATTAGAAGGATTAGCAGCTCCAGCACTTCGGACATCCTCTTTTGCTACTTAATCATGTCTTGGAGCAATGCAAAATTATACTTCCTAAGCTGAGTTCACACACTGAAAATTGAGTTGATGCAGAGAAATTTTCTCGTTAGCCTTCTGAGCCCTACAGAACCACTGGCTCACCTCTTCCCGTAACGCGTTATAGCTGGGAGCCTTGTTTTAATTGAGCTAACTATATTTAGGCATTCCTGCACTTCCTTGATTTCTGCCTGTTTTTCACATCACTCTTTTCCAAACTGCACTGAAGAGGAATTTTCTTTTTTTTTGAGGGGGGGGGGAAGAGAGAGGGCTTAAGTAAATCTTTTAATTGCCCAGAATGCCAGGAGAAATTGGGATCGGAATCAGGTTTAATATCGCGGGCATATCTCATGAAATTATTTTGTCTTTGCGGTAACGGTACCTTGCAACGGATAGTAACAGAAGCTGTAAACTAGCGTAAGAAGTCAAACTCCTTACAGGCAGCGGTGGGAACCGAACCCGGGGTTGCTGATGCTGTTAAGCATTGTGCTAACCACTATGCTGCTGGAATGTGTGTGTGAGTGTGTGTGTCTGTGTGAGTATGTGTGTGTGTGTGAGTGTGTGAGTGTGTGTGTGTGTGTGTATGAGTGTGTGTGTGAGTGAGTGTGTGTGTGTGTGTATGAGTGTGTGTGTGAGTGAGTGTGTGTGTGTGTGTGTCTATCTTTTAAGAGACTTTTGGAGAGGTACATGGAGCTTAGAAAAACCAGATGGCTCTGGGTAAGCCTGGTCGTTTCTAAGGCAGGGACATGTTCAGCACAATTTTGTGGGCTGAAGGGCCTGTATTGTGCTGCAGGTTTTCCGTGTTTATATATATATTTTTAGAAGTAGTGAGATAGTGTTCATGGGTTCAAACACCTGGTAAAATGTAGCCGCAGTCGTGCCTTCTTTGTATTATTGAGATGCACTGTGGACTAGGCCCTTCCGACCCTTTGATTCGTGCTGCCCAGCAATCCCCTGATTTAACCCTAGCCTAATCCTGGGACAATTTACAATGATCAACTCACCTACCAACCGACACGTCTATGGACCGTGGGAGGAAACCGGAGCCCCCAGTGCAAACCCGCACGGTCACGGGGAGAATGTACAGACTCCTTACAGGCAGCGGCGGGAATCGAACCCCGAGTTGCTGGCACTGTGAAGCGTCCTGCTAACCACCTCACTACCGTGCCGCCAAGTTAAATAGGCAGTGCAAACAGAGAGATAAAGTGGTGAGGTAGCGTTTCATGGGTTCAATGTCCATTCGGGAATCGGGCGGCAGAGGGAAGAAGCTGTGCCCGAATCGATCGGCTGGCCCTGGTGTGCAGACACCAGAGACTGCAGATGATGAAATGGGGAGTGAAAAGACTTCGGTTCTTTGCGGGAATGGGACCTGTTCTCGAGGTTTCAGGACTGGCCGTTGTTCGGCATGCCAAGAGTTCGGCCTGAGTGTCCGGCTTGTATTTGGAAGCCTAAGATCTCGGGGCTCTGGAGACGGGCGGATCGAGGGTCGGTGTCACGGCAGGAGACCCGTGTGTCGTCGGGGGAGTCGGGGTATCTGCTGTGGGCCCGAAGGCCTGGGATCTTTGCGATCTTCAGGCAGAAAGCTCGGAAAAAAGTGACACAACGGACTTCCAACTTTGTAAAGTGGTGAGCTGTTTGATACGTCTCCCCGCTCACTGGGAAAATGGAGACATCCCTTTCTCCCTTATTAGAGAGTGAGAGAGCCTGTGGTATGTCGAATGCCGGTGTGAAACGCAAAGCCTTTGGGGTATCTGCAAGTCTGTGTCTTTGATTTTGCTTTGCTCACGCTTGAGTGCGACGCTTGCTTTTTTTTTTGCCAGTGGGAGGAGGGGGATTGCTGCTTACGCACGGGAGGGGACTTTGGGTTTCTCATTTTTAACTGTCATTCATTCTTTGGGGCACTTTTCTGTTTTCGTGGATGTTTGCAAAGAGAAAGCACTTGGGGATTTATATTGTATACATTTCTCTGACATTAAGTTGGACCTTTGAACCTTTGGAATTGCTGGAGGAACCCAACGGGCTGAGCAGCATCTGTAGAGAGAAAGGGATGACGGCTGTCTTGGGTTAAAGCCTTATGCAGGGGCTTGACCCAAAACCTTCACCATAGATCTTTCCTTTCAGTTAGTCCTGACGAAGGGTCTCGGCCTGAAACGTCGACAGTGTTTCGCACTATAGATGCTGCCTGGCCTGCTGCGTTCCACCGGCATTTTGTGTGTACTCCTTCACCATAGATGTTGCTTGGCTGACTGAGTTGTTTCTGCCGGGCTGGGGTGAGTCAGGAAGTTGTGCACTGGGAAAAAGAGTAACAAGGCTGATGAAACAATTAGCCGCATCATAAACACTAGTGCAAAGAATAATCTTTATCATCCACCAAGGGTTCTAAACCATTTGAGATAATTTGAGCAACACACGTTCAGGCCATTACACTTCCGAACTCTCTGCCACATCCCATTCGAAGTGTCACTGGGTACCCTACAATATTTAACTTGTTCACTTTACATTACTTATGCACAATTCATCAGTAGATTTTATCCTTACTTTTCTCAGTTATTGTGTGTCATACATGTGTTATCTGTGTATACTACTGTGCTTCACACCCTGGTCCGGAGGAACATTGTCTTGTTTGACAGTATACGTGTAAGTAGTTAATTGACGATAAACTTGACCAGATCTGACTTGACTTGACTTGAAAAATACTGGAGGAGGTCAGCAAGTCAGTCAGCGTCTACGAAGGGAAATAAGCTGTCAATGCTGAGGCTCTATAGAGCCTTGGCCAGACTCAATTTGGAGTATCGAGAGCAGTTTTGGGCCTCGTATTGTTACGTACTCGTGACACATGACAGTGGTACCCTTGTCACGTGACTGGGGTTGAAGCTATACTGGACTTGAGGTAATGGTCTTGTGATGGTGGAGTGATGTCATATTCCCACCTGTAGAGATCATGTGACGGCTTTTTTTTACAGGTTATAAAAGGAAGACCCCACCCTGTGAGGGGGGGCAGTTCGTGGCTGGATTTGCCATGTTGACTTCATGCCACTGCGTGATTTAATGTGATGACGCAGTTTAGTTGAAGGATGAAGTTTTTATCTAATGCCTAAAGTTTAAAAGGTCATTGCCAGCAGTTTCTTTACAATACTGCTAGTTGAGAATCAGTGGAGAGTGAAGATCGGAGTTCGGGAGTTAGAGATCGAGGAGAGTCGATTTTCGACGGTGAAATGGGTTCAACCTTATTTAACCCTTATTCGGAAAAGAATTCGTTGACTGCTCTCGTGTTAATCTCTGCGGGCTAGCAGAAGATTGAGGACAGTGTGATAAAGGAAAGGTCAGTGCCTTTAAGCCGTTACGTTTCATAAATTCTTCGTGGGAAGTTCAACGTCGGGGATCGAAGCAAAACGACGTGAAAGAGAATTTAAATCATCTTATAAAGTCTCTCCTTTTAAATGGACTGTGAGCATTTATGAACTTTTGGCAATACTACATTAAAGAACTGTTTTTGGCAACATCGCTTTAAGAACTGGTCGAGCTGCATCGCTTTAAGAAAAGTTTAAGCTGCCGCACAGCAGCTTGGGGGGTTTGTTTTCAGTGTTCAATAAACGTGTTATTTGTTTTATAAACCCTTGCCTAACTCATATATTTATTGTTGCCTGAATACGTAACAGTATCTAAGACCGGTATTTGGGGTCCCATGGGAGAGGGTCCAGAGGAGGTTTACCAGAATGATCCCAGGGATGAAAGGGTTAATGTATGAGGACCATTTGATGGCTCTGGGTCTGTAGTCATTGGAATTTAGAAGAATGAGTTGGAGGCCGGTGACTAGTGGGGTGCCTCAGGGATCTGTACTGGATCCAATGTTGTTTGTCATATACATTAATGATCTGGACGATGGGGTGGTAAATTGGATTAGTAAATATTCAGATGATACTAAGGTAGGTGGCGTTGTGGATAATGAAGTAGGTTTTCAAAGTGTGCAGAGAGATTTAGGCAAGATAGAGGAGTGGGCTGAGCGATGGCAGATGGTGTTTAATGCTGATAAGTGTGAGGTGCTACATTTTGGTAGGAATAATCCAAATAGGACATACATGGTAAATGGTAGGGCATTGAGGAATGCAGTAGAACAGAGTGACTTAGGAATAATGATGCATAGTTCCTTGAAGATGGAATCTCATGTGGATAGGGTGGTGAAGAAAGCTTTTGGTATGTTGGCCTTTATAAATCAGAGCACTGAGTATAGGAGTTGGGATGTAATGTTAAAATTGTACGAGGCATTGGAAAGGCCGAATTTGGAGTATTGTGCACAGTTCTGGTCACTGAATTATAGGAAAGAAGTCAACAAAATAGAGAGAGTACAGAGGAGATTTACTAGAATGTTACCTGGGTTTCAGCATCTAAGTTACAGGGAAAGATTGAACAAGTTAGGTCTTTATTCTTTGGAGCGTAGAAGGTTGAGGGGGGACTTGATAGAGGTTATTTAAAATTATGAGGGGGATAGATAGAGTTAATGTGGGTAGGCTTTTTCCATTGAGAGTAGGGAGATTCAAACAAGAGGACATGAGTTGAGAGTTAAAGGGCAAAAGTTTAAGGGTAACACGAGGGGGAAATTCTTTACTCAGAGAGTGGTAGCTGTGTGGAATGAGCTTCCAGTAGAAGTGTTAGAGGCAGGTTCAGTATTGTCATTTAAAGCAAAATTGGATAGGTATATGGACAGGAAAGGAATGGAGGGTTATAGGCTGAGTGCAGGTAGGTGGGACGAGGTGAGAGTAAGCGTTCAGCACGGACTAGAAGGGCTGAGATGGCCTGTTTCCATGCTGTAATTGTTATATGGTTATATGGATCTTATTGAAATTGATTGAACATTGAAAGACATACATATATTGGATGTGGAGAGGATATTTCCAATAGTGGGAGAGTCTAAGATGGGAGGGCGCAGCCTCAGAGTAGAGCTTCTCCAGCATATTGTGTGCTTGCTTTGGATTTCCAGCATCTGCAGAATCTCTTGTGCTCAGAATATAACGCTGTCCCTTCATAACAGAGATGCAGAGGAATTTCTTTAGTCAGGGTGTGGTGGATCTGTGGAATTCATTGCCGCAGATGGCTGTGGAGGCCAAGTCATTGGGTATATTTAAAGCAGATGTTGATAGGTTCTTGATTAGTTAATGCATGAAGAGATAAGGGGGGAAGGCACGAGAATGGAGTTGTGAGGGAAAATAAATCAGCCATGATCGAAAGGTGGTGCAGACTCGATGATTCAAATGGCCTAATTCTCTTTCTATTGTACGTCTTACGATCTCATAAGATTAAATCAACTTCGATCTCACTGAATCTTGTGGTTAAAGACTGGATGGACAACATTTTTTTCTTTTATAAAGGATTGATTGACAATGATGCCTGAGGAAACTCTGCCATGGGCAGTCCCAAGCCTGGCTGTGAAAGGAGGAGGGTTGGGCCTGGGGCTGGCAACCCCTTCGTGTAAAAACCCAGAGCTACAGAGATGGCAACAGAAACTCCAAAGACTAGTCCCTCGGAGAGGAAGGACCTTCAAAGATGGGCTACACCTGGGGACAATTTAAAAGACTGGCTCAGGATGAGGAACTCTGGCGAAATGCTGTTGGCGCCCTATATCCCAGTAGGGGTGATGGGCTTAACAAAGTAGTTAAATAAATAAATGCCCAGGGAGGGTAACACCTCGGGTGAAGGGGCTCATGGTGTCCATTCTGGGGCAGCTCACTCACCTTTGGTCCCCACCGGACACTCCGCTCTCCCCTGTGGCTCCAAGTAGCTGTTTGCGTGTGACAGTGGCCACGACCCGGTACAGGAGGGCTAAGCCCGGGGAGGGTAGCCAGTGGGATTCAAACCCCGGTGAGACAGGGACATGCCCGTCCCAGCGTGCGATGTCAGCTCCGGCAGTCTGGGCGGATGAGATCTACAGCGAGATCCAACGTCCAAGAAGAGGGTATTTTAGGTCTCCGTGGAGACCAAAGGGCTGGACGAGGCACAGAAGGTGGCACCGTCATCCATTCCAAGCAAGGAAGACCCCAGATTGTGACACTTGATCACACCAGCAGACCCGGACTCCTGAGGTCGAGAGAGTGGAACTGCCCCCAGCGCAATGGCTTTTCCACTTTAAAAACTCTCCCACACAGGTCTCCTGTCATTGTCAGACATGATGGTCAGCCTTCGCATTAGGACGTTCAAAGTTACAGGGAGAAGGGTAAAATAAATAAACCAGGATTGAAAATAGAAGCAGACATCATGGGCTGAATGGCCTAATTCGACTCCTGTGACTTATGTTCTCATGATAGCATTTCGGGCAGATCTCCAGTAGTTTAGACCAGATGAACAAACTGCTAAACCTCAGTCGTAACTGTTAAGTTTTGTAACTTCAAAACATGGATTTAATTCGAAGAAACACGGAGGTCGGAAAATGCAGGAGTAACTCCGAGTTTACTTAAAGCACATGGTGGCATGGTGACGGATGCAATTAACATATTTTTACGTTTAACATGCAATTAATTATTTAAACAAACAAGAATGTTTCTCATTGTTACCATCAGCATGGAGGTACTGGAGCCTGAAGACACACACTCAGTGATTCAGGAACAGCTTCTTCCCCTCTGCCATCCGATTTCTGAATGGACATTGAACACATGAACACTATCTCACTACTTTTTTATTTCTGTTATTACTACTTATTTCATTTAACTATTTGATATACATATACAATATATACTTACTACAGTCTACAGTTTTTCCTTCTATATTATTATGTATTGCATTGTACTGCTGTCACAAAGTTAACAAATTTCATGCTAGTGATATTAAACCTCATTCTGATTCTGAATGCTTAAACAATATATATGCAAGGTTACTAAAATATTAATGAAATATTAAATACACAGCAGTAACCTCACCCAACTCTTCAAACAAATCCACCAAAAAGTTTTTAACATTCAACTGCTGCATTTAGACTGCAGTGCTTTTGGAAATATGATTAAGAGAAGTTTGGGTAGGTTCATGGACAGGAGGGGTGTGGAGGGTATGGTCCGTGTGCAGGTCATTGGGAGTAGGCAGTGTCAATGGTTTCAGCATAGACTAGATAGGCCAAAGGGTCTGTTTGTGTGCTGTACTTTTCTATGACTCGATGACTCTCTATGACTTGACATGGGTAAGGGATATTTGTGGCATTTATACAACTGATAACATAAAGGAAGAGTTAGTTAAAGTACCAGGGAAAGGAAGATTTGATTCTATATATGCCTTTTGACACAGAGTTTTAACTCTAATGAATGGAACACTGAAATTTAGACCCAATGTCTTCCTCTCCACCTTAACACTTGTCTGGCACATATAATGAGTTTAGCATGAAGGGATAATGTGTAAAATCCAGAGATACTCAGAAACCACAATCTATGTCTGATTGCCTTGGTTGTGACTTCAGTTTCCCCATGAAACGTGGGCAGGACTTTCACAGTCAGGTTATAAGATGTATCTCGTTTCTGTAAATCACGCAGGATGTGTAAAATGCTCAAGATCATTAGTCAAAGTGATCTTAATGATTTTCTCTAGTGGATCACCAGAATTTGGTGCAATTAACATTATTAAATTTTTGCTATATGGTATATAATATATATACATTACATAGTTCAGTATATTATGTGATATATAATACAACTATATATGTAAATCTATCTATCTATCTATCTATCTATCTATCTATCTATCTATCTATCTATCTATCTATCTATCTATCCATTTTGTGCAGAAGTCTTAGGCACATATGTATAGCTAGGGTGCCTAAGATTTTTGCACAGTACTCTATTTATCAACATGGAGCAGAGAGCAAGTCTGTAAATCTGGTGAGAACAAAGGGCAAGGGTGGACACCATGGGAGGGGTGTGGGGCCGGTGGCAGAGAATGAGTGCCGGGGGAGACCGTTTCGCTGAACACCTACGCTCGGTCCGACAGAAAAAGCAGGATCTCCCAGTGGCCACACATTTTAATTCCACGTCCCATTCTGATATGTCTATCCATGGCCTCCTCTATTGTCAAAATGAATCCAAACTCAGGTTGGAGGAACAGCACCTTATATACAGGCTGGGTAGCCTCCAACCTGATGGCATGAACATTGACTTCTCTAACTTCTGTTAATGCCCCTCCTCCCCTTCTTACCCCATCCCTGACATATTTAGTTGTTTGCCTGTTCTCCATCTCCCTCTGGTGCTCCCCCCTCCTTTCTATCTCCCAAGGCCTCCCGTCCCATGATCCTTTCCCTTCTCCAGCTCTGTTTCACTTTCGGCAATCACCTTTGCAGCTCTTAGCTTCATCCCACCCCCTCCGGTCTTCTCCTTTCATTTCACATTTCCCCCTCCCCCCACTACTTTCAAATCTCTTACTATCTTTCCTATCGGTTAGTCCTGATGAAGGGTCTCGGCCCAAAACGTCGACAGTGCTTCTCCCTATAGATGCTGACTGCCCTGCTGTGTTCCACCGGCATTTTGTGTGTGTTGGGTAGGGAGTGTTGTTGCTGCAGACACACCCAGCCCTGAGGCACCAGGCAGGGTCATTTGATTGCAAAGAGTCAGTTTATTGGTCATTACAGAATGCCTCTCTGGTGCTTCCCTCTCCCTTCCCCTTTTCCTAACCATGATTCCTCTCTCCCTGCCCCCTTCCCACCCTCAGTCCACAATAGAGACCCATATCAGAATCAGGTTTATCATCACTCACAGATGTCATGAAATGTGTTTTTTGTTTGTTCAGCAGTACAGTGCAATACATAAAGAACACTACAGCACTGTGCAAATGTCTTGGGTGCCCTAGCTATATATATGTGCCTAAGACTGTTGCACAGCACTGTATATTTTGTGTGATGTTACTGCATGCATAGTTAGCATATACGGCAACTGGAAAAATATTTTATACTTGTGAAGTCACTTGATTTCTCTACCCTCCTGGCTTTGCATTATTTTGAAGAATGTATAATTTCTTGGTATAGATTAATTCATTGATTGTTCTCTCTCAATACACGAGACGCAGCAAAATAATAATCCTTGTTAGACTGTGCCCAGAAGGAGCGATGAAAGGAACAGACATTTGAAATTTAAAAATTAAAGTGTCAAAAAAAATTGCTCCCTTTTCTGAAAATCATTGTAAAAATGTAAATTAATCAACTGACAGTGAGCTGAGAGGCAAGAAGGATCAATCATTTTGTCAAGTCTGTTTAATACTGTGCACTTATATTTTGTCCAGACAAAGGACGCTAATTGTAAGGAATCTGAGCTTGACCACTGAGCTGGGATGAAGCCAGACAATGAAGAATAACCACACAATGCTGCATGCAGATGGGCTCGTGGGCAATCTCTCTGCTTCCGTGTCGGGGTTTTACCCAGCAGCAGGGGGAGGAGAGGCAGAGCATGAGGCAAAGATGAAGAAATGGTTCTTCCAGACCTGTGATGTCTATCAAAGGGCCGTGGGTGAGCGTCCTGTGTTTGTAGCAACAAGGAAACAAGGGAACTACATCACTCAGCGTGTGTGTGTGTGTGTGTGTGTGCGTGCACACACACACACACACGTGTTTCTAAAATCCTGTGTTGCATTTGGCTCTCTGCACTCATGCATAGATGTGTGCATGTTTTGTGTATGGATGTTGTCATATATAGACAACATGTGTTCTATGTATTGTGGTTGTTGTATTTGCAAGGGCGTGCATTCATGTATATACACGTGTACAGCATAAGACCATCAGACATAGGAGCAGAACCAGGCCATTCAGCCCATTGGGTATGTTCCACCATTCCACCATGGCTGATTTATTAACCCTCTTAACCCCATTCTCTTGTCTTCTCCCCGTAACCTTTGCTACCCCAACTAATCAAGAACCTATCACCCTCTGCTTTAAATATACCCACTGACCTGACCTCCACAGCCATCTATGGCAATGAATTCCACAGACCCACCACCAGCTGGCTAAAGAACTTCCTCCTCAACTCTGTTCTCAAGGGATGTCCTTCTATTCCGAGGCTGCGTCCCCTGGTTCTAGACTCTACCGCTCTAGGAAACATCCTCTCCTCAAACACTCTAGCCAGACCTTACAATATTCAACAGGCTTCGGTGAGATCACACCCCCAACTTCATTCTTCTAAACTCCAGTGAGCACAGGCTCAGACCCATTGCATGTTCCTTGCATTTTGTAAATAAAATAATCTGTGTGGCTGGCATGAGAAACAAAATGTTTGTGTGTGTGGAACCTCCAAAGCACAGGATCACAATAGGCCCGTGGTCCCCAACCATCGGGCCACGGACCGGTACCGGG
Organism: Hypanus sabinus; assembly: GCF_030144855.1. NCBI lineage: Eukaryota > Metazoa > Chordata > Chondrichthyes > Myliobatiformes > Dasyatidae > Hypanus > Hypanus sabinus. The sequence goes on along the minus strand of NC_082729.1, from coordinate 9,914,923 downwards.
CTGCAAAGCATGTGCTACCGGTCCACGAGGAAACGTTATGATTTGGCGATATGAAACGACATGAGTCAGCTGCACCTTTCCTCATTCCCTGTCACGCCCACTGTTGAACTTGAATGCACGCGAGGTCATCAGTCGCCTAAACGCAGTGACACCCTTGCGCCGGTGATCGCAGGTTGGCCTCGGGTAACCGGCCGCCTCCCGCGGCTGGCGGGAAGTGCCGTTGCTACTGGCCCGGAGCGCGGACAGATGGGCGCCGCTTCTAAACCTGTTTAACACACTGAATGCTTGTGGGGAACCCAGTGCTAAAATATTCGCAGACGACCTAATTCGGGCTCAGGGTTTCGTAAGTAGCAGAGCAGCTACCTCGCTGCGATCTACTGAAAGTCATCCCTCGAGCCAAACTTTTGTCGGCTGATAGATCCTACAAGGGGGGCGGGCGCGGGCCTGTCGCAGTCCTCACTCAGTCAGTCGCTCTCTCCGGACTGCGACCGCCGTGGCCCCGGCACGGGAACCTCCGGCCCTTACCTTGTCCTCTCACCCCACCCACGACCAGCCGCACCTGGCCAAGGCGTCTGACGGCAGACGGGAGGCTGGAGTTCAGGCCCGGAGACTGTCTAATGAGGCAATGAAACCCTCCAAACTGCTTCAGTACCTTGAGTCCAGGCACCCTGCACTTAAAGACAATCCCGTTGAGCTTTTTGAGTGAAAAGACATGAGCAAGCGGGATAGAAGCAAGTGCTGATCGCCAAGAAAACTAAATTGCGGAACAGACTGGACATAAGGAACCTCCTTCGAGTATTGCTGTATTCCGGTCGTGATTAACATCACCCCTGCGCCCCCCCCCCCCCCCCATCGGCCGGTCCGCAAGAATATTGTCAATATTAAACCGGTCCGCGGTGCAATAAAGGTTGGTGATCCCTGCAATTGGTTCTAGAGGATTGTAGACACAGCCAGCTCCATTACAGGCACAACCCTCCCCACCATCCAGGAAAACTTCAAGAGCTGGAGCCTCCAGAAGGTGGTATCCATCACTAAGAACCCTCATGATCCAGGACGAGCCCTCTTCTCATTGCTGCCAACAGAAAGGAGGTACGGAAAGATGGAGGTATGTGCAAACATAGCGGCGTCCTGGGAGCCGACCAAAGGTGCTTTTTTCTTTGTAAAATTTGTTTTTTTTTTATACGATGCAAAGACAATTCTACTCCAAGAACGTCGGGTAGGTACTGTAGGGCAGAGAGAGCTGCTTGTCGATCAGGGTAGCTGAGCTGGAGTCAGTGACAGAGCCAGCCGAGGTGTCGAAGAGGCCGGCTGGGATGTTGGAAATGGAGCCGGCTGAGGTGTCGAAGGAGGCGGTCAGGATATTAGAAAGGAGACAGCTGGGATATCAGAGAGCCTGCTGACACATAGGAGGAGCCGGTTTGGGTATGGTCGAGCTGACCTGGCTGCAGGCCATGTTGATGTCCGCTACTCGGAAGCCTTGAAGTTGGCGCGGTAAAACCGTGGGAGATTGTCTCGGACATTTCACTTGTGACCGCAGGGTGCAGTTGGACAATGATACTGTAAGCTGGTACAGGCCTAGTACCCTTGCCTGGAGGAGGGACAGATGACAAGGAAGCAGCGCAGCCTTGGTTGTAGCAAGGACTAGGCCTCAAGCCCCAGGCTTGCCTGTTGCAGCAGACCAGGTGAGAGACGCGGAAGCACTACATCGTGGTGACCGCGCTTGGCTGAGGCCTGGCCACTCCCATAAGTGCTGCCCTCCCCTGTCTGTGTGGTGGAATGACAGGCTGGACTGTGTGTGTGTCTTTACACTGCCGGGAGACTGTACCATCAATTGCTGGACATTGTCACTCAGGGTCTTGGACTATATGACTCTTTTTTGAGTGCATATGCTTCTTTGTTCACTATTTTGATTCATGTTACTTGCTATTTTGAATGCTTTGCACCTTGGCTCTGGAGGAAAAATGCTGTCTCATTCAGCTGCATCTATGCATGGTTTGAGAAATTAAACTCGATTTGATTTGATTTGACAGGACCTAAAGAATTGCAGACAATGAGCTAAAAACAGCTTCTTCCCCCTCTGCCGTCAGATCTCCGCGAGCCTGTGAACACTACCTCACTATATTTTTGCACTATTTATTTTGTAACTTTGTTGTTGTTGCTCTTTCCTGTGCCTTTTGGCATGTCAGGCGGCAACTTCTTCCATTTCTTTAGCTTTTGTCTGTTTTTACAAGGCTGACTTGCTAGCTCCACGCTCAACCCAGCACGGATGCAAAACGTGCGAGGAGCCGGCCGGATTCGAACCCGGGACCATTCGCCTCAAAGTCTGGTGCTGATGCCACCCAGCTACATTTATTTTCTAACTAATGGCAATTCATGCCTTTGCTTTGTAGTGCTGCCACTAAACAACAGATTTCACGTTATCTGATTTTGATTCTGAAAAAGGCTCGTAATTAATCAAACATCAATGAAAAAGGATTCCAAACATACAGCTTGAAACCTGGGATGTCTTGCGGTTATTGAGGGTGTAAATGTTTGCAGAGGTAACCAGCGATGTGCGGCAACTCACCGCACCAATTTCCGGTATCGATGGTTCAAAGGTTATGGGAAGAGCTGTTGACATTCACTGATTTCAACAAACAACAACATTTAATTTCCCTTGAAATATCAAAGTTCAAAATTCAAAGTAGATGTATTATCAAATTATGTATTGTCAGCATGTAGTAGTAGGCAGCCATCGATCCCAGGGCATCACGGGTTTGGGCCTCCGGAGGGCCTTGTCCTCTCCAGGGCGCAAGCCTGGATGGGAAGATTTGAAGGACCGGCTTTTACCCATGCAGTAGGTCCCCCCATCTCCACGTCACTGATGTCGTCCAAAGGAAGGGCAATTGCCGATACAGCTCAACACCAATGTCATCGCAGGGGTTGCCAGAGTGAGTTGTAAGCAACATCAGACTGCCTCAGGGACCCCGGCTCCAGATTTCTTCCTCGAAGCCTTTCCCATGGGTGGGTCTGGTCGCAAGGCAGCGGAGGTTTAAGATCAGAGTTCTCTTTCTCTAGGGGGGCTGACAGGCTCCACCTGCCCGAACGTCAGCATGTACTACCCTGATGTTCAAGCAGTGCTCTCTGGTCCTAGACACCCCACCATTGGAAACATCCTCTCATAATCCACTCTGTCCAGGCCTAATATTCGATGGGTTTTAATTCAATTCAAGTTTAATTGACATTTAAAAATACATGAATACAGGCACCCAAGACATATATACATGCAAGAACAACCCCCCACTCATCATTCTTCTAAACTCCAGTGAGCACAGCCCAGGGCCATAGATTTTTACTTCTCGTGCATGTCACGTATGTAAGAAATAAAGGCAATTCAATTCAATTCTTTACTTCCTGGGATCATTCTTATAAACCTCATCTGGACCATCTCCAATGCCAACACATCCTTTCTTAGATAAGGGGCCTGTAAATGCCCACAGGAAAATGAATCTCAAGGTAGCCTACGGTGGCATACGGTGTCCTTACTTTAATAATAGATGTATTTTGACTTTCAACGTGAAGTAAAATCTACGTATTACCATGTGGCCGTTCACGCGAGCTTGTTGTGTGCAGCCTCCAGACCTGCCTTGCAGCTGCGATGACATTTCGGAGAGTTGCTTCGGCTGAGAGATGACGGGTATGATAGGTGCCACGGAAATTCATCTCTCCGGTTTCAGGGAGAGCTGGTGAGCGAGAAGCAGAAGCTAAGGCTGTTGGGAACCAGACAGAGGATGCCCTAAGCAATTTTTAATTTTATTACCTGACAGGCACGGGAGAATAAAGTCTGTCATTTGCTCAAAGGCTTATCCAAACATTAAACTTCCAGAGGGAGTGAAACTGGCTCAGAGCCGTCTTCTGAACATGCTAAAGTCACACTTAGTAACTGCTCTTATCTCCTAATCACTTCTTCCCTCACGTTCAGGAATCTGAGGCGAGAATGTAATTTGTCTCTCTGTTTGAATTGCAGTCTGATGAATCTGGAATCTGGAATCCGTCAACCTAAACTTGGCGAGAGACTGGTTTTGAAGCGCTTCCCTTGGAGGGGCCACTGGTTCGAGTTTGCCCTCGAAGTCAAGGACCTTGGAGAGCTGGGTCTTGATGCTCTCGGAGATGGTATAAAAATTCTGAGATTTATGGATTGGACTGTAGTTCACATTGGCCTCTTTCAACTCTATGTTTTTTTTTGTATTCGTGCCCATTCTTTCTGGTTGCCGATTGGCGGGCTGGGATTTTGAGGTTTGATGTTCTTGTTGCCGTTTCTCTATGTGGGTGCCCTGTTAGTTTTTATGTGAGGGAGGTATTGAGGGATGGGGGTGTGGTTTGGGTGTTTGCAATTTCTTGTTTCTTTTTCTTTTCATGGGGGGGCGGAGTTACAACTAGAGGGCTTGGGAGGACTGACATCTTTCAAATGCTTCTATGGTCTGTATTCAGATTCAAATTCAGTTTATTGTCATTTAGAAACCACAAATGCAATGCAGTTAAAAAATGAGACAACGTCCCTCCAGAATGATATCACAAAAGCACACGACAAAACAGACTACACCAGAAAATCCACGTAACATTTGGCAATCCCCAAATCCAGAGTCCGGAGAGGCTGCTGCGTATTAATATCGCGCTACCGTCTTAGCGCGTTCCCCGGAAAGGAGCTCCAAAGCCACCAGACAAAACAAGACCAAGAACTCAAGCTACAAGACCTGCACAAAACCACATAGTTACAACAGTGCAGACAATAGTACAATTTGATAAAAAAAACAGACCATGGGCACAGTAAAAATAGTCCAGAGATGTCAAAGGACTATAAGTTCAAAAGAAATCACCACAGTTTCCACGTCCCCGGGATCCCGACAGACTCGCCATCCCACGCCGGCGACAGAAGGGAATACCCCCATTATGGACTTCCACGGCACCGTCCGACTCAGCCTCGCAGACGCAGCACATACCGAAAGCAACCTGACCGCAGCAGACTCCGAGTCCGTCGAACCTCCGAGGCTCCGACCATCCCCTCTGGCACAGCTTCTCCAAGCACCATCCTCTGCCAAGCGTATTAAGACACCCCCGCCAATGGCCACCGGCAATGTGACCCTGAGGACTGGGGGCCTGTTTTTCTCAGCAGAGACCTGGACTCACAGCAGCAGCAGCAACGAAGAGGGCCTTCCTGGAGATTTCCAGATGTTCCTCTGTGCTCCCATGTCCGTTTTTCATCTGATTAGGATTGAGCATGGCACCCTGCTTAACAAATACAGATATCAGCTCCAGAGTGGCCACTGCAAGGTGCTGCGTCGTGCCGCCATCTTGATTTAATGCCATGGCTATCTGGAGAAGATGAATCTCAGAGTTGTATTCTGCATCAGTTCTTTGATAATAAAATAAACTTTTGACCTCCTGACCCTAAACTATCATCATGCTTTGCTGATACCTTGATTGAATTAGAATCAGATATTGTTTTTTCACTAACATGTATTGTGAAATTTGTTATTTAGTAGCAGTACGGGATATAAATAAACAGATAGACAGACGGTTAAATAAATAAATAGTGAAAAGGATGAATATTGAGGTGGTGTTCATTGTCCAATCAGGGATGTAATGGCAGAGGGAGAAAAGCATGTTTCTGAAATTTTGAGTGTGGTTCTTCCGGTGCCTGAAGAACTGTGCCTCCACCCCAGTTGCAGTGACAAGAAGAGGGCATGTCCCAGATGGAGATGGTCCTCAGTGATGTATGCCAGCTTCTCGAGGTGTTGCCTTTTGAATACACCCTCAGTGATGGGGAGGGTTATACCCCTGACCCTCTGCAGCTTCTTACGATGGTGTGCACGGGAGCCTCCTTACCAGATAGAGATGCAACCAATCAGAATACTCTCTATGGTATATCTGTGGAAATTCTCAAAATACTCCTTACCAAATCTCCTCAAACAGCAACCGAAGTAGAGCTGGTGGCGTGACTTCCTAGGACTTCTTGTGACTGTGCATGCTCGATAACAGGCAGGGGGCGTGAGGGCTGGTGATCCTGAGGTAGGTGAGTCGGCAAATCCGGTGCTCCAGGCCCAGAATTTGGGATCGCATCATCAGCGAGACTGGAATTCGATGTTTGGAGTTCGGGATCCCATCACTGGAGATTCCTCAGATCATTACTGAAAATCAAAGGCTGAGGGTCATTCAGGAGTCTGGAAGGCAAGGTCTGCGGGTCTAAGGAGGAAGTTAGAGGTCTGAGGTCTGTGAGTCTACAAGTCCAATGGAGGCTGGAGGCCTGAGGCGACGAGTCCTGGGAATTATTTATTGAGATACTGTGTGGAATAGGCCCTTCTGGCCCTTTAAACTGTGCTAGCCCACAACTCCAGATTTAATCCTAGCCTAATCACAAGACAATATACAATGACCAATTAACCGGTTTGTCTTTGGATGGTGGGAGGAAACCCATGTGGTCAAGGGGAGAAAGTGCAAATTTCTTACAGGCAGCAGTGGGAACCGAACCCAGGGTTGCTGATGCTGTTTAGCATTGTGCTAACCACTATGCTGCTGGAGTGTGTGTGTGTGTGTGTGTGAGAGAGAGAGAGAGAGAGAGAGAGAATTGGTGGTTCTAAGGTTGCAGAACAACCTCTCAGTAAAGACATTACTGGACCAACTTCGTGAAGCATACAGATCTTGGATCTCCAGAAAGTGTCTACAGCAGGGGTGATTGATAAGTTCGTGGCCTCTGGTTATTAACTTCAAACTTTCTGCATTTTCACTCAAAGAGTTGAACTGCATGTGCATGTAACGAGAGCTGCATAACTCATCTCCTTCTACCTTAGGCCACAAACTTATCAATCACCCTTGCTGTGGACACTTTCTGGAGGTCCAGCTCTACGACCGCTGGACTAAGTGTGTAAATGTAGGAGGGGACTGTGTTGAAAAATAAATGTGCTAGGTTTTCTAAAACTGACTCCTTCTACCTTAGGCTACAAACTTATCAATCACCCGTCGTATGTCGATGCTAGAATGCGTGGCAACATTTGCGGGCTGCCCCCAACACATCCTTAGATTGTGTTGGTCATTATAACAAACAACATATTTCAATGGACGTGATAAATAACTGAATCTGAATCTGAATAAAATTCTCCTAATTTCTGTTCCCATGGTGCTAATATAATGCTTCCTTATAATTTCAACAAAAGAGACCACTCAGCCCATCCAGTTCCTATAACTCCTCACATTATTTTCTTACATGCCCATCAACACCATCATCATCATCATCATTATGTGCCGTGTCATATGACATGGGCAATCATGGTCTGCCATCTGTTGACCATGATTGTTCTTGGCAAATTTTTCTGCAGAAGTGTTTTGCCGTTTCCTTCTTCTGGGCAGTGTCTTAAGACAAGACAGGTAACCCCAGCCATTATCAATACTCTTCAGAGATTGTCTGCCTGGCGTCGGTGGTCGCATAACCAGGACTTGTGATATGCATCAGCTGCTCATACAACCATCCACCACCTGCCCCCACAGCCTCACGTGACCTTGATTGGGGTGGTTAAGCAGGTGCCACACCTTGCCCAAAGGTGACCTGCAGGATAGCACAAGGAAGGAGCAGCTTACAGCTCCTTTGGTCAAGATGTTTCTCCATCCTGAGCACTCCCCATCAACCCCATTCCTTAGATTATTAAAGTCAGTGGCTTGCATTCATGATGGATGCCTGTGTATCTTGATACCATCCAGGCATGGATACCATGGACTCAGTGGGCCGAATGGCCCTGGTGCTGTGTAGTACTGTTCAATGTTCTTGGTAAGGAATCCTGAACTCCAAGCCTTTAGGCTTCTTGACCAACCAGGACATTCCTAATCTCTACTTCAGCATAGCAACACGACGACCATTTTGTCTATTTTGCACTATAATGGATTTTTTTTGCTATGATTGTGCTTTTCCTAATATAATTTTGTGTTTGTATTTTATATAAAGGTACAGCAGAGTAATTGATCCTTCTGGCCCAATGAGCCGCACTGCCCAATTATGCCTATGTGACCAATTCGTCATCAGGGACCCCCCGCCACCCAGGACATGCTCTCTTCCCACTGCTAACATCAGGAAGAAGGTACAGGAATCTCAGGTCTCACCCACCAGGACCAGGAACAATTATTACCCCTCAACCATCAGGGTCTTGAATCAAAGGGGATAACTTCACTCAACTTCACTTGCCCCCTTATCGAAATGTTCCCACAACCAATGGACTCACTTTCAAGGACTCTTCATCTCGTGTTCTCAATATTATTTGCTTATTTATTTATTATTATTTCTTTCTTCTTGTGTTTACACAGTTTGTTGTCCTTTACACAGTGGATGAACGCCTGAGTTAGTGTGGTCTTTCATGGATTCTGTGATAGTTATTGCCCGTTGAGTATGCTCTACAAGAAAACGAATTTCCAGCTTGTGGTGACATTTATGTACTTTGATAATAAATTTACTTTGAAATTTGAACTTTACAACTACTTTTTATAATGCTAGTTACATTGTTCTGGTATTTTATATATTAATGAACATTTTGTTCTACATTATTAGTTTAACTTCTAACAGTTTTTATATAATTCTTCAATTTTTTTAACGTTACTTTTCTGTTGCTTGTTGAACCCTGAAAAACACACTACAGCAAAGTCCTAAAATGTGTAAATGAAAATGGTGAATAAAGTTGATCCTTGATCCTTGGTCACAATTGAGACTGGTTTACAGGACGATGGCAATAGTCTGGTAAGGAAATTGGTTCTGCTAGCCACCATTATAGAGTTAACACCATAAGACCATAACACATAGGAACAGAATTAGGTCATTTCGCTCATTGAGTCTGCTCCTTCATTTCATCATTTTTCCCCTCTTTCTTCCCAATCTCCTGTCTCCATGCTCTGACCAGTCATGAATCTATCAACCTCTGCCTTAAAAATACCCAATGATGGCTACAGCTGCTATGGCAACGAATTCCATAGATTCACCACTCTCTGGCTAAAGAGATTCCTCCTGATCTCTGTTCTAAAAGGACACCCCTCTATTCTGAGGCTGTGTCCTCTTGTCTTGGGCTCCCCCACCACAGGAACCATCCTCTCCACATTCACTCTACCAAGGCCTTTCAACAGTCGATAGGTTTCCACGAGGTCGCCCCTCGTTCTCCCGAATTCCAGTGAGCAGAGGCTCAGAGCCATCAAACGCTCTTCGTGTTACAAGTCTTTCATTCCAGAATCATTTTCGTGAACCTCCTTTGAGCCTTGTCCAATGTCAACGCATCCTTTCTTAGGTAAGGGGCCCAAAACTGTTCACGATACTCCAGCTGACTGGATGGGCTGAATGGCCTTTCTCTTCATCTGTGGTTCCACTTCCAAGACCAGCCTTGAATGTAGGTCTTTTCTATCCTTGGATATAAATTTCTACTGACTGGTTACAGAGTTGGTTATTCCAAGGGACATTGCATTATAAGATTCTTTATAATTGATTATGAACAAAACAAAAACAAGAATAATTCTGGAACCATAGCTGAGTTGCCTTGAGTATTCACTATATTGTAAATCACAGAAGCAGATTAGGATCAGATAAAGAGCATTAAACCATTTGAAACAATATTATTAACAGGAAAAGGATTAGTCCTCATGCTTACCATTAATATTAAATGTTTCATTTGAGCCTCAGGGCATAGTGTCTTATAATGTACAGAGAACATATTTTACAAGCTAAGTATAATGACTGCTCTTCTTCTTTTATTGTACAGAGATGATATAGTCCTTTGTGATCATAGAGCCAAATTCTCATGCTTTTCATTGTGTAGTTCGTAATATAAGTTGGAATAAATTATTGTGTTAATTTGCATTGGAGTGAGGAATGCTGATGGTGCGGAGAATCCACAAGACTTTTTCTTTTAGTGGATAAGCCACAGAATATATGTCTCGGGAGATGGGTAGGAGAGAAAATTACAAAATCTGAGGTGCAAAGGGACTTGGGAGTCCTTGTGCAGGATTCCCTGAAGTTTAATTTGCAGGCTGAGTTAGTGGTGAGGGAGGCAAATGCCATGTTAACATTCACTTCGAGAGGGCTTTAATATAAAAGCAAGGATGTAATGTCAACATTTTATAAAGCACTGGTGAAGCCTAACTTGGAGAATTGTGAGCAGGTTTTGGGGCCTTTATCTAAGAGAGGATATGCTGACATCGGAGAGGGTTCAGAGAAGATTCATGAGAATGATTCCTGGATTGAAAGGCTTGTTAAACGAAGAGTGTGTGATGGCTCTGGGCCTGTATTCACTGGACCTCATTGACACCTATCGAATGTTGAAAGGTCCTTGATAGGATGGATGTGGAGAAGACGTTTCCTATGGTGGGAGAGTCTAAGACCAGAGTACACAGCCTCAGAATAGAGGGACATCCTTTTAGAATGGAGATGAGATGAAATTTCTTTAGCCAGAGAATGGTGAGACTGTGGAATTCATTGCCACAAGCGGCTGTGAAGGCCAAGTCATTGGGTATGTTTAAGGTAGAGGTTGATAAATTCGTGATTAGTCAGGACATGAAAGGACATAGGGGGAAGGCAGGAGATGGGGGCTGTGAGGGAAAATAGATCAGCCATGATGAAATGGCAGAGCAGACTCAATGGGCCAGATGGACTAATTCTGCTCCTATATCTTATCATCTTAGACTTAAGACATAAACATAGGAGCAGAATTAGGCCATTCAGCCCATCGCATCTGCTCCACCTTTCCATCATGACTAATCCCAGATCCCACTCAAACCTATACGCCTTCTCGCCATATCCGTTGATGCCCTGACCAATCAGGAAACTATCAATTATGAACTTCCGCTTTAATCGTGCCCATGGACAAGGCCTCCACCGCAGTCTGTGGCAGAGCATTCCACAGATTCACTACTGCCTGGCTTATGGTCTTATTGCTGGAGATAGTCCAGAAAAGTTGATGCTGAACCCTTTGCGATATTAGGGCAGATCACCAAAGGATTAGTGAAGAAATAGGCTTTAAGTAGCATCTTAGAGGATTAAAAAGAGAGCTAGAGAGTTATATAGAATGTAGAGCAGTATTACACTGTATAGCCCTTTAGGCTCACGATGTTATGACAACCCTTTAACCTACTCTAACAACAACCCAATCCTTCCCTTTCACATAGCCCACAATTTTTCTTTCACCTATATGCCTATCTAACAGTCTCTTAAATTTCCCGAATATATCTTCCTCTACCAACACCTGATAGTGTGTTTGACGCATCTTCTACTTTTTGTGCAATACATTCATCTCTGTTATCCTCTCTATATTTTCCTCAAAAGACCTTAAAGTTGTGCCCTCTTGTATTAGTCATTTCTACCCTGGACAAAAGTCTCTGGCTGTCCACTCTATCAATGCCTCTTATCATCTTGTACATCCCAATGAAGTCACCTCATATCCTTGTTTGCTCCCAAGATAAAAACCCTGGCTCATTTAACTTACCATTACAGGGTATGCCCTCTGATCCAGCCAGCGATGTGGTAAATCTCATCTGCACTTTCTCTAAAGCTTTCACATTCTTCTTACATCAAGGCAACCAGAACAGTACAAAATATTCCAAATATGGTCCAGGCACCAATGCCTTTGAATAGGAAATACTATAAAAGGTAGTGGATTTGGCCCATTACATAGCAGATAAAAGCTCTCCTAGACACAGAGCTTATCTACATGAAACACTGTTGTAGGAAGGCAGACCCATCATCAGAGATCCTCACCACCCAGGTCATGCTCTCTCCTCACTGGTGCCATCGGGTAGAAAATACAAGACTCTTAGGACTCGCACCACCAGGTTCAAGGACAGTTGATACCCCTCAACCATCAGGCTCTTGAATAAAAATGGATGCACTCACTTGCCCCCATCTTTGAGATGCTCCCACAATATTGAGGAGATGTTCTCATTATCTCATGTTCTCATTATTTATTGCTATTTATTTATATTTGCATTTGCACAGTTTGTTGTCTTCTGCACTCTGGTTGATCTTTCGTTGATCCTGTTATAGTTACTATTCAGTAGGTTTGCCGAGTATGCCTGCAAGGAAATGAATCTGAAGGTTGTATACGGTGACGTATATGGACTTTGATCATAAAATTTACTTTACATTTGAATTTTGAATTGAACTTTTGAACTCAATCCCATAACTAATGAAGACTAACACACCGTATGCCTTTGTAAACACCCTATTAACTTGAACAGAAACTTTAAAGGATAAATGGAAATGGGCCACAAGATTCCTCTGTTCCTCTCCATTGCTAACACCCCAGACATTAACCTTACACACTGTCGTCAGGTTTACCCTTCCAAAATGTATCAGTTTACACTTTTCCAGACTGAGCCCCACCTGCCACTTCTATGGCGAAATTTCCAGAGCATCGCTCACTCATATGATTACTTTAGGGAGAGTAAACTCAGAGGAGTGGACACTCAGTAGACATTTTATTAGGCACACCTGTACACCTGCTCGTTAAGGCAAATATCTAATCAGCCAATCATGTGGCAGCAACTCAGTGCATAAAAGCATGCAGACATGACCAAGAGGTTCAGTTGTTGCTCAGAGCAAGCATCAGAATGATGAAGAAATGTGATCAAAGTGACTTTGACTCTGGAATGATTGTTGTTGCCAGATGGGGTGGTTTGAGTATCTCAGAAATTGCTGATCTCCTGGGGTTTTCATCCACAACAGTCTCCAGAGTTTACAGAGTACAGTGCGAGAAACAAAATCACCTAGTGAATGGCAGTTCTGTGAATGAAGACGTCGTCTTAAATGAGAGAGGTCAGAGGAGGATGGACAGAACAATTTAAGCTGACATGAAGACATCAGTAACTCAAGTAACCATGTGTTACAACAGTGGTGTGGAGAAGAGTATCTCCGAATGCGTAACACATCAAAATTTGAAGTGGATAGCCTACAGCAGCAAAAGGCTGGCAGGATGGAGATGCATCTCAACCAAAGGAGGTGTAAGGAACTCCTTCCCTCTGCCAGCCAGCAGGTCACCCTTGGGCAAGGTTTAGCACCTGCTTAGCCCCCGATCAGGGTCATGTGAACCCATGGGGGCAGGTGGTGGATGGTCGTATGAGCATCCGGTGCACATCACAAGTCCCGGTTATGCGACCACTGACACCAGGCAGACAATCTCTGAAGAGTATTGATAATGTCTGGGGTCACCCGTCTTGTAAAGACACTGCCCGGAAGAAGGCAACGGCAAACCACTTCAGTAGAAAAATTTGCCAAGAATAATCACAATCATTATCGCCTACATCATATGTCATGGCACTGCACCGAATGATGACAGTTACTGCAGCAGAAGACTACAGATGTGCACTCAGTGACTACTTTATTAGGTACAATAAAGTGCACCTGTACTTAATAAAGTGGCCATTGGGTGTTCAATGCCCATGGACACAGAGCCAGGGATGGACAGGACCACAGAAGAATATGAAAAGCTGAATGATGAGGTCATCGCTTGTGAGGGAGAAGGAAGCTGAAGTTAAATTCCACATGAATTAGTCAACAGCAAACTGTTCCTCTGACAAGAGGGCCAGGTGAGGATGGTAAGGACACAAGTGATGTTTCTCTCTGAGTGACTTTCATGTTCTATCTTTGTTTCGTGGCTACCCGAAGAAGACAAATTTCTGAGTTGCATATGGATACATGCTTTGACATTAAATGAAACTTTGAGCCTCTGAACTTTTGAATGATCCTGGTTTCGAATCCAGCTGGCCCCTCGCGTGCTTTCCATCCTTTTTTGGTTGAGCGTCGAGCTAGCAACTTGGCCTCATAAAAAAAAGAGCTAAATGCTAAGGACATGGGAAATATGCCGCCTCACGAGCCACAAGGCGTGAAAAGGAACAACAGCAACAGACCCTGGAGACTGGCACGGTTGGTTGCGTGCCACAAAAGTCCCACTCTGAAGTGGAACATGTTACGCGAATCGTGTGTGCCCATCTCCAACTCTCCTCCTCCAGCCCAGTCTCTCTTTTGCTCATTTGAAAGAGCTGAAAGGGGAATCAAGAACATCAGTTGGTTTTTCCTTAGATTTATTTGCTTTTTATTTCAAATCATAAATATCTCCACTTATTTTACAGCCCAGACCAAATGGTCAATAAACTTTTAAAGCAAAAAAAATTGAACGGGTCTGATTAATGAAGCTGCCGATGATTGCTATAATTCATACTTTAGCCTTTGAACCAAGAAATGAGAGCTTCAGGCTTGAGCAGTCAGTATCATCCTGTAACCATCCCCTGACAGTCTGAGCACATTGCCTGAGTCCGTGATTAATTACCAGCAGTCCAATTAATGTGGAGAAAACCTACTGAACATTCATCATTACCTCCAAGCACATTTATTTCCCCATTCTAAAGGGATCCACATTTTCCTGCTGATGTGATTCAGCGCTCAATAGACTGTGGCATCGGAAGGGTGAAAAGCAAATACGGTGATGAGGTTATTCCCGTCAGGCAAGTGGAGGGATGTCCCATGTATGAAAAGCATACAGGGGACAAAAGAGCCCCCCCCGTCTTCTTGACGTCCATCTTCAACGTAACACAGCCTCAGAATAGAGGGGCGTCCTTTTACAATGGAGATGCTGAGAAATTTCTTTGGCCAGAGAGTGGTGAATCTGTGGGATTCTTTGCCACAGGCGGCTGTGGAGGCCAGGTTTTTATGTATATTTAAGGCAGAGGTTGATAGATTCTTGATTGGTCAGGGCATGAAGGGATACGGGGAGAAGGCAGGTGATGAAAATTGGATCAGCCATGATGAAATGGCAGAACAGACTCGATGGGCCATCTGGTCTAATTCTGCTCCAATATCTCATGGTCTTATAAGCCCCTCAGCTTTAAATTCCTTCGACACTCCAGCATGGATATCTTCACTCCCCTCAGGTTTGCACAGGTTTGGGAAAAGCTGCAGGAAGTTGCACACTCAGCCAACTATAGCACCAGCTTCCCCAGCGCTGAGGACACCTTCGAAAGGCGATGCCTCAGAAAGCAGCATCCGCCATTAAGGACCCCCACCACCCCTTACTACCATGAAGGACGTGGTGCAGGAACCTGAAGGTATGCACTTAATGCTTTAGGAACAACTTCTTTCCCACTACCATCAGGTTTCAGAATGGACAATGATCCCGTGGACACGACCTGACTATTTTTTTTTACTCTCTTTTTGCACTATTTATTTAATTTAATTTTAACTTCATATATTTCTTATTTTAATTTATAGTATTTAAAATTATGTATTGCAATGCACTGCTACTGCAAAGCAACATATCTGAGGGCATACGCCAATGATATTATACCTGATTCTAATTGTGAACTGATTTCTCAACCTACGGATTCACTTTCAAAGACTCTAGCAAACCATATTTTAATATTATTTATTTATTTGTTTGTCATTTATTTACGTAATTATTATCTGCTTACTTATTCTATTTCACTTGATTCAATCCCTTTCCACCTATATCTACAACACTTCACGTGCTTTTGATTCCCTCAACAACTTACAGTTCTCTGGGCGTGACTGCCTCATGTTCACCATAGATGTCCAACCCCTATATACTTCTGACATCATTAAGAAGACCTTAAAGCTCTCTACTTCTTTCCCAATAAAAGACCCAACTTTGAGAGTGCAGACCAGATCTGCCAGATGAAGCACTTTCTCCAATGGGCACCCACAATGACCCCAGCTATGCCTTCCTCTTCATTGGCTGCGTGGAACAGTCCGTGGTCCAAGCTTTCTCTGGTCATGCTCGCCAACTCTTCCCACATTGACAACTGCTTTGGTGCTGCTTCTTGCATCCATGCTGAGCTCCTCGATTTCATCAACTTTGTCTCCGTCTTCCACCCTGCCTTTAAATTCAAGTGGTCCATTTTTGACACTTCTCTTTCTTGATCTTTCTGTCTCCATTTCTGGAGACCAACTGTCTACTGACATCTTTTATAAACCTAACGATACTCATGACTGTCTTGCTATACCTTTTCCCACCCTATCTCCTGTAAAAATGTTATTCTCTTTTCCCAGTTCCTTCATCTGCACCGCATCTGTTCCCAAGCTGAGGCTTTCTTTTACAGGATGTCAGAGATGTCCTCTTTCTTCAAAGAATGGGGTTTCTCTTCCTCCACCACTGATGCTGCCTTTACCTGCATCTTCTCCATTTCTATGTCACCCCATCTTCCAGCTGCCTTAACAGGGATAGAATCCCTCTTGTCCTCACCTACCACACCATGAATCTTTGCATCCAACACATCATTCTCTGCAACTTTCGATATGGGATCCTACTACCAAACACATTTTTACCACTCTCCACTTTCTACAGGAATTACTCCCTTGTCCATTCAACCCTCTCCAGTAATCTCCCTCCCAGCACATACATCTGCAAACAACTAAATTACTATACCCGCCATTCACCTTGTCCCTCATTCTATTCAGGTCCCCAAACAGTCCTTCTAAGTGAGGCAACTTCACCAGCAAATCTGCTGCGGTTGTTTATTGTGCCTGGTACTCCCGATGCAGCCTCCTCTACATTGGTGAGACCCGTTGTAAATTGGGGGACAGCTTCATCGAGCCAAAGGCGGAATTTCTCCATGTCAAACATTTTAATTTGGGTTCCCATTTCCATTTCAGCATGTGGGTCCATGTTGGCACAAGAGGAGGGCACCCTCAGGGTGGAGGAGCAACACCTGATTTTCCGTCTAAGTAGCCTCCAACCTGATGTCAGTCTTTGTGTGTAGTTTTTGATAATGAACTTGCTTTGAACTTCAGAACGTCTAACTTAAAACATTCACCAGACCCATTCTATTCAGATCAAGTCTGTTTTCCAGGCTCATGCATTTTTTTCATGTGCTGTGTTGTATGACGTCGTCATTATGTGCCATATCATATGACGATCATGGCCTCATGACGATGACTGTTCTTGGCAAATTTTTCTGCAGATCTGCTTTGCCATTGCCTTCCTCTGGGCAGTGTCTTTACGAGATGGGTGACCTCAGTCGTTATCAATACTCTTCAGAGATTGTCTGCCTGGCGTTGGTGGTCGCATCACCAGGACTTGTGCTCTGCACCAGCTGCTCATATGACCATCCACCACCTGCTCCCATGGCTTCACGTGACCCTGTTTTTGGGGGGGGGGAGGAGTACTAAGCAGGTGCTACACCTGCAGGCTAGCGGAGGGAGGGAGTGCTTTACACCTCCGTTGGTAGAGACATATCTACGTACCTCCACCCCGCCATAGAGAGAGGTGATTAACAATGACATAAATATGAAGGAATACACTTCAGCAAAGGGCTAAGACTAGGACCATTACCCTCCCCCCCCCCGTGAGAAAAGATGGTCGAAGGGCGACATTACTGATGTCTTTAAAGTGGAGCATGTCTACAGCATGCAAAATTGCCAATCAGCCTACCATGCCCTTGCCAGTCAGTGGGTACCATTCATTTTATTCCCTTCTCCTAGCTCCTGGGTCATGCCCTTTTATAACTAGGTGATTCAAATGCTCATCTAGACCACTCTTGTCAACTCTGCTTCCACCAGTCTCTCAAACACTCCATTCTTGGTTCTTATCTCTTAGGGAGGAAATTGTCTCCTCTAAATCATTTATCCCTTACCCAATATCAGGGGCTCCCAAACCTGTATGCCAAGGACCAATACCATTAAGCAAGGAGATGGTGGGCCCCAGGTTGGGAACCCCTGCCCTATATCAACATTTCTCTAGTTTTATCTGCTGGGGGTATGTTTCCCACAGTTCACCCCCTCAAATTTTACACAACTCAATCATTTTAGTGATTTTTAATAGATTTAGCCTGGCTACCTTTATCGAGGGTGGCACAGTGGCATAGACATTAGCGTAATGCTTTAGCGAGATTCTATGACTAGATTGGGGAAGGCTGATGTCCTAGATCTCGGTTTTTCCAGTAATCAACTTGCATCTTCTCCCAGACTTCTTTGGTAAAATCTTTCTGTGATTATTAGAGGTTGATTTTTATCGTAAGGTTGTTATAGCTCGGGTTCAATACCAGCACTCTCTAAGGATTTTATACATGATCACCTGGATTTCCTCCTGGTGCTTCAGTTACCTCCCACTTACACAGTTGTAAGGATGAGTGAGTTGTGGGCATGCTACGTTGGATATGAAAGTGGGTTTCCCCCAGCACGTCCTCTGGATTGTGCTGGCCGCTGATGCAAATGACGCATTTCACTGTATGTTTCGATGTACATGTGACAAATAAAGCTAATCTTTAATTTTAGTAATCAATCTGCACACAGTGTAGATTTTCCCTGGCTGATGGCGTGCCTGACATGCTGACAGGCTGAAATATGAACCTCGACCCCTTCCGATTAAATGTCAGATTTCATGCTTAGCTTAGGGAAGTTTGTTGTCCAATATCTGGGCCTTTTAAGTAATCACCTTACATTCTGTTCTGGATTTCTTTGGGAAAATCTTTCTGGGATTGATAGAGGTTGATTTTTACTTTGGGGTTGTTATAGCTGGTGCAGTAATGGGGTTAAGCTCCCTCTACCTATTAAATGCTCCCAGTGATGTGCACTTCAAATAGTCTCTGACAACCAAGTCCAGTGTTTCTTAACCACTAAGCCTGGTGGGACCGTTTCTACTGACACAAGAAGGAGCAAAGATGGGGTTACTGGCACCTTAAAACCAGTCGCTTCGGGCAGGTGGGGCTTATCAGCCGTGGTTGGCAGATCATCTAGGAGAAGGAAAACTCTGATCTCAAGCCTCCACTGCCTCATGGCTACATCCACTTACGGGGAAGACTTCTGGAGTAAACCCTGAGGGAAAAATCCACAGCTTGAGATCCTAAGGCAGTCCTATGATAAGTTCAATGCTGACTGGCAACTCCTGGTGCCAAACTGGATCGGTCTCTGCCATTCCTTTGGGTTCATCAGATGCGTGGAGAGAGGGAGCTTGCTACTTGAGCCACAGCTTACTCTTTGCATAGTACTGCCCAGGCTTACCAATCTAGGCAGTTAGGACACAACATCCATGGTCAACCCTGACTAAAGGAGGTCTCAGAGATTTTTACCAAAAGATGTTGCACATGTATTTTGGTCAGTACCCAGAAACTCACAGGGTCTGGGATCATTAGGAGCTGTGGTTTCTCCCCACAGCAGTTTGAGGTTGAACTGAGACCAGCTCTCTCCATTTCTGGAGAAGAAACACACTTTTAACTATTGCAGCTTCCAGTAGATGACTACAGTAGTATTGCTTTAATGCAATCAAACTTAACTGGATTTACTGCCAAGCCATTCAGAGTGAAATTAAGGAACTAATCTTTGTGCAGCAGGCAATAGATGATTGGAAGCCCCATATTCAATTGGGTTTGGTGTTAGGACAATTGTTAATTCAGATCCTGAGACCAATAGGTTTTTGTTAACCAAACATGATGAGGGATGTGGACAAAAGTTGGGCAGATTTCACATTTCCTTTTCACGCAGAAGGTCACGAGTCATCAGAATAAAAAGAATCAGCCATATCCCACCTACCCACTTACTTGCCTGTGACTTTCACACAGTGGACCATTGATTAGGTACCTCCTGTACCTTGTAAAGTGGCCCCTGGGTGTATGTTCATGGCCTTCTGCTGTTCTAGCCTGTCCACTTCAAGGCTTGACATGTTCCACATTCAGAGATGCTCTTCTGCACACCACTGTTGTTATACGTGGTTATTTGAGTTACTGTCTCCTTCCTGTCAGCTTGAACCAGTCTGGCCATTCTCCTCTGACCTCTCTCATTAGTAAGGCATTTTCTTCCACAGAGCGGCTGCTCACTGAATTTTTTTTGCACCATTCTCTGTAAACTCTAGAGTCTCTTGTGCATGAAAAGCCCAAGAAATCAGCAGTTTTTGAGATACTCAAACCACCCTACCTGGCACCAGCAATCATTCCACAGTCAAAGTCCCTTAGATCACACTTCATCCTCATTCTGATATTTGGTCTGAACAACAACTGAACCTCTTGACCATATCTGCATGCCTTTATGCATTGAGTTGCTGCCACATGATTGGCTGATTAGATTTTTTCATTACTGAGCAAGGGTACAGGTGTACCTAATATAGTGGTTATTGAATATTTTTTCTCTGCGGTATCCATCATCTTCCCCACATTCTGGGTATCCATGGGGTAATTGACAGCAGTCAACTAATCTACTAATCCATATGTTGAAGGGATTTGGGAGGGTTTTGGGGAAACCTGAGTAGTCCCGTGCAAACTCCACACAGACAGTGTCTGAGAGTGGCTCTGATATTACCTAATACTCCACTTTGCTGCTTACTGTGGTTGCAGAAAAACCAGGATCCCACTCATTTGCCTCAGACTTAAGGGATGAATGATCTCCCACGCTAGCTAGCTTCAATGCAGAAAGCAGAGACAGAGAGTGAAATGAAGCTAACCACAGTGAGCTGGCCAGAAAAATCTACAGTCTACAAATCAGAGAATTAAAATGAATCAAGGATAGTGGAAGCAGATAAGCCAATTGTCTTTGTTCTTGTCTTTGCCATGAGGTTGAAGGAAATGGAGACTGCCATTTTGTGAAGCTGCTCTGCATCCTCCATTTTGTGAACTGAAGTTGCTTGGCTTGATTAATATTTTAAAGTAGACAAAATGATGCTCCAAGTAATCTGTTGGACTGGAGGTCATTTCCAAATAAGAAGTTATTTACAAAGTGTTCTTTGCTTAGGTATAGTCTGCAGGTTTATAAATGTTGGGGTCTGGGTCTGCCCTGAGTGATTTGAGCTGGTTACTGATATAGAACAAAGAGCCAGGATATACCAGTAGTCACTTACAGAAGAAGGGCAATAAATGGATGCTGGCTTGGACCAGAACCAATAAGAAGATGTTAAAGTCATTCAGCCAGCTAGTGACACTGAAATGCAGCTTTTAAACTGATAAGGAACAAAGATAAAAGCAGAGGGTTTCAAAGATGAAACCAGCAATAATTTCAAAGAATAACCATTGCATATACAAGTATGAACAACATTACGTGGAACATGTGGAGAGATTGATTGGGCCTACCAGAAATGCCTGGACAGTATAGACTCCTACCTTTCATATTCTTTCACTATTCAGGCGAGTCAGGGTAACATAGCAGATTTGTACACAGGTATTAATCATAGGAATTAACATGCTTGTTAGTGGGACAATAAAGGTACTTGTTGGCAATTATAGATTCTCCCTATCCTTTGGTGATCATTGCTACTAAGGGATGATCCTTGTAACAAGTGGAAGAAGACAAGAGCTGCTCACAACATGAGTGATATGGAATTTGGGATCTAAATTTGTGAAGGATACCAAGCTGTGCAGATAGGTAACACTGAAGGAGGACTGCTATGGCTCACAGGAAGATCGGAATAAACTTTCAGGAAAGGAAAACAGATAAATAAGAAGTTGTATGTCTTTGGGAGGAAGTATTACTTCGAAAGTGTGAGCCCAAGTGAACTACTGGAACATGTGGATCTCAACCCTGTGTAACATTCATCATTAAAAGTTATGCCAATATCTATATTCATCATCATCATTATGCACCATGTCATATGACATGCTTGATCATGTTCTTTCCATGACCATGATTGTTCTTGGCAAATTTTCCTGCAGAAGAGCTTTGCCATTGCCTTCTTCTGGGCAGTGTCTTTACACTGGTGACCCCTCAGCCATTATCAATAGAGATTGTCTGCCTGGTGTCAGAGGTTGCATAACGAGGACTTGTGATATGCACCGGCTGCTCATACGACCACCCACCACCTGCTCCCATGGTCAAGTGACCCTGATCAGGGAGGCTAAGCAGATGCTAAACCTTGCCCAAGGGTGATCTGCAGCCTAGCAGAGGGCAGGAGGGCCTTACACCTACTCTGATGGAGATGTAACTACACCCTCCCACCAGATTATATTATTAAAAGTTATAGATAGACAATAGACAATAGACAATAGGTGTAGAAGTAGACCATTCGGCCCCTCGAGTCTGCACCGCCATTCTGAGATCATGGCTGATCATTCACTATCAATACCCAGTCCCTGCCTTGTCCCCATATCCCTTGATTCCCCTATCCATCAGATATCTATCTAGTTCCTTCTTGAAAGCATCCAGAGAATTGGCCTCCACCATCTTCCGAGGCAGTGCATTCCACACCTCCACAACTCTCTGGGAGAAGAAGCTCTTCCTCAACTCTGTTTTAAATAACTGACCTCTTATTCTCAATCCATGCCCTCTTTCTGTGTCCTTACATGTTATTGTAAGTAATGATAACTTCGAATAAACTTATAGTAACTATATTATTAAAAGTTACGTTTTTTCAAAGTTATCATTTTTATTAAAAGTTATGCCAATATCCTTATTGTAATTACCGTCATTAAAGGTTTTGTCACAGGTTAGAAAGTCACAAGAGGCTAGGTTGTATTCCTAGAGTTACAAAGTTGAGAATGAAGGGAATGATGCCAGACTTTGGTTCGAACTTGGTTAGACCATGCTTATAGGCACTAGGTATATATTGTATGGGTGAGATGGCAACATAGCGGTTAACGTAATGCTCTACAGTGCCTCTGATCACAATCAGAAGTCACTTCCCCCACTGTATGTAAGGAGTTTGTGTGTTCTCTCCATGCCGACCTGGGTTTCCTCTGGGTGATCCGGTTCCCTCCCACCTTCTAAAGAAGTTTGTGTTAGGGTTAGTAAGTGGTGGGGTTGCAATGTTGGTGCCAAAAGCATAGCAACCATTGCGGGCCACCCCTACAACACCCTCGGACTGTGCTGGTCCTTGACGCAAACTGTTTATTTTACTGTATGTTTCGATGTTTCAATGTACGTGTGACAAAGAAAGATAATCTTTCGCTCTTTCTACTCCTGTGCTGACCAATCTTCGGTGGATTACCCAATTTTATATGCACCAGCGTACCTATGATTTGTGGCTGTAAGATGCTTCATTTGGAATTTCTCCATGCATCTTCTAACGCCCATCTGACTTCGGTAGGCTAGCCTCCTGCATCTTCTCTGCTAGTTAGCGTTTATCAGCTGTGAGGAGGTCATGTGAGCAGCCCGGGTGAGCACACCCTTCACTTGACATGGAGACCTCTGTTGTCATTTGTTGATGCAGAATGTGGCTCCATTGCCATCGCACAGGATCAGACAGAGCTGAATAACATCATGAAGGATATCGATCACCTTGGAGAATTATCTTCTACTTTCACCTACAGTTATAGAATCATACGCAATGGAATCTGATCCGTCAGTAAGAAAGGTCCATCCCAACCAGCACAGAAACAGGTCCATCAGTCAAAATGGTCCATCCCAACCAGCACAGAAACAGGTTCGTCAGTCAAAATGGTCCATCCCAATCAGCACAGAAACAAGTCCGTCAGTCAAAATGGTCCATCCCAATCAACACAGAAACAGGTCTGTCAGTCAAAATGGTCCATCCCAATCAACACAGAAACAGGTCTGTCAGTCAAAATGGTCCATCCCAACCAGCACAGAAACAGGTTCGTCAGTCAAAATGGTCCATCCCAATCAACACAGAAACAGGTCTGTCAGTCAAAATGGTCCATCCCAACCAGCACAGAAACAGGTCTGTCAGTCAAAATGGTCCATCCCAACCAGCACAGAAACAGGTCTGTCAGTCAAAATGGTCCATCCCAATCAACACAGAAACAGGTTCGTTAGTCAAAATGGTCCATCCCAACCAGCACAGAAACAGGTCCGTCAGTCAAAATGGTCCATCCCAACCAGCACAGAAACAGGTTCGTTAGTCAAAATGGTCCATCCCAACCAGCACAGAAACAGGTTCGTCAGTCAAAATGGTCCATCCCAATCAACACAGAAACAGGTCTGTCAGTCAAAATGGTCCATCCCAACCAGCACAGAAACAGGTTCGTCAGTCAAAATGGTCCATCCCAATCAACACAGAAACAGGTCTGTCAGTCAAAATGGTCCATCCCAATCAACACAGAAACAGGTTCGTTAGTCAAAATGGTCCATCCCAACCAGCACAGAAACAGGTCTGTCAGTCAAAATGGTCCATCCCAACCAGCACAGAAACAGGTCCGTCAGTCAAAATGGTCCATCCCAACCAGCACAGAAACAGGTCTGTCAGTCAAAATGGTCCATCCCAATCAGCTCAGAAACAGGTTCGTCAGTCAAAATGTTGCCAACCAATACAGAAACAAGTCTATTTCAACCAAGATCCCTGTCTAAGTAAATATCATTTTCCTACATATCCCTCGAAACCTTTCCTTTCCAAACACCTGTCCAAAAGTACCTGTCCACTTAAACGACTGCCCAAAATAAACCTGTTGGTTGACATTTTAGGTAAATAATTCTATGGGCTATAATAGACAAATTTATTTGCCACCTCTCCCTCCTTCCTTCCAACCAGCATCAAATCTCACCCTGATGTCCAATGGGGAAGAAGAGACCCTGGGAGACATCAGGCTCTCACCCAGCCATGAAGTTATGCCAAAGAAACTGGCAAACAGACCCTGCAGAATGGTGGGGTCTGCTCGTTGTTGTAAGGTCAGGGTCCTAACTTTGCTGAAGGTGTGAGGAAGGTCCAGTCTCATGAGTGAGAGGTCAGAAGGCAATTGGTCCAGTGCTCAGCAACGTCCCTGCTAATCCAGCTACGTTCCAACTGGAAATGGAGGTAGATGATTCAATCTGACATAGAGGCAATGCAGAAGGTAGGGAGATGATTCATCATGGGTGTGTGCCGTGTCCTATGACATTATCATTATGTGCCGCGTCCTATGACATCATCATTATGCGCCGTGTCATAGACGTGGGTGATCATGGTCTTTCCGTGGCCATTATTGCTCTTGGCAAGTTTTTCTATAGAAGTGGTTTGCCATTGCCTTCTTCTGGGCAGTGTCCTTACAAGATGAGTGACCCCAGCCATTACCAATAACTTCAGAGATTGTCTGGTGCCAGTGGTTGCATAACCAGGACTTGTGATGTGCACCGGCTGCTCGTACGACCATCCACCACCTGCTCCCATGCCTTCACATGACCCTGATCGGGGGGATCAAGCAGGTGCTACACCTGCAGGTAGTGGAGGGAAGGAGCGCGCTACACTTCCTTTGGTAGAGACGTATCTCCACCCCGCCACCGAGAGAGGTGATTAATTTGAGGGGATAGACTCCGGCAAAGGGCAAAGGTTAGGACCATTTCCACTTGAGGAAAGATGGTGGAAGGGTGACATCACTGATCAGACTAGGGTTAAACAGGAGGGTTTCCGGATGGCAAGGCTCAAAGAGTCAGTAGGGCCTATTCTGCGCTGTATCTCAGTAAAGAAATAAATAATGTAAGATGTGTGTGCATGGTAGCACAAGTGATCTGACAACCACTCATATGTGTGAACATCAACAGCTTCAGGAAACAGAAGACTGAACATGTTGTGAAACCAATTACTCATTCTTGCATTGTTCCTTTTACATTATTGTCTGGCAACGTTTTCATCCAGACTGATCTGGCAGTGTCGAGTGGGCACCCACGTTACCCAAACGTTTAGAACGACTTTGTTCCAGCTTAGGAAGTGCTCAGAGTGCCCCAGGACATTCATGGAAATTGCTAGATCCTGGTTGTGTTAGAACTGGAAAATATGGAATTCCGGGAACCAGGGACGGTGGAATTCTGAACCTGCTGCCAGACTTTTCCCATCTGTGTTCTGATTTTGGACTCCTTAAGGTGCAAAGGAAGTTTTCGTTAATTCACATTTCTCTGATTTGTTTTAGATTATGTAAATTGTAATTGTTTTAAAGCATCTGTACGTACATTTCAGGTGGAGGGGTGGATATGCAACTCTACCAAAGGAGGTGTAAGGTGCTCCTTCCCTCCGCTAGCCTGCAGATCTCCCTCGGGCAAGGTGTAGCACCTGCTTAGCCCCCCCCTCAATCAAGGTCACATGAAGCCATGGGAGCAGGTGGTGGATGGTCGTATGAGCAGTCAGTGCAGATCACAAGTCCTGGTAATGCGACCACTGATGCCAGGCAGACAATCTCTGAAGAGCTTTGACTGCGGCTGGGATTGCCCGTCTTGTAAAGACACTGCCCAGAAGAAGGTAATGTAGAATTTGTCAGGAACAACCATGGTCATGGAAAGACCATGATCGCCCACATCATACGACATGGCACACAATGATGATGTCATAGCACATGGCACATAATGATGATGATATGTATATTTAATCTTCCAGTAAGATGGTGGTGCATTTGGTCAGAGTGGCCTCTCTGAGTATAAACAGTGCTATAAATCCTTTACACCTTTCTTACAATCTCAAGACTCTGCTTGACATTAGAAACACCAAGGTCTACCCGACTAGTGAGTTGCTGGAAAACAGAAGAGCAGAGCGTGGGCTTGTTACATTCCATATCGTCACCGACTACAGTCACCCAGGGTGGAAGGCGTTGGAGGCAGTGCCCGTAGGTAACGTGCAGTCCAGCAAATGGCGCAAATGATTGTCTAGGATGTTTTTTTGTGATTGTAAGACCCCGTTGGACATTTGCAAGTCCAGCCCATTGGTTCATTGACAAGTTCAACAGCTGAGAAGATGCGTGGCCTTGGTTATTGTGAGGACCAAGCCTTCATGCTGTGAAAACACCTATTGCGGCCATCCTGGGGAGAAGATCAGGTCAAGTCATTTTTTATTGTCATTTTGACCATAACTGCTGGCACAGTACACAGTAAAAACGAGATAACGTTTTTCAGGACCATGGTGCTACATGAACAATACAAAAACTACACTGAAAATGAAAATGAAGATGCTGGAGGTGGTGTGGGAAGAGCAGAGGACAGTGAGTGCACTAGAGTTTGGCCCTTCCTGTCCAGTGTTCGCTCAGTGGAAGACAAGCTGGATTACATTCGTCTGCAGCTGTACTAACACGTGATGAGGAACTGCTGTGGGCTTGTTCTTGTGGAAACATGGCTCCGGGGCAACATCCTATGCACCATCAATCTTCAGGCCATGACACTCAGGGACTGCATGTTTCTTTGCTTTTTTGACTGCATGTTTTTCTGCTATTGTAACTGTATGTGCGCTATGCGCCATGTGTCGTGTGTTGTGTATCACCGTATGTACAGTGTTTTGTAACGCAGGAACACTGTTTCCTTGGCTCTGTACGTGTGTGGTTGAATAACAAACTCGACCTTGAACTTGTAGTACTTAATGATTCTTTTTGATAGAAAAGTTCAAATTTCAAAAAAGTTCAAAATTCAAAGTTCATTTATTGTCAAGGTATGTCCACATTGTACAACCTTGAGGTTCATCTCTTCGCGGGCAGTCACAAAACATAGAAACACCAAAAGAACCCATTAAAAAGAGACCATCAAACACCCGATGATCAGAGAGGGAGAGGGAGAGGGGGAGGGGGAGGGGGAGGGAGAGGGAGAGAGGGGGAGAGAGAGAGAGAGAGAGAGAGAGAGAGAGAGAGAGAGAGAGAGAGATTGTGCAAACAAGTAAGCAAATAACATCAGAACTGGAGTTTTATGAAAGACAAGAAGCCAGGCATCATTGCAGTTGGAGCAGGCCACAGCCTCAATCCCCTTGCGGAGATGCTGGGCTTCATGAAGGCCTATGTTGGAGGAAAGGATTAGATCAATCTCAGAGTAGGTTCAAAGTTAGCACAACATTGTGGCCCAGAAGGCCTCTTCCTGTACTGTACTATGTCCTACGAGTCTTACTGATGTTGAGATCCAAGTTGTAACATCTCTCAATCTTGAGCTCCAAAGTGAAAAACAAGTGAAAAAGATGGAATGGTACGACAGCGTCACAGTTGGTGTGACACTATTAGAGCTCGTGGAGCTCTGGTGTTCAGGGTTAAATTCCGACACGGTCTGTAAAGAGTTTGTGGGTTTCCTCCAGTTGCTTCCACAGTCCAAAGGTGTACCAGTTAGTGCACCATGTTAATTGGTCATTGTAAATGGTTCTGTGGTGGCTAGTTGTCTGTTAGCTGACGTGGAGAGACAACCTGTGTGGGAGAGTTTTTAAGGTGGAAAAGCCATTCCACTCTCTTGACCTCAGAAGTCTGGGTCCAGTGGCACGAGGAGTCGTCACAGCTGAGGTCATCCTTGGTTGCAATGGATGACTGTGACGTCTTCTGGGCCTTGTCATGCCCTTAGCTCTCTATGGAGTGCTGCAGAGTCACCTTCCTGGCCGTTGGATCTCACTGTAGATTTCATTCGCCCAGTTTGTCGGAGCTTACTTTGCATTCTAGGACAGACGTAACCTGCAATTAGCCTAGTGCTAAATAGGTGGGTCGCTGGGTGGTGTGGCTCGCTGGGCTGGGAGGGTCTGTTCCGTGTCATATCTCCAAGCCAGGGGTCCCCAGCCTGGGGTCCATGATCCCCTTCCTTAGTTCTATAGATCCATAGCATAAAAGAGGTTGGGAACTCCTGACCCTGGGTCAACATGGTGGCTTAATGGTTAGCACAGCGCTTTACAGTACCAGCGACCCAGGTTCAATTCCTGCCACTGCCTGTAAGGAGCTTGCACATTCTCCCCGCGACCAAAGTCCAAAGGTGTACCAGTTGGTAGGTTTATTGATCATTGTAAATTGTCCTGTGATTAGGCTAGGGCTAAGTCAGGGGTTGCTGGGCAGTGCCACTTGAAGGGCCAGAAGGGCCTACGCTGTACCTCAATAATAAACAAACAAACAAAGAAATAAATAAATAGACAGATAACAAAAATAAAGAAAACATCCCAGAACGACTGACTTTCTACTTTGTGCATGTGTCCGGATGTGTCAGTAATTCTGCTCAATGCTCTGTGCTTCAGCTCTACAAAATATGGTCTCAGCAGTCTTCAGCTTGATCAGTTCACTTGAGTGTTGCAGGCTTTAAATTTAAAGGCTGATCTGGTGACAGAGAAATGCTCGGTGGGCCCGGCCAGTGCATTCGAATCCACTGCACGAACCTGAGATTACCGAAGCTTTTAACAGTGGGGTTATCCCAAGCCTCTTCATCTCGCTGATCTCTCCATTTCATCCCAATTACATCTCAAGTAAAACGAAAACTTACGTGCATTTTCCACAGTAAAAGCCGATCATGATCGTAGCAAATCGTTGGGAGGAAGAAGCACCGTAGTCCTCTGGTTCTTCAAGTAGGTTTGACGAAGGTGGGTTTATGGAAGGTCCCCAGAAGGTTTACATGTACTTTGTAAGACATTATAATGTGAAATGGTTGAATTAGTTTTGGGACACGGGTGATTTAACAGCAGAGTGACTAGGGCTTTCGTGTAGCCTTATTTATTTGAAAACATTTAACTAAGGTAGCCCAATGAGAACTATTCCTTCACGTGGGATTTGAACAAATAAGCTTGTTGCCTGGAGATAACTAGGTAAATAACTGAATTAACTCCCACCTAAAACCAGCTCTTCTCAAAGCTGAATTCAGCTGTGACTCACGAGGAACGGACTGAAAATGCAGACAATATAGGAACGTGAGAAATAGAAAAAGGACAATGCTTTTCAGACCCTCTTCCTGCTCCACTTGGCAATGATCTGGTGACTTTTACTCTGGGGTCACTTCCAACATTGCATGGAGATATGTAAATAAGGTTTGAAACCTCATATATAAACTGTTTTATGTTTTTTTTTGTTATTGTGCTCTTTATTTTTTTTTGTGCTGCACCTGATCTGGAGTAAAAATTATTTCGTTCTCCTTTACATTTGTGTATTGGAAATAGATCTTAAGACCATAAAATATAGGAGCAGAATTAGGCCATTTGGCTCATCGAGTAGTCTGCTCCACCATTTCATCATGGCTGATCCATTTTCCCTCTCAGCCCCAATCTCTGCCTTCTCCCCATATCCCTTCATGCACTGACCAATCAAATCTATCAACCTCTGCCTTAAATATACCTCTTAACTATTACGTTTAATTTACTATACACAGATGTGGGGAGTTTCAACTTTGTGTTTCTGTTTTCATAGTATCATAATATATCTTGTATTTGTCTATGCAAGTAATCAATAAAATTATTGAAAAAGAAAGAACCTCTGCCTTAAATACATATAAAGACTTGGCCTCTACATCTGCCTGTGGCAACAAATTTCACAGATTCACCACTCTCTGCCTCAAGAAATTCCTCCTCATCTCCATTCTAAAAGGACACCCCTCTATTCTGAAGATGTGTGCTCTGGTCTTAGACACTCCCACCATAGGAACCGTCCTCTCCACATCCACAAGTGACATCAAACAAGTTTTATAAGGCATTGCTGGAGTCTAATTTGGAGTATTGTGTGCAGATTCAGTCACCTACCTGTAGGAAAGATGTAAATAACGTCGAAAGAGTGTGGAGAAAATTTACAAGGATTTTGCCAGGACTGCAGGAGCTGACCTACTGTATATGGAAAGATTGAATAGGTTAGGACTTTATTCCTTGGAACATAGAAGATTGAGAGAAGATTTGATAGAGGTATACAAAATTATGAGGGGTATAGATAGGGTAAATGCAAGCAGGCTTTTTTCACTGAGGTTGGCTGGGGCTGCAAATGGAGGTCATGTGTTAAAGGTGAAAGGTGAAAAATTTAAGGGGAGCATAAGGGGAAATTTCTTCACTCAGTGGGTGGTGAGAGCATGGAACAAGTTGTGTATGTAACCTTGATTTCAACATTTAAGTGAAATTTGGATGAGTACATGGATGGTAGGGATAGGGAGGCCTATGGTCCCAGTGCAGATAGATGGCAGTAGGCAGTTTAAGTGGCTCAGCACAGACTTGATGGGCTGAAGGGCCTGTTTCTGCGTTGTACTTTTCTATAACTCTGTGACTGCACTTTTGAACATACAGGGATGTAAGATGTTGCCGAGGGTAGTGGATTACACCCTATACACCACAGGCCCGTCACCTGTAGCATCAGCATGAGGGTGCTACCTCAGGAAGGCAACATCCATCATTAAATACCCCCATCAAGCAGGCAATGCCAGCTTCTTGGAGCTACTATCAGCCTGGGATACAAAAACCTGAAATCCACCACCACCAGGTTCAAAAACCGATACTTCCCTTTAACCATTTGGTTTTTGAACCTTTAGCAACGCCATGACCACCCTAAGTTCCATGACTCCTGAAGAAGGGTTTCGGCATGAAACACTGACTGTTTATTCAGTTCCATAGATGCTGCCTGGCCTGCTGAATTCCTCTTGAATGTTGTGTGTGTTGCTCTGGCTTTCCAGCATCTGCAGGATTTCTCATGTTTATGACCACCTTGACCATCATTTTGTTTTATTTTTGTCCGAAAGGACTGGGGTCTGCTAGTGAGAAAACGGAGGATCCAATTGCACAAGGAGGTATTGAGGCCGAGGTCTTGAAGCCTACTTGTGTGGATGATAGTACTGAATGTTGAGCTATTGATAACAAAGAGCATCCTGATGTATGCATCTTTGCTGGCCAGATGTTCCACGGTTAAGTGAAGAGCCAACGAGACAATGGGCCTGCTGTGGACCTCTTGCACCAGCAGGTAAATTGCAGCAGATCCAAGTTGCTTCTCAGGCAGAAGCTGATATGTTTCATCACCAACCTCTCAAAACACTTCATCACATCCAGTAAGTGCTACCGGACGATAGTCATTGAGGCTGGTTACCACTTTTTTTTCTTAGCACCAATATAAGAGAAGCCTGCTTGAAGCAGGAGGGTACCTCAAACAGCTGAAGTGATGGGTTAAAGGTCTCAGTGAAGACTCCAGCCAGTTGATAAAACAAGTCTTTCGTACATGGCCAGGTACCCCCATCTGGACGGGATGCATTTTCACCTTCCTGAAGGAGGCTCGCACGTTGGCCTCTGAGACTGAAATCACAGGATCACTGAGGGCTGTGGGAGTTCGTGATGGTGTATCCATGCTTTGATGGACAAAGCGAGCATACAAGGCATTGAGCTCGTCTGGAAGTTAAGCCCTGTTGTAGTCTACGTCGTTTGGGATGAAAGCATTCAATCCCTTGCCGCAGCTGTTGAAAATCCTTCATTGATTCAAGTTTAGTCCAGAATTGTCACTTTGCTCGTGAGACGTTGATTGCAGAGCAACCTGTGCAGCATCCTCTGGGCCCACCAATAGGCAGCCTCTTAGGAAAACATCATACACGACTCAAGGGGTCGCAATAACAAAACCACAGAAAGAAGTTTTTCAGCCCATCGGCTCCATTCTGACCTTCCACCCATCCACAGTAATCATATTGGAAATGAGCTATTAACCTGATAAATAATTTGTGAAGCAACTTATTGCTGGGCTAAAATGTAATTAAAATCGCAGGATTCAATAGTATATATTTTAAACATAGATTTTACTAGAGCTGATGTAGGACTTAAGAGAAATTGGATTTCTAGCATCTCCTGTGAATTAATTACTCTGATATTAAAGTCTGATCAGAGGCTCATTGGTTTCTGCTGAATAAGTTGAGAAAAATCACTTAAACCTTGCATTTGCCTACTTTAATCAGGCAGGTGTGATTGAATCCATGCTAATCCAAGGAGAATGATTGTTCTACCACAGAGAGAAGTCACCAACTGGAACAGGTGAGCTGCTTCCAGCCATTAGACAATTATTTTAGGTTTTGAACACCATATTCTTTTTTTTAACCATAAACCTCTGAGTCTCGGATACTGGTTGGATTGGAAATGACATCTCCACCTTGCTGACGATCGACACGGGCGGACCTCAGGGATGTGTGCTTAGCCCAGTGCTCTACTCTGTCTACACCCACGATTGTGTGGCTGGGCACAGCTCAAGTGGCATCTATAAATTTGCTGACAATACAACCATTGTTAGCAGAATCTCAGATGGCGACGACAGGGTGTACAGGAGCGAGATATACCAGCTAGTTGAGTGGTCTTGCAGCAGCAATCTTGCACTCAATGTCAGTAAGACCAAAGAACTGATTCTGGACTTCAGAAAGGGTAATCAAAGGGACACAAAGCAAACCTCATTTGGGGATCAGAAGTGGAGAGAGAGAGAGAGAGAGAGAGAGAGAGAGAGAGAGAGCAATTCCTGGGTGGCAAGATCTCGGAGGACCTAACCAGGACCCAACATATTGATGGCAGTTAAAAAGAAAACAAGACAGTGGGTATATTTCGTTAGGAGTTTGAAGAGATTTGGTATGTCACCAAAAACACTCGTAAATTTCTAAAGAGGTACCCTTGAGAGCACTCTGACTGCATCACCATCTAGTTAGGGGGTGAGTGCTACCACTCAGGATCAAAGTAAGCTGCAGGGAGTTGTAAACTCAGTCATGGGCACTAGTCTCCATACTATCCAGGACATCTTCAAGGAGCAATGCCTCAAAAAGGTGGCCTCCATCATCAAGGACCCCCATCACCCAGGTCACGTCTTGTTCTCATTGTTACCGTCAGGGAGGAGGTACAGGAGCCTGATTCAGGAACAGCTTCTTCCCCTCTCCCAACTGATTTCTGAATGGACATTGAACCCATGAAATTTAAGAGATCCATCATTTATAATCTTGTTACTCATACTTCACATCAGCTTAGCCAAAATAATGTGCGCTTTTCTGTCTCCAAGGGTGATGTGCTGCCTTGAGGCCAAGAAGCCTGGAGACGGGGTGTGAGCCCATGAGTGACTCCACCTCTCATCGATCCTGCCGACTGAAGTGTCGAGGAAGATTGAAATCATCGAGGCAAGAGCAGAGTGCGAGTGAATGTTCAGTGCTGTCTACCAACCTCTTGCTCGCTGCTGCTGGAGAAGGGTCCCTCCATTCGAATGGTCTCTCCCCCCCCGCTCGTTCACTGCTGCGGGAGGAAGGTCCCTGCGTTCAAATAGTCTCTCTCCCTTGATGGTACCGGAGTCCAAGGTCTTTGGCGAGGTTTGGCTTCTAATCACTCTTTTTCTTGTTGCTGGTTTGTGGGAGTTTGATTGGGACGGTCACAGACCAGGAACGACACAGCGTTAGATTAAACCGGAGCAGAGCTAGACTGAATACCTCCAGACGTTTTCAGTGATCTTTGTGCTTTGGTTTTTATGTTAGGCTTTTTGTTCCTTTTTTTTCCCCCCATTTATGCAATTAGTTTTTTTTTGGTGCTCGGGGATGTGTAGAGAGTCTGATATTTTACCTTGAACGCGTTCTGTGGTTTTTCTTTATTTCGTGGCTGTCTGAGAGAAGATGAATCTCAGGGTTGCGTACTGCATATGTACCTTGATAACGAATGCACTTTGAGCTTCGAGTTTCTGAACTTTGAATCTGTAGGTGTACAGTGGAGAGCTTTCTGCCTGGTTACATGGCAGGCTGGTACAAAGACTGCAAAGCACAGCATTTCAAGAGGCTGCAGAGAGCTGTACAGAGTCAGCCAACTTGATCATGAGCACAACTCTTCCCACCGTCGAGGGCATCTTCAAGAGGCAGTGCCTCAGGAAGTTGGCATCCATCAGGAAGAGCCCTTACCATCCAGGATATGTCCTCTTCTTGTTATTACCATCACTGAAGAGGTGCAGGAGTCTGAAGACACACACTCAACATTTCAGGAGCAACTTCTTCCCCTCTGTCATGGATCATTCCTCATTATTATTTATACCTCATTATTATTTATATGTTGCATATTTATTTATTTATTGAGATACAGCGCAGAACAGGCCCTTCCAGACCTTCGAACCACACTGCCCAGCAACCCACAACTTAACCCTAGCCTAATCATGGGACAATTTACAATGAGCAATTGACCTACTAACTGGTAGGTCTTTGGACTGTGGGAGGAAACTGGAGGTCCAGGAGGAAACCAGGTGGTCACAGGGAGAATGTACAAACCCCTTGCAGGCAGCAACAGGAATTGAACCTGGGTCGCTGATACTGTGAAGTGTTGTGCTAACCACTACACTACCATGCCACTGCTAGGTAATGTGTATGTAATCACGGATCAACTTGCAGTGACCAATTAACCTAGCAACTGGTACGTCTTGGGACTGTGGGAGGAAACCGGAACACCCGGAGGAAATCCATGCGGTCGTGAGGCGAACGTACAGACTCCTTACAGGCAGCTGCAGGAATTGAACCTGGGTCAAGCATTGTGCTAACTACTACACTACCATACAGACAGCGGCAGGAATTGAACCCAGGTTGCTGATACTGTAAAGCGTTATGCTGACTACAACGCTACCAGGCTGCCCAATTTATTTACTTAATTGACATAATTTAACTGATAGACCCTGGAATCTGGAGCAACTCACAAGCTGCTGAAACACATATTTCTTATTGTAATTTATAGTTTTTTATCATTATGTATTACAATGTTATGTCTTTGTTCTGTACTGCTGCTACAAAAATACGCACTTCATGTCTGATAAAACAATGGTAATAAACCTGATTCTGAAATCCTAATTGTCATAGGGAGAATGTACTAATCTCCATTTACCCAGCACCAGAATTCAGAACCAAGTGCAGGACACAGGAGCTTTGAGTCAGCTGCACTACCTGCTGCAGGAGCCCGTGGTGGGGACCAATATCTCCTTGTTTAGCCATCCCCTAAACTTGATTCTCCTCCAAGAGAACCACAACCTGGTCATAGGGTTTGGAGGCTTGCTTGCCTCAATGACTTGGAGAGCTATGCTGGCTGGAGTCAGGTCTTTATGCTTTGGTTCTTGGTAGGGTCACCCATGCCAAACAGGTCAAAGGGTAGAGGCCAGATTAAGAGTGGTCCACCAGTCCTCCAGGTTCAGGGGTTCAACTCAGGGCCAACAATAAAACTGTTACAGAAACGGCAATGGCGAATCCTTCTACATCTACGGTATTCCTGAGTCTCCACCCGGGACTTGCACGACTGACAGCGGTGAAAACTGAGCTAGTGAGATGGGAAGGAGGGCCTGAGCACTGCAAGAGATGGAGAACCTTCATTGCTGCCCTAAACACCAGCGGTATAACAGGCTAAACTTGACTCTTGCCAATTGACGTGTGCTGTTGGGTTCTTGCCTGGAGTGTCAATGACCTCTTTGAATGGCTGCTCAACACGCAATGTGTGTGGGAACCAATGGTTCTGGGCTTAGAGTGGTGGTGCACAGAAGATGAGAGACTGGGACCTGTGTTGGGTGGTAGTGGATTGGGCCCATAGCAACGAGTTGTGGGTTTCTTGGCATCATGGCTTAAGGTCTTATGGTCTGGTGTCCCAAGTGATTGGGTAGGGAGTTGTTCTCATTGGTGGGGTGAGGTGGAAGGAGATACTTGAACGTGGGAGGGTGGGGTTTCGGGGCCTGAGCAATCAGAGTTGGGCATGACCTCAGAGGGGTTGGTTTGGTGAGCGAACAACAATGGGAACTTCTGAGGCAACACGGGACAATTCTCCAATAGAAGGGCTGCACAAGAATTCCTCTATCTGCCGATCATCTGACTCTGAAGCATTTTCACATTGGGCGGGGTGAATCATGACAAGTTGTCAGACTTTCAAAGAGGCACAATTCATCTGAGGAGCTTTTCTGTGCTGACCCTGATGCTTATGTAAGCGAATCTCCATGGCCTGTACATGATCTGTATCTCTCTGTTGCTCGCCTGTTCATGTTTAAGCCTAAATACCAAATAAACACTGTTATCATACTTGCTTCTACCACCATCCCAGGCCCATAGACCCTGCTGAGTAAAAGAAGTTACCTCATAAAACTCCTTTAAACTTTCTCTCTCTCACCTTAAACCTGTGCTCTCTAGTTATTTGACATTTCTGCCCTGGGAGAAAGACTGATTATCTATTCTATCTTTGGCTTTCATGATTTTATATATTTTTATCTGCTTGCTACTCAACTACACCCAGATGAATATGAGGTGTTGTACCTCGGTAGGACAAATGCAAAGAGACAGAACACTGTTAAGATCAAGATCTTTAACAGTGCTGCTGGGCAGAGAGATCTTGGGATCCAAGTTCATAACTCCTTGAAAGTGGCTACACAGGTCGATAGGGTGGTTAAGAAAAATATGGAATGTTTACTTTTATTAGTCGAGGCATTGAGTTCAAAAGTCAAGAGGTTGTGTTGCAATTTTATAAAAGTCTGGTTAAGTCATATCTAGAGTATTGCGTATAGCTTTGGTCGCCCCACTATGGGAAGGATGTTAAGGCTCTGGAGAGGGGGCAGAAGACGTTTACCAGGATGCTGCCTGGTTTAGAGAGCATGTGCTATCATGAGAGGCTGGATAGACCTGGGTTGTTTTCTCTGGAGTGGCGGAGGATGAGGGGAGATCTGATAGTGGCTTACAAGATTATGAGAGGCGTAGACAGTGTAAGGAGGGAGTATCTATCTCCCAGGCTTGAGATTCTAATGCCGGAGGGCATGCTTCGAAGGTGAGAGGAGGAAGGGTCAAGATGGATGTGAGGGGTAAGTTTTTTACTCAGAGAGGGGTGGACGCCTGGAATGCACTGCCTGGTCTGGTGGTAGAGGCAAATACATTGGAGGTTTTTAAGAGATGTTTGGATAGGCACATGGATGTGAGGAAGATGGAGGAGTATGGACATCGTGTAGATAGGAGGCATTACCGTTTGGATGTTTTTGATTTTCTCTTTAGCTGGTGGTCACAACATTGTGGGCCGAAGGGCTTGTTGCTTTGCTTGTATTCTTCTACATTCTTTCTTCTATGTTCTGATCTTCTCTTAAACCCATAGGCTGCCAACAGCAACTCTCCAGAATCCTCTGTCCTGGGCCAGCCTTTCAAGTTGTTCCCAGGTGTAGCCT
The DNA here is from genome assembly GCF_030144855.1 of Hypanus sabinus. Lineage (NCBI taxonomy): Eukaryota > Metazoa > Chordata > Chondrichthyes > Myliobatiformes > Dasyatidae > Hypanus > Hypanus sabinus. Next base: position 9,877,261 of record NC_082729.1, on the reverse strand, counting down.
ATCTGCAACAATCCTCCCTCTCCCAGGGATGAGATCTTTGAAGCTTCTGCTGCCATTTCTGAAGCATTGGTTTTTTTTTATGGGATGGGGTTGCTAGCCCCATGCCCAACTCTCTTCCTTTCACAGCAGGGCTTGGGATGTCCATGGCTTCTGATGCTCCAGAGAAAACAGTCCTTATAGTTAATACACGTCACCCATCCTGGTGAATCTCTTCTGTACCCTTTGCAAAGCCTCCACATCCTTCTCACAACGTGGTGATCGGAACAGTGCACTGTTCTCCAAATGTGGCCAAGCCAAAGTTTTATATAGATGCAGCAAGACTTTCTGACTTCAATATTTAATTCCTGAATGAAAAACATTCTGTATTTTTCCCTCACTGTCCTGTTCCTGTGAGTTACTGCTGTCAGCGACCTAGACATTTGTATCAATACTGGGGAAGTTAAAGTCAGGCACTGACCCTGTTGTTTCTATATGTTGAAAGTTCAAAGTAAATTTATTATGAAAATGCATATGTATCACCATATATAACCCTGAGATTCATTTATTTGCAGGCATGCTCAATAAATCTATAGAATAATAACCATAACAGAATCAATGGAAGATTACACTAACTTGGGCGTTCAACCAGTGTGCAAAAGACAACAAACCATGTAAATGCAAAAATAAATAAATAATAATAATAAATAAATAAGCAATAAATACTGAGAACATGAGATGAAGAGTCCTTGAAAGGGACTTCATAGATTGTGGGAACATTTCAATGATGGGGCAAGCAAAGTTGAGTGAAGTTATCCCCTTTGGTTCAAGAGCCTGATGGTTGAAGGGTAGTAACTGTTCCTGAACCTGGTGGTGTGAGTCCTGAGTCTGGCTAAAGGGATCGGGGGTATGAAGAGAAAGCAGGTATAGAGTTCTGAGTTGGATGATCATACTGAATGGCGGTGCAGGCTCGAAGGGCCAAATGGCCTACTCCTGCACCTATTTTCTATGTTTCTATGTTTCTATTGTACCTTCTTCCTGATGGCAGTGGCAAAAAGGAAGCACGGCCTGGGTGGTGGGGGTCCCTGATGATGGATGCTGCTTTGCTGTGGCAGTGTTTCAGGTAGATGTGCTCAGCGGTGGGGAGGGCTTTGCCTGTGATGGATTGGACCAAATCCACCACCTTTTGTAGCTAAAGGAACAGTTCTTCAGGCAGATCTGTCACCAGAACTGTTTCTTTAGCTCCCACTGGCTAGTGGGAGCCACTAACTCCATCAAAGGGACTGCACCTTTTATATTCCTGAGTTCCACTAATATTTTATTTATTTATTGAGATACCACATGGAGTAGGTCTTTCCGGCCCTTTGATGCATGCTGCCCATCAACCTGCAATTAATCCTAGCCCTATCACGGGACGATTTACAATGACCAATTAATCTACCAACTGGTAAGTCTTTGGACTGTGGAAGGAAACCAGAGCACCCAGAGGAAACCCATGCAGTTAGGGGGAAAAAGTACAAACTTCCTACAGGCAGTGGTGGGAATTGAACTCCGGTCACTGGTATTGTAAACTGTTGTGCTAACCGCTACACTACCATGCCACCCCAATGCATGGCTTCTCTGGATGATCCCTCAGTCTTCTCTTAGTCCAGCCATGACATGTCACCAATCAGTAGTGCAACCCCCTCTCCCCACTCTTTTACACACGCCACTTCAAATCTAACACATCTCAATCCTGGAACACTGAGCTGCCATTCGGAACTGGAACCAGTTTATTATTGACGCCTGTCTCGAGGCAGAGTGACAAGTTTGCCCTGCGTACTGCTCATACAGATCAGATCATTACACAGTGCACTGAGGTATAACAAAGTTCAAAGTACATTTACTATCGAAGTCTGTATACTGTATATGACCTTGAGATGCGACTTCTTGCAGGCAGCCCAAAAAAACCCACTATAGAACCTAGCAAAAGAAAATCCCCACACAACAAGATCATAAAGTGTGCGAACAACGAACAAATATAACACATGTAACTCCCTGGTTAAGATTTTTACTGCTGTGCTGTAGGTATTTCATTTTAGCACTCCTGTAAAAGCCGTCTGTTCTGTTTTCAGCCTGCTTGGGTTTGAGCTGAGATAGCGGGTTTCGTTGTTCAACCTAGGACTGTGCTGTCAGCCAATCAGGATGGTGGAGCTGGGAGAAGGTTCTGAAGAATGCTAGGTGGAGACGTTTTGTGAGGGACACTGGCGCGGGTTGAGGTTTTATTTTTTTGCGGCAGCTGGGAGAAGACAGGAAGGAAGGTGGTCCCTGTTGCACAAGGTGCTTTGTGCAGGTGAATGGCTTCAAGGAAGAAGGACCGACGCTCCGTGGGAGAGCCATTTGTTGGAGACGGATTTTGAGTGATGTTCGGAAGGTGGTATGTTCTTTCACGCAGGCTGGCGGTCCAGCGTGTGAGTGACAGAGAAGTTCAAGGTGAGCTCCAACTTAACTGTACAGTTGACTAAGAATAATGGGCCCGCTTTGTTTTTCCCTTCCTTTCCTTTAATTTTTTTCTTTGCTTAAATTAGCATTCCCAAATTTACTTTATAATTGTATGCAGTGTACAATCTGTTATTTCTTGATTGCAGAGGCAGTAAATCACACGGCATTCGCACAAACCAGGGTTTGGGTGGGCGAGACTTCCCAACCTCATGGGTTTGGCAGGACTGAAGCCGTATGCACCCTAGATGTACGAAGCCTGAGGAAGGTAGATTCCAGTGGCTGTTAGCGAGAGGCTAATGAGCAGCACTTCCAGAGATGCCCAATGAAAGGGGATTTCACACAGAACATTAAACATCAAACCGCAAAGAACCCCAAAAGTGAGTCCACAACCTCAACCACAGTCACCGAGTCACTCCGTTCAGGGCTGTGTCGTTGATGGCAGGCTACAGCCACAGAGCCAGTTCTGCACTGAAACGTGTCGACCAAATTACTAGAGTGCTATGCTAAAGACTCAGGCACCCTAGCTATATATATGTGTCTAAAACTTTTGCACAGTGCTGTAGCATCTGACACTCCACATTCCTCACAAAAACAAAATTATAGCTTAGAAGTTAGTGTAAAGTTACTACATGACCAGCGATCCCGGTGTCTGGAAGGAGTTCGTACGTCCTCCCTGTGACTGCATAGGTTTCCTCCTGCTGTTCCCGTTTCCTCCTGCATTCCAAAGACATACCGGTTGCGAGGTGAAATGGTCACCTGGTGTAATCGGGCATCATGGGCTTGTTGTGCTGGAAAGGCCTGTTGCCACGCTGTATCTCTTAAAAAAAAGGAATTTTGAGACTCAAAAGGCAGGTGGATTAAAGGCAGATGCTGGCCTTTGACAAAGGGTAGGGTTAGAGTAACCCTGGAGTGGGCAACATCATAGGCTGAAGGGCCTGTGCTGGGTTGTACTCTTCTATAGAATAGTACAGCACAGTACAGGCCCTTCGGCCCACCATGTTGTGCTGACCCTTAAATCCTGCCTCCTATATAACCCTACCTTAAATTCCTCTACGTACCTGTCTAGTAGTCTCTTAAACTTCATTAGTGTATCTGCCTCCACCACTGACTCAGGCTGTGCATTCCACACACCAACTACTCTCTGAATAAAAAACCTTCCTCTAATATGCCCCTTGAACTTCCCACCCCTTACCTTAAAGCCATGTATTGAGCAGTGGTGCCCTGGTGATGAGATGCTGGCTGTCCACTCTGTCTATTCCTCTTAATAGCTTGTATACCTTTATCGTGTCTCCTATCATCCTCCTTCTCTCCACAGTGTAAAGCCCTAGCTCCCTTAATCTCTGATCATAATGCACACATATAAAGACACACCTCCTCCTTCACTACCCTCAACTTCACCTACGTCTCCTCCTTCACTACCCACACCAGCCCCAATACCTCCTGCCGCCCTACCCTCAACTACCCCTAGAACTCCTCCCTTACTACCATTCAGGGGCCCAAACAGTCCTTCCAGGTGAGGTGCCAATCTGTTGGGGTCATCTACTGTATCCATTGCTATCGGTGAGACCCGACCTAGATTGGGAGATTGCTTCGTCGGGCACCTTCGCTCCATCTGCCACAAAAATTGGGCACTTGCCACCCATTTCAATTTGACTTCCCATTCCCATTCTAACACGTCAGTCCATGGCCTCCTCTACAGCCCCAATGAGACCACACTCAGGTTGGAGGAGCAACACCTTATATTCTGTCTGTGTAACCTTCAACCTAGGATAAGTGGGCACGACTTCAGGATTGAAGGATGTCCTTTTAAAACTAAGATGTGGAAAAATTACTTTCATCAGAGGGCGGCAGATCTTTTGAATTTGTTGGCACGAGCAGCTATGGAGGCCAAGTCATTGGGTGTATTTAAGGCAGAGATAGATAGGTTCCTGATTAGCCAGGGCATCAAAAGGTATGGGGTGAAAGCAGGGGAGTGGGGATGACTGGATGAAGTGGATCAGCCCATGATTGAATGGCAGACCAGACTCGATGGGTCAAATGGCCTACTTCTGCTCCTATGTCTTATGTTCTCATGGTCTAACATAATGGTACAAACGTTGATATTTGGAACTTTTGGCAATTACCTCCCCATCCCCTCCTTCACCATTCCCCATTTCTGTTTTCCCTCTGTCAGCTCATCTCCTTACCTGCCCATCACCTCCCTCCGGTGCTCCTCTCTCTTCCTTTTCTTTAATGGTCTTCTACCCTCTCCGATCAGATTCCCCTTTCCCAGCCCTTTCTCTCTTTCACTAATCAACTTCCCAGCTCTTTACTTCCACCCTTTCCCCTCTCCTGGTTTCACTTTCCACCTGCCACCTTGTACTTCTTCCTCCCCTCCCACCTCACCTGCTTACTCTGACTCCTTCCTCCTTCCTTTCCTGTCTCGGCACAAAACATTGACGGTTTACTCTTTTCCATAGACGTTGCCTGGCCTGCTGAGTTCCTCCAGCAATTTCTGTGTGTTAAATTAGTAACCTTTTTCTTTCGCAGTTCAACATATCTAATCTGGCAACAGGCTAAGTTGCATTTATTGCTGAGAGGATCAGGTGCGTGCGTGTGTGTGTGTGTGTGTGTGTGTGTGTGTGTGTGTGTGTGTGTGTGTGTGTGTGTGTGTGTGTGTGTGTGTGTGTGTGTGTGTGTGTGTGTGTGTGTGTGTGTGTGTGTGTGTGTGTGTGTGTGTGTATGCCCTCCATACCCAAAGAGTAAATGAATTGGTCACTCATGTCAAAACTGTTTCAGGGATTATCCCAAGGACCAATCGTCTACCGTTACTGCCTAGTGTAATATTTGTGACTGCGTTTTGTAAAGGCATTTATGTGAGCTGCTTTGAGACGCTCCTCAGAAGGTTCAAGTACGACATATTCACGGCTAATTCAACAACTCATCAATCTGCATTTATGCATTGGAGCATGAATTCCGACACTTTATTCGATGGGCTGCTTGGGGATTTTACGGGCCATTTGATTGACGCTTGAGATGTGCAGCAATATGCAAATTGGAAAGGAAATCGAGTCTTTGTTCTTTCTCAAATGGAAGAACAAAGGAAATAAAACAGAAACCCTGGTAATATTGATGTCCTTTGTTAGTAAGACGCCAAAACACCCAACAAAATCACGTAATTTTCCGTTACATGTAACTTACATGATAGAAGGCAAACCAGCTTCCAAGTTCACATCTCTCCTCCTGTACGGCTGAGGCAATATATTTTAAAAAATTATTAAAATAGAGCTTGGCAAGAGAATATCAATGGACTCTTGACCTCATAATCTGATCTTGGACTTTATTATTTACCTGCAAGTCGCTTTCTCAGTAGCTCGTTCGTCCATTACGTGTCGTCTTCTATAATGTGAGGTGGTAGAAGTGGGTATAATTATAATATTTAAAAGACGGGTTAATGGCAGAAAAGGTTTAGATGGAAATGGACCAAACACAGGCAGATGAACGAGTTCAAGTAGGCAACTTGGTTGGCATGATGAGTTCAGCTGAAAGGCTTATTTTCTTGTCTCAATAAAGGTCAAAGAAAAGTTTGCTCAATGTACTTGTACAGAATGGCAGAATGAGTACAGCATGGTCATCTTCATCATTATGTCCGTGTCGTATGACATCATCATTATGTGCAGTGTTGTATGACATCATCATTAAGTGCTGTGTTGTATGATGTGGGTGATCATGGTCTTTCCAACATCATGATTGTCCTTGGTAACTTTCTTTCTGCAGAAGTGGTTTGCCATTGCCTTCTTCTGGGCAGAGTCTTCACAAGATGGGTGACCCCAGCCATTTTCAATACTTTTCAGAGATTGTCTGCCTGGCGTCAGTGGTCTCATAACCAGGACTTATGATGTGCACCAGCTCTCATAAGACCATCCACCACCTGCTCCCATGGTTTCACGATACTCTGATCGGGAAGGGGGCAAGCAGGTGCTACACCTTGCCCAGGGGTGACCTGCAGGCTAGCAGGGGGACGAAATGCCTTTCACCTCCTTTGGTAGAGGTGTATCTCCATCTCTGTTTTACACAGTTACTGTTTTGCCTTGTTCTGCGTCAATGCACTGTGTAATGATCAGAACTGTATGAACACCATGTAAGACAAGCTTTTCACTGTGCCTCAGTATATATGACAATAATAAACTAATGTACCTTCGGCATCTGCTATTGTTTGTCCAGCAGTTAACACGATGATCAAGAACTGTTCCAAAGACCATAAGGCATAGGAGCAGAAGTAGGCCATTTGGCCCATTGATTTTGTTCCACCGTTCTATCATGGCTGATTTATTATCCCTCTCAATCCCATTCTTCTGCCTCCTTCCCGTAACCTTTGATGCCCTTGCTAATCAAGAACCTATCAAACTCTGCTTCAAATATACCCATTCACAGCTGTTTATGGAAATGAATTCACACATTTACCCTTTGGCTAAAGAAACTCCTCCTCATCTCTGCTTGAAAAGGACACCTTTGTATTCTGAGGCTGTGTCCCCTCATCCCGGATGTTTTTCCTTTCTATGCCTTGTGGTGTATCGGGTGGCAATGTTCTCTTTCACGAGGACAAGTTGCTAAGAGCCAGCTGGATTCGAACCCGGGCCCACTTGCCTCAAAGTCCAGTGCTAATGCCATTACACGGCCGGCCGGCCCTCTGGTCCATCACTACTGAACATAGCTTCTCCATGTTCATTCTGTCTAGACCTTCCACTAGCACAAAATAAGGCCAAGGGTCTGAGGAATGCTAAGCAGTTGCTTGAATAGGTGGTTTAGAAGCATAAGGACAAAATACTCTGCTTAGCTGGTTCTTCAAAGACATACCTGAACATTCACTATCAGTGTGTTGACCCACAACATCCAACACCATCCTTGACAACACCTCGCATAGCCATATTCTCTGCTACGTGGAAGGAGAAAGGGAGCATTATTTCCATCGTCCCCTTCAACTCCCACACTGTCCTGTCTTGGAATTATGTCACTGTCAAATCACTGTAGATGGGTCATAACCTGGGATGTCCCTACAGAGCAGTGCTGTGGGGTCCTGCCGCACAAAGACAGTCACTGTTTCCATGGTTCAATTTAACATCAGAGAATGTGTACCCCTTATGTACCGTTGGGGTCAAATTTGACCCGTTTTGACATTTGACAGCGGTAAAAATACCCCAAATGCCATTTTTAAGCTGAAATTTGATGACTTTACCTAAAGTGACCCAAAATGCGCAAAAATGAAAATATTTAAAAATTTTATACTTTTCTACAGGTGCTACAAATTTTTGTACATTGAGGCTGTTCCGGGTCAAATTTGACCCGTATCTATTGAAATGGATTTTAGATCTCTGAAACATTAATTAAGGATTAATCACACATGTATTAATGTCAGATAGGGTACTTATACACTCTAAATAGATCTGTAGTTCAAAATTTGGTATAGACACTAGTTATGAGGGGATTCTTGGGCCGGGTCAAAATTGACCCAGACCACACTGTGAAGGTGTAGAATATGAACTGTTTGTAAGGATTAAAGTATACAACCTGAAATTCTTACTCCTCACAGACATCCACGAAACAGAACAAACGTGAAGAATAAATGACAGAATATATCAGAACCCCAAAGCCCCCCTCACCACTTCCACTCCCAAACAGCAGTGAAAGCATCAAACCTCCCTGGACTTTCTCCAGTAAAAGTAGCAATGCCCCCCCCCGCCCCACGACCACCCTCCATGCAAACAATAGCAAAGCCCCTGGACACCAGGATCAAGAGTCTATCAAAAACTACTGTCTCCATCCCAACACATCGACATCTCAGACAGTCTCTCTCTCGCTAGTGAGGATGACAGAGATATCGCTCCTGCCACAGCAAGGCGGGAGACGAGCAGTTCACTGTTTCATGTCCCAAACTGCCATGTTGTTTGTCTGACCTCCACCAACTCGAGGACCAGCAGACCCTCACTCACTATCGAGGGTGAGGGGGAGATCGCTCGAGCGCAGACGGCCTTCTTTCGACAGGAGCGTACGTCGCCCGCTGTTGAAATGTTTCAATTCCTTGCGATGCTTCAGCTGGTCACCCATAGGGCCACACTCCGAAGGCGCACGTCCTCCAGATATTGAAGGCAAAGACGCTTGGTGAGTTCCAAGAGCGAGAACCCCCCCCCACCCATGAAGAACCATAGTTTGAGCTGCAGCTGAAGATCAAGGACTCTGATAGAACCTCAGCCATCTTGAAAAAGAAAACAAGAGACATTGGTTGGACGGCTCCCAGAAATTAAAGGGTTAATGTATGAGGTGTACTTGATGGCCCTGAGCCTGTATGAACTAGAGTTTAGAAGAATGACTATTGAAAGGTTTAGAAAGAGTGGATTTTGAGAGTATTTTTCCTGTAGTGGGGATGTCTAAGACCGGAGGGTATAGTTTCAGAATAGAAGGATGTCCCATTAGAACAGAGATGAGGAGGAATTTCTCTGTTCTGTGGAATTCTTTGCCACAATGGCTGTGGAGGCCAAGACAATGGGTATATGTAAAGTGGAGACCTATAGGTATACGCAAGAGATTCTGGAAATCCAGAACAGCACACACAAAATATTGGAGGAACTCAGCAGGTCAGGGAGCATCTACGAAGAGGATCGAAATGTAAGCTCTTTATTTCTCTCCATAGATGTTGTCCGACCTGAAGAGTTACTCCAGCATTTTGTGGAAGTTGATCAGTTCTTGAATAGTAAGGACATCAAATCTCCAAGAAGACCAAAACATCGTAGGGTTTGGAGGCTTGTGTGCCTCAATGAACCGGAGAACTATGTTGGCTGGAGTCAGGGCTTTATGCTTTGGCTCTGGGTTGGGTCACCCATGGAAAAACAAGCCAAAGGGTAGAGGTCAGACTAAGAGTGGTCCACCAGTCCTCCAGGTTTGGGGGTTCAGCCCAGGGCTGACAACCCTGACTGGTAAAAACAAAATTGTTATGGAAACAACAATGAAGAACCCTTCTACATCTGAGTGCGACGGTATTCCTGAATCTCCCTTCAGGTCTTGCATGACTGACAGTAGTGAAAACCAAGGGGAGGCTACTGAGACAGTGAAGGAAGCCCTGAACACTGCCAGGGATGGACGATTTTCATTGCTGTACGAAATGCCAGTAGCATAACAGACAGTAAGTAAAACAATCAAAGGTTATGAGGGGAAGGCAGGGAAATGGGGTGCAGAAGGATAATAAATCAGCCGTAATGGAATGGCAGGGCAGACTTGATAGGTTGAATGATCTAATTCTGCTCCTATGCCTCATTGCCATCTTCTCTTGGGCAATCGGGAGGGAAACAGTGAATGCTGTCCTTGTCAGCGATGTCAACATCCCTTGCCTGATTAACAAAATAATGAGTTTCTTAATTCTGTTTGAATTATGCTTGGTACAGCCTGATGCTTGACACCTATGGAGACAACACGATGAGAAGTATAATTAGGAGTTCCAGAGCTGGAGTGGATGTCAGTTCTCAAAGGTTTATCCTGTTTGTGAGACAAGTGTATATCTATCCCTGGAGATCTGCTCCTTTGGGTCCAGTCTGGAGATTTATGCTTGAGGCATATGCAAGTGATTGTCAGCAAGAGGGATACCATCATCTCTATTACCAGACAAAGCTAATATCAACACCACTGACATAGATGGTGCTTGACAGGGGATCATCACTTATTTAAAAAAACCTGCTAGAAGTATTGTACCTATTATAAAACCCTGAGCTATTTTATCAGTGCCAGCTGAAGAAATAATGTTGTTTCTTGGTAATCAGGTAACTTAGATTTGCGGCGTGAAACTAGGGCAAATCTTTAGCTGCTGAATATATCTGCGAATGCAGAAACTTTTACAGGAGTTTTCTCCACAAGTTTGTTCATCTGATTCAGCGGTGTAACTACCATGCAGTCAGCTTGTTACCTGCCTATGGTCGAGCCATTCGCGGTCAAATAATACCTAGAAGCTTTTGGGTCAACTGTACGGAGGGAATGATTGAATATGGGAGGTGCTGAGGTACATCCTAGGGTGGGCTGGACACATTATCGGTGATGTAACCTGGGGTCACGGGCTATGTTCCCCCTAAGCTGTGTGCGTGTGCACGTGCACACACAATTTTCAACCAGCGCACAAAGGAGATTAATGTGCACACAAAAGGCTAGTTACCTAAAATAATGTAGTAATTAATAATTATACTTATTGAAAATAATCTTTTAGCTAAGTGTTTCTGTTAACCAGTTAGTTGGTTTTTGAAATACCACAATGTACGTCACTAATTTACGTCACCTCACCTTTCCTGTTCCGGTTTGTACAGCTGCGTCACGGCGGCAGCCATCTTTGGCGAACAGTGTTCATATCGTGAACTTCACATTTGGCAATGAGCAAGTTAATGCCTTATGTCTAAAATATCATGATTTTCCAGCTGAAAATACTGTAATAGTTAAGATGGTTTAACGATTTCAAATTTTCTGTGCAAGAAAAAAATTAAATTCAAACTGATTTCAACCTTTGCTCAAATGGTGGCATCTGTGCTTTGAAATGAACAGTTTTGCGACCTTGCGCAGTTGATGGACGTTGGGGGAACCTTTCATGCGTCTGGTGCGGACTGTGTGTGAGGCTTTAGCCTGATGAATCAACTCAAAAACTAGCTGAGAAACCGTTTAGGTGAATGATATTTGGATATGTTAATGAGAAACAAAAGCTATCAATTGGATGGAAGTTCTATTAGTCTAGAGAGAGTTTGCAAAGAATGGGTAAATGCCAAAAACAGGAGAGAGAAAAAATAACTGAGTGACTTATATATGTATGTTATTTTGTTGCTATTCTGTGCAGTTTTATGTCAAATATTTTGTAAACCTACATAAGCTGTGCCATGTGTGCATTCATTACGCACATACTTTTGTCACAGGAAAAAAATTTGCACAACGTAAGATTTTTGTGCACACTGACTACTAAAAATTAGAGGGAACATTGTTCGTTGGGTGTTTCAGGTCTTTCAACATCTGATACTCCTGCTCAGGAGATCCAGCCCGGGTTGATTAGGCCCTGTCTTGTGTCCCAGCAGCACTGGTCCATTGGACACACCTCTTGATCCATGGCCACCTGGAGGCTCACTCAGCAGTGTCTATGATGGCTGGTTTCTCTGCAGCCCCCATAATGTCAAGGAGAGAGTAGGTTCTGCACAGTGAGCAGCCAGGATAATTTCTACAGCCCCACTTCTCAACACACACCAAATGCTGGCCAGGCAAAATGAATACAGTCAATGTTTCGGGCCCAGAGCTCTCCTGATGGAGGGTCTCGGCCTGAGGCGTCGACTGTCCACTTTTCCACAGATGCTGCCTGACCTGCTGAGTTCATCCAGCATTTTGTGTGTTGCTTGGTTTTCCAGCAACTGCAGGTTTTCTCTTGTTTGTGATTGGACACCCCACCTCTACAGGCTCGCATTGTGCCCTCTAGGCCTGTCTCTGGCACTGCTCTACCGGATCCTGGTATTTGGCTTTCGTACGGTCAAACACCTCCTCAATCCGGCCTTGTCCAGGCACAGCCAGTTCTACCCTGACCACCTGCTTCGAGGTTTCTGTCAGAAAGTCTATATCAGGCCTCAGGGCTGATGATGCGATGAAGTCCGGGGACTTTAGTTGCTTGCCAAGACTAATTTTCAGTTGCCAGTCGGACGCCGTAGCAAGCGAGCCTGTTGGTGATGTGGACTGAGGCTCCGGTTGGTCTCCAGCTTTGACAAAGGCTTTGGGCCCACCGGGTCGACAGAGGTGCTTCCTGTTGTTAATGGCCGAGGAGATAGTTTCTGCTACTGCCTTCAACACCTGGTCATAGGGCCGGGGATAGCGGCCTTCTCCCAGGGCTTCTGAGCAGCTGAGAATAAGTGTGGGACAATGGACGTATAATTGGTATGTGAAATTCCATGGAACACATGAATAGACCTCTACGGGAAACTCAGAAAGAAAGATTGCTCGGGCAGCGAGTTCCTGCTCCAGGCAGCCTGGCTCTTCGGTATCTTCTGGAGCAACTTGGGAAACGTGCACCTTCGGGGTGTGGACCTGCGGACGACACTGTGTCACCGACTGAAGGGTCACAGGAGATTGAGACCTCGAGGCAGCCAGCACAGCTGTCAGAGGCCTCTGCACTCGAATGATCTCTCTCTCCCTCTCTCTCTCTCCTTTCATGGTGAGTCTGCTGACTCCAAGTCGGGGGAACTTGAATAAGCAGCGCTGCGGATCGTAGCATCGAAACAACAGGATGTTGGCCTCCCCTCTCACTGCTATAGGAGTGATGTCTCCCTCTCCCTCATTAGGGAGGGAGGGGCTGCTCGAGATGTGGAAGTGCTGGGATGGGCAGTTGTTTTCGATCAACTCTAGACCATGGCGCTTGGGGGCTTTACTATTGCTTGTATGGTGAACGGTGGTGGCCGGGGGGTGGGGAGGAGGTTGATACATTTGCAACTGCTTGTGCAAGGGAAAGGAGAGGGGGCTTTGGTGTTCTAACATTTGATGGTCATTCATTCTTTGTGTTTTCTCCCTCTGTTTCGTGGATGTCTGTGAAGAGTAAGAATTGCAGGCTGTGTACTGTATACATTCTCCAACATTAAGTTGATGTATTGAACCATCGAAGATGTTTTTGGACTGACCATTGATTGTACCTGGAAGAAACCTAACCGAAGTGAAGCAATTACCAATAATTCAGAATAAGTTGCTTGAGAAAATCAGGGAATCACAAATTAAAACAAATGATAAAGATGGCTGGTCTTCCTCTCCCTCTTGCGAGCTGCTGTCAGAGGAAAATGCAGGAGTCTTGGGATCCATGTTGACAAGATTGATCAGCAAGCCTGTGGACTCATTTTGGGGGACATTGAGGTTCATGTTCACTGTGTTCCTACATTCTGGTTGCCCTTTCTTTGCTCTTTTTGAGTGTTTTGATCAATGTGGACTGGAGTGCTTTGGCTAGTGGCGTGGTGCTGAACTGAACGAAACTGAATACTACAGAACTCTTGGTTTTTACATTTGATATGCACTTGCTTTTTGCCGTTTGTGTCATTGATTCTTTTATTTTTGCGCGTTGGGGATTTGATGTTTTCTTGAACGGGTTCCATGGTGTTTCTTTGCTTCGTGGCTGCCTGTGGGAAGATGAATCTCCAAATTGTATTCGATAATACTTCGATAACGAATACACTTTGAATCTTTGAATATTCTGTGGACTAAAAGTTAGGTCAATTTCTATTTTCATTCCCTTAATTCTGAACTCACTTTTCAACAGCTCCAAAAACCCGGAATAATGGGAAATCTATGGAACTTTCACCCACTAGTAAATGCTTTTAATTATCTCTCAACTTGAACTAGGATTGTGAAATTTGTATTTGTCAAAGCAGGCATTTAGTTGACTCAATTGAAACAAGCAGCATAGCTTTCTGCAAATTCGTTCAAATCCTAATACAGATGACTTGTCCTTCAAAGTTCGAAGTTCAAAGTAAATTTGTTACCAAAGTACATATGTAGCACCCTGAGATTCATTTCCTTGCAGGCATTCATATAAAATAGAAAAAAGCACAATAGAATCAATGAAAAAAATTGTACACAAAGCCAGAAAAAATGCAGAAAATACAACAAATAGGTAATAAATACTGACAACACAAGTATTAAGTCTGTTGGTTGAGGAATCAGTTCAGTACTGGGCTGAGTGAAATTACCCCCTCTGGTTCAGGAGCCTGATGGTTGAAGTGTAATAACTGTTCCTGAACCTTGTGGTGTGATTCCTGAGGCTCCTGTGCCTTCTTCCAGATGCCAACAGCAAGAAGAGAGCACGTCCAGGGTGCTGAAAGCCCTTGATGATGGACGCTGCTTTCCTGTGACAGTGGTCCATTAGATGTACTCAGTGGTGGGGAGGACTTTACCTGTGATGGACTGAGCTGTATCTCTTACTTTTTGTAGGATTTTCTGTTCAAGGACATTGCTGTTTCCATACCTAGCCAAGATGCATCCAGTCAGTCTACTCTCCATTGTGTATGAGAGGTGATTGATAAGATCATGGCCTAAGGTGGAAGGAGTCAATTTTAGAAAACCTAGCACATTTATTTTTCAACATAGTTCCCTCCTACATTTACACACCTAGTCTAGTGGATACGGAGCATACGGATCTCTTCTTTGTAGAAGTGGTCCACAGCAGCGGTGATTGATAAGCTTGTGGCCCAAGGTAGAAGGAGATGAGTTATTAACGTCAAACTTTCTGCAAAGAGTTGAACCGCACGTGAATGTAACGAGAGCATCTTGGACCTCTAGGTGGTCCGCAGCAGGGGTGATTGATAAGTTCATGGCCTAAGGTAGGAGATGAGTTATACAGCTGTCGTTACATGCACATGCAGTTCAACTCTTTGAGCGAAAATGCAGAAAGTTTGAAGTTAATAACTCATTTCCTTCTACCCTAGGCCATGAACTTATCAATCACCCCATGCTGTGGACCACTTCTGGAGGTCCAAGACATCGACTTCTACAAAGATGTCTGAAATGAGATGTTTAAATTTTCCTACAATATGACTAACTGCTTAACTTTAATTATATACAACTTCAGCTACCTGTGTTATATATACCACATACACACATTTTAATTACACTGTATATATAATTTTAGGTATTGCACAGTTCTGCTGCCACAAGAGAAAAACAAATTTCATGAAATGTTAAACCTGATTCTGATCTGGGTCTCTATTGTGGACTGAGAGTGGGAAGGAGGCAGGGAGAGGGGAATCATGGTTGGGAAAAGGGGGAAGGGAGAGGGGAGGGAGCGGGAAGCACCAGAGAGACATTCTGTAATGATCAATAAACCAATTGTTTGGAATGAAATGACGTTGCCTGGTGTCTCAGGGCTGGGTGTGTCTGCACCCCTGCCCATCACCCACCAACCTCCTACCCCTGGCACTCCTTCTCTGCCGTCTGTCACACGTGTACACGTAGGTGCCTAAGCCTTTTGCACAGTACCGTGGTAATTTTATGCACTACACTGCTGTTGCTGCAAAACACAAATTTCATGACATTTGTGAGTGATGATGTTTTTGCTTCGGCTAAAGATAAGGAGCCATAACTTAGCACCAGCGGAAGCTGAAGATGTTCAGCAGCATCTGCTTCACCCGAAGGAAGCAGAGTTCAGTCAGGGAGAGGGGGGAGCTGAGTCGTCAGAAGGTACGGGTGGCGGGCAGGGGAGGCATCCCTTCGTAAACAGGGACAGTCACACGGTGAAGAAGCTGCGAATCAAATTAGAAGGTCTCAGAGAGTCAGGAAACCCCCAGATAGGCTGGCATACAATTCACCGGGGAAGCAAGAATGTTGTGTCCTTCCCAATAGTGCGATATGTTGCCTCCATTTACAAATGGATTGGGGGCCTTGAATTCACGAAATTCATTTCAACACTGTGTTATTAATAATGGGTTAATAAATTCCAAAGTTGTGAGGACATGATTATTTTTGTTGGAGAGAGGATGTAGTGCCCTGGTTAAGACCTCTACTGCTGTGCTGTCAGGTATTTTATTTAAGCAGTTTTCTGCAAAAGCAGTGGGGCCTGCTGGTAAGTATTTAGGCTCCGGCTCAATCACCCCTGCTGCGGACCACTTGGAGGTCCAAGATGCTCTCGTTACATTCACGTGCGGTTCAACTCTTTGCAGAAAGTTTGACGTTAATAACTCCGGCCATGTTGTCCAACTTAGCAACGTTGCATCAGCCAATCAGGATTGGTTTGGTGCACGTTGAATCTTTCTGCCCAGTGGACGATTCCGGAGAGCTGGGCGGGTTGGATTAGGGTCTCCTGGGTGAGAGCTGATGAGTAGAACCCAAGAGAAGATGCTGCAGAATGCCATTCAAAGGACAGACCCCATTGCAAGGATCACTTCACAAGATGGATGATTCAAAGAATGGGAGCTCTTCCTGTGGTCGGTGATGGGGATTCAACGCCGGGATTAAAGTGATACACCCAGCTACTACAGAAACGAGCTCCAATGTTTACGTGCACATTGGACTTGTTTAACTGTAATGGGCCCTTTTATTTGTCTTTTCTTTTTCTGTAACTGTTTGATAAAGTTGTAACTTTATGCTGGTGTGCGATCTGTCATTTCTTGGCGGCCGATAATCATGTGTGGGCAGTATTTACACAGCATCTGCTACAACCGATGTTACTTAATCAGAACATCCCAACTTTCTGGTTTGGTTGAACCCCAAGTCATACCGACCCTAGACGTATATGGGCTCTGAAAGGTGGCCTTCCCACAGCTAAGTCATGCGGCTGTTAGCGGACTTAACCAACGAGCCAAATTTGTATACAAGTTTGCTGAGAGGGTTGCAACTGTAAGTTAGAATAAGTAAATAATACTGTTTGTTTTGGCTCTCCTCCATTATGTCGT
The DNA here is from genome assembly GCF_030144855.1 of Hypanus sabinus. Taxonomy (NCBI): domain Eukaryota; kingdom Metazoa; phylum Chordata; class Chondrichthyes; order Myliobatiformes; family Dasyatidae; genus Hypanus; species Hypanus sabinus. Next base: position 9,860,402 of record NC_082729.1, on the reverse strand, counting down.
GTTTAAGCTTGGGGAAAATTAGAAGTCGGACGTTTGATACACCTTTTGAATTTGAGCAAACCTGGCAACCTTTCGTCCAATATTTTCATATGATTTAAATTTTCTTCCTTTTTTTTTTACTTTTTTTCACTTTTTTAGTTAACCTTTTTTCTTCTTCTCCGTGATGTTTCAGATTTGACCGGAAGGATTTTTCTCCTTTTTTATTTGTAATTATACCCTCAAATGGAATGCCCAGTCTTCTTCTTTTGTTTGTTTTAGGTTAGCTTAGCGGTTTTTTTCTTCTTAATAATAGGAATTTTTAGTCTTTTTTTGCTAAGAGGAGTTGTGGTTCCTTTTACATATTAGCTCAAAATTATACTATATATGATTTTGACAGTGTACACTCCCTTTTTTTGTTTGTACCTTTATTGGAATATGTATTTGATATAACTTCTCTGATTTGTATTTATCTTTTTTTAAAAAAGATTAAAAATGAAATGAAATGAGAATAAACAAATAAACGTTACAACGGAAGAGTTTTTGAGGTAGTGTTCGGGAACCATTCGGAAACCTGATGGCAGAGGGGGAGAAGCTGTTCCTAAATCACTGAGTGTTTTAGCGTCCTTAATGGTGGGTGCTGCCTTTTTGAGACATATGTCTTGAAGATGTTTTAAATCAGAATCAAAAGCATGGATGTAATACTGAGGCTCTATTGGACCCCTTATCTAAAGAAGATGTGCTGACATTGGAGAGGGTTCAAAGGAGGTTCACAAAAATGATTCCAGGATTGAAAGGCTTATCACATGAGGAATGTTTGAAGGCTCTGAGCCTCTACTCAGTCGAATTTGATTTGACTTGACTTTCAACTTCCTTTCACAATTCCCACAAAGTACTCTTAGAGGTAGGTCTCTCCTGCAATCAGGGAAGTGTTCAGGCAACTTGCACACGTCAAATATCATTCAGAATCAGGTTCAGGTTTAATATCACTAGCATGTGTCTGAAATTTGCTGTCTTTGTGGCAGCTGTACAATGTACATATTTCTATTAGCAATGGTTAAATAATCAGTGCAAAAATAGAAATAAAAAAGTAGTGAGGTAGTGTTCATGGGTCAATGTCCATTCAGAAATCAGATGGCAGAGGGGAAGAAGCTGTTCCTGAATCATTGAGTGTGTGTCTTCAGGCTCCTGTACCTCCTCCCTGATGGCAGAGGGGAAGAAGCTGTTCCTGAATCGCTGAGTGTGTGTCTTCAGGCTCCTGTACCTCCTCCCTGATGGCAGAGGGGAAGAAGCTGTTCCTGAATCGCTGAGTGTGTGTCTTCAGGCTCCTGTACCTCCTCCCTGATGGCGAGGGGAAGAAGCTGTTCCTGAATCGCTGAGTGTGTGCCTTCAGGCTCCTGTACCTCCTCCCCGATGGTAGCAAAGAGAAGAGGGCATGTCCTTGATAATGTGCAGATAGTTTGCCTTTGTCAGTGCTGAGTCAAGGATAATTTTTGACTAGGATGCTGAATAGCTCCTTTGTTATGTTTCACCCCCAGCCACATATGGCAAAATGAGTTCACCATTTGGTGCAGACCTGTCTCAGGAATGAGCTGAGCTAGGACCCCACTGGATGGTCCTCCCAGGAGACTGGGATACTGTGCCATGTGAGGCCAGACTTCCTGATGCATAAATCCCGCGTTGCGTCTTGCGCTCTGTCGCAGTGAAAATGGTGCTTAAGAAGCGATACAGAATGTCAGACAAACCCACCGTGGGCACAAACCTACCCACCCTCAAAAACACTGGGCCATAAGACCGGAAGGTATAGGAGCAGAATTAGGCCATTTGGCCCATCAAGTCTACTCTGTCAGTCCATCAAGGCTGATCCATTTCCCTCTCAGCCCCCAATCTCCTGCCTTCTTCCCGTATCCAGGACCTAACCAATTAAGAATCTATCAATCTCTGCCTTAAATATACATAAAGCCTTGGCCTCCAAAACTTCCTGTGGCAATGAATTCCATAGATTCACCAGTCTCTGGCTAGAGAAATTTCTCCTCATCTCTGTTCTAAATGGACACCCCTCTATTCTGAGGCTGTGTCTCCACATCCATCGAGGCCATTCACCATTTAATAAGTTTCAATTAGGTCACCTCCTCATTCTTCTCGTGAATACAGGCCCAGAGGCATTTCACCTTAAGCTTTTCACCTTTCACCCTCTACCTAGTTCTAGACTCACCCACCCAGAGGGGTCAAAATGTGCATGGAAGACAAGGCTGCCCTCAGGGTGGAGGAGCGACATCTTAAACTCTGGCTGGATAGCCTCCAACCTGATGTCATGAATACTGATTTCTCCTTCTGCTAAAATTCCCCTCCCTCACCTCTATATTCCCCACTCTGATCTCTTACTTCTTCTCATCTGCCTATTATTTTCCCTTGGGTCCCCTCCTCCTTCCCATGCTCCTGTGGTCCACCCTCTTCTCCTATCAGATTCCTTCTTCTCCAGCCCTTGACCTTTAACATCTGCCTGGCTTCACCTATCACTTCCCAGCTAGCCTCTTTTCCCTCCCCCCACTCCACCATCTTATTCTGGTATCTTCCCCCCTTCCCTTTTCAGACCTGAAGAAAGGTCTCAGCCCGAAATGTTGACTGTCTATTCATTTCCATAGATGCTGCCTGACGGGCTGGCTTCCTCCAGAATTTTGTGTACGTTGCCTTGAATTTATCCTATCAAAACCCTTAATAATTTTATTTACCTCTGTAAGATCTCCCCTCCTTTTCCTGCACCCTAGGGAATAAAGTCCTAACCTATTCAATCGTTCCTTATAGCTCAGGTCCTCTAGTCCTGAAAACATCCTTGTAATCGGCTTTTCTTCTGCTGGAGTAGAATTGTTCTCCCCGAACCCTATATTTTTTTGTGTGCGGGGGTTGGAGTTGAAGGTTTTGGGTTTGATGTTCTTGCTGCCATTTTACATGTGTACGATATGTTAGTTTATTGTACAAGTCAGTTTGTGGGGGGTTTGGAGTTTGATGTATTAGCTGCTGTTTTCCGTCTGGGCGATCTGATAGTTGTTGTGCAAGGTAGGGGTTTGCGGGGGGGGGTTTGTGAGTACCGTTCCTTTTTCCTTTTAGTACGGGAAGTGGGACGAGGGGGGTGATTGATGTTGTTTCTTTCAACGAGCTCCATGGCTTTTCAGTATTTGATGACTGTTTGGTGCAGACAAATATCAGAGTTATATTGTACACGCATACTTTGACAATAAAATGAACCTTTGAATCCCTTGATTATTGTTTCTTTTCCCAATCCACCTAAAGTTATTCCACAGTTACATTTGGATTATTACTTGGAGTATATCACTGAAATGTAGAATTAGCAGCCAAGCGTTTTCTTTCTATAACAGTGATGGCTTTACTGAATCCTATGATTTAAAATTATTATGCCTTGGTTGTCTATGTGTGGATCAGATGTTACCATTTTTATTCCCCACTAATAACATTCAAAACAACTCTTAATCTATTTAAAGGAAGTAGGTAAATTGGTTAGAAATAAAAGTTTATAGTTCAAAGTCTTTTGTTAATCGAAGTGCATGTAGAACTCTGCAAAAGTCGCAGGCACGTATATATAGATCAGGTTCCTAAGACTTTTGCGGAGTACCATATCTGTCAACGTGGAGCAGAAAGCGTGTTTGCAAATCTGGTGGGAGCAAAGAATGGTGGGGATGACGAGGGTGGAGTGCAATGGAAGGGGTGAGGGGAAGAGGGCAGAGAAGGAGTGCCAGGTGAGGGGGTGGTGCGGAAGCTGAACATGGTGAATTACATATATCTGTCTGGACACGCCCCCTGCTGACTGCTCCTGTGGCTCCTCCCTCAGACCCCTGTATAAAGGCGATTGAGGCCTGAGCCCGGCCTCTCAGTCTCCAGGATTTAGTATGGTGGTCAACCACTGCTTGTTCTTTCTTCCAGTCAATAAAAGCCGATATCTCGCCTTTACGCCTCAGAGTGAGTTATTGATGGTGCATCACAGACGTACCCAGCCCTGAGACACCAGGCAAGGTCATTTGATTCGAAACAATTGGCTATTGATTTGGTGCTTCCCAATCCCTCCCCCTTTTCCCAACCATGATTCCCCTCTCCCTGCCCACTTCCCACTCTCAATCCACAACAGAGACCCATCTCAGAATCAGGTTTATCATCACTCACATATGTCATGAAATTTGTTTCTTTTTGCAGAAATAGTACAGTACAATACATAATATTACTACAGTACCGTGCAAAAGTCATGGGCACCCTCATTTTATATATATACGTGTCAACGACTTTTGCACAGGACTGTATATATCACCATATACAACTCTGAGATTCATTTTCTTGCAAGCATATTCAATAAATCTAGAATAAAATAATAACCATAATAGAATCAATGAAAGACTTCACCAACTTAGGCATTCAACCAGTGTACAAAAGACAACAAACTGTGCAGAGACAACAAAAAAGAAATAATAATAATAATAAATAAATAAACAATAAATATCCAGAACGTAAGAGGAGAAGTCCTTGAAAGTGAGTCCTTTGGTTGTGGGTACACTTCGACGAAGGCGAATGAAGTTTGGTTCAGGTGGATTGAGAGTGTTGGAGGTGAATGGGATCTCTGACCTGAAATAACGAGCCTGATGACTGAGGGGTAATAACTGTGCCTGAACCTGGTGGCGTGGGTCTTGAGGTTCCTGTACCTTCTTCCTGATTACAGCAGCGAGAAGGGAACATGTCCTGGGTGGTGGGGGTCCCGGATGATGGATGCTGCTTCCCTGCAGCAATGCTTCACGTAGGTGTTCTCAATGGTGGGGAGGGCTTTACCTTTGACGGACTGGGCTGTATCCACTACTTTTTGTAGGATTTTCCGTTCAAGGGCATTGGTGTTTCCATACCAGGCTGTGATGTAGCCAGTCAATATACTCTCCACTACACATGTATAGTAGTTCATCAAAGTTTTAAGCATCATTCTGAATTTTCACAAACTCCTAAGGGAGTAGAGGCACTGCTGTGCTTTCTTCATAATTTTGATTATGTACTGGACCCAGGACAGGTCCTCCGAAGCACTAATCAGAATCAGAATCAGGTTTAATATCACTGGCATACGTCGTGAAATCTGTTAACCTTGAGGCAACTATACAATGATAACGTAGAAGAAATAAAACTATAATTTACAGTATATATATAGTAAAGTTACTTAGTGCAAAACCAGAAATAAAAAGTAGTGAGGTAGTGTTCATGGGTTCAATGTCCATCCAGAAATTGGATGGCAGAGGGGAAGAGGCTGTTCTTGGATCACTGAGTGTGTGCCTTCAGGCTTCTGTACCTCCTCCCTGATGCTAGCATTGAGCAGAGGGCATGTCCTGAGTGATGAATGCCATCTTTCTGAGGCACCACTCCTTGAAGATGTTCTGGATAGTGCCCAGGATGGAGATGACTAATATGATAACTCTCTGCAGCTTGCTTCAGTCTTGTGCAGTAAACCAATCCCCCGCCCCATCCCCACCCCTCACCATGGTGATGCAGCCAATCAGAATGCTCTCCACAGGAAATTTTCCTGTGATTTAGGTGACATATCAAATCTCCTCAAACTGCTAGTGAAATATAGCTGCTACCTTGCTTTCTTTATAGCTGTATTGATATGTCGGGGCCAAGTTCGATCCTCAGAGATTTTAACACCTAGGAACTTGAAATTGCTCACTCTCACCACTTCTGATCCCTCGATGAGGACTGCTGTCTGTTCCCTCGTCTTACCATTCCTGAAGGCCACAATCAGCTCATAGGCCTTACTGACGTTGAATGCAAGGTTGCTGCCGCATAACCGCTCAGCTAGCTGGTATGACTCGCTTCCGTGCCTGTTCTCATCATCTGAGATTCTGCCCAAACCGGGGAATTTAAAGTTGCTGACCCTCTCCACCTCTGATCCTCCAATGAGGACTGGCTCATTGACCTCTGGTTTTCTCCTCCTGAAGTTGGTAATCAGCTCCTTGGCATATTCTATTCTTCATTCATGAAAGTTGTGTGATATGAACCGAGCAAAATGATTGCTTTAACAGAGGAGAAAACTTCTTTGGAAGTTTATTCCTGAGTGGTGTCTCATTACACACCAGTGCTTTTCCCTGTCTCCAGAACTTGTTCTGTAGACCACAAGGGAGTCATTCTAGAGATAGAGGAGATATGTATCAAATTTACTGCTACAGCTGGGGAACGAACATCTGGCCAAAAGTTTCTTGAAAACAATCTCCGAAACATCTCATCTCTTACCAGAAGCGGAAAGGCATTAGAAATCTATCTTCCTGTTGGGAAGAGAAGCAGAGTCAGTGTTTCAGGTCAGAGAACTTCTTTCAGGTCTTAGACCTAAAGAAGGTAATAGGCCCAAGGAAATTATTCAGGTGGATTGGGAGAGTTGGAGGTGAATGGAGTCCCTGACCTGAACTTTTGACTGTTTCTTTCGTTTTCCACAGATGTTGCCCAGCCTGCTGTGAACTTGCACCATTGTCCATTTTAAGTTCAAGTTTAATTAGCATTCAACCATACTTGAATATAGCTAAATGAAACAGCATGCCTCCGGGGCCAAGGTGCAAAACACAGTACCAACGACACACAGCACACTGCACATAGCACATAAGGTTACGATTTCAGAAGACGTAGAGTCACAAAGAAAAAAAAATATATAGCCCAAGTCCTTAAGTGGAATGACTGTAGAAGTTATGGTAAATTGTCATGGTCCGGCTTGTTCTTCCAGTGAGCGAACACTGGGGGCAGCACTGAGCGAATACTCGAGATCAGCACCGACAGGACAAGCCAGTCTCCAACCCAGTACAGACTCCAGCGTGCCCCACAATGGCTTTTCCACACCGCCTTGATATCTCCTCCCCAGGTCAGCTGCAAGGGGCTACACCGTGGCGCGGCCAAGTCTTTCCCACAGCTGAGGTGATGCAGCTCCGCTGCTATCAGACTCACCAATCAAAAAGACATTGGCATTGTCCAACAAAGTCTTGAAGTCATAATAAAAATGTCCAAGACAATCACTTGCACTGTGTGCTTACCTTTGAATGGTACACGACAAGTCCAGGCGACAACACAACAATGGTACACGTTAAATCCAATTCCATCGCTATCCTGCATCTTGCTGAAGGGACAGTCCTGCAGTACTTGATATTCTCAGTATCTCACAGTGACATACGGTTGTAAAAAAGGCCTACAAAATGAACATATGCACCTTCGATTGGACTCAGAGTGACCGCTGCATCCAAGTTTAATTCTAGCGTCTACAGTTTTTGATTTTCAAAGACTAATCTTTCATGTCCTGAATACACAAAATAGCACAAAATGCACATTGAATTGTTTTTTTTTCTGAAGGCAAATCAAAGCAACCATATTTCACAAGTTAATGACGTATTTAATGCATGCAAAAAAAGGACAAATTTCGGGAAGCAGTACCGCACAGCGTAGTAAAGGCCCTTCAGCCCTCAATGCTGTGCTGACCTTATAACCTACTCCAAGACAATCTAACCCTTCCCTCCCATTTAGCCATCTATTTTTCTTTAATCCTTAAGCCTATCTAAGTCTGTAACGTATCTGCCTCTGCCACCAACGCTGCCATTCATGCACTCATCACTCTGAACATAGAACATCGAAAGTATAGTACAACGAACAAGCCGTTTGGCCCATAATGTGGTGCCAAACCAGCTCTAAAGCAAATCAAAAACACCCAAACACTAAATCTCTTCCCTACACTATGTCCAAATCCCTCCATCTTCCTTACATCTATGTACAGATCCAAACGTCTCTTAAAAGCCTCTAATGTATTTGCCTCTACCACCGGACCAGGCAGTGCATTCTAGGCATCCACCACTCCCTGAGTAAAAAGCTTACCCCTCACATTCCCTTTGAACCTATCCCCTCTCACCCTCAATGCATGCCCTCTGGTATAAGACATTTCTGCCCTGGGAGACAGATGCTCTCTGAACACACTATCTATGACTCTGATAATCTTGTAAACCTCTATCAGATCTCCCCTCAGCCCCTGGTGCTCCAGAGAAAACCCAAGTTTATCCAGCCTCTCATGACAGCACATGCCCTCTAAACCAGGCAGCGTCCTGGTAAATCTCTTCTGCGCCCTCTCCAAAGCCTCAGCATCCCTCCTATAGCGGGGTGACCAGAAATGTACGCAATACTCCAGGTGTAGCCTACTACATCTGTTACACCACCGGTGCTTGGGGTAGCAACGAAGATCCCCCATCTCTGGTGGTGTTCAGGGCTTCCTTCATCGTGTCAGTAGCTTCCTCTCGGTTTTCACTACTGTCAGTCATGCAAGTCATGGTGGAGACTCAGGAATACCGTCACGTTCAGATGTAGAAGGATTCTTCATTGCTGTTTCTGTAACAGTTTTGTTTGACCTGTCAGGGTAGTTAACCCGGAGCTGAACCCCCAAACCTGGAGGACCAGTGGACCACTCTTAAACTGATCTCTACCCTTTGACCTGTTTGGCACGGGTAACCCTACCAGGAACCAAAGCATAAAGCCCTGACTCCTGCCAACATAGATCATTGAAGCATGCAGGCCTTCAAACCCAATGACAAGGTTGTGATCTTCTTGGAGGAGATGTGGCCTAACTAGAATTTTATAAAGTTGCAACATAAACTCTTGACTTTCGAACTCAGTGCCTCGGACAATAAAAGCAAGCATTCCAAAAGCCTTCTTAGCCACTTTATTGACTTTAGTGCTATGAACTTGGATCACAAGATCTCCCTCCTCAGCAACACTGTTGAGAATCTTGCCCCCAACGGTGTAGAGTCTCCTTGCATTGGCACTACCAAGATGGAACGCTTCACATTTATCTGGGTTAAATTCCATCTGCCATTTCTTAAACTGAGCTATATTGTGCGGCATTCTTTGCCAGTCTCGTACGCTATCCACAACTCTACCAGTCTTGGTATTATCTACAAATTTACTCACCCACCCACCTACGTTTTCATCCAGATCATTTATATACATCTCAAGCAGCAGAGGTCCCAGCACAGATCCCTGCAGACCTCCAACTCGAATTAGTCCTTTCAACCACCACCCTCTATCTTCTACGCACAAGCCAGCTCTGAATCCAAACAGCCAATTCGCTGTGGACCCCATGCATCTTAATCTTCTGGATTAGCCTCCATGAGAGACATTGTCAAGCACATCTCTAAAATCCATGCTGACTACATCCACTCTCTGTGTAAAAATCTCTGACATCCCCTTTATACGTTCCTCCAGTCATCTTAAAATGACGCCTCCTCGTATTAGCCATAAGTTTCTTCTAATATTTTAGTGGTTGTCCATCATGTCCGACAATGATGGGAAACCTGTGTGGGAGAGTTTTTAAAGTGGAAAAGCTGTTGCACCGGCGCAGTTCCACTCTCTCGATCTCAGAGGTCTGGAAATGGTGGTATGAAGCAGCGACACAAACTGTGGTCTTCCTTGGTTGCAGTGGACGACCGTGATGTCTTCTGTGCCTTGTCACGCCCTTCGCTCTCCACGGGGCATTGCAGAACCACCTTCCTGGCTGTTGGATCTCTCATCTATCCAGTCTGCCGGAGCTGACTCCGCATGCTGGGGCAGGGGGTATGATGGCCGCCGGCTACCCTCACTTGGTTTAGCCCACCCGTCGAAGCGGAGTGCCGGAGTACGGCGGCTGTCGCATGCAAACAGCTACCTGGAGTCACCGGTGAGAGCTGAGTCTCCGGTGGGGGCCAAAGGTGAGTCAGCTATCCTGAATTGGACTTGACAGGGCCCTTCACCAGAGGTGCTAGCCCTCTATATGTTGGGATATGTGCGTGTGTGCTTGCATCTGTGGAAAAGACCCTGTTATTTTTGAATAGTAGCTCCCTATTGGTATTCCTAACACCTTTGGTGTGATAACTGGCATCTCAGGAAAGGAATGGACTCTAAAGGAACACCAGTCCATTGCAAAAGCTTGAGACAGCAGTAATTTTGCTTCATACACAGCAATAGCTTCTGAATTCTTCAGAGGTTATTTACCACTTTATATCTTCCCCTCACATTAGATTAGATTAGATTATGAGGACACTCATTTATTGTCATTTAGTAATGCATGTATTAAGAAATGATACAATGTTCCTCCAGTATGATATCACATAAACACAAGACAGACCAAGACTAACTGACAAAAACCACATAATTATAATATATAGTTCCAACAGTGTAAAGCAATACTGTAATTTGATAAAGAGCAGACCATGGGCATGGTAAAAAAGAGTCTCAAAGTCCTCGATAGCCCATCATCTCACGTTGATGGTAGAAGGAAGAAAAACCCATCCTGCCATAAACCTCCAGTGCCGCAAAGCTTCCCGGTGCAGCCTCTGGAAACACTCGACCACAGCCAACTCTGAGTCCGTCCAAAACTTCGAGCCTCCGACCAGCCTTCCGACACCCAGCACCGAGCACCGTCTCTGCCGAGCGCTTCGACCCCGGCCCCGGCCGCCAAGCAACAGGCAAAGCCGAGGATTTGGGGCCTTCCTCTCCGGAGATTTCTCGATCGCACAGTAGTAGCGGCAGCGAAACAGGAATGTCAGAAGTTTCACCAGATGTTCCTCCGTGCTTCTCACGTCCGTCCCCATCAAATCAGGATTGTGCACAGCATCCTACTTACAGATAACAGATATTCATTCCCGGAGTGGCCGCGCGAAAGTTATGAATTGCTCTTCACTGAATGGTAAAGGATATCACATGGTTTTATCTTTAAGTCGCAATGTAACACCGAGAGTTATCCGTGACATAGCATTGAGATGACCCATTGAAATCAATTGCGAACCCACAGAACTTAGAACAGAAACAAAGGAACCATATTGAAAGGTACACAGGCTGTTCAGCCCACAATGTCTGCGCTGAACGTAACGCCAATTTGAGCTGCACAGCTGCTCACAGATGGTGAAAATCTCTCCACCTCCTGCCTGTTCATGTATCCAAAGGTTCAAAAGGTTTAAAGGTTAATTTATGATCCAAGTATGGATGCAGCGTACAACTCTGAGATTCATCTTCTCCAGATAGCCACTAAACAACGAAAATCGTGGAAGTCATTCAAGGAAAAACATCAACCCTCCCCACCCCCGTGCAAAAAAAAAAATCTTGTAAATGGCAGCATGATAATCAAACTCCCACGTGAAAAAAAATAGTGCAAATGGCAACAAGGACATCAACTCTACCCCCCCCCATACAAAAAACAAATTGTGCGTTCGACAAGAACTGCAAACCCCAACCTCCCCTCCTGCAGAAAAATACTAACAAATGGCGCTGAATGGAAACAAGGAAGAACAAGCGAAAACACAGGATATAAAAAAATCATAAAATTGAGAGAGTCTAATTTGAATTACTGTTCACAGTCTGATCCAGAAATCGCAGAACTTCCCTAAAATGCCCTTTAAACACTCTCGTATCTGCCTCCTCCACCATCCCTGGGAGCACCATCACCACGGGAGGTGGCGAGTCTTCGTGAGTAAAGAACTGCACATTGTGTTTTTAATCATCTACTGGCTATTGCTCCCAGGTAGTTAAAAATAAAATTTAAAAAATCATAGAAATATGTTCAGAGGTCTTTGCCAAAGGAGGAGAATGATTGCAAAAACATTTCTTGCACAAGTATGTTGGCAGACTTTTTAGTCCTGAGGCTAAATGCTAGGAAACTGGATATGGATATGCCTTATTTATAGAAATATTAGTTCTTGAATAATAATCTTTTGAATGTTTGATTCATAATCATGTAAGTAAAATAAAGCCTATTTTGGTGAGTATTTAGTGTTTTGTTTCTCTTTCAAGCCCATATCTTAGTCTGGCTAGGATTTGACAGTCTCGTCAAGAAGATAGAGAGGCTAGACTCAGGTTGGGGGAGTAACACCACCGATTCAGTCTGAGCAGCCTCCAACCTGTAAGCATGAAGATTGATTGCTCTACATTCCGGTAAATTCTGCCCTCTCCCCTCTTTCTTCTTTTTCTATTTCTTACTCAGGCTTCCTCTTAATCTGTCCAACATCTCCCTTTGGAATCCGTCCTCATTCCCTTTCTCCCATGGCCCACTATCAGATTCCTTCTTCTTCAGCCTTTTACCTCTTCCACCTATCACCTGTCAGCTTCTGACTTCATCCTCCAGCCCTCACCCACCCAACATCTCCCTCACCTGGTTTGAGCTATCACCCTGTACTCCGCCCCCTCCACCCAGGTTCCGCTTCTAGCTTCCTCCCCCTTCCTTTGCAGTCCTGATGAAGGTTTTCACTCCAAGACGTGGACCATTTATTCCTCTCCATAGATGCTGAGTTCCTCCAGCATTTTGTGCGTGTTACTCACCAATTTAGATTACTTTCCTTCTAACCAGCATCTTAGCTTTTCAGCAGAGGCCCGAATGCTCAAGGAGAAGGTTTTGCAAGACTTACATTATTCCCTCAGCGTAGTGTCCTACATGAGTTGCAAAGCAAAAGAAGGAATGTGTTGTCTTTAATCAATCTGCCCACTGGATGCAAGCATGAATAATAACCCCAGTATATATTCAATGTCCAGAGTTTGAGTACATGTATTATCAAGATGCATATATGTCACCCGGAGATTCATTTTCTTGCAGACATTCCCAGTTAGTAGTAGTCTCTCGAAGTCCGAGGAAGACAGATGTGTTGCGCAGTCAATGTCCGTGGGCGCACATATGACTTCTGAGGCCGAAGTCCAAAGCACAGATACAGTTGCAGATGGGGCACGGAGCACCGCCTGTTGGGGCAGGAGCGGACGCCTTCCTGTGTCTTTCTTGACTTGCCTTGAGGCGCTGCATGCGTCAGACGGCTTTGAAGTTGTTTGCTGCCTTGGAGCATAGATTGCGCCACTTGGACCGAACAGCAGCAGTGTGTTCGAGATTGCGGGGCTGGAGTTTGGCCCACTTAAGGTTTGACTTGAGGTTGGCCTTGTACCTCTTCCTTGGGCGCGGGCAGACATTCCCAGTAGAACAAAGAAATACAACAGAATCAATGAAAGACTGACAAGTGACCAAAGTGCAACAGAAATAAAACCAGTGCAGATCCAGAAAAAAGCAAATAATTATAATAAATAAATAAACAATACTGAGAAAATAAGACCATAAGATACAGAGCGTAATTAAGCCACTGGCCTTTTGAGCGTGCTCTGCCATTTCATCATGGCTGATCCATTTTCCCTCTCATCCCCAATCTCCTGCCTTCTCCCTGTATCCCTTCAAGCCCAAACTGATTAAGAACCTGTCAGCCTCTGACTTAAATATACCTAGCAACTCAGCCTCCACAGCTGTCTGTGTCAACGAGTTCCACAGATTCACCACTCTCTGGCTAAAGATATTCCTCCTTATCTCCATTCTAAAAGGACACCCCTCTATTCTGAGTCCTCTGGTCTCAGACATGTCCCCCCCACCCCAACCATAAGAAACTTCCTCTCCACACCCGCTCTATCGAGGCCTTGAGTTATAGAGACCTTGAAAGTGACCAAAGGTTGTGTTTCGTGATCATTTGATAGTGGAGGTGAGTGAAATTGTCCACACTGGTTCAGGAGCCTGATGGTTGTAGGGTAATAACTTGTCCATCCTTGCCCATTCTCATATGCTCCTGAAATGAAAAGAGTCAAACACCGGAAATAATCGGAATAAGGTTTATAATCACTGATCTATATGACATAAAATTTGTTGCTTTGTGGCAGCAGTACAGTGTAAAGACAATAAAATGGTAATAAGTTGCAAAATAAATAAAAAGTGCTATTAAAGGAATAGTGATCATATGTTGGGGGACCATTTGGAAATCTGATGGCGGAGGGGAAGAAGCTGTTTCTAAATTACTGAGTGTGTGTCTTCGGGCTCTGTACGTCCTCTCTGATGGTAGCTATGTGAAAAAGGAAAGCAGGAAAAGAATCAACTGATATTTCTAGTCCGGAGCCCTCGTGAGAAATGGGAATAGGTTGGAAAAGGTAAAAAGTCAGAGGGACAGGTTTAGTTGGATTAAGAAATATGGCGAGAGGTGAAAAGGATCAGCAATCTGTGTTGAAGAGTCCTGCCCAAAATAAATGGGCTTGGAGGCAGAAGCAGTGGAAGAAGTGAAAGACTCTGAATCCATTATGTCAATTCAAGTCAAGTCAAGCAACACACACAAAATGCTGGTGGAACGCAGCAGGCCAGGCAGCATCTATAGGAAGGAGCACTGTCGACGTTTCAGGCCGAGATCCTTCGTCATCCAGCATCTGCAGATTTCCTTGTGTTTGCAAGTCAAGTCAAGTTTATTGTCTTTTAACTACAGTTTATACATGTATGCCATCAAACGAGACAATGTTACTCCAGGCCAGGGTGTAAAGCACAGTAGTACATACACATAACACACGATAACTTAGGAAAGTAAGGATAAAGTCTACAGATGAATTACATTTAAATTAACAAGGTAAAATACATACACTAACTGTTGTAAGGCACAGACCAGTTTAACTGGTGACACCTCGAATGTGATGCGGCAAGGTGTTCAGAAGCCTAATGGCCTGAGGGAAGAAACTGTTTCCCATCCTGACCGTTCTTGTCTTGGTGCATCGGGGTCTCCTGCCTGATGGTAGAAAGTCAAAGAAGATGCTGGATGGATGGGGGGTATCTTTGATCATAATAAGTTTGCGGAGGAGAGAAGGGGATGAAGATGAGTCCTCAGAGAGGCGATGAAGGAGCGTGGATAAAACAACAGGATCAGAACAGTCACCCCCAATTCTGGTGAAGGCTCTAACCTGAATCATTAACCGTCTTTCTTTCTACGGTGTCACGATGTGCGCTAGCAATATCGGGACCCAAGTGTGGAGGAAAGACAGACTTTGATGTAAAGGCGGCCACTGGTGTTTATTCATAATAATTCCAAAAGAATGTTGGTGGCTCAGCTGAGCACCACCATGAGAAGTAACATTCTCAAAACTAGCACCCCGTGATTAGCACTAATCTGGCATCCGCTTAAATAATACACGGAACACAGACTCCCCAAGCCTATCAAAATAAACTTAACAAGTTTAAATGGGAAGATCCAAGAGACTGCATTACAAAAAGTGAATCACTCGAGATAAAAATACAAAGAATGCTAAATGATTAATGACTTCCATTAAACAACATTTAACCAATTCGGGTGCTGTAAAAACCTCAGAGTCCTGTGCTCTCTGGCACCCCCACAGGCCCAAAGAACTCATTACATACTGAGTGTCTCCAAGGCAACACACACAAAATGCTGGAGGAACTCAGTAGGTCAGGTAGCTTGAATAAATAGTCGACATTTCAGGCTGAGAACCTTCTTCAGCACTCTTTTTTGTCTCAGATTTCCAGCGTCTGCTGGTTCTTTTTAACTTCATTTACCCTAGAAGCCCCTGACTGAGGAATCAGTTAACAATTAACCACACTTGGTGGGGTCCACAATCACATATAGTCTAGACCGAGTAGAGGGCAGGCTATTTATGAACCCTGGATTTCTGATTTAAGTTTCATGGTTACTGTTACTAGATTTTTAAAATTAAATTCTGGATTGATTTAATTTAAATATCCCATTGCCAAGATTAAATCTTAACTTGCCCTTCAATCTGCAGTTTGTAGCTCTGAACCCCATTTTAAATGCTTAATCTTCACACTGTTGTTTTCATTAGCAAATGGAAGCAATTAAATGCAGGTTCTTTATTTTTACCATTGAATAAATGTCCCACAGGTGCTTTCAGAGACTGAGTCACAATCTGCATTTGGCATCCATTAATAACTCAGGCAGTTTTTTTTTGCTCTGTTTTCTGGGAATGGGCAATTAGATAGGCTGACTATTCTGCCTCTGCTGACATCCCTGCACAATGGTTGAATTTGTCTGACAGAAAGTGGAGGCTGACAGAGCAGGTTTGGAAGTCCATATGGCACCCCACAGCCAAAAATGCGTCGCTTAAGGCACGAGAGGTATAGCTTGCATAGAGTCCTATGTAGATTTTGCCAATTGTACACGCTGAACCAGGTCAGCTTATGAACTGTCAAATATATTAAGGAATCAAAACCCACCAGACCACATCATTGGCCCTCCAGGTACAAATACTATGCCTTTATAAGGCCGTGCCTGGTTGTTATTTACCAGCAAAGATTTATTTCAATGTCATCTGATGTCACTTCAATGTGTTAAGGCATTGTTCCATCTCGCAGGTGCACAGTCACGCAATAACTGAAATGCTTCCTCGCACATAGCTTTATTACCCACGCAGCCAGTGTTTCGGGCAGCAATGAAGGTCCTCTGTGGCTGCTGTCCTTACTGTCACACACAGCCATAGAATCAGAATCAGGTTTAATATCACGGTATATGTCATGAAATTTGAGACTTGGCAGCAGCAGCAGCACCATGAAATACTGTGAACTACAGTAAATATATATATATATACTCAGCAAGTCTATCTACCTATCTATTAAATAAGTGGTGCAAAACTAGAAATTAAAGAAAAGTAGTGAAGTAGTGTTCAAAGGTTCAATGTCCATACAGAAATCGAATGGTAGAGGGGAAGAAGCTGTTTCAGAATCATTGAGTGTGTGCCTTCAGGCTTCCGTACCTCCTTCCTGATGGTAGCAATGAGAAGAGGGCATGTTCTGGGTGATGGGAGTCCTTAATAATGGACGCTGCTATTCTGAGGCCTCGCTCCTTGGAGGTTCTTCATTGCTGTTCCTGTTGCAATTTTTTTTGGACCAGTCAGGGTTGTTGGCCCTGAGCTGAACCCCCAAACCTGGAGGACTGGTGGACCACTCTTAGTCTGGCCTCTACCCTTTGACCTGTTTGGCATGGGTGACCCCACCAAGAGCCAAAGCACAAGGCCCTGACTCCAGCCAGCACAGCTCTCAGGGTCATCGAGGCACTCAAGCCTCCAAACCCAATGATGAGGTTGTGGTCCCTTTGGGGGGGAAACATTTAAAGTATTGCACATTTTCCAGGCTGTGTGAAAAATTCCTGTTCAGATCAATGGTTTGGTCCATGCAGCTAAAATAAAAAAATATTAGAGGGAATATTGAAGTTAGATTCAACCTGAGCTAGAAGCATCAAACCTGACTTGAGAAGCATCGAGATCCATTCGAATTGTACAGAAACTTGGACGAACAACTCTCAGAACATTACACTCAGTTCTAGTCTCCATCACATAAAGAGGATATTAAGGTACTGAAGTTGATGCAAAGGTTCACAAGGGTAATAGCAAAAATAACAGATTATATCTGTTGAGAAAAGTTTCAGGCAGTTTTCTCTTAGAGTAACGTTATTACAGACCATCAACCTGGACTCAGTTCCACCTCTGTCTGTAAAGAATTCGTACGTTCTCCCCTTGACCACTTGGGTTTCCTCTGGGTGTTCTAGTTTCCTCCAAGTTAGTAGTTTAATTAGTCACATGGGTGTAATTCATCAGAATGAGCTTGCAGTGTTGGGCCAGAATGGCCTGTAACCATGCGGTATTTCTGAATAAAAATAAAATTTTAGGTTGGGAAGAGTCCCAACTATTTTTTTTAAACTTAGAGGAGTGTGATTAATTAAAAGTAAATTGTTTGAGCCTCAAATCAATGGGAATGGGTAGAAAACAGCCTTTGTTAAATCTAATAGGGATCTTCAAAAGATGGTGCCTCAAGAACAGTCTTCACCATCTAGGACATGCCTTCCTCTCATTCCTACCATCAGAGGGGTGGGTACAGGAGCCTGAAGACACACACTCAGCAATTCAGGGCCAGCTTCATTCTTTTCGCCACCAGATTTCTGAGCATGAACACTATCTCGATTTTCCTACCTTTTCCACAGTTTATTTATTATCATAATTTACAGGTTCTTAAGCCTCTGCACTGTACTATTTCCGCACAGCAGCAGATTTCAAATGATATGTCAGCAATAATAAAACTGGTCCTAATTCTGAATTTCAAGACCTTGTTGGTAGGGCTACTTTGAGGCCTAGGTTTCTGAAACGAAAGAGCTTAGACACAGGTAAAAGGAAGATTTTAAAGTGGGGGAATTTCTCGTGCTTATTTTTACTTGGAGATACAGCCTTCCGGCCCAAAGAAACCGCGCTGCCCACATACACTCATGTGACCAATTGAACTATTGTGTCACGATCGTCTCTGGCAGGACTGGGCCCGGTGTGGAGGAAAAGCAGATTCTGTCATGGTGAGCACTGGCAACAACTCAACCCAGGAGCAAAGGAACAAACAGAGAATGTGGAAGAGCAGAGCACAGGTACAGGCCCTTAGGCCCAGCTGAAAATAAATCAACCCCACTCCCCCAAAACTAATCTGTCCCATCTACATCCTATCCACATCCCTCCCATCCTCCTCATACTCATGTGCGTCTCTTAAAAGCCTCTAATGAGCGGAAAATCCTACAAAAGATAGTGGATTCGGCTCAGTACATCACGGGTAAAATCCTCTCAACCATTGAACACATCTTCTTGAAACATTACCGCAGGAAAGCAGCATCCATCATCAAAGATCCTCACCCCCTCCAGGTCACGCTCTCCTCTCGCTGCTGCCATCAGGTAGAAGGTACAGGAGCCTCAGGACTCGCACCACCAGGTTCTGGAGAAGTGACTACCCCTCAACCATCAGGCTCTTGAACAAAAGGGGATAACTACACTCATTTAAGGACTCTGGTAAAGACCCTGCTATATTGTTATTTCATGTTCATTATTTATTGCTATTTATTTATATCTGCATTTGCACAGTTTGTTTCCAGCTTACAGATCCTGATGTTTACAGTTTACTGTTACTTTTCTATAGGTTTCCTGAGTATCCCTCAGAAAATGAATCTCAGGGTTGTATGGGGTGACATACATGTACTCTGATGATAAGTTTAACTTTGAACTTTTGAACTTTGGTGTATTTGCCTCTACCACTATACTTGGCAGAAGATTCCAGGTGTCCACCCCTCTCTGAGTAAAAAACTTCCCCCTCGCATCCCCCTTAAACTTAACCCCTCTCACCTTCAATGCATGCCCTCTGCCCTAGACATTTCTACCCTGGGGAAAAGAAATCAATGCCTTTCATAATCTTATAAACCCCTATCAGATCAGATCATGTGGATAGTCAGAGGCTTTTTCCCAGGGCTGAAATGGTTGCCACAAGAGGACACAGGTTTAAGGTGCTGGAGAGTAGGTACAGAGGAGATGTCAGAGGTGAGTATTTTACTTAGAGAGTGGTGAGTGTGTGGAATGGGCTGCCGGCAACGGTGGTGGAGGCGGATACGATAGGGTCTTTTAAGAGACTTTTAGATAGGTACATGGAGATTAGAAAAATAAAGCCTAGTAATTTCTGAGGTAGTGACATGTTCAGCACAACTTTGTGGGCCGAAGGGCCTGTAACGTGCTGTAGGTTTTCTATGTTTCTATCTCCCCTCAGTTTCTGCTATCCTCAATCAGAAATGGGGGATTTTAGACATAGATAAAAGGAAAATGTTAAACTGGGAGAAAGGCAAGATTGGCTGAGGTGAATTAAGGGGTATGACAGTGTCCTGTAGGAAGAGTGGCTTACTTGGCTGGTCAAAAGCCGCTTACATTGTGCTGGTCAGTGATTGGTTCATTTAAAGACTGCGGTGCTCTTCTCACATTGGTTGGCTCGCGTGCTACCGCGCCTCAAGTCCAGTTTCAAACACCTTGAGGGTACAAAGAGTAACACGTGCAAAAGGTTCGTCCTCTTCCCTTTGTCCCCAGAACCATTGGGAAGGTGCGTATGCTCCGCGTGCACTTTTAATTACCACTTAGTTGAACATTTAGTTCTGGGGTTGGTGTAATTTGAGGGAACTGAAGAGTTTGGTGGATTTTTTAAAAACTGTTTGTAAGTAAATAATTAATATTCGCAGTCAGTGTTTCTGTCTAAGTCGCCAAACCAAAGGACATGGATCAACATAACCGCTGGCACGTAGGGAGGACGAACACAGTTCTGAAGTTCAGGCTGAATGACTTGTAATTGCACTGCCGCTGGACACAATTGCAAGCCTCCAGCCTCAGTGAGACCAAAGAACTGATGGTGGACTTCAGAAAGGGTAAGACGAGGGAACACACACCTGTCCTCATCGAGGAATCAAGTGGAACGAGTGATCAATTTCAAGTTCACCGGTGTCAACATCTCTGAGGATCTATTCTGGCCCCGACATGCCGATGAAGCTGCATACAGTGGCTATAATCCATTAGGAGTTTGAGGAGATTAGGTATGTCACCAAAGAAACTCGCAATTTTCTACATGGAGAGCATTCTGACTGGCTGCATCACCATTTGGTATGGGGAGGGGCACTGCGCAGGATCAAAATTAGCTGTAGAGAGATGTAAACTTAGCATCATAGGCATCCGTTAGACTTGTGAGACTATGGATTTGCGCCTTGGAAGGTTTTCCAGGGTGCAGGCCTGGGCAAGGTTGTATGGGAGACCGGCAGTTGCCCAAGCCTTCCCCTCTTCGCCGATGTTGTCCAAGGGAAGGGCACTAAGACCCAAGCAGCTTGGCGCCAGTGTCGTCGCAGAGCAACGTGTGGTTAAGTGCCTTGCTCAAGGTCACAACACGCTGCCTCAGTTGAGGCTCGAACCAGTGACCTTCAGATCACTAGACCAATGCCTCATCCACTAGGCCACGCGCCAACACAAACTTAGCATCATCATAGGTAGTAGCCTCCATAGTATCTGGGACATCTTCACAGAGTGGTGCCTGAGAAAGGTGGCATCCATCATTTCTGAATGAACATTGAACCCATGAACACTACCTCACTATTTTATTTATATCTATTTTTACACTACTGAAATTGTTTAACTATTTTTATATAAATATATATATATATATATATATATACACACACATTGTACTGCTGCCACAAAGGATACAATTTTCAGACATATGCCAATGATATTAAACCTGATTCTGATTCTGAATGATATTTGATGTGTGCAAGTTGCCTGAACACTTTCCTGATTGCAGGAGAGACCTACCTCAAAGAGTTCTATTTAATTCATACATATACTTACTGTAATTCACAGTTTTTTCTCTGTCGTCATGTATTGCAATTCACTGCTACCGCAGAGTCAACAGTTTTCACGACACGAAGCCGGTGATATGAAACCTCATTCGGGTTCTCTGCATTGCTGAGGAATTACAAGGCCAGGCAGAGTGTCTGACATCGCTGTTGGAAACAATAATTGCTCATGGAGGAAAGCCAGCAAAACAGCTTGAGCAGAGCTCTGCGATGGACAAACTGGGTCAGATCGACTGTCTCTGCACTTTATGTTCTGTGTAGCTGGTTGTTGTTAGCAACACTGAGAGAAGTATCGCTTATTGCTGAAATGAGCTGGAGTAGGCTGGGTTGGGGAGGCGGGATGCAGAATGATGCCCAGGTCAGACAGGCTGGAGAGGAGCTCGCTCAGAAGCAGGTTTAATATCATTGCCACATGTCGTGAAATATTTTGTCTTTGCAACAGGAGTACAATGTAATACATAATAATAGAGTCCAAAGCCAAACTATATTAAATAGTTAAATTATATAAGTAGTGCAAACATTAAAAAAGTAGTGGGGTAGTGTTCATGGGTTCAATGTCCACTCAGAAAGTGGATGGCAGAGGGGAAGAAGCTGTTCTTGAATCATTGAGTGTGTGTCTTCAGGCTCCTGTACCTCCTCCCTGATGGCAGAGGGGAAGAAGCTGTTCCTGAATCGTTGAGTGTGTGTCTTCAGGCTCCTGTACCTCCTCCCTGATGGCAGAGGGGAAGAAGCTGTTCCTGAATCGTTGAGTGTTTGTCTTCAGGCTCCTGTACCTCCTCCCTGATGGCAGAGGGCAAGAAGCTGTTCCTGAATCATTGAGTGTGTGTCTTCAGGCTCCTGTACCTCCTTCCTGATGGCAGAGGGGAAGAAGCTGTTCCTGAATCGTTGAGTGTGTGTCTTCAGGCTCCTGTACCTCCTCCCTGATGGTAACAATGAGAAGAAGGCATGTTCTGGGTAGTGGGAGCCCTTAATGATGGACGCCGCCTTTTTAAGGCATCGCTTCTTGAAGATGTCCTGGATACAATGGAGGCTAGTGCCCGTGATGGAACTGGCTACGTTTATAACTGTCTGCAGCTTATTTCGATCCTTTGCAGTAGCCGCCGCCAACCCCACCTCCCCCATACCAGACGGTGATGCAGCCAGTAAGAAAGCTCTCTGGGGTAATTCTTTCGAGTGTTTTTTGGAGACATACCAGATCTCTTCAAACTCGTAATGAAATTTGACTGACACCGTGCCTTCTTTGTAGCTGCATCAATATGTTGGGTGCAGAACAGATAAAAAGGCAATGCTTATAGCATACATTTCCATGGATTAAGAACAAGATCATAAACCATAAAACCATTAATAAATAGGGACAAAATTGGTTCATTCAGTCCATCAGGCCTGCTCTGCCATTCCATCATGGTGATCTATTGTCTCTCTCAACCCTGTTCCCCTGCCTCCTTCCCATAAAATTCGATGCATTTACTAATCAAGAACCTATCAACCTCCGTTTTATATATACCCAATGGCTTGGCCTCCTCACCCTTTTGTAGTGTTGAGTTCCACTGTTACACCGCCCTCTAGCTAAAAAGAAATTCCTTCTCATCTCTGTTCTAAGGAGATGTCCTTGTATTAGACCATAAGATAGAGGAGCGGAAGTAGGCCATTCGGCCCATTGAGTCTGCTCCGCCATTCAATCATGGGCTGACCCAATTCTTCTGGTCATCCCCACTCCCGTGCCTTCTCTCCATCCCCTTTGACGCCTTGGCTATTCTCAGGCTGTGCACTCCCCACCACAGGAAATATCATCTCCACATCCACTCTGTGTACCTAAGTACAAAGTTCAAAGTATTATCACAGTAAGTACATGTCACCATATGCAGCCCTGAGATTCATTTTCCTGCAGGCATACTCAGCAAATCGACAGAATGGTAACTATAAACAGGGTCAACGAAAGATAAACCAGAGAGCAGAAGACAACAAACCGTGCAAATGCAAATATAAATAAATAGCAATAGATAATGAGAGCATGAAATAACAAGATAAAGAGTCCTTAAAGTGAGATCATTGGTTGTGGGAACATCTCAATAGATGAGCGTAGTTATCCTGATTTGCTCAAGTGCCTGATGGTTAAAGGGCAGTAATTGTTTTGAACCTTATGGTGCAAGTCTTGAGTCACTTGTACCTTCTGCCTGATGACAGCAGCCATCAGAATTTTCAGTATTTGATAGGTTTCAATGAGATCCCCCCCACAACAATCCTTCATTCATGTGCAGGCCCAGAACCATCCAATGCTCCTTATATGGTAAGCCTTTCATTCCCAGGAACAAGCACGAGAGGGATTAGGTGCGTCAATTAATTGAGAGCTCCAGTTTGCTCTTAAAGAGCAATCCAGCAGTGAAATCTCACCATCACAATTTAGTAGCATGGAAACGATTGAAGCACTTTCTCCCAAGACTATCAGGCCATGGTGTTATCATAATTAGATCTATGTTGGTATATAGGTTTTTCACGAAATTGACTTTAGAGCCAATTGCAGTTCACTCCTTCTGTAAAATAACATAAACTGAAAAAGTTTGCATAATTTATAAGGTTCCTGACTGCTAATGTGATCATTACTAGTTGAATCTGGAGCCATATCATCGAATCAAACAAGAGGGCATTCAA
Organism: Hypanus sabinus; assembly: GCF_030144855.1. Taxonomy (NCBI): domain Eukaryota; kingdom Metazoa; phylum Chordata; class Chondrichthyes; order Myliobatiformes; family Dasyatidae; genus Hypanus; species Hypanus sabinus. The sequence continues at coordinate 9,836,766 of NC_082729.1, read as the reverse complement.
ATCATCATTTTCCTTCCAAATTGAATTGTCAGGATGGTATGATTAGATTAGCAATGCTGTCAATTTATTGTTCGAAGCAATTTTCTCAGAGATTTCCTTTAGGAAATGCAGAAGATCAAAAGATGAAAAACTGCTAAAAAGACAAAGACCGAAGCTTCAGACATATTTATCCTTCCTTCCAACTCCAATGGACATTTGAAATACTTTTCCACTTGTGCTTTCCTTTTAAATCAGATCACTGGGTGGATGTTGGGCTTGTTGGGCTAGCATCCATGGAGAAGTAGATGAATTTTAGATGTCAGGAGCCTGAATCCTTTCTTTCATTTTGTGCCTTTGTGACTTACATGGAATACAAATTCTTCCAATGTATTATGTTTCCTCAGCATCCCATTATTGTGATAAATTCCGTTCACATACAACTATGTTGGACTCCCCTGTTTGTACATTCACTGTCCCAGTGAGAGTTCTAAATGATGACTTTCAGAGCAGTTATTGCATAATACATGTACAATTTAAAATTCAACACCGTGACTTTTCAGGTTATATTTTAATGATCTGGGTAGCAGAATTGATGGCTTTGTGGCCAAGTCTGCAGATGGTTCAAAGATAGTTGGGGAGGCAGCAATGCTCCCTCTAACTTGTAATGAACAATGCGCACAAAAATCTTGTGCTGTGCAATTTTGTGCCCAGTGACGACAACATGCACGCACTGAATAATTTGTTCAATAAAAACAGTATAAATAAGCCAATTCTAAAATCTGCAGACAAATCATTGCAAACTCCATGTTGACAACACCGCTCACACCAGAAACCGGAAAAGGTAATGTGATTGTGTGCTATTGTTAAATATATTTAACATGCCAACGAGGCAGAGGGTGACAACCTTTTGTGCGCAGTTTAAATTCCTTTGGTCGGACTACATTTGAAGTATTGCGACACCCATGTAGAAGGAAGGATTTGCTGGCACTGGAGAGGGTCCAGAGGAGATTCACGAGAATAATCCCAGGAGTGAAAGTTAATGAATGAGGAGTGTTTGATGGCTCTGGGCCTGCACTCACTGGAGTTTAGAAGAATGGTGGGGGGGGGGGGGTGTGGGGAATGGAACCTGATTGAACCTACCAAATATTGAAAGGCCTGGATAGAGTGGACATGCTGAGGATGTTTCCAATAGTGGGTGAGTCTAAGACCTGGGGTTAGCATGGCACTATTACAGCTCAGAGAGTCAGGAGTTCAAACTCAGCTTCCTCTGGAAGGAATCTGATTGTCCTCCCTGTGATCACGTGGGCCTCCTTCCACACTCCAAAGATGTACCGGTTGGTAGGTTAATTGGTCATTGTAAATTGTCCTGTGGTTAGGCGAGGGTTAAATATGGAAGGGGTTGCTGGGCGGTGTGCCTCAATGGACTGGAAGGGCCTCCATCTCAATAAATAAATAAAGGGAACAGCCTCAGACATCCTTTTGGAACAGGAACGAAGAGGAATTTCTTGAGACAGTGGGGTGGTGAATCTGTGCCTCAGACAGCTGTGGAGGCCAAGTCTCTGAGTGTACTTAAAGGAAATTTGATATGTTCTTGACGAGTAAAGGCTTCAAATGTTAATAGCAGAAGGCAGGAGAATGGGGTTGACAGGGAAAATAAATGAGCCAAGATTGATTGGCAGCTTCAAAGGCTGATCAATGGTGTAGCGGCCTCAATTGGTTGACGTAAGAGTGTAAGACACAAGGAGCAGAATTACTTGACATGATATCTATCTGACATGGTAGAGATGCAGCTTTTCAGCAAGAATTTGCAACAACTACCAGGAATGGTAGATTTTTGGCATTTGATCAACCTGAATCCCGTAAGATCAATAAGGATACTCATGTTACACTGTACTTGTCCATGGATCTGCTCCGAAACTACTGCTATAAATGGCATTAGCTTGGGAAGTGCTCCTGCCAAATACAGCAGTAGAATTTTAATTCAACATTCCAGTAAGCTCGTTGGCCATTCATCACGAAGTCCTAGACTGGAATAGGCCCTGCAAGCGTCCACACCTGTGCCAACAATTGAAGAGACTCAGAGATTCAAAGTTGTCTCTCGGGGTGGCAGTGTCTCTTTTTTTTTTACGAGGCCGAGTTGCGAGCTCGACGTCAACCCGGCACGGATGGAGAGCGGGCTCGGGGACGGCCTGTCACTGGATCGAACTCAGGAACCTCAATGCAGCCAGTGCGTGAAAGAGATTAAAGTGGAAAGGCCTTGCTCAGAGACGATCCCACCCTCTCGGCCTCAGAAGGCAGGATCCTTGGCCGCATCGGATGGCCGCGTCTTCTTCAGCGCTCTGCCGCGCCCTGCGCACTCCACAATGCGCTGCTGCAACGCCTTCTCAGCTGTTGAACCCCCGGGGTTTCCTCCGCCTGATCCACCGAAGCAGTCTCCGCATGCTGGGACGAGCAAATTCCCACCTCACCAAGGGTTTCAGACCCGTTGGCTACCCTCACCTGGTTCAGCCGGCCTGTCGAAGCCGCTGCCCGGGGTGTGGCCGCTGTCGCATGCAAACAGCTACGAGGAGGCACAGGTGAGAGCCGGGCGTTGGTGGGGACCAATAGATGATGAGCCACTCCAAAGAGTGCGACAAGCCCCCCATCTAGAAGGTGCTACCCCTCCCATGCACCCCATTCAAAGTACATTTATTATAACAGTATATATGTAGGCAGTATACAACCCTGAGATACATCTTCCCACAGACATCCATGAAACAAAGAGAACTATGGATTCCTTTCAAAAAGAAACATCAACCACCCCATTAACATGCAAAGAAAGAACCAAATCATGCAAATGGCATAAAAAAAAACAAGTGAATAACTCAGAATTTAAAAAAAAACATCAAATTACAAAGCATCACACACAAAATGCTGGAGGAACTCAGCAGGTCAGGCAGCATCTATGGCAAGGAGTAAACAGTCAACACCCTTCATCAGAACCCATCAATTCTACTTCCCATTCCGGCATGTCAGGAATCCTCTACTGCCACGATGAGGCCACAGTCGGGTTGGAGGAGCAACGCCTTATATTCCATCTGGGTAGCCTCCAACCTGGTGGCATGAGCATCAAAACTTCTGGGAATTGCTCCTCCCCCTCACCATTCCCCATTCCCGTTTTATTCTCTCATCTTATCTCCTTACCTTCCCACCACCTCCCTCTGTTGCTCCTCTCCTGTCTCTTTCTTCTATGGTCTTCCGTCTTCTCCTATCAGATTCCTCCTTCTCCAGCCCATTATCTCTTCCAGCAATCAACTTCTCAGCCCTTAACTTCACTCCTTCCCCCTCTCCTGGTTTCACCTATCACCTGCCTCCTTGTGCTTCTTCTTCCGCTCCCCCTACCTTCTTGCTCTGACGTCTCTCTTTCCTTCCCCGTCCTGAAGAAGAGCCTCGGCCTGAAACGTCAACCGTTTACTCTTTTCATTAGATGCTGCCTGGCCTGCTGAGTTCCTCCAGCATTTTGTGTGTGCTGCTCAAGGTTTCCAGCACCTGTAGATTTTCTTGCGTTCGCGATCAACCCACAAAGTCATCGAAAGGGTCCGGGAATCTTGCGTCTCACTCAGTGCAGTTCAACCTAGAAGTGTGTCGATTGTTACCTGGAGGCTGCCCCGATCAAAATCCCGCAAAATCGCAACAAAAAGGAGGTAGCAACAACAATCACACACTCATTTACACTAAACCCATTTTTCTCTAGTATTCACTTCAAACCACCACTCCCATCCAATTCCCCATTATATTAAAACAGAGTCATAACAGATGGACTGATGCTAAAATGGAGATCCAAAGAATAATGCTTTTGTCTATTAATCTCAACAGTAAACTTAGGTCGTCAAATCTGCTCAGAATAGACAAGATTCTGAAGATCAAGTCTCCCCTAAGTGTCTGACACTCCAGAGAAAACAACCAAGAGTTTGTCCAACTTCTTGTTATAGCACGTATCCTCTAATCCAGTTTGGTTTATGATTAGCTCTCAGGAATGAAACCAGGACGCAGTTTTGACCATCTGCACAGCACTACCATTCTGCTGTCTTCTCACCAGCTCCATAACTGATTATTTTTCTTTCATCCTCCATCCGAGGCAGAAATTGAGAGGTTTTTCTTTGGTGAGGGGATGAATGGTTATGAGGAGGAGGCAGGAGAATGGGGCTGAAAAAGGCATCAGCCGTGATTGATCGGCGGAGCGGTCTCAGCAGGGTGAAGGGCCTAGATCTGCTCCTGTGAACTGAACTGAATATGCCTGAATTCTTTCAATTTTGTGTTTTATATTCTGTCTTTCTCTTTTTTCTATTTTTGTTTTTTTTTATACACATGGGGGTGGAATTGATATTTTTCTTAGAACAGGTTGTAGGTTTTTTTTTTGTTTGGCGACTATCTGGAGAAGTTGAATCTCAGGGTTGTGTACTGTGTGCATTCTTTGATAATAGATATACTTTGAATCTTTGAATGAAGAACTTTGCAGCACAGTACAGATTCTTTGACCCACGATATTGTGCTGACCTTCTCTAAGGTCAATATCTTTATACTCTAGCATCTTGTGAAGCGCACAAGAGGTTTGAGGAACTCAGCAAGTCAGGTAGCATCTATGGAGGGGAATTAGCATTTGTTTACCCATTACTCACCATTGATGCCGCTTGACATTCTGAGCCCGTCCCCCAGCATTTTGTGCTTTTTGCTCGATTTCCAGCATCTGCAGAATCTCTTGTGAATGTTACAGCTCTAAAATAGGCCCTTCAGCCCATCTAGTCCATGCCAACCCATGTGCCTTGTGACTTCATTAAGGTACATTTAATTCATATACTCATGGTAGCCTGTTGACCAGTCTATCTAATCCCAAGCTTTGCATTTCTTCTCAATCAAACTAAGATGATTGAACTGCTCCAAAATATGATATACGAGGTTATTCTTACCCTTGGTCATTTGCAGAGAAGATTTACTAGGATTTACTAGGATGCTGCCAGGTCTTCAGGAATTGAGTTACAGGAAAAGATTGAACAGGTTAGGACTTTATTCCTTGGAGCATAGAAGAATGAGGGGCGATTTGATAGAGGTTTACTAAATTATGAAGGGTATAGACAGAGTAAATGCGAGTAGGCTCTTTGCACTTAGATTAGGAGAGATAAATATGAGAGGACATGGCTTTAGGGTGAAAGGGGAAAGGTTTAGGGGGATCATTAGGGGGAACTTCACTCAGAGAGTGGTGGAGTGTGGAATGAGCTGCCATCTGACGTGGTAAATGTGGGCTCACTCTTAAGTTTTAAGAATAAATTGGATAGATACATGAATGGGAGAGGTCTGGATGGTTATGGGCTAGGTGCAGGTGAATGGGACTGGTGGAATAAAGTTTTGGCACAGACTAGAAGGGCTGAATGGCTTGTTTTCTGTGCCGTAGTGTTCTATGGCTCTATAATGAGTCAAACTATACCCGGGGAAGTGATGACCCTTCCTGTTAGACTGTTTGAGGTAACTTATTTTTTATCCTTTCTTCCTTCTCTTTTAATATTTGTATATACTTCCTGTTTGATCATCCCTGAGGCCTGACAGGGTCTGGGCCCGAAACACCGACTGTTTATTCCCCATCCATGGATGCTGACTGACCTGCTGAGCTCCTCCAGAATTTTGTGCGCAATGCTCTGGATTTCCAGCATCTGCAGTACCTCTCGCGTCGAGCATTTCACTGGAGCAGAACGTGCACAAAGCCGCTAATGCTACTGGAGTCATATCAAACGCATCAGTTACAGGTGAACGACTAACTCAGGATATATTGGAGAAAATTCTGACAACACAATTATGACTGCAAAATCAGAGAATGAGTAATACCAGAGTGAAGTAATTATTAACACAGCTGAACACAGCTAATACGCTGTACATAGTAATTTGAAATGGAAATGAGCTGCAATTAAAAATGCAATTAGTGTTCAGTAAGACAAACGAGGTAGAAGCATTTTAGTTCATGGCTCATTTTGTGGAATTGCTCACTGAGTCTTAGTCACTATTAGAAAAAATGCAACCAAAAAAAATCCTCACACTGTGACTACTGCTGAAACCCCGCTCACCTCGAGTTACAGGCTAATTGCCAGATATTCAACAAACTTGCTTTAAATATAGTGCCTTGAATTCATACTTTGCGGCCGCCTCAAATGAAATATGGCACTAAGAGGTAGGAGCAGGAGCAGATGAACAAGGGCAAGGAAGTGACTGAAAGAGAGGTGGAGAGGTTCAGAATATTGAACGTGGACGAGTACAGCTCCGGAATCAGAATCAGGTTTAAGATCATCAGCATATGTCACGAAATTTGTTATGGCAGCTCTACATAATAATCCAGAAAAAGCAGTGAGTTACTGTAAGTGTATATATATATTTAAAATAGTTAAATAAGTAGTGGAAAAATAGAAATAAGAAAGGTAGTGAGGTAGTGTTCATGGGTTCAATGTCCATTCCAAAATTGGATCGAAGAGGGGAAGAAGCTGTTCCTGAATTTGTTCAGTATGTGGCTTCAGGCTCCTGTACCTCCTTCCTGATGACAGCAATGAGAAGAGGGCATGTCCTGGGTGATGGGGTCCTTAACGATGAACGCTGCTGTTTTGAGGCATCACTCCTTGAAGATGTCCTGGATGCTACGGAGGCTAGTGGCCGTGACGGAGTTGACAAAGTTTACAGCTCTCTGCAGCTTATTTTGATCCTGTGCAGTAGTTCCCCCCTCCCCATATCGGACAATGATGCAGCCAGTTAGAATGCTTTCCACAGTACATCTGCGGAATCTGCACGGATTGTAGTCTTCCCATTAGGGATCCAGTTGCAGATGGAGGTACAGAGGCCCAGGTTTTGGGGCTCTTTGATCAGAACTGCAGGAATGATTTCGGTAAGCATTGAGCTGTAGTCAATAAACAACATCCTGACATCCCTTTGGCCTAAGACGCCTGCGCTGAATTAATTAAACTAGTCAGTAAATGCCTAAGCAATCCCTTCTGACTACACAAAGTCCATAACCCTCCAATTTCTGTACATTCTTCTAAGAGCCGCCTGAATACCTCTATCATATTTACATCCATGTTCACTCCTGGCAGTGCATATCCCAGCACACACATGTGGTGAACTATGTGCCTGTCTGGACATGCCCCCTGCTGACTGCTCCTGTGGCTCCTCCCACAGACCCCTGTGGACACGCCCCCTGCTGACTGCTCCTGTGGCTCCTCCCACAGATCCCTGTGGACACGCCCCCTGCTGACTGCTCCTGTGGCTCCTCCCCCAGACCCCTGTGGACACGCCCCCTGCTGACTGCTCCTGTGGCTCCCCCCACAGACCCCTGTGGACACGCCCCCTGCTGACTGCTGCTGTGGCTCCTCCCACAGACCCCTGTGGACACGCCCCCTGCTGACTGCTCCTGTGGCTCCTCCCACAGACCCCTGTGGACACGCCCCCTGCTGACTGCTCCTGTGGCTCCTCCCCCAGACCCCTGTGGACACGCCCCCTGCTGACTGCTCCTGTGGCTCCCCCCACAGACCCCTGTGGACACGCCCCCTGCTGACTGCTGCTGTGGCTCCTCCCACAGACCCCTGTGGACACGCCCCCTGCTGACTGCTCCTGTGGCTCCTCCCACTGACCCCTGTGGACACGCCCCCCGCTGACTGCTCCTGTGGCTCCTCCCACAGACCCCTGTGGACACGCCCCCTGCTGACTGCTCCTGTGGCTCCTCCCACAGACCCCTGTGGACACACCCCCTGCTGACTGCTCCTGTGGCTCCTCCCCCAGACCCCTGTGGACACGCCCCCTGCTGACTGCTCCTGTGGCTCCCCCCACAGACCCCTGTGGACACGCCCCCTGCTGACTGCTCCTGTGGCTCCTCCCACAGACCCCTGTGGACACACCCCCTGCTGACTGCTCCTGTGGCCCCTCCCACAGACCCCTGTGGACACGCCCCCCTGCTGACTGCTCCTGTGGCTCCTCCCACAGACCCCTGTGGACACGCCCCCCTGCTGACTGCTCCTGTGGCTCCTCCCACAGGCCCCTGTATAAAGGCGATCTGAGGCCTGACGCTCGGCCTCAGTCTCCAGGATGTAGTATGATGGTCACTCACTTCTGGTTCCTTCTTCCAGTCAATAAAAGCCGATATCTCGCCTTACGTCTCAGTGTGAATTATTGATGGTGCATCAACACCACAGTGTGTTAAAAATCTTGTCCCATGTACCTCCTTTGAACTTTTGTCCTCTCACTTTAAATGCATCCCCTCAAGGTATATCATCCCCGGGAGAAAGATACTGGTTACCAACTCTACCTATGTCTCTGATAATCTTATAAACCTCTGTCAGGTCTCCCCCCCCCCCAGTCTCTGTTTGGGAGGGGGAGAGGGAATCCCAGGGGTTGTGCCTCGGTTTGGCACAAGTCGTGGAGTAAGTTAAGTCAGGGGCGTTTGCAAGGCCGGCACTGGATGACTGTGGAAATCTTGGAGAATGTAGGGCTGGAGAGGGCTACAGAGATGGGCAAGAGCAAACCTTTGCAGGGATTTGAAAATGAAGAGATTTGGAGAAAAGTGCAACACGGTATCATGTCTTTTGACCTATCAAGTCCATGCTGAACCATTTAAACAGCCTACACCCTTTGACCTCCATACCCCTCCCATCCATATACCTATCCAAACTTCTCTTTAATGTTTAAGGGAATCTGATTGGGACATATAAGATTATTAAGGGATTGGACACGCTGGAGGCAGGAAGCATGTTCCCGCTGATGGGCGAGTCCAGAACTAGAGGCCACAGTTTAAGAATAAGAGGTAGGCCATTTAGAACTGAGATGCAGAAAAACTTTTTCACCCAGAGAGTGGTGGATATTTGGAATGCTCTGCCCCAGAAGGCGGTGGAGGCCAAGTCGCTGGATGCTTTGAAGAGAGAGTTAGATAGAGCTCTTATAGATAGCGGGGTCAAGGGATATGGGGAGAGGGCAGGAACGGGGTACTGATTGTGTATGATCAGCCATGATCACAGTGAATGGCGGTGCTGGCTAGAAGGGCCGAATGGCCTACTCCTGCACCTATTGTCTATTGTCTATTGAAATCAAGCTTGCCTTGCTCATTCCACACTCTCACCGCCCTCTGAGTGAAGAAGTTGCCCCTCATGTTCTCCTTAAACTTTTCACCTTTCACCCTTAACCCATGACCTCCAGATGTAGTCCCACCCAACCTCAGTGTGAAAAGCCTACTTGGCATTTACCCTATCTGTATACCCCTCATAATTTTGTACACCTCTATCAAATCCCCCCTCAATCTTCTACGTTCCAAGGAATAAAGTCCTAATCTGTACAATCTTTCCTTAGATCCTCCAGACCCAGAAACATCCTTCTAAATTTTCTCTGTACACTTTCAACCTTCTTTCCATCCTTCCTGTGGGTAGCTAATCACACAATACTCCAAAATAGGCCTTACCACTATCTTACACAAATTCAACATATCCAATTTTCTGTACTCAATACTTTGATTTATGAAGGTCAATGTGCCAAAAGCTTTCTTTAGGACCCCATCTACCTATGACATCACTTCCAATGAGTTATGGACCTGTATTCCCAGATCCCTTTGTTCTAACGCACCTCTCACTGCCCTACAGTGAAGAGTCGATGCGATAGTTTTTACAGTTGACCTGTTGTGACGGTAGGTGAATTGGAGTGGGTCCAAGTCATTTTTCAGGCAGGAAATTATATGCTTTATGAGCAACCTCTCAAAGAATTCTGCTATTGTTTTCTTATTGTACATCCCTGATGTGGATATGTTTGGAACGATGTGACTGGATGACATACAAAGCAACGTCTTTCTTGGTACGCCTGAGAATAAACCAATAATGGTAAGGAGACTAACTGGGGTTTCTTTCTCGAGAATTGTCGAACAGAATCAGAATCAGGTTTATTATCACTGGCATGTGTCATGAAATTTGTTAACTTAGCAGCAGCAGTTCAGAGCAATACAGGATATAGAAGAAGAGGGAAAAATAATATTAATAAGAATAGATAAATAAGTAAATCAATTACAGTATGTGTAATTAAATAGATTAAAAATCATGCAAAAAAAACCTGAAATAACATATATTTAAAAAGTGAGGTAGTGTTCACGGGTTCAATGTCCATTTAGGAATCGGATTGCAGAGGGGAAGAAGCTGTTCCTGAATCGCTGAGTGTGTGCCTTCAGGCTTCTGACCCTCCTACCTGATGGTAACAGTGAGAAAAGGGCATGTGCTGGGTGCTGGAGGTCCTTTGTAACGGACGCTGCCTTTTTGAGGCACCATTCCCTGAAGATGTCCTGGGTACCTTGTAGAGTAGTACCAAGGTGGAGCTGACTAGATTTACAACCCTCTGCACTTCTCTCGGTCCTGTGCAGGAGAACCCCCCCCCCCCCCCACCCCCATACCAGACAGTGATGCAGCCTGTCAAAGTGCTCTCCACAGTGCATCTATAGAAATCTTTGAGTGTTTTTGTTGACATGCCAAATCCTTTCAAACTCCTAATGAAGTATATCTGCTGCCTTGCCTTCTTTATAGCTGCATCGATATGCTGGGATCAGGTTAGGTCCTCAGAGAGCTTGACATCCAGGAGACCTTCAGGAAGAACCCAAATAGAAAGAACTACAGCTTTAGGAAAAAACCCCTCCTGGAAAGGTTACTGAAAACTCTCCTCCGGGTACAGGTGGACAGCACAGCGGCATTATAGATATTGAAGTCACCTCACACTGCCAGTGATCCTTGTTTGGGGTTCAGTTCCATCGCTGTTGGTAAGGAGCTTGACGGTTTTCTCCAGGTCCCCTGTTTACCTCCCACATTCCAAAGACACAGTTTGAGTTATTGAGTTGAGGGCATGCTTCGTTGGTGCCAGAAACTTGGCAAAACTTGCAGCTGTCTCCAGCAAACTCCTTGGTAGTATTTCACTGTACGTTTTGATGTGCAATCTGACAAATAAAGCCTATCTATAATAATAAAGACAATTCTGGAAGAAGACGGTGCAAGCCGTCAAGACTGACATCCTGCAGATGGTTCACGGAACTACGTCTTTCACTTCCGTAACATCAGTTTTCTTCTTCCAAATGTGGCTCCGCTACTGTTGGGGCCTGTGATCTACGTTTTGGTGGTATGTTTTCAGGCTGATTGAGGTGATCGGGTACTTGGCTGTCACCGAGAGAGTTCCGTGAGGCTTCGAGCAAAATGTGCGGCCTTGAGGCCGAAAAGCCTGGAGGCAGGTGGACTCCATTTCCATAAGATGTAGGAGCAGAAGTAGGCCACTTGGCCCATCGAGTCTGCTCCACCATTCAATCATGGGCTGATCCAATTCTTCCAGTCATCCCCACTCCCCTGCCTTCTCCCCATACCCTTTGATGCCCTGGCTAATCAAGAACCTATCTATCTCTGCCTTAAATGCACCCAATGACTTGGCCTCCACAGCCAGTCGCGGCAACAAATTCCACAGATTTACCACCCTCTGATTAATGTAATTTCTCTGCATTTCTGTTTTAAATGGACGTCCTTCAATCCTGAAGTCATGCCATCTTGTCCTAATATAGGAAATAATTTTGCCATATCTAATCTTTTCAGGACTTTTAACATTTGGAATGTTTCTATGATATTCCCCCCTCATTCTCCTGAACTCCAGGGAATACAACCCAAGAACTGCCTGACATTCCTCTGGCAATTAGCCTGAAAATTTTGCCTTATTTGGAATATATGTCTTGCACTTCCCTCATTTTTTGAAGAAACTCCAGCCATTGCTGCTCTGCTGTCCTTCCTGCTAGTGCCCCTTTCCAGTCAACCATGGCCAGTTCCCCTCTCATGCCATTGTAATTTCCTTTATTCCACTGAAATACCGACACATTGGGATTTAGTTTCTCCTTCTCAGATTGCAAAGTGAAATGTCTCGCTGAACTCGCCGATTAAAGGACTCGAGGCGAGCGTGGGAAGCAAGTGGGTGTCCAGCACCAGCTACCAGCCTCTCATTCGCTGCTGCCGGAAGGAGCTGTCTTCATGTGACGGTTCCACTCGCAGCTCCTGGAGGAAGCTCCCTGTCGAGGGATGATCTCTCTCCCTCGAGGCTGTCGGAGGCTTGTGCCGGATTTCTGGGTTTTGGGCAAGGTTTAATCGACAGGATTCCTGAATTGGACTCTGTAGTTCACGTTAATGGTCTTTTTTCTGGTTTGCTCCTTGTTTGGCTGCTACTTCGGGTGATTTTGTTTGAAGCAAACTTCAGATAGAAGTGAGTTGAACTGAATATGCTTGGACTCCTTCAATTTTTTGTTTTATAATTTGTGTTTCTCGCTTGTATTTTGTTTTGCTGCTGTTTGCGTGATTTGTTTTCTTTGCATGTGGTGGTTGATGTTTTCCTTTGAACGGGTTCCACGGTGTTTCTTCGTTTCATGGCTGTCTGTAGGGAAAATGAACCTCAGGGTTGTATACTGCATTAGTACTTTGATATTAAGTATACTTTGAATCTTTATCTGTGTTGGCATCCAGCAATCCTCTCCTATAAGAGAAACGTGAGCAGTGGTTTGCTGAATGATGGCCTCCTCGACACTTAAGTTCCAAATACCTGTTTCCCATTTTACGGGAGATGGTGCTAGATCTGAAAAAGGATTTAAACAAAAGCTAGTTATTGCTGATGCAGGCAATCTGAAGTGAAGGAACGCACAACAGATTGAACGAAGGAGGACAAGAGGCAACTTGACGGAGGCGTACAAGATGATACGAACCATAGATTGAGTCGTTAGCCACCAAAGACTTTTTCCCAGAGAGAAGTGACTAATACCAAGGGGCATAATTTCAAAAGACTGGCAGAAAGTAATGGGGAGATGTCAGCGAAAAATTTTTTGCCCAGAGAATTGTATGCGCGTGGAACGCCACACAAACGATGGAGATAGAAGAAGATATATGAGGGGTATTTAAAGAACTATTATATGGGTGCAGTGTTGGCGCGTGGCCAAGTGGTTAAGGCGTTTGTCTAGTTATCTGAAGGTTGCTAGTTCAAGCCTTGGCTGAGGCTGCGTGTGTGTCCTTGAGCAAGGCACTTAACCACACATTGCTCTGCAACGACACCGGTGCCAGGCTGTATAGGTCCTAGTGCCCTTCCCTTGGACAACATTGGTGGCATGGAGAGGGGAGGCTTGCAGCTTGGGCAACTGCCAGTCTCCCATACAACCCTGCCCAGGCTTGCGCCCTGGAAACTTTCCAAGGTGCAAATCCATGGTCTATCGAGACTACAGAGGCCTACAATATGCATGCAGCGATGATAGAAAAATGGAAGGTATGTATAAGGAAAGGATTAGATTAATCTTAGAGTAGTTTGAAAGGTTGGCACAACATTGTGGGCTGAAGGACCTGTACTGTTCTGTAACGTTTTATGTTCTGTGTTCTAGATCCGGGCTTTCCAACCTTTTTTATGCCATCGACCAATACCATTAAGCAAGTGGTCCATGGACCCCAGGTTGGGGACCCCTGTTCTAGATGCTCGGCAGGTCAGGCAGCAACCACGGAGAAAGAAACAGAATTAATGCTTCAAGTTGTTAAGTGTTCATGTGCTCTAGGAAGCACAACAGTCAGCCCATTTGCAAGTGTTTGTGTTCCGCAAGCCTCTATTTCTCCACCTTCATTTAGCTCTATTCAAATCTCCTTACTTGCACGTCTCTCCAACATCTGCCAATCTTCAGCTACATTATACGAGAGTGTTCCACATTTTAGAGCCATAGAGTCATAGGGAGCATTTAATAGGTAGTGGCAGCTTGTCTCCATTACTGCCCCAGGCTATGATAACCTTCCAAACCAATGTCCTCTAATTTCCTGCTTTATTCTTAGAGCATTCCTGAAACAGTGGAACAATTTATGTCAGTCATGCCAGTCTATGGCCTTCTCTACTGTCACAATGAGGCTACGCTCAGGGTGGAGGAGCAGCACCATCAGGGTAGCCTCCAACCTGATGGCAAAAACATTGTTTTTTTCGAACTTCTGATATGTCGCCCCGCCCCCTTCATTCCTCATTCCCATTCACACCGTATCTCCCTCCGACGCTGTAACCAGAGAGCCTGCCAGTCATGTGCCAGCACTGCCCTCACCTGGTCGGAGGTCACACCACCTGCCAGTCAACATTTTGCTCCTCCCAGCTAGTCAATGCACACTTAACCATTGGCCACCTTAATTGGATTAACCTGTCTAGCACCAAGCCATTGCCCCCCTGACCTATAAGGGGTGCTACATGTGCTTGGCTCGCTCTCTTTTTGCCATCCTTGAGGGACCACCCTGCTTCACTCCAGGCTGAAGACTGCAGAACAGCGCTGGAGACACGTGGTGAGCTGTGCATTGAATAGGGCTGGGGGAGCGTTTATTGTCGTCCCTTTAACAAAGAGCCGTGCTTGCCCATAGCCGGGGGGGGGGGGCAAGTATTGTAGTTACTTTTCTCCTGCTTGTATGTGTTCCTGTACTCCGTCCCCACACCATTTTCCGTGTATTGTACTGTGGACCCGACTTTTCCCATGCTCCTCTATTCTAAGTGCATTTGTATGAATACTGTAGCCACTTGTGTTGTTCCCAAGCTTTTTCTCCCCTTGTAAATTAACTCCTTATTGTTAAAACTGTGTGTCCAGAGCTCTTGCCTTTGAGACCCAAAGAATCTTTCTCATTTCCATCACAACGGATGCTTCTCCCCTTTTCTTTCTTTCATGGCCTTCTGCCCTTTCCTATCAGATTTCCCCTTCTCCAGCCCTGTACCTCTCTCACCAATCAATTTCGCAGCTCTTTACTTCATCCCTCCCCCTGTCCTGGTTTTGCCTATCTTCTTGTGGTTCATCCCCCCTTTCTTATTCTAACTCCTCATCGCTTTTTTTCCAGTCCTGATGGTTTCAGCCCAAAACGTCAATTGTACTCGTTTAGAACATTGAACATAGAGTTACAGTTTCCATAGATTCTGCCTGACCTGCTCCAGCAGTTTGTGTGTGTTGCTTGGATTTCCCGCAGCTTGTTTGTCATTGGAACAACTTCATCCTGCTTTTGGTGAAAAGTTCTCTTCTGACTTCCCTGCTGGGTTTATTAAATATATACCTACAGCTGCCAGGAGAGAAATGTTGGAACCAGTGCACTCCACCAGGGGCAGTGTGGGGCAGCATCCCGGCTGGAGTCGGTGCTGCCCCCAGTGTTCACTCAGCAGAAGACAAGCTGTATTATGGTCGAATGCCACAGATTCCTGTGGCATGCATGGACTCAGGGCTTGGAGTTTTTATTTTTGCGTGGCTGTATGTTACTGATATCTTGCATGTGCTTGCCATCTTCTAAGTGCCATCCAAATCACAACACAAGAGAAAATTTGCAGAGGCTGGAGTGTATATGTGCTGTGTGCGAGTGCGTTTTGCACCTTGGCCCTAGACTAACGCAGTCTCGTCCCACTGTATTCACGGGTATGGTTGAATGACAATTAAATTTGAATGGAATGAAGTCAGAGGCTGCCGCATACTTTAGATAAGAATTGGAGATTTCGGTTTAGAGAAAACATACGCATGGATGCAAGGTCACAGCAGGGTTAACGTCAGTAGCATTTAAAGGGGTCCAGGAGACTGAAAGGCCCAGGGCACATTAAAGTCTGTGATAGATAAGATATGGTCCTGCCAAGCCTGGATTAGATGCAATCAATTGCACATATTTGCCACTTCTGCACAGATGTTTCCATTTCGGCACGTTTTAATGGTCAAAGTATAATTCTGTCAAGTTAAGTCAGCTAAATAACTTCAGTGCTTCCTTCTCATTCAGGACGCAGCCGACAGGCTTTAAGAGTGTATCTGCTACCGTTGTGGAGAAGACTGTGGGATATTTTCAATAGCGGAACATTGGCCATACCTTCCTCATACAGTCCACTTGAGGAGGATGGAGTATTTGCTGCCAGCTTGAAATTGGCACTGTGATACCTGGCTCCTAGATTCTGCATATGCTTCTCTTTATTGTTTTATGATCCAAACTCCTGTGGAAAGTTTGAGGCGACGTCTGCAAAGAATTCAATTCCATTGAAACAATATCTCACAAATGACGCTAATTCCTTTGCCAGAGCGGGTTATATTTTTCTTGCACAGGGATACGTGGCACAGGACAGGCTTGTGCCATGAGTCATTGTAATGTTGAAAATGGGGAAACTGATATATATATTTGTTAGTTATATTAGTTATATACTCTGGTTAACCAATATCTGGAGTATTGTGTACAGTTCTGGTTGCCCCACTATAGGAAGGATGTTGGGGCTTTGGAGAGGCTGCAGAACAGTTTTACAAGGATGATGTCTAGTTAAGAGGGCGCACATTATTGTGAGAGGCTGATTACACTTGTGTTGTTTTCTCTGGAGTGCCAGAGGCTGAAGGGAGACCTGATTGAATTTTACAAGCGTAGGGCTCTCAGTAACATTAACTGTGGTGTTAACTGTTCAGGCTAACAAAATGGCTTCTCTGTCATGTTACTTAATGCTGTAATGGCTTTCTGTGTCTGGAGTGTTTGGATTGTGACTGCAGATAAGGGGGTGAACTAACCAATGGAGAATTGTTATGCTGTCTTGTATGTGTGAGCTGAGCGGGAGTTCGCGGTCTTTCTCGGGAGACGGACGCGTGAGGAGCGGACGGCAGTTCCAGGGCGGCAGATACTGGACGTCGGCGGTTCAGAAGGCGGCTGAAGTCTCGGAAGGTCGTTGTGGATGGAACTGGAGGCATGAGCTCCAATGTATTGAAATATGTGCACAAACTGATAAACTTACTGATTTGGTGCCTTTAGGTTATCAGTTTCTACTAATCTAAGTAATTATAAGGTTGTAATTATTCACTCACCTTTGGTGTATTGTCTGATATTTGTGTTGTGAGCATGTACTGGGGGGGCATTACACCGTATTTACACTGAAGTATCACACTGTTGGCGGGGCGACAACGGTTCACCTTAGGTGAACGGAGGTAAATTGCTGGCACAGATGCTATCAGATGTCCCCTCAGCCTTCAGCGCTCCAGAGAAAACAACACAAGTTTGTCCAGCCTCTCACAATAGCACGTGCCCTCTAAACCAGGCAGCATCCTGGTAAACCTCTTCTGCACCCTCTCCAAAACCTCAACGTCCTTCCTATAGTGGGGCGACCAGAAATGTACGCAATACTCCAGATGTGGCCGATCCAGAGCCTTGAAGGTGAGGTGGGGGGGGGGGGGTAGGTTCAAAGGAGACGTGAAGTTTTTTACTCAGAGAGTGGTGGCAGCCAGGAATTCAGTGCCTGATATGGAGGTAGATGCAAATACAGTACCTATAAAATGTATTCACTCCCTTTGGAAGTTTTCATGTTTTATTGTTTTACAACATTGAATCACGGTAGATTTAATTTGGCTTTTTCAGACACAGATCAACAGAAAAAGACTGCTTCAGTTCAAAGTGAAAACAGATCTCCACAAAGTGATCTAAATTAATTATAAATATAAAACACAAAATAATTGATGTAAGTATTCACCCCCTTTAATATGACACACCAAATCATAGATATCTGATGGATAGGGGGATCAAGGGATATGGGGACAAGGCAGGGACTGGGTATTGATAGTGAATGATCAGCCATGATCTCAGAATGGCGGTGCAGACTCGAGGGGCCGAATGGTCTACTTCTGCACCTATTGTCTATTGTCTATTATCACTGGTTTTAGAAGTCACATAATTAGTTAAATGGAGATCTGTGTGCAGTCAAGATGTTTCCATTGACTGTAGTAAAAATAAACCCGTATCTGGAAGGTCCAACTGCTGGTGAGTCAATATCCTGGCAAAAACGACACCACGAAGACAAAAGAACACACCGTGCAACTCCGCAAAAATGTTATTGAAAAGCCCAAGTTGGGAGATAGATTCAAGAACATTTCCAAGTCACTGAATGTCCTTTGGATGTACAGTTGTCAATCATCAAGAAATATGGCACAGCTGTAAATCTGGCTCGAGCAGGCCATCCTCCAAAACTGAGTGACCGTGCAAGGAGGGGAAATGTGAGGGAGGCCACCAAGAGACCTATGACAACGCCAGAAGCTTCAGTGACTGAGGTGGGAGAGACTGTGCACACAACAACTGTTGCCCGGGTGCTTCACCAGTCGCAGCTTTATGGGAGAGTGGCAAAGAGAAAGCCAAGTTGAAAAAAATGACATGAAATCTCAGCCAGAGTGGACCAGAAAGCATGTGGAAGATTCTGAAGTCAGCTGGAAGAGGTTCTATAGTTTGATGAAACCAAAATTGAGCTTTTTTAGCCATCAGAGTGAATGCTATGTTTGGTGTAAGCCAAAGGACACACGTCATCAAAAACGCACCATCCCTACCATGAAGCACGGTGCTGGCTGCATCATGCTGTGGGGATGCTTCACTGCAGCAGGCCCTGGGAGGATTATTAAGGTAGAGGATAAAACGAAAGCAGCAAAATACAGGGAAATCCTCGAGGAAAACCTGATGCAGTCTGCAAGTGAACTGCAAGTTGAGAGAAGATTTATTTTACAGCAAGACAATGACCCCAAGCATAAAGCCAAAGCTACACAGGAATGGCTTAAGAACAACAAACTTAATGCCCTGCAGTGGCCAAGTCAGAGTCAGACCACAATCCAAATGACAATTTGTGGCTGGACTTGAAAAGGGCTGTTCTCTCACGACCCCCATGCAGTCTGACAGAGCTTGAGCAGTTTCGTAAAGAAGAATGGGGAAAAATTGCAGTGTCCAGGTGTGTTAGTCTAATAAAGACCTAGCCACACAGACTCTAAGTTGTAATTCCTGTCAAAGGTGCATTAACTAAATACTGACTTGAAGGGGGTGAGTAATTATGCAATCAATTATTTTGTGTTTAATAATTGTCATAAATTTAGACCAATTTGTAGAAATTTGTTTTCACTTTGACACAAAAGAGTCTCTTCTGTTGATCAGTGTTAAAAAATCCAAGTTAAATCTTCTGTGATTGACCGTTGTAGAACAATAAAACACGAAAAATACCAGGGGGAGGGGGTGAGGTTTGAATTCTTTTCATAGGCACTGTACATTGGAGTCTTTTAGATGTTCAGATAGGCACATGGATGTAAGGAAGATGGACGGATATTGACATGGTGTAGAACATAGAACAGAAATCTACAGCACATTACAGGCCCTTCGGCCCACAATGTTGTGCCGACCATGTAACCTACTCTAGAAGCTGCCTAGAATTATGCTACCACACAGCCCTCTATTTTTCTAGGCTCCATGTACCAATCTAAGAGCTTCTTAAATGACCCTATTGTATCTATCTTCACCACTGTAGCCAGTAGTGCAATCCACACATCTACTACTCTCTGTACATCCTCTCTGTACCTGCTTCCAGGCACCTGAAAGATATGCCCCCCTTGGGCGAGCCATTTCAGCCCCGGGGAAAAGCCTCGGGCTATCTACACGATCAATGCCTCTCATTAACTTGTACACCTCTATCAGCTCACCTCTCATCCTCTGTTGCTCCAAGGAGAAAAGGCCAAGTTCACTCAACCTATTCTCATTAGGTACGCCCTCCATTCCAGGCAACATCCTTGTAAATTTCCTCTGCACCCTTTCTATAGCATCCACATCCTTCCTGTAATGAGGTGACCAGAACTAAACACAGTACTCCAACTGGGGTCTAACTGAGGTGTTATAAAGCTGTAACATTACCTCATGGCTCTTGAAATCAATCCCATAGTTGATGAATGCCAACACACCTTCTTAGCAACACTGTCAACCTGCGTAGCAGCTTTGAGTGTCCCATGGACTCGGACCCCAAGATCTCTCTGATCATCCACACTGCCAAGAGTCTTACAATTAATACTAAAATCTGTCTTCAAATTTGACCTATCAAAATGAACCACGTCACACTTACCTGGGTTGCAAGTAAGAGGGATAAGTTTTTGTTTGAGTGTAAATTTACTTTTAAGCAGGTACAGCACAACATTGTGGGCTGAAGGGTCTGTTCTTGCACTGTACTCTTCCATGTTCTACATATTTTAAAAGTTAATTAAATAAGTGGTGCAAAAAGGGGGAAAAAAGTACTGAGGTAGTGTTCATGATTTCAATGTCCATTCAGAAATAGGATGGCAGAGGGGAAGAAGCTGATCCTGAATCATTGAGTGTGCTGCCTTGAGGAAAATCAACAGTACTGTGTCACGGTCCTGACCATTAATTCCCCATTTTCTCCTAATTCCCTTTGATTGCGACTCACCTGGTTCTCATCTAAACCTGCAGCATAAATATTCCAGCTTTGCATCCACTCAACGCCAAATCATTGTATCAGCCAAATCGTTGGTAATTCATGTTCCTAGCCATTTAGGATTATGTATTCTAAGTTTTGTTTCAGTACTGAGGTTTGCATGTGTAACTCTGTCTCTCCGTGTCAAGAGAAGCTTTTCCTGCTGCCTGCCTTTCCGTTCACCCTCCTGTTTGCCGTCCAGCTCCAGCCACGCTCACACCCTCGCCTGCATCCTAACTCTATCTCCGTGCCTGTGTCCTGCCTTTGGGTTCACCGCTACTTTGCAACATATTGTGGAATCAGCAATCACTGATTGGGGTTTGAGTCCTGCCATTGCCTTTAAGGAGTTTGTACATTCTTCCCGTGACCGCGTGGGAGGGTGCTCTGTTTTCCTCCCACATTCCAAAGGCGTGCGGGTTAGGGTTAGTAAATTGTGGGCATGATATGTTGGCACTGGAAGCATGACGATACTTACGGGCTGTCCCAGCTCGTCCTTTCAAGAAGGAGCTAGATAGGTATCTGATGGATAGGGGAATCAAGGGATATGGGGACAAGGCAGGGACTGGGTATTGATGGTGAATGATCAGCCATGATCTCAGAATGGCGGTGCAGACTCGAGGGGCCGAATGGTCTACTTCTGCACCTATTGTCTATTGTCCTCAGACTGTGTTGGTCATTGACGTAAAACAATCTTTGTATGCTTTGATGTTTCAATGTACGTATGACAAATAAAGCTACTCAAAAAAAAAAACATTAACGAGTACACAAGGAGCTCCATATATGGTTTGAGTCCTGACGAAAGGTCTCGGCCCAAAACATTGACTGTTCATTCCCCTCCATTGGTGCTGCCTGACTTGCTGAGTTCCTCCAGCTTTTTGTGTGTGTTGCATAAGGATTTCCAGACCAGTACCGAAGCTGCCACACTGGGGTTTGAACCCTCAGCTTTGCAACACTCTGGCAGAGCATGTCTCATTGACCAACAGCTGAAGGATCAGTGCCCGGTCCCATGTGGTCAGGTCCGTGATCGCTTTGAAATTTGCCCAGAACTCCTCAGCAATCAAGCACTAACTGGAAACTGTGGGTTGATTTAAAGGGTTAAATATGCTTATTTCTGCACTCTTTGGTGACATCTTTTCCATTGTAGAAGAGAGGTATCATTGCAGAGGATCCTATTATCATTTCTCACCCATTGTCAGCAACCTGATCTCTTCCAGCACAATCAGATGTTCAATAAGGCTCCTTCTATTCCTTAACAATGATTCCTTAACTCCTTCAATTAATCTCAGATGTTGGAAACTAGTGTTCTTTGATTTAATACAGACAGAACACTGGGGGAGCTCAGCAGGCCAGGCAGCATCTATGGAAAAGAGTAAACAGTCAACACTTTGGGCCAAGATCCTTCTTCAGGACTGGAAAAAAAGAGATGGGAATCAGAGTAAGAAGGTGGAACAGAGGAAGAAGAAATACAAGGTAGTAGGTGATGGGTAAAACCAGGAGAGGGGGAGATGCAAAGTAAAGAGCTGGGAAGTCATTTGGTGAAAGAGATAAAGGGCTGGAGAAGGGAGAATCTGATAGGAGAGGACAGAAGGCCATGGGAGAAAGGGAAAGAGGAAGAGCACCAGGGAGATGGACAGGAGAGGAGATGAGGTGAGAGAGGGAAACAGGAATGGGGAATAGAGTAGGGGGGGGCAATTACCAGAAGTTTGAGAAATTGATGTTCAGGCCATCAGGTTGGAGACTACCCAGATGGAATACAAGGTGTTGCTCCTTCGCCCTGAGTGTGGCCTCATCGTGGCTGTAGAGGAGGCCATGGATTGACATGGCGGAATGGGAATAGGAAGTAGAATTCACATGGGTGGCCACCGGGAGATCCCACTGTTACTGGCGGACAGAACGTAGGTGCTCGGCGATCTCCCCATTCTCACCACCTTGCAGGAGGCTTGTGAAAGTGGGCTCCCCCGGTGTCCACCCATTTCAGATCTAGCGTCTGCAGATTTTCTCCCGTTTGTTATTCTTGAAGCTGGTTATTCTCCAAAACTCATTCAACTAGAACAGACATTACTGAGAACGTAAACACTGTGGTGTCAGGGAAGACTTGACTAACATTGTAGAGATATCCTGAAGTCTTATTTAGTCCTTGGATATCTTTCAAGAACATGAGGGGCATTTCTGATGATTGGTCATGACCTTTGACACTACTGATGTCAGCATGGACGTTGTTGGCCTAGTAGCCTGTTTCTGTGCGGTTCAAGGTGTTGGATGTCTATGTTCTAGGTACAGAAGCCTGAAGACCCACACTTCCACACTGTCAGATTCTCTCTGCCATCTACCAGTCTCTCGCTCTGCTGGAGAAAAATGCCTGTGTGTGACGGTCCCCTTCTCTCTCTCTTACTCACTGCCCCCGAAGAGTTCCTGCGTTTGAACGATCTCTCTCTCCCTCGATGCAGTCAGAGGACGGTGCTGGAGCAAGACTTTACCCACGCGGTTCGTGGCTGGGCTCTGCGGTTCACGTTACGATGCATTTCAGGTTTACGGTCGCTGCTTTCCCTGTTGCTTTTTTGAGTAACTTTGAATCAGGGTGGCCTGCGGATAGTGAAAGCTGAGCTGAACTGAATATGCCTGGACCCTTTCGATTTGGGGCTTTATACTCTGTTTTTTGCTCTTTTTTTTCTTGCCATTTTGTGCGATACGTGTTTTTTTTTTGATGTTTCTCTTTGAACGGGTTCCATGACTTTTCTTTCTTTGGTGGCTGCCTGTGGGGAAGTTGAATCTCAGGGTTGTGTACAGCATCCATACTTCGATAATAAATGTACTTTGAACCTTTGAAGAACAGTTACTTACCTTCAAACACTTAGTCCTTGAAACAACCTGCACAACCACAATCACTGCCTCGGTATACTGACCCTTTGCCCACTTTGCACTGCAATAGGCAGTTCTAATTATGTTCTTTCTTATATAATTTTGAATAATTTATCTATAATTGATGTTCTTCTTGTGAATGTTTTGTCTCTGATGCTATATGCCTGTGAGGTTGGTGGAAGTAAGTTTTTTATTGTATCTGTGAATACAGTATCTGTCACTAACTGGTGCATATGACAATATTGTGAACTCCTAAGTACCTACTTGGTTGGCATCCCATTGTCTAACGGGTCAGCACAGTGTTATCCATCCATCAAATGTACAGCTGTTATTCATCCGGGCCCAGTGACATCGACAAACAAGACGAACAAAGCCAGCAGGTATAGGGGAACAACGCCAGTGGCCAGCTCCCCTCCTTGTCGGAACACGTCAATAATCCTTCTCATGGGTAGTTAAGGCACATTAGCCTTCTCAGAGATGGCCATATGCTGAAATTCACTCAATCAAAGAAAAATGACTCCGTTTTACCCTGAGTCCGATGATACAGGTCCAGATCCCATTTTGGAATCGGAATTAGAAATGGTTTATTATCGTCACACGTACTGAGATCCTGTGGAAAAACTTGCATGCCATTCATGCAGATGAAATCATTTACACAGTGCTTTATGGTAGTACAAGATAAAACAACAGTGCAGAATAAAGCATAGCACACATAGAAAAAGTGCAGAGCAGCTGGACAATAAGGTGCAAGATCATTGCAATCACGAGGAAATCTGCAGATGCTGGAAATTCAAGCAACACACACAAAATGCTGGTGGAACACAGCAGGCCAGGCAGCATCTGTAAGGAGAAGCACTGTCGATGACTTAGGCCGAGACCGTTCGTCAGATCATTGCAAGGTAGATTGTGAGGTCTGGAGTCCACTGTAACACTTTACAACTCCAAAACGTAAAACTAATAAAAAACACAGAGCCAGGGATAACTTGTATGCGTAGTTAGTTCTACTTTAGTGAGGTGCGCATTTAGGGTGTGGTGGCATAACGATGTATGTTATTCACATACTTTTGCATGTAATTTCTAATTAGTTAATTAAACAATATATTTACAATATTACTCAAATATTAAATGCACAACTTCTATCTTATCATACTAGGGAACCATTCAATAATTAGCACAGCAGGGTAGAAGCCGTCCTTGACCTTAGTGGAGGGGAGAAGGAGAATGTCTGGGGTGAGTGGGGTCTTTGATTATGCTGGCTGCTTTACTGAGTCAGTGAGAAGTGCGGACAGAGTCCATGGAGAGGAGAGGCTGAGCTGTGTCCGCAACCCCCTGCAGTTTCCTGCGGTCAGAAGCAGAATAGTTGTCATACCAAGAAGTTATGCGTTCAGCTAGAATATTTTCTATGGAATTTTAGAAACTTGGGTAAAGTTTAGCCTCTTGCAGGGAAAAAAATTTCTAGGGCAAGCATTATACTGACCCTTGTCCCCTCTCACACGTGTAGGGGGAGGGCAATTTATTTTCAGAATTGTTAGGATAGATTTTCAGGCCACAGTTGCACTGCTGTTTGTGGGATCTTACTGTATATCCTGCGTTAGATAGATAGATGCTCCATTGATCCCAAAGGAAAGTACAGTGTCACAGTAGCATTACAAGTGCACAGATATGAATACTAGAAGAGAAGCCTAAAGAATAGAAAAATAAGTTACCTCAAACAGTCTGACGGGAGGGGTCATCACTTCCCTGGCTATAGGTTGACTCATTATAGATCCGAAAGGCCGAGGGTAAGAATGACCTCATACATCGCTCTTTGGAGCAGTGCAGTTGTCTTAGTCTATCACTAAAAGTGCTCCTCTGTTCAGCCAAGGTGGCATGCAGAGGGTGAGAAACGTTGTCTAGGATTGCTAGGATTTTCCATACGGTCCTTTGTTCTACCACAGCCTCCAGTGTGTCCGGTTTGACTAAGCATAGTGATTTCACTTTAAAAACATTTCATTGCTTATGGAGTGCTTTGGGATGTCCTGAAAGGCACTATATGAATGCACTCCATTGCTGAAAGAAAACCAAGATACTTCGCACAACAGTTATCTAAAATTTGCAAGGGACCCCACCCTTTTTATGCCACGGACCCCTACCTTTAACCAAGGAGTCTGTGGACACCAAGTCAAGTCACTTTTTATTGGCATTTCGACCATAACTGCTGGTACAGTACATAGTAAAAATGAGAGAACGTTTTTCAGGACCATGGTTTTACATAAGAGAGTACAAAAATTAGATTGAACTACGTGAAAAAAACAATACAGAAAAAAACTACACTAGACTACAGACCTACCCAGGACTGCATAAAGTGCACAAAACAGTGCAGGCATTACAATAAATAATAAACAGGACAATAGGGCAGTAAGGTGTCAGTCCAGGCTCTGAGTATTGAGGAGTCTGATAGCTTGGGGGAAGAAACTGTTACATAGTCTGGTCGTGAGAGCCCGAATGCTTTGGAGCCTTTTCCCAGACAGCAGGAGGGAGAAGAGTTTGTATGGGGGGTGCGTGGGGTCCTTCATAATGCTGTTTGCTTTGCGGATGCAGCGTGCAGTGTAAATGTCCGTAATGGCGGGAAGAGAGACCCTAACGATCTTCTCAGCTGACCTCACTATCCGCTGCAGGGTCTGGCGATCCGAGATGGTGTAATTTCTGAACCAGGCGGTAATGCAGCTGGTTACTTTTGGGTTAGAACCTGAAAAGTAATTAATATCAAATTACCTAAATATCAGTGGGGGAAAGGTTTCTCCTGAGCGGTCAGCTAGAAGTGTTTAAAAGGATGATTATATTAAGAAGGGAGAGTATCCTTTCTTAAGGGACAGCACAATAGTATAGGTGTTGGCGCAACATTACTACATCACCAGTGGCCCAGGTTCCTTTCTACAGCTGTCTGTAAGGAGCCATAGAGTCATAGAAAAGTGCAGGACAGAAACAGGCCCTTTGGCCCATCTAGTCCAAGCTAAACTACTTAACCGGACTACTCCCATCGACCTGCAGCGGGGCCAAAGTCCTCCATACCTCTACAATCCATGTACCTATCCAAACTTCTCCTAACCATTGTAAGGAGATTGCACTCTCTCTCTGTGAGGCCATATAGGTTCCCCTCGGCCACTTACACCCCTGTGGCCCCACGGGTGATCCAGTTTCCTCCAATGTTCCAAAGACTAACGGCTAGTTGGTTAATCGGCCATGTGTGGAATTGGGCGGTAAGGGTTGGTTGGGCCAGGAGGGCCCGTTACCATGCTGTATCTCTAAATTAATGAACCAAGTAACTGAGTAAGTTATTCCTGGCCCGCGACAACCCGTGAGTCAGTACTGTGAGGATGCAGGAACTGGTTTGTCTAAAGTACTTGAAGACCACTCGAGCTAGATGAGGTTTTTGAGAAAGGGAGGTACAAGCCATCTCAAAGGAAGACAAGAAATAAATGGAACTATCAGCAGCTTCTGAGAGATTGCCCAATTATCCTATTACGTGCCTGCATAATTTTAATATCCAGCTGACAGCTGCACTCGAACATGTTGTACTGAAATCACATTGCAGGCTACTGTCCCTGCGATTGGATTGCGCCCATGTGACAATGTTCTTGATTTCTTCTGTGCTCGGTTTTAATTGCCATTTCCATTTGCAGTCTCTGAGTTTCCCTATTGCACAAGAGCAGCCCTGATTAAGAAGAACGAGAAGTCCTAGGAGTTCTGAGCCTTAGCTCGGCAGAGAAAACCACTTGCAGTAAAGTACGGCTCTGCTTTACCCTTCCTTGTGTCATTTTCAACCGCTTCTGGAGTTAGGGGAGCCGGCACAGATTGGGGGACCACTTCATCGAGCAACTTCCACCCATCCGCCACAACAGGCAGGCTGTCCCGATAGCTGGCCACTTCCCATTCCCATTCCAAGAGGCCGGTCCATGACCTCTTCGACTGCAAAAATGAGGTGGCTCTCAGGGTAAAGCAGGCAACACTTTGGGTAGTATCCAACCTGATGGCATGAACATTGACTTCCTGACCTTCTGCTAATTTCTCCATCCTCCCCTTCCTTCTCTTTTTATTCCCCACTCTGACTCCCATCTTAGCCCTTCTCTTCTCCTCAGCTGCCCATCAACTCCCCTCCTCCTTCCCTTTCTCCCTGGACCACTCCCCTCTCCTGTCAGATTCCTTCTTCTTCAGCCCTTGTCTTTTCATGGCCTCCTCTTGTGGCAAGACGAGGCCACACTTAGGGTGGAGGAGCAACACAATATATTCCGTCTGGGTATCCTCCAACCTGATGGCATGAATATCGATTCCTCTTTCCAGAAGAAAAATTTCTCCCCACCCCCTCAAATCCACACTCTGATGTTTTACATCTTCTCACCTGCCTACCTGGGTCCCCTCCTTCTTCCCTTTCTCCTATGGCCCACTCTCCTCTCCAATCAGATTCCTTCCTCTCCAGCCTTTGACCTTTCCCGCCCACCTGGCTTCATCTATCACCTTCCAGCTAGCCTCCTACCCCTCCCCCCCACCTTTTCCCCCTTCCTTCCCAGTCCAGAAAAAGGGTCTCAGCCCAAAACATTCATTTCTATAAATGCTGCCTGACCTGCCGAGTTCCTCAATAAAGCATCAATAAAGTATGTCTGTCTGTCTGTCATTTTGTATGAATTGCTTTGGATTTCCAGCATCTTCAGAATTTGTTGTGTTTTTTCTTCAGACCTTTACCTTTTCCATCTGTCACCTCCCAGCTTCCTACTACAACCCCCTCCCTCACCCACGCAATCCCCCCCACCTCCCACTTACCTGTAGATGTTGGAATCTAAAGCAAATGACAATCTACTGGAGGAACTTAGCAAGTCGAGCAGCATCTGTGGGGAAGGAAGGAATCGTCGGCATTTCAGATGGAGGTCCTGCTTCGGAACTGAGAGTGGAGAAGAGAAATCTTTCTCCTGCTATCAGGAAGAGAGCAGGAGAGGGAGTGAGACAGGGGTTGGTAGGTGATGGACCCACTGAAGTGAAGTAATGAACAAAGGCTGGATGAGGCAGGTGGGGGAGAGGGAGGGGCAGAGTTTGTCAGTGAGGAACTGGTTGTGGACTTCAGGAAGGGTAAGTCAGGAGGACACACACCAGTCATCAAGGAATCAGCGGTGGGAAGGACGAGCAGTCTTCAGTTCCTAGGCGTCAACATCTCTGAAGGTCTATCCTGGACCCAACGTATTGATGCGATTAAATAGAAGGCACGTCAACAGGCATATTTTGTTATCAGTTTGAGGAGACTTGGAATGTCACCAAAGACAAGTGGAACGCTTCCAGACTGTTTGCATCACCGTCTGGTATGGAGGGGCCAGTGCACAGGTCTATAAAAAGCTGTGGAGGGTTGTAAGCTCAGCCAGGTCCAGCATGGGTATTATCACCACAAACAAAGACACCTTCAAAAGGCAATGCCTCAAGAAGGTGGCATCCATCATTCAGGACCCCTGACATGCCCCCTTCTCATTACCACCATCAGAGAGGAGGTACAGAAGTCCGAAGACCCTCACTCTTCATCTTCTTCCCCTCCACCATCAGCTTTCTGAATGCTCCATGAGCCCACAAACACTACTTCACCGTTTTTCCCTCATTTATTTTTTTATATTTATATTGCACTGTCCTGCGGCTGCATAGGAACAAATTTCAGGACATACGTCAGTGCTAAGAAACCCGATTCTGAGACAGAGCAGGTGGGTGATAGTTGGAGGCAGATAAGGGTAAAAGTGGAGACTGAGGGTGGTGGATGGTGAGGAGAGTACCTGTGCTGGAATCAGGTAAGTATGAAAGGTTATATGAGTGCAACACCCTGGTTTAAAATAAAGCTGTATTTTATTAATACAGTAATGCTGCGGGTATTTCATTTTGTGCAAATTTTCTCAGAATACACTAACTGTTCCTTTAATTACATTATATAATCGAGTATTTCATTTCTGCTGTTTAAGATCAAAATTTAGTTGATTGATAAGTTAAGCGTGTTGAAATAGGCAACAGAATTTGTCTTGGACAGTCTAGAGAGACTGTGGGAAAAGGATGGGAAGCCATTTTTTTCGAGATAGCGAGGGATCAATAGAGGAGAATGGAAATGGTTGATGAGCATCGGAGAAGAACGTGTTGTAACGTTCACAGGACCCATTTGGAAGGACACATACTGATGTTGGGAAATCCCCGTGCAGACAATGGCCTCACGGAGAACGTGCAGATAACATTTAGTTAGCTAGTTAGCACATGATGTTGAAGAAAGTTTGACATTTTTTTTTCCCCTAGGATGGTGCGTGAATATTTGTTTCCTGGGCCAGGTTCTTCAGCACAAAACCGTCTCAGTACCGTGAGTAAATGAAGTGAAGTAAACAATGAGCTCTAACGATTACAGGCACAATAAAAACTATTATTTATATGCATATGGTGGGCATTTTCTTTATTTTGTATTATATACAATTACTGTGTTTGTTATAGCTTAAGAATTGTTGTCAATACATTTTCAATCTAAGTTTATACTGGTGTGAGTTAAATTATTGTTTCCTGGCAAATGGCAAATTTGCATGGGTGTGTTGGTGTTCATACAGTAATTGTCTCCGCTTTCCTGTTGAAGGAACGCTTAACCTTTTATGTTTGTGTTTACCAGAATCATATTTACCCAAGACATTTTTATTTACTGGAAACGACCTCTTACATCGTTGTTCCTGATGCATTGTCGACTCATGTTGTTGTTTGGTCGAACTCGCTACAACGGCTAGCTCATTATGAACCCACGGTGACAGGGTTACGTAAATCAGGGTAATCTGCCTGTCCCAGTAAGTTGTTCCAGCTGTTAGTTTCTTGCTTCGGTTTCATAATCTTGTGTCAGGACAGGGAAAAAGCAGAAGTGAAGCAGATTTTAAATTGCAGAGCAAAACAAGGAGGGGCGCTGAGTAAAATGGAGAGGTATGTGATAAATTGAAGATCAGAAGAGGATAGATGCCACAAGTGCTGACTGGGAGATGTTGATTAAGGCATGATTGAACATAGAACATTATAACACAGTACAGGTCCTTCAGCCCGCTATGTTTTGCTGACCTTTTAACCTCCTCCCAGATCAATCTCCATTTTTCTGCCAAAGATTCAAAGTACACTTATTATCAAAGTATTTTTTTGTAGTATACAGCCATGAGATTCACCTTCCCATAAACAGCCATGATAAAAAGGATAGAGCCTAATCAAAGAAAAACAGCAAGCTTCCTCCAACGTGCAAGAAGGAAAGCAAATCGCGCAAGCGGCAAAAACTGAGCGAAAGGCACAGAATGCAGAGCGCAAAATCGAAGGAGTCCAGACAGATTCCGCTCAGCTCAGTTCGTTCGTTATCCCTGATCAAAATCACCACCCCCCCCAAAAAAAAGAGCAACCAAAAGAGGAGTGGGCAGAAACCAGAAACACATGGTGACGTGAACCACAGAGGCCAGTCCACGATCCACATCGATAAAACCTTGCACGAGACCCAGGACGCTGGCACAATCCTCCGGCAGCAGTGAGCGAGGGGGAAAGAGAGGGTCCATTAGATCTTGCTCTGGGAGCAGCGAGAAAGAGGCTGGTGGAGGGCGATGCACGTGCTTATCAACGAGTCTGGTAAACGTTCCTATTGGGCCTGCCTCTAGTGATGTTAAGGAAAACAAGTGAAACTTATAATATCAGAACAAGGGGGAGAAGAAAGGCCAAATATTGGAAAAGTGATAAATATATCACATAAATATAAAAATATATAATTATATTATTATAATTAAATAATATAAATTATTTAAATATAAAAAAGTGACCAAAAATATATTCTATATGATATATACAGTATTGTGCAAAAGCCTTGGGTGTATGTGTATATATATATATATATCTAGAGTGCTTGAGACTCAGCATTGTAGTAATGTTATACATTGCACTGTACTGCTGTCGCAAAAAATATCATGACATATGTGAGTGATAATAAACGATTCTGATATGGGTCTCTGTTATGGATTGAGAGTGGGGAGGGGGCAGGGAGAGGGGAATCGTGGTTGGGAAAGGGGGGAGGAAGAGGGAAGCACCAGAGAGACATTCTGCAATGATCAATAAACCAACTGCTTGGAATCAAATGACCTTGCCTGGCGCCTCAGGGCTGGGTGTGCCTGCACCTACGTCACCCTCCGCTCCTGTCACTCCTTCTCTGCCACCTGTCCCACGCCCCTCCCGCGGCGCTTCACCCTCGCCATTCCCGACATCCTTTGCTCCCGCTGGATTTACGGACTCACTCTCTGCTCCACTGTGCAAAAGTCTTAGGCACCCTAGCTACATCCATGCGCCCAGGACTTTGCACAGGACTGTACAACATTGTTGTAATCGGACTTGTGGTTCTATTAGTTTTTCTCTGCTGTGTTTCCTTCACTACAAAGGATTTATTAATTAGATGATTCTCTAAATTTACTATGTTCTCACTGGATATTAATATGCTGAGAAATCAGAATTAGGAGCAGGTTTAATATCATTGAAATATTGTATGTCTTGAAATTTGTTGTTTTGTGGCATAAATACGGTGAAATACACAAAAAAAAACTTTCAAAAACAAAACACATATTAAAAATTAAATTGAGTAAGTAGTGCCAAAAGAGAGTAAAAATAGTGAGGGAGTGTTCATGGGTCGGATTATTGTCTGTTTAGAAATCTGATGGCAGGAGGGAAGAAACTGCTCCTACGACATTGAGTGTGTGTCTTCAGGCTCTTGCACCTCCTCTCTGATGGTAGCAATGAGAAGTGATGTTAGTATTTTTTTAGAATCAGAAACAGGAATCTAGATGATGAAAAAAAAATTCTGCAACAGTAACTATAACTTTGCACTAAAATAGACCTTTTGTTGCAATTGTGCTTTTTATTTCCCCTTTAAAAATCTGTGTTTGGTTTCCATTTAATTTAGGCTTTTCATATGAATGCTGCTGATTTGATGCTGTTGCAAGCAAGTTCTTCATTAAACTGGGAAATTAAACAGATGAAGGCACAGCAGAATGGAGCAGATGTTTCCTGCCCTTGCCTAAAGGGGAAATAATATTTATTTATCTGCAGAAGACCCTTCTGGCCCTTCAAGCCATACTGTTCAGCAACCGCTGGATTTACCCTAGCCTGATCACGTACCGAACCTACCAATTGGTATGTCTTTGGACTGTGGAAGGAAACCCACAAGGTAAAAAACAAAGGGAGAATGGACAAATTCCTTGCAGACAGACCTATTGGTCTGCATGGTAACATGATAGCTAACATAACTCTTCATTGTGCCAGTGATCAGGGTTCAATTCCCACCACAGCCTTTAAGGAATTTGGATGTTCTCTCCATGACCCTGTAGGTTTCCTCCAAGTGCTCTGGTTTCCTCCCACATTCCAAAGGTCTGCAGGTCAGGGTTAGTGATTGGTGGGCATGCTATGCTGGTGCCAGAATTCTGGTGGCACTTGTGGGCTGGCCCCAGCACATCCTCGGACTGGAGGAGACCCACACGGTCATGGATAGGAAAGGATGTCCAGTGCAGGCAAACTGGGCTAGCATGGATGCACCTTGTTCATTTTCTGTGCTGAATAGTTCCCTGACATGACAAACTGGCGGAGGAAAACGAGGCCTACGTGGTCACTAGTAAAGTATGAAATAGTCTTGTGCAAATTGAAAATCATTTGAAGTGATTGTAGGTTGATTTCAAAGATTAACCTTTAGCAATTCATACACATTATAAACATCCAAATCAGGGGAATGTTCTTTTTTTCTCACTCTAAAACTGAAGCAATCTCCTGGAGGAAGGCAAGTAATTCTTTCATTTAGAAGTGAACCGCTGCACCAGTAATAAAGCGTTCATCATAAATCCTGAAGAGCATAAGGTAGAGCAGAATTGGGCCATTTGGCCCATCGAATCTGCTCTGCCATTTCATCATGGTTGGTTCCCTTTCCCTCTCAGCTACAATCTCCTGCATTCATGCCCTGACCAATCAAGAATTAATCAACCTCTGCCTTAAATATACCCAATGCCGTGGTCGGCACAGCTTTGTGGGCCGAAGGGCCTGTATTATGCTGTAGGGTGTCTATGTTTCTGTGTTTCCCACAGATGGGTATTTCAGCAGATCCCTTGCTCCCTATACAGGTGAAACACATGGTGGGTCAAAATTATAAGCTTCAATTTAATTCAAACATTTATTATTTTCTGGGAGGCAGGGTGGAGGTATGTCTCTACCAAAGGAGGTGTAAAGTGCCCTTGCCCTGCAGGCTAACAGAGTTCATTCAACCTATTCTCATATGGGATGCTCCCCTATCCAGGCAAAATCCTTGTAAATCTCCTCTGCATCCTTTCTATGGCTTCCACATCCTTCCTATAGTGAGGCAACCAGAACTGAGCACAGTACTCCAAGTGGGGTCTGACCAGAGTTCTGTATAGCTGCAACATTACCTCTCGGCTCCTAATCTCAATCCCATGATTAATGAAGGCCAATGCACCAAATGCTTTCTTAACCACAGAGTCAACTTGAGCAGCAGCTTTGAGTGTCCTGTGGACTCGGACCCCAAGATCCCTCTGATCCTCCAGACTGCCAAGAGTCTTACCATTAATACTATATTCTGCCATCATATTTGATCTACCAAAATTAACCACTTCACACTTATCTGGGTTGAACTCCATCTGGCACTTCTCAGCCCAGTTTCGCATCCCATCAATGTCCCGCTGTAACCTCTGATAGCCCTCCACACTATCCACAACACCTCCAACTGTTTACAGAAACATTTATATAAAAAAATTCTGCATAAATTACCCTCTCATTGAAATAAAAAGAAAATTATTGCTTAAAATAGATGGAACATTGAGGCTTTATAAGGCACCGGTGAGGCTTCACTTGGGGTATTGTGAGCAGTTTGGGCCCCTTGTCTAAGAAAGGATGTGCTGAGATTGGAAGAGGATTCAAAGGAGGTTCTCACAAAAATGATTCTGGGATGGAAAGGATTTGAGGAATGTTTGTTGGCTCTGGGCCTGTGCTCACTGGAATTCAGAAAAATGAAGGGGGGGGGGTGGCGGATCTCATTGAAACCTATCAAATGATGAAAGGCCTCAATAGAGTGGATGTGGAGATGATGTTTCCTATGGTGGGGGTGTCTAAGACCAGAGGACACATCCCTCAGAATAGAGGGGCAGACATTTAGAATGGAGATGAGGGGAAATTTCTTTAGCCAGAGTGGTGAATGTGTGGAATTCATGGCCATGGGTAGCTGTGGAGGCCAAGCCTTTATGTATATTTAAGGTAGAGGTTGATAAATTCATGATTGGTCAGGGCATGAAGGGATACGGGGGAAGGCAGGAGATTGGGGCTGAGAGGGAAAATGGATCAGCCATGATGAAATGGTGCAGCAGACTCAATGGGCCAACTGGCCTAATTCTGCTCCTATATCTACGGTCTTGTGGTCTTATGGAAAGGTTATGGGGAGAAGACAGAAGAATGGGGTTGAGAGGGTCAATAGATCAGCCATTGTGAAATGGCGGAGCAAACTCTATGGGCCAAATGGCCTACTTCTGCTCCTCTTTCTTATGGTCTTAAGGAAAGGTTATGGGGAGAAGGCAGGAGAATGGGCTCAGAGGGAAAATGAATCAGCCTTGACAAAATGGGAGAACAGATATGATGGGCCAAATGTCCTATTTCTGCTCCAATATCTTGTGGCCCTAAAAAGCAGAGAATGAAAAGTAGCTGAAGCTTGCAACATGAACTTCATGCAACATTAAAACGTACAGCGTTAGAAACTGGAATTTTCTTTTGGCTCTCAAGATATGTTTGTTTTTAAGCATGTTCCATTTGTAAAGTGACTTTCAGTGAAGTTGACTGGGCATAAAGCAAGGCTGTGTTCTGGCAAAGACAACGCTCTCATCAAAATGAGAAATGGAATGCCTAGGCAGTTGCTACCAAGGGCCAAATGCAAGAAATTAATCAAAGCTGGCAGTCCATTGGCGAGCATGGTGAGGACTGTGCTGAAATATCGCCACAGTAATACATCTTTCATCTGGCACGGGCGACTATTGTAATGTTTTTCAAAGGTTTAATCATTCATTAAGTGTGACTTCTGCACTGTATGTTTAGAACATTGAGACTACAAGATGCCATTATGCGAAGTGCGAAGCAAGGGCCCCACATATCACTGGTGCTTGTGGATCAAGAGCAGTAAAGCCCTTTAATACCTCCACCTCAGCGCCAGCGTAGCGGTTAGCACGCTTTACGGGGCAGATGACCCGGGTTCAATTCCCGCAGCTGTCTGTAAGGTGGTTGTCCTTCCCTGCAGCTGTGTGGGTTTCCTCCAGATGCTCCAGTTTCCTCCCACAGTCCAAAGACCTACTGGTTGGTAGGTTAATTGGTCATTGTAAATTGTCCAGAGATTAGGTTGTGATTAAATCGGGTGATTGCTGGGTGGCGTGGCTCGAAGGGCCTTTTCTGCAATGTATCTCAATAAATAAAATACACTTAAAGAGATTTTCCTGACCAAACAGGCCTGCCAAAGGGTCTTGGCCTGAAACGTCGACTGTACTCTTTTCCATAGATGCTGCCCGGCCTGCTGAGTTCCCTTGGTATTTTGTGTCTGTTGCTTCAATTTCTTCAGTGCAGTTTATAGCTTTCATAGAAAGAATGGATTATAACATAAATCTTAATATACACACTGTTACAAAATCCCGTAACTGGATCACTTACCAGCAAAGATAGGGAGGTCCATTGAAGTCTGATGGTACTATTTTTAAAAGTATTTATTAATAAAGGGCACAAAAATAAGATTAATGCAAACAAACATACAGATAATATATGTCGTCAATACTAAATCTAAAGCGCGGATATAATAATAACCAATAAGAAATAGCTCTATCGTTGTCTAGGGGATAATGTATTGTCCGATGGAAAGATAACAGTCACTGTTAGTTCGTTCAAGCTGCAGTGTTTTTGGGTTTAAGAGCGAGGCGGTTTAAACTTGCCCAGGTCTTTTATGATGCCAATCCGTTGAGTCAGGGGAGTGGATTTCCCCATAGTTAGCTAAAAGCTGTTTTCCGTGGTTCCAGCCACCAATTCCAGCAACGGAATTGAACGCACATGGCCTCCTTCAGATGACTTCCTGCTGTTATGTGGTCACTTAACGTTTCTTCTGGTGTGTCTGAGGGGCTGTTCCTATAGACCCTCTTTTATCCTGACTCGCAGGGTCGTAGATGTCAATCAGGTTGGGGGTGATGCAATCTCTCCCTCAACCAGCCCACTTTCCCTGAGGGCGTTCACGTAGCATAGTATCTCAATCCACAACTTTGTCTTCCGGAGACAATGGCCATGTCCCGTAGCTTTACATCGCCAGGGAAATGAGGCATTCTGCATGTCTCTCTCTCATTTCCTGGGCCCCTTGACCCAACCCAACAGTGATCTTGCGATTCTCACAAAGGAGGGGGCTACAGACATAACAATACACACATAAGACATTGGTGAGGCCTAATGTGGAGTATTGTGTGCATCTTTGGTCACCTACCTGATGTAATCACGGTTAAAAAAAATACAGAGAAAATTTTCAAAGATGTTGCCAAGTCTGGAGGACCTGAGTTATAAGGAAAGATTGAATAGGTTAGGACTTTATTCCTTAGAATGTAGAAGACTGAGAGGAGATTTGATAGAGGGTTACAAAATTATGAGGGGTATAGATAGGGTAAATGGAAGCAGGCTTTTTTCATTGAGGTTGGGTGGAGCTACAACTAGAGGCCATGGGTTAAGGGTGAAAGGTGAAAAGATAAAGGGGAACATGAGGGGAAACGTCTTCACTCAGAGGGGTGTGAAAGTGTGGAATGAGCTGCCAGCGCAAGTGGTGCATGTGAGCTCAATTTCAGCATTTAAGCAAAGTTTGGATAGATACAGTGCCTATACCAGGGGTCAGCAACCTTTACCACTGAAAGAGCCACTTGGACCCGTTTCCCACAGAAAAGAAAACACTGGGAGCCGCAAAACCCGTTTGACATTTAAAATGAAATAACACTGCATACAACGTTTTGTTTTGCCTTTATGCTATGTATAAACAAACTATAATGTGTTGCATTTATGAAATTGATGAACTCCTGCAGAGAAAACGAAATTACATTTCTGCATGCAACAAAAACATTTTGAACTCCGAAAAAAAGACGTTGGGTTGAAGGTTACATTTAAGTAAAATACTCAACGTCTATTTGAGTCCTTCTTGTATTTATGAAAAACGCCAAACTTAAATTTGCCGCCAAAACCAAAAATAACGTCAGCCAGCTGTCAACCTGAAAAATAAAAGGACTATTTCACTGAACAATGAAAACATATGAATATACATAAAATAATAGGCAATTAAAATATTTATCATACTTGGTCAGGTTGACTCACACCTGACAATGCAGTCGTATTCAGTAGGGATGGATCGATGCTTAGGGGACTGACCGGGAAGGATAATGTGTTTTTTTCCTCTCTGAACTCACAGAAGCGTTTCCCAAACGATGTTTGCATTGCGATGATTGCAGAATGTAAATACTCCGAATTTATCATGTCGTGACCTTGTTTGAACTCTCTCAAATTGGGGAAGTGAGACAATGTGCCTTTCTGTAAATCTCTGGCAAGCAACGTCAACTTGCGCTCGAATGCCAAAACATCCTCCAATATGTGCAGGGCTGTACGTCCTTACCCCGTTGAAGAGCTGTGTTCAGCGTGTTCAGGTGCGCTGCCATGTCTACCATGAAGTGTAGCTTTTCCAGCCACTCTGGCTGTTCCAGCTCAGGAAAGTTGAGCCCTTTGCTGCCCAGGAAAGTTTTCACTTCTTCCAGACACGCGACAAAGCGTTTCAGCACCTCCCCTCTGGACAGCCAGCGATAAAAACACGTTGTAGCGGTGTGCTACACGCAGTCAGTAAACTGCAGTCAAAGATAGCTTTATTCGAACTAAACAGCCTTGCTTTTAAGCCTCCCTCAACCCGCCCCCCCCCATGGGCGCGGATGCTGCAAAAGACACGTACTCACAAACCCCCGTAGGCTATCTCCCTTAGCCTGAACGCTGGCTAATTGTGAGCCGGTTCGGATGTGTCAGGAAATGGGTCGCCACAACGTCTTATTTAGATTGTACAAGATCACCATAATCTTCAAATTTAGATTTACATTTCAAAAACTAACAAACTAACATAAAATACATTTTAATTAAATACTGACCATGTAGCGGTGTGCTACACGCAGCGCTAAAATTACGACACGGAGTCGGTAACTGCAGTCGAAGGAAAAAACTTTATTCGAAATCTTCAGCCTCACTTTTAAGCCTCCCTCAACTGGCCCCCCATGGCGCAGAGGCTCCAAAGCTCTGTGCTCGCAAACCCCCGTAGGCTATCTAATTGTGAGCCGGTTAAGGTGTGCCAGGAAAAGGGTCGCCACAACCAATTATTTCACAAAGCAACAGGGAGCCGCAGCACAGACGTAAAAGAGCCACGGGTTGCCGACCCCCGGCCTATACAAAGTATTCAACCCCCTTGGAAATTTTTATGTTTTACGGTTTTACAACTTTGAATCGCAATGGATCTAATTTGACTTTTTTGACACTGATCAACAGAAAAGGACTCTTCCTTGTCCAAGTGATCTCTCTGAAGTGATCTAAATATAAAACACAAAGTAATTGAATAAGTATTCACCTCCTTTAATATGACACACCAAATCATTGCTGGTGCAGCCAGTTGGGTTTTGAAGTCACATAATTAATTAAATGGTGATCACCTGTGTGCTGTCACAGTGCATTATTGTAGTAAAAATATACCTGTATCTGGAAGGTCCTACTACTGATTCTCAGGAGGACTGCGGCAGAGTGAGCCAGGGTCAAGCTTGTAGGCAGTCAGCAGGATTGAGAGAATCACGGCTTTGAGCTCTGGGTAAACCACTTGTGTTTTTTTTTGTTAACCCCTGTCTGTGAGAGCTTTCGAAGACAAAAGAAAATCTCACAAGGAGAAACCCAAGTATGTATACTGCTCATTCACAATCAAGATAATTTAAGTGAAGAGGTTGAACGACGTAGGGTTAAAGTTCTAAGTGAAAACACTAATGTGTTGGAAGCCATCTGTAGCAATGTTAGTATTAGTGATGTAGAGATTTCTTTGTGTGAATTTATGAAAGCTATTGACAGGTCAGATGGCTCCAGGAAAGGATGATATACATTATTGTATTTAAACATATGGTTGACAACTCTCTTAACATAATATTATAATTTTTGAATCGTATTTGAAATTTTGACCATCTTCCCTCCACATGGAAAATGGCAGTAGTTGTATCTATTCAAAAACCTGGAAAACCCCTGTTGAATACTTCTAGTTATAGACCAATATCATTAATAGCCCATTTGTGTAAACTTATGGAACGTCTGGTAATAGAGCAGTCAAATTATATTTTGGAAATAAGAAGTGATAATATTGTTTTATCAGAGCAGATTTTGGAAGGGTAGAATGATGTTGGATTCAGTTTTGTGTTTGGAAGATGATATTAATAAAGACCAGGTAAATAAAGAAGCAATAGCAGTATTTTTGATATAGAAAAAGTATATGATATGTTATGGAGGGAGGGTCTTTTCATTAAATTATGGAAATTAGGTGTGAGAGGAAGGCTATATAATTTTTTTCTGAGTTTCTTATTTGAATGGTCTGTGCAGGCAAGGGTAGGAAAGGTACATTCAGGTATCTAAGAGATAGAGAATGGGACTCCACAAGGCAGTATGTGCAGCCCTTTATTGTTTAATATTATGATTAATGATATTTTCTCTGAGATAGGTACTGTGGTGGGTAAATCACTTTTTATGGACCAGAGGAAAAATTTTCGATTTGACTGTATATTCAGATTCAGATTCAGTTTATTGTCATTTAGAAACCACAAATGCAATGCAGTTTAAAAATGAGACAACGTTCCTCCAGAATGATATCACAAAAGCATATGACAAAACAGACTACACTAGAAAATCCACATAATGTTTAGCAATTCTTAATCCAGAGTCTGGAGAGGCTGCTGCATATTAATATCACGCTACCGGTCTTAGCGCGTTCCCCAGAAAGGAGCTCCAAATCCACCAGACAAAACAAGACCAAAAACTAAAGCTACAAGACCTGCACAAAACCACATAGTTACAACATATAGTTACAACAGTGCAAACAATAGCATAATTGATATGAAACAGACTATGGGCACAGTAAAAATAGTCCAAAGATGTTAAAGGACTATAAGTTCAAAAGAAATCACCACCCAGTTTCCACAAGTCCCCAGGGTCCCGACAGACTCGCCATCCCACGCCGGCGACAGAAGGGAATACCCCCACTATGGACTTCCACGGCGCCGCCCAACTCAGCCTCGCAGACGCAGCGCACACCGAAAGGGACTTGACTGCAGCGGACTCCGAGTCCGTCGAACCTCCGAGCCGACGACCATCCCCTCCGGCACAGCTTCTCTGAGCACCATCCTCTGCCGAGCGTATTAAGACAGCCCCGCCAACAGCCATCGGCAACGCGACCCTGAGGACTGGGGGCCTGATCTTCCCAGCAGAGTCCCGGACCTCACAGCAGCAGCAGCAACGAAGAAGGTCTTCCTGGAGATTTCCTGATGTTCCTCCATGCTCCCACGTCCGTTTTCAATCGATTATGATTGCGCACGGCACCCCACTTCACAAATAACAGATAATCAGCTCCGGAGTGGCCACTGCAAGCTGCGTCGCACCGCCATCTTGGAAATAAATATAGGATGTAATTAGTGATTAATATTGTCGAACAGTGGGCAAGTAGGTGGGGTTTTCAGCATTCAGTAGCTAAAACATCAGTTTTATGTTTCTCAAAGACCTGCACTTAATGTGAAATGATATAGTTAAACACTTGAAGGGTCAATGGTAAGATTCCTTGGCATGTGGTTGGATAATAAGCTAACATGGAAGCACCATATCAGTAAGATGATTGACAAATGTAAAGGTGCATTAAGTATCTTTGGGTGTCTATGTGGATATTCTTGGGAGCTACACGAAAATCTGTGTTGACTATATATATTTGTTTAATCAGGTTGGTACTTGATTATAGCTGTGTGGCTTATGGACCAGCTTCATCTTCAAATTTAAAATGTTTGGGTGATGCAAACTCAGTTTTTTAAGTCTGGGTTGTGGTCATCTCTTGTTTCAGCTTTACTGGTTGAACTGGGACAATTACCCTCACAGTTGCGGAGGATGAAGTTATTGTTAACATATTGGGTTAACTTGAGGGGGTAGAGGAACTCCATGAAAAGGTTATTGAAAAGCACAAATCAGGAGGTGGATGCGAGAGAATTTCCAAATCACTCAATAGCCCTTGGATTACAGTTAAGTCAATCTTCAAAAAATGGAAAGGATATGGCACTGCTGTAAATATGTCTAGGGCTTTTCACTGCATCTCAGTATGTGTGACAATAATAAGTTAATTATTAATTACTGATCGCTAAAGCCTGCACATTGACACGGTGTACGTCGGTGACGTTCGAACCCAAATGTGGCGGAAAGACAGACTCCAATGTAGTGTCTCATGATTGACTCCATTTCTCATCGATCTTGCCGATTAAAGCGTCAGGGAGGATTGAAATCATCAAGGCAGGAGTGGAAGGCGAGTGGATGTTCAACACCATCTACCAGCCTCTTGCTCGCTGCAGCTGGAAGGAAGTGTCTGCGTGTGATGGTCCCTCCCCCTCGCTCTTGACCCTCCTGTTTGCTACTCCCAGAGGAAGGACCCAACATTCAAATGGTCTCCCTCCCTCTCCCCCTCACTCAATGCTTTTGGAGGATGGTGTCAGAATCCTAGGCCTTGGGGCAAACGTTAATCGATCTGGTTTGTGGACTTGACTGGAGTACTCTGTGTTTCTAATTTCTGCTCACTCTTTTTTTGTGCTGTTTTGGGCAATTTTGATCAGGGCGGTCTGCAGATAACGAGTGACACAGAACTAGTTTGAAATGAATTGAGCTGATCTGAACATGCCTGGACTTATTCAATTCTGTGTTCCTCCCTTGTTTTTTTCTTCTTTTTTGCCACTTGCGTGATTTGTTTGTTCTTTGGTGGGGTGGGGGGGGTTAATGTGTTCCCGTGAATAGCTTCAGCTCCAGGGTTCTCTTTGTTTCATGGCTGTCTGTGAGAAGTCAAACTGATATTGTAGACTGCATACATAATTTGATAATAAATGTACTTTGAATCTTTGAAATGGTGACCACAGTTTTTTCTTAAGAATTCCAACAGAACAGCAGTGGTTTGGCCGAGCTGTAACATTCTCAAAACCAAGACCCCCAATTAGGCATCCACTTAAATAATGTAAGTAACACCAAACCCTTGAGTTTGTCAAAATAAACTTTTAAACTTTTATTAAAGAGAAACAGGAAGCAGCAAGATTTCATTTTACACAGAGTGAGTGAGTCACTCAAGAAAAAGACAAGGAAATCTAAACAATTAATGACTCTCATTAAATAACAATTTACCAATTCAGATGCTCTAGGAACCTCGGAGCCCAATGCTCTGTGGGTTCCTGCACAAGCCTGAAGAGCTCATTATTCTACCACCTCCTCCTCCCTATGGCCCAAAGGGACCAACAAACTCCAGACCTGGAGAGCCTTGAAAGAGACTTGGGGAATCCTGAGAGAGAACCAGAAACATTGAATAGCCCTTGGAAACACTGAATAGTCCTCAGATACCTCTGGAACACTATGAGAAACCTGAAGGGTCATGGGAATCGTGGAGGCCCTAATGATCTTGAGAACCAGGAATGCTTAGACACGGGAAAAGCCTTGAGACCCAGAAAAGGCCTTGAATGTAGAGTAGAGGAAAGTGGACTTGAAAAACTCGGAACGTAGACAAGAAAAGTTCAGAATGTGGACTTGGAATGTAGAGGAAAGACACTCTAGTCACGATTATACACTGGCAATGCCAGAACAAGTGTGGAGGAAAAACAGACTCTAATGTACAGACGGACATCAGAGTTTA
Organism: Hypanus sabinus; assembly: GCF_030144855.1. Lineage (NCBI taxonomy): Eukaryota > Metazoa > Chordata > Chondrichthyes > Myliobatiformes > Dasyatidae > Hypanus > Hypanus sabinus. The sequence continues at coordinate 9,793,673 of NC_082729.1, read as the reverse complement.
TTCATAAAAGTTCTAACAGAACATCGGGGACTCAGCCGAGCGACACAATGAGACTTGACATTCTCAAAACTAGGACCCTGCAATTAGTGCTAATCCAGAGTCTGCTTAAGTAGTACAAGTAACGCTGAATCCCCAAGCCTACCCAAATTAACTCAGCAAATTTAAACAGAAAGCACCAGGAGACTGCATGGCAAAGAGCGAGTCACTCAAGAAGAACGCAAGAAACTCTAAAGGGTTAACAACTCATTAAACAACAACCAACCAGTTCAGGTGCACTTAAAAACCTCACAGCCCAACTCTCTCTGGCTCCCTGCACAAGCCCAAAGAGCTCATTACAATTCGTATTGAAAGTGTGTCAATAGTATTAACTGGTTCTCAAGCCCTACTCCTCAGTCAGTCCTCTGAAGACACTAAAGTGTCCATCAAAGACTAATTCTACAAGACGTTATAAATACTGTAGACATTATTCCAAATAATTTCAAAAAAATATGTTATGAAGTGTCAGGAACATTTCCTGAAACAATTTAGATGTACTGTATTGAATATATCAACACCAGGTCTGTGATTGTCCCCTGAGAGATTTCACAAATTCCCAATGCATTAAATTAAATTTTCCTTGATATGAAGTAATTTGGTTTTTCTTATTTGAATTATTTAAAGTGATCTTAAAAAAAATTCAAATGCCTCTGAAGATGAGAGACAGTCAAAATCTACAAAATGGATTCAGGGTTTGACTGAAGACAAAGCTTCATCATTGGTTAGAGAATATCCATGAACGTAAGGGAGTTTCTGAGATGGGGTCTCAGCATTACACTCCCTGACATCCAGTTCAAAGAAATTTCATTTACTGTCAAAGTATTAGAAGTCACCATAAACTACCCTGAGATTTTTGTTTTTGCTGACATTCGCAGTAGAACTTGATGAGGGGCTAGCGAGGATGGTAAGGACACATCTAGCCAGCACTTTAGAATCGAGACACGATGTTGAAACCGAAACAAGAACGGGGTTCTTGACTGGATGCTAGACAAGAACCTGACAAGACGAGAAACCAAATGAGACAGAAGTCCGAAACACAATCACAAAGCTGAGCTGACGACGGGACGCCAAACCTGAGTTGAGGTGCTCTTTAAACATCCAAATCTTGGTGCCAAAACATGGCCGCCAATTAGCGGAGCGGGCTAGATTCTTTGAAGGGACTGTGCCAGCTATCCACATTCTGAAGAATTACAGAGGGTGATGCGGTCGGGTGCGTACTGTAACAAGAACTAAGAAATACAATAGAATCAATGAAAAATTACACTGGTTCTCCGTGACGATCATCTCCATGACGCTGAGGCTATAGACTGCTCCGGCTCCTGTGCTCTGTGTCCACTAATGTGATGAACTGACAAGCAAGGCTTTGGGCCTGCTCTGAGCTGCTCTGTGGTTCAGATCTGAGGGCTCAGTGTTGGTTTGGAATGATGTTGCTTGTTTCAATTGTTTTCATGATTTGTAATTTTTTTTTCTCTTGCGCATCGGATGTTGGTCTTTTATTTTGATTTTTATTCTATTTTTCTTGAATTGGGTGCTTTCCCATTTCTTGCTTTGTAGCTAGAGCAAGCAAATCTCAAGGTTGTATAATTTATACATTGTTTGATAATAAACGTACTTGAATCTTGAAATCTTGTACAAGACTGGCAAGCATCCAATGTGCAAAAGAATGCAACTGTGGAAATGCAAATAAATAAATAACTCGCACCAAAAATAAGGGTTGTAGAGTCCTTGAAGGTGAGTCCATGGGTTGTGAAGTCATTCCAGTTTTCTGTGTGCCTTTCTTGCAGGCCCCGGCAATGTGGGGGCTGAATGAACTGCCTGCGGCTGACCCAGGCAAGCAAGCGCGCTTTTGGGTGCTGGGTTGGATTCAACCCATTCAAACACAATTCTTCGCCTTGTTCTTTAAGGACAGTCACATTGAGCCGAAGTTGAGGTTAATGTTACTTTGCAGAAGTAGAGACAGGCTAAAAAGATCTTGCTGGCCGCAGCATCACTGACATACAGGGTCATCCAACACAAAAGATTCTGTGAAACAAGATGTTCATGCAAAGGTCCATCTAGGAACACGTTTCTGGGATTGAAAGGCTTGTCGTACAAGAAGCATTGATGGCTCTGGACCTCTATTCACTGGAACTCAGAAAAATGAGGAAGAACCTCATTGAATATTGAAAGGCCTCGATAGAGTGGATGTGGAGAGGATGGTTCCTATGGTGGGGGAGTCTAAGACCAGAGGATACAGCCTCAGAATAGAGGGATGTCCTTTTAGAACAGAGATGAGGAGGAATTTTTTTAGCCAGAGGGTGGTAAATCTGTGGAATTTGTTGCCACAGGTGGCTGTGGAGGCGAAGTCAGTGGATATATTTAAGACAGAAGTTGATAGATTCTTGATTAGTCAGGGCATGAAGGGATATGAGGAGAAGGTGGGAGATTCCAGCTGAGAGGGAAAATGGATCAGCCATGACAAAATGGTGAAGCAGACTCGATGGGCCAAACGGCCTAATTCTGCTCTTATACCTTTTGGTCTTATAGTCTTAAGTCCATAATGGTGCAAGCAGTCAATAGAATTGCATCGTTAAAGTTAGGTCAGGGCTGCACAGGTCAGTTTGAGAACCTGTTGGTTGTAGAAAAGCAGCTGTTCCTGAAGCAGGTGGTGTGAATCTTCAGCCTTCTGTATCTCTTGCCCAAGAGTAGCTGCGATACTCTAGAATAGTGGATACGACCCAGTCCACCCTACCATTGAGAACGTTTACACGGAGCGCTGTCACAGGAAAGCAGCATCCACCTTCAGGGTGTCCCACTGCCCAAAACATGCTCTCTTCTCACTGCTGCCATCAGAAAGAAGGCTCTGGAGCCCAAGGACTCACAGCACCCAGTGCAGGAACAGTTACTACCCCTCAACCATCAGGCATTTGAACCAAATACGATATCTTCAATCAGCATCACTTGCCCCATCATTGAAATGTTCCCACAACCCCTGGACTCACTTTCAAGGACTCTTCATCTCACGTTTTCGATATTTATTGCTTATTTATTTATTATTATTATTATTTCTTTTAGTATTTGCAGTTTGTTGTGACAGGGATGGAGATACGTCTCTATCAAAGGAGGTGTAAGGTGCTCCTTCCCTCTGCTAGCCTGCAAGTCACCCCTGGGCGAGGGGTAGCACCTGCTTAGCCCCCTGATCAGGGTCACATGAAGCCATGGGAGCAGGTGGTAGATCCAAGCCCTGATTATGCGATGCTGATGTTAGGCAGACAATCTCTGAAGAGTATTGATAATGGCTGGCATCGCAGAACCCAGAAGAAGGCAATGGCAAACAGCTTCTGCGGAAAAATTTGCCAAGAACAAATATGGAAGTTTCACAGTCTTCCATGTCACACGACATAGTGATAATGACACATATACAGCCAAATGAAACATCGTCCTCTGGGGCCCAAGAGCAAAGCCCAGTATTGTCACACACAGTGCATGTAATTGTGGTCCAGCATGCATAGTCCCAAAATAATATTAGCACAGGCATGACCTGAAGATTGACATAAAGTGCGAGGTGCACATTTATGTAAGACGGCACAATGTTGCTCGTCGGCACAAGAAGGTCTTCAGATGCTGGAAAACCGAAGTAATGCACACAAAGTTCTGGGGGCTCTCAGCAAGTCAGGCATCACCGATGGAAAAGAGTAAACAGTCAATGTTTCCGGTGAAGGAACAAAGAAAGGGAGTAGCATTTTTACGGGAGGTAGGGTGGGAAGAGGTATAACCAAGATATCCGTGGGAATTTTTTGGCTTACAAAAGATGTCAATTGATAGTTTGTCTCCAGAGATGGAGGCAGAGAGATCAAGAAAGGGGAGGGAGGTGCCAGAAACGGACCTAGTGAATTTAAGAGCAAGGTTGGAAGCTGGAAGCAAAGTTGCTGAAAGTGACAATGTCAACGTAGCAGAGGAAGAGTTGAGAGTATTACCAGGGAAGGCTTGGTCTGATTCGCCAACAAAAAGACCGGCATTGCTGTGGCTATCCCTAGAGTCTGGAGAAAGTGGAAGAAGCCGAAGGAAAAATTGTTGGTGGAGGAGACTGGTTTTTGGAATGGCATTGGTTGGTTCTTTTGTTAGGAAAAGCAGAGAAATTTGAGGTCTTCTTGATGGGGGATAGAAGTGCATAGGGACTGAACATCCACGGTGAAAGTTAAGAAAGAAGCAGAGAGCTTTCACTAAGATAGAAATGGAGAGCTTTGTTACCGATACTATTATATAAAATAAAACAAGCAGTAATAAAAGATGAGAAGTGATCAATGTTGTGAGATGGGGATTTGGCAGGGGCAGCATGACAGGACGTTCAGACAGGGTGTACAATAGATGTCTGCTGGATGAAGCCATCCCATTATGACTTCTCTCTGAAAGAGGAAGGTAGTTAGAAATTAACATTATTAATAAACAAATAAATGCGTATTAGGTATTCTTTCAGTGTTTTCTTCCAATTCCCATCTCTTCCACTCGGGGAGAACTGTCAGGGAGAAGTGCAGCTGTTAAAAGAAAAGGAACTTCAAATGCAGTCACTTCTTGTTATGTGATTCCATGTGAAATTGACACTGTAATTGGATCTAATTGCAGTTACACGTTCTCACATTTTGAGCAGCACCTCCTGCAAAATACTATTTTAGCATTAATTTATTCACACTGGAGTCTCTGCAAGTGGCTCCAGATGAATTGCGCCACTGTAATTGGTCCTTAATATTTAACTGTTCACAGATAATAAAGATAAAGATACCTCAATATCATCTTCCACAGATAATGGGGTGAAATTCCTTTCCGTCTGCTTCACTACAGCTCAACACATTTGGAGTAATGTGCTATAGTTAAACACTGAACCTACTGAATTTAGAGGGTATTTCTATCGATGTGTATTGGGGAGTGTATTGACATCGTGGCCCGGTATGAAAACATCAATGCCTTTGAACAGTAGTGGATACAGCCCAGTACATCACCTCCCAACCATTGAGCGCATCTACATGAAACGCCGACGCTGGAAAGCAGAGTCCATTATCAGAGCTTCTCTCCACCCAAACATGCTCTTTTCTCGCTGCTGCCATCAGGTAGAAGGTACAAGACCCTCAGGACTTGTACCACCAGGTTCAAGGACAGGTACTACCCCACAACCATCTGCCTCAAACAAAGGGAATAACTACACTCACTTGCCCCTCCATTGAGATGCTCCCACAGCCAATGATCTCACTTTAAGGACTCTTCATCTTGTTAGTTCATGTTCTCGTTATTTATTACCTAATTATTTACATTTGTATTTACACAGTTTGTTGTTTCCTGCACTCTGGTTGATCTCTCATTGATCCTGTTATAGTTACTATTCTACAGGTTTGCTGGAGTATTTCAAGGTTGTATGCGGTGATCTATATGTTGTTTGAACTTTGAACTTTGGATTATGCATTGAAATTTCAATCACTGGTTAACTTTGCAGGTTTTCTAAAAGTACCCTTTTTCTTATTAATCTCCAAGTGTTTCCGATGGTATTTTCTTTCTGAATGGAAAAGGCAAGAGCAAAATATTAAGAGAATATTGTGGCAGTTCCAGTGCTGCCCACACCTTATCCATGGTACCATTTCACTCATGTACATGTATTGAATAGTAATGTCACTGGCGTTTTGGGCAGCAATGAAGGTCCTCCATCTCCGGCGGTGTTCAGGGCTTCCTTCATCACGTCAGTAGCTTCCTCTTGGTTTTCACTACTGTCAGTCATGTGAGTCCCGGGTGGAGCCTCAGGAACACCGTCACACTCAGATGTAGAAGGAATCTTCATTGCTCCCAACATATTGATCAATTGGCATCCATTAGTCTTGTGAGACCATGGACCTGCGCCTTGGAAGGTTTTTCCAGGGCGCAGGCCTGGGCAGGGTTGTATGGTTGCCCAAGCTGCAAGTCTCCCCTCTCCACACCACCGATGTTGTCCAAGGGAAGGGCACTAGGACCCATACAGCTTGGCACCGGTGTGGTCACAGAGCAATGTGGGGTTAAGTGCCTTGCTCAAGGACACAAACAGGCTGCCTCAGCTGTGGCTTGAACCAGTGAACTTAGGTTACTAGTCCGATGTCTTATCCACTAGGCCACGTGCCACATATTGATGCAGCTATAAAGAAGGCAAGACAGCATCTGTATTTCATTAGGAGTTTGAGGAGATTTGGTTTATCGCCTAAAACACTCAAAAACTTCTACAGATGTACAATGGAGAGAATTCTGACTGGCTGTGGCATCGTCTAGTATGGCTGGGCGGGTGGGGGTGTTGTGGCTACTGCACAGGCTTGTAGTAAGCTGCAGAGAGTTGTAAAATTAGCCAGCTCCATCATGAGCACTGACCTCTGTAGTATCCAGGACTCTTTCAAGGAGCGGTGTCTCAAAAAGGTGGCGTCCATCGTAAAGGACCCCACCACCTGCCACATTCCCTCTTTTCATTGTTACGATCAGGGAGGGGGTACAGGAGCCTAAAGACACACACTCAATGATTCAGGAACAGCTTCTTCCCCTCTGCCCTCCAATTTCTGAATGGACATTGAACCTTGCTACTTTTTAATTTCTATTTTTGCACTACTTATTTAATTTAACTATATATATATTGCAATTCACAGTTTTAAAAAATATTTATCATGTATTGCATTGTACTGCTGGTGCAAAGTTGAAAAAATGTCATGACATTTGCTGGTGAATTTGAACCTGATACTGACCCTGCTGCTCTGTGGCAATTTTGTTTCCCAGTCAGGGTTGTTAGCCCTGAGCTGAACCCCTGAACCTGGAGGACCGGTGGACCACTCTTAGTCTGACCTCTACCCTTTGACCTGTTTGGCAGGGGTGACCCTACCAAGAGTCAAAGCATAAAGCCCTGACTCCAGCCAACATAGCTCTCCAGGTCATTGAGGCAAGCAAGCCTCCAAACCCTATGACCAGGTTTTTAGTCCTCTGGGAGGACTTCACCCTCTTGCTAGTATAATATTCACCCATGTCTCCACCAAAGGACGTGTGAGGTGCTCCTTCCCCTTTGCTAGCCAGCAGGCCACCCTTGGGCAAGGTGTAGCACCTGCTTAGCCCCCCTGATCAGGGTCACGTGAAGCCATGGGAGCAGGTGGTGGGTGGTTGTATGGTAGCTGGTGCATATCACAAGTCCTGGTTATGCGACCACTGACGCCAGGCAAACAATCACTGAAGCGTTTCATATCACATCAGTTCAGGCGCCTAGCCGTTCAGTGTGGGCAATCATGTCTCTTCATCCATCATGGACTCTCCGAATTGTAGTTGTTGACAAGATTAAAACAAAAGCACAAGAGTTTAGCAACTCTGGTTAAGATGATGATTAGTAATTTCAGGTGCTCAAGAACGCAAGAAGCTCAACCGAAAATCTAGTGCTAACCATATAACTATATAACAATCACAGCATGGAAATAGCCCATCTCGGCCCTCCTAGTCCGTGCCGAACTCTTAATCTCACCTAGTCCCACCTACCCGCACTCAGCCCATAACCCTCCACTCCTTTCCTGTCCATATACCTATCCAATTTTACCTTAAATGACACAACTGAACTGGCCTCTACTACTTCTACAGGAAGCTCATTCCACACAGCTATCACTCTCTGAGTAAAGAAATACCCCCCCCGTGTTTCCCTTAAACTTCTGCCCCCTAACTCTCAAATCATGTCCTCTCGTTTGAATCTCCCCTACTCTCAATGGAAACAGCCTATTCACATCAACTCTATCTATCCCTCTCAAAATTTTAAATACCTCGATCAAATCCCCCCTCAACTTTCTACGCTCCAATGAATAGAGACCTAACTTGTTCAACCTTTCTCTGTAACTTAAGTGCTGAAACCCAGGTAACATCCTAGTAAATCGTCTCTGCACTCTCTCTAATTTATTGATATCTTTCCTATAATTTGGTGACCAGAACTGTACATAACTGTGACCAGAACAGCTAAGCTGCAGAGACCTGAAGACCTGCACGACACTGCCTAACCTGTTGAGAATCCCCTCTTTTTTTTGATTTATTTTCAGATTTCCAGCATCAAGAAAACAAGATTTCTTGTTTTGCCTAACATCCACAAATTAAAATCTATCTTCTGGTTTAAGATGGTGCTACCAAAGATGTGCGACAGATTACTGGTAGATCAGAAGGCAAGAGATTCGACTAAAAACAATACTTACAAGGGTTGATTGATAAGTTTGTGGCCTGGGGTAGAAGGAGTCAATTTTAGCATTTATTTTTCTACATAGTCCCCTCCTACAGTTACGCACTTAGTTCAGCGGTCGTGGAGCATGCGGATCTTGGACCTCCAGGAAGTGTCCACAGCAGGGTGATTGATAAGCTTGTGGCCTAAGGTAAAAGGAGATGAGTTATACAAAAAATAAAAAACACAAAATGCTGGCAGAACTCAGCAGGCCAGACAGCATCTATGGGAGAAGGTAATAACGACGTTTCGGGCCGAAACGTCCCGTAGATGCTGTCTGGCCTGCTGAGTTCTGCCAGCATTTTGTGTTTTTTATTTATTTCCAGCATCTGCAGATTCACTTCGTGTTGCCTTTGAGTTATGCAGCTCTCGTTACATGTACATGCAGTTCAACTCTGAGCGATTATGCAGAAAGTTTGAAGTTAATAACTCATCGGGATGATTGATAAGTTTGTGGCCTAAGGTAGAAGGAGATGCGTCCCTTACATGGATTATAAACATACTGTGTTTTGCTGATGTTATTCTGTACCTTCCTGTCTTCTATTCAACATAGTAGGGGTGGGGGTGGCACACATGCAGACACACCCAGCCCTGAGACACCAGGCAAGGTCGTTTGACTCCAAACAATTGGTTTATTGATCATTACAGAATGTCTCTCTGGTGTTTCCCACTCCCTCCCCTCTCCCTTCCCCTTTTCCCAATCATGATTCCCCTCTCCCTGCCCCCTTCCCACTCTCAGACCACAATTAAGACCCTTCTCAGAATCAGGCTTATCATCACTCACACATATAATGAAATTTGGTTTTTTTGCGGTAGCAGTATGTTGCAATACATAAAATTACTACAGTACTGTGCAAAGTACTTGGGTACCCTAGCTACGTATATGAGCCTTAGACTTTGGCACAGTACTGTATATCGAAACATACAGTGAAGAGTGTTGTTTACGTCAACAAGCAATACAGTTCAACATATACTGGGGTGGGGAGGGGGTTGACTGCAAGTGCTTCCGGTGGTGACAGGGCATGCCCGCAAATTAATAACCCTAACCTGTACATTATGGAAATTGGGAGGAAACTGGAGCTGAAGGGGGAAACCCCCTGTGTTCACAGGGCGAACATAGAATCTCCTTACAGACAGTGGCGGGAATTGATCCCCAATCTTTCCGCTGGCACTATAAAGTACTACGCTAACTGCTGTGCTACCCACCAACCCACAGAGCTGATCAAACCCAGTGTGGAAGAGTGAAGATTCCGAACGTCAATTGGAGTACAAATTTATGTTCCTGTGATGAGATGTTGAGGTAGGGTTTTCACAACTGGTTGTTCCTGGCTGGAGGCATCCACAATAAGGCCCCTTCTGGAGGCCAAGAGAAGTGGTGGTATTTTCTGCTAAATAGAGGTAATTTTTAGCAGTCAGAAGATTTGACCAGACTGTAGTCTGGCTTAGCAGCACCATCAAATTGGCAAAAGTAATGATTTTTGAATCCGAAGGAGATAGCACCAAAGAACAACATGACCAAGGCGACGTCTTTCAGACAGTTCACAAAACTTCTTTTACTTCTTTCAAATATGATTCTTCTACCTGTGATTTATGTTTTGATGGTATGTTTTCGGGCCAATGGAGAGACCTGGCACTTTGCTGTCTCTGAGGGAATCCAGTAAGGTTTTGAGCGGACTGTGCGGCCTGTAGGCCCAGAAGCCTGGGGATCGTGATCAACTCCATTTCCCACCGATCTTGCTGATTAAAACATCGAGCAGGATTGAAGTCAATGAGGACAAGAGCAGAAGGCAAGCGAGTGTTCAGTGCTGTCTGCCTGCTTTTGGCTGGTCTCTCTCTCTCTCTCTCTCTCTCTCGCTGTTCCCAGAGGAAGGTGCCTGCTTTTGACCAGTCTCTTCCCCACTCCCTCGAAGCTGTCGGAGGATGGTGCTGGAGTTTTGGGCCTTGGGAAAAGTCTAATTGACGCAGTTTGCGGATTGGACTGTAGTTCATGTTATATGTGCTTCAGGCTCATTTGTGTGATTTTAATCGGGGCAGACTGGCTCTGCGGCCTGCAGTCAACGAATGACACAGTGCTAAATCGAACTGATCTAAACTGAACATTCCGAGACTGCTTCAATGACTCTGTGGTTTGATGCTTTATATTCTGTGTTTTTCACTCATTTTTACACAATCTGTACATTTTTTTTTGCATTTTGGGTGTGTATGATGGTTTCTTTGAACAGGTTCCATGCTGTTTCGTTTTTTCAAGGCTGTCTGTTGAGAAGATAAATCTCAAGCTTGTGTACTATATACATACTTTGATAATAAATATACTTTGAATCTTTTATTACTTAATGTAACTGGAGAAATTTTATTCTCTAATGGAACTCCGCTCATGAAGAAAATGCCAGGCGGGCTATTGGGTTAAAATGTTAATGCTCTTCAAGATAGACTGTCAGACATGAACTGAAAGGTTTGCTAAGTTCTTGGAGCCAAAGCTGTCTGGTTTGAATGAGCTGTCGTTCCTAGATAGTTTTCTGTAGAAGCTCGTCAAAAATATGAAACTCTTGCTGTCTGAGTCATTAACTTGAGATCCATTTATGACCATTTGGCTTTCTCAGTCATTTTTTTTTCTGATACTGTTCTGTCTGAGCAGCCTCTAGAATTATTTTAGGATGTTTCCAACATATTTCATACTGCTACATTCAAAATGACTACAGGAATGAAGGATATAACACTATTTAGGAGGCTGACAATTGCAGGGAGCCTCAACATTAGAGTCTGGTACAATGATCAGAGCTGAAATTTCCTTTCAAGTTTTTCATGGGATGTCATGAGGGAAAACATTTTTTACACAGCTAAATGCTGAGGTCAGAATGCATCACCTGGGGTAGTACAGCAGACAACTTCAATTATGTTCAATAAAAGGAAAGAAACATCAGGGTGATAGCAGGCAGCACGGTAGCATTGTGGTTAGCAGAACGCTTTACAGTTCAGGCCACCTGGGTTCAATTCCCGACACTGCCTGTGGGTATATACATTCTCCCCGTGACTGCATGGGTTACCTCCAGTTGCTTCCCACAGTCCAAAAATATACTGGTTGGTAGATTAATTTGTCATTGTAAATTGTCACATGGTCAGGCTCAGATTAAATTGGGGAATTGCTGGCTCTAAGGGCTGTATCTCAATAAATTAAAAAATAAAGAATAGGGCATATTGTATTGCTCTTGCAGAGAGCTGAAAGACACCTGACTGCTCAAAAGTCTTCTTACCATGCTGTGGTAGATACATCCCTATCAAAGGAGGTGTAAAGCACTCCTTCCCTCTGTTAGCCTGAAGGTCACCCTTGGGCAAGCTGTAGTACCTGTTTAGCCCCCTCCTCCCCTGGGTCACATGAAGCCATGGGAGCAGGTGGTAGATGGCCGTACGAGCAGCTGGTGCACATCACAAGTCCTGGTTATGCGACCACTGACACCAGTCAGACAATCTCTGAAGAGTATTGATAATGGCTGGGGTCACCCGTCTTGTAAAGACACTGCCCAGAAGAAGGCAATGGCAAACCACTTCTGTGGAGAAATTTGCCAAGAACAACCATGGTCATGGAAAGACCATGATCATCGACGTCATATGACACGGCACATAATGATGATGATAACCATGCTGTACTCATTCTGCCATTCTGTACAAATACATCAAGCAACCTTTTCGTTGACATTTATTGAGACAAGGACCGAGGCCCTTCTAACCAAATCTTCATGCCAACCAGGCTGCCTACTTGAACTCATTCATTTTCCTCTGGAGTTTTCCTGCCATGTACCTGTCTTTTAAATATTGTAATTTTACCCACCTCCGCCACCTCTTCTTGCAGCTCATTCCACATACCCACCACTCTCTGTGAAGAAAAAGGCCGAGCAGTTGCCATATCAAGCTGTGATACAGCTAGATAGGATCCATTTTACTGCACATAGATAAAAAATAGATGATGCCCAATTCAACATGCCAAGTTTCTTTAGCCTTCTCAGGATCTAGGGACACTGGTGAGCTTTCTTGACCATGGAATCCATGTAGTTGGACCAGGGTAGGCTATTGATGGATGTTGCTCCATTTGTTTAAGGCAGAGGTTGATAGATTCTTGATTAGTCAGGGCAGGAATGGATACGAGGAATAAGGCTGAGAGGGAAAATGGATCAGGCTCAGTGAAATGGTGGAGGAGACTTGATGGGCCTAGATGGCTTAGTTCTTCCCCTACACCTTATGGTGTTATGGGCACCAACCTTCACACCAACAAGGACATCTTCATGAGGTAACTCCTCAAGGAGGCTGCATCAATCACAATGAATCGCGAGGTGGCATCCATCTTTAAGGGCTCCCGTCAGCCAGGACGTGCCCTGTTCTCACTGTGACCATCAAGGAGGAGGTACAGGAGCCTGAAGACAGACACTCAACATTTTGAGACCAGTTTCTTCCCCTCCACCGTCAGATTTCTGAATTGTCCATGAACCCATGGCCACTACCTCACTGTTTTGTTCTCTTTTTTAGCACTATTTATTTATTATATATTTTTTATTGTAACTTACAGTAATTTTTATTGTATTGCACTGTACCATTGCCACAGAACAACAAACCTCACAGCACATGTCAATGATAATAAACCTGATTCTGATGATATTGTTGATGAAGGTCACACACCCACAGCTCATTAATAATTATTACCTAGGTATATGGACGAGAGGCTGCATCTTCACACCCACAAGACAGGAAATAAAGTAAGTTTAAAATTGCCAGCAAACTAACTTGGCAATGGATGGAATGATGATTTCATGAAAAGCATTCACCATTGTCGACTGACTGTCTATCAAATAGGTCTCACTACAAAGAAGCTATTTCTCTCTTTGAGTTCTTGTGCCTGCAGGCTTTCTGTTACGTTCTGAATAAATGATTGTGCAATTTGACCTTTTGCAAACAGATTACTCTTCAGAAGTAGACCGTGGACCTGAAATTAGCTGGGAATCCCTTTTGGAGTTGCGGAAAATGTTCTTTCTCACAAAATGAGCCCAGAAAGTTCAAGACAGATGTGATATCCAGGAGGTGCAGACAGCAATATGTTTAACAGTGGCTCTGGAACAAGTTATCGTGTTCAAAAGGCAAAGCCTATCACAATCACAATAACCTTTCTGCGAAGGCTGAGAAAAGTCCATCTCCCACTCCCCATCCTCACCACATTCTTCAGAGGATGTACCAAGAGCATCCTGAGCAGCTGCATCACTGCCTGGTTCAGGAATTGTACCATCTCGGATTGCAAGACCCTGCAGCAGATAGTGAGGTCGGCTGAGAAGATCATCAGGGTCTCTCTTCCCGCTATTACAGACATTTACACCACACACTGCACCCGCAAAGCTAACAGTATTGTGAAGGACACCACACACCCCTCACACAAACTCTTCTCCCTCCTGCCGTCTGGGAAAAGGAACCGAAGCATTCAGGCTCTCACGACCAGACTGTGCAACAGTTTCTTCCCCCAAGCCATCACACTCCTCAATACTCAGAGCCTGGACTGACATCTATATCATTTATTATTATATTGTAATTTGTCCTCTACTCTGCCTATTGTCTTGTTTATTAATTATTGTACTGCCCTGCACTGTTTTGTGCACTTTATGTAGTCCTGTGCAGGTCTGTAGTCTAGTGTAGTTTTTATATTGTTTTACGTAGTCTAGTGTAGCCTTGTGCTGTCTCACATAGTCTAGTGTAGTTTTGTGTTGTTTCATGCAGCACCAAGGTCCTGGAGGAACGTTGTTTTGTTTTACTGTGTACTGTACCGGCAGTTTATGGTCGAAATGACAATAAACTTGACTTGACTTGACTTGACTAGAGTGAGGTTTAATCTCACTGGCGTATGTTGTGAAATTTATTGTTATGCAGCAGCAGGACGTCACAGTATATAAAGTTAAATTAACTATGTAAGGGTGTGTAAGTTGTCTGATGTTATTGAATCAAAGAGTCGTAGAAAAGTTCAGCACAGAGACTTTGGGCCATCTGGTCTGTGCTGTGCCATTTAAACTCCTATTGACCTGCATCCAGACCATAGACCTCCATACCCCTACCATATACGTACCTATCCAGAATTTGTTTCACTGTGGAAATCGAGCTCGCATGCACCACTTGCGCTGGTAGTTCATTTCACGTTCTCACAACCCTCTGAGCGAAGAAGCTTCCTCTATGTTCCCTTTAAACTTTTCACCTTTCACCCTTAACCCATGACCTTTGATTGTAGTCCCATCCGACCTCGGTGGGAAAAGCCTGCTTGCATTGGTCCTATCTACACCTCTCATAATTCTGTATATCTCTATCAAATCTCCTCTCAATCTACCACATTCCAAGGAATAAAGTCCAAACCTATTCGATTTTTCCTCATAACTCAGGTCTTTCAGACCCGGCAAAATCCTTGTCAATTTTCTCTGCCCTCTTTCAACTTACTACATTTTCCTGTAGGTAGGTGACTAAAACTGCGTACAATATTCTAAGTTAGCCCTCACCAATATCTTATAAAGTTTCAACATAACATCCCATCTCTAGTACTCAATACTTTGATTTATGGAAGCCAATGTGCCAAAAGCTTTCTTTACAACCCTAAGTAACAGTGATGACGCTCTCAATGAATTGTGGACCTGTATTCTCTGAATCCTTTGTTCTACCACACTCTTCAGTACCCTGTTGTTCACTGTGTACGTCCTACCCTGGTTGGTCCTACCAAAGTGCAAGACCTCACACTTGTCTGCATTAAATTCCATCTGCCGTTTTTCCAGCTGGTTCAGAGTCTGCTGGTAGTCTTCCTTGCTGTACATTACACCCACAATTTTTTGGTGTCAACCACAAATTTGCTGATCCAGTTAACCGCATTATCATCCAGATCACTGATGTAGATGAAAGACAACAGTGGGCCCAGCACTAATCCCTACGACACTCCACTAGTCACAGGCCTCCAGTCAGAGAGGCAACCATCTACTGCTGCTTTCTGGATTCTCCCACAAAGCCAATGTCAAATCCAATTTACTACCTTATCTTGAATGTAGACAACACCCACTGCTTTGCCTTCGTCAACTTTCTGGGTAACTTCCTCGAGGAGCTCTACAAGGTTGGTTCGACATGACCTACCATGTACAAAGCCGTGTTGACTATTCTTAATCAGTCCATGCCTATCCAAATACTTATACATCCAGTTCCTCAGAAGACATTTGTGGTGCTAAATCTACGTGAGTTGTTGGACGGTTAGGACAATGTTCAATTCCTAGGTATTCAGTGGAGCAAGAATAAATCTCACCTCTAAGCTGATATTATAGGTACATCACTAAGAATGGACTTACAGTACCAAGACATAGTCAGGCCTTTGTCTGCTCTTTTCACTAAGATCTAATGCGGCAACTAACCAATAAAATCCCAATCGTATTTCATCAAAAACTCTACCTTGTATTCCTTATGGTTGTGCCTTTATTTTTTTCTTAGCATTCAACAATTTCAGAGATGTTTAAATTGCATGAAACAAAACCAAATCAACAGGTGTGGAATGCAAGAGGAACTCAGCAGGTTAGGCTGCATCCACGGAAACGAGACGACATCTCGGGCTGAGGCCCTTCTGAGGAGGAAGGGGGAAAGATGTGAGAATGAAAAGGTGGTGGGTGGGGAGCGGAAGCTGGACAGTGATGGGTGAAGCCAGGTGGGTGGAAAAAGTCAAGGGCTGGAGAGGAAGGAGTCTGATTGGAGAGAAAAGTGGACAATAGGAGAAAAGGAAGGAGGAGGAGGTGAGAGGTCTGTGAGAAGAGCTAAAAAGCCAGAGAGGGTTACTATACTGGAAGGAGTAACCAAAATACTCGAATCTGAAAAACTGAAATGATAAACCAGAAAGACTGTCTCATTTGGCTGTATCCATGAGTATTCATGTGTGGTTGAAAAACAATTAAACTTGAATTAAATTAAACTGAAACAGAGAGAGAGAGAGAATTGTTGGCTGCTCAGTTGTTATGTTCTGAGTCTAAGTCACTGAAGACTCCAGCAAACTTCTACAGGTGTACCATGGAGAGTATTCCGACTGGTTCTATCACAGCCTGGAAAGCAGATGCCATTGCACAGGATCAGAAAAACCTTCAGAGTAGTAGACTCAGCCAGTCCATTATGGGCACAAGCCTCACCACCGTTAAGGATGTCTTCAAAAGGCAGCAGTCATCATTAAAGACCTCTTTCTTTAAATCTTTTCCCTCTCACCCTAATCTCAATTTTGGACTCCCCTACCCAGGAGAAAAGAATATTATTGCTTACTTTATTGATTCTGCTTATAATTAAAATTCTTCTGTGAGGTTGGCCCTCTTTCTCCTGTGTTCCAAGGAATAAAGTTTCGCCTAACCAACCTGAGAGTGAGTTGTGATTGATCAAGCGAACAGATAGAGTTCACTTCCTCTGTCGAGGAGTTTGGAACCACAGGTCACAGTCAGCTGATAGGTACTGATCTACAGCCCTTTATGCTGCTGGCATTTAAGGCAGCAACAAAGGTCCTCCATCTTCAGTGGTGTTCAGGGCTTCCTACATCTTGTTAGTAGCTTCCTCTCAAATTTTCACTACTGTCAGTCATGCAAGTCCCGGGTGGAGACTCAGGAATACCGTCGCACTCAAATATAGAAGGATTTTTCCTCGTTAAACCACTGAACCTGGAGGACTAGTGGACTACTCTTAGTCTGGCCTCTGACCTGTTCGGCATGGGTGACCCCAGCATGAGTCAAAGCACAAAGCCCGGACTCCAGCCAGCATAGCTCTCCAGGTCATTGAGGCACGCAAGCCTCCAAACCCTTCGAGAACATTGTGGTCCTCTTGGAGGGACAGAAACCTCTTCATTCTGTGGGTCGTGAGTCAGGACTTTCTTGCCCAGCGAGGCTCCAAAAGAGATTTCACCAAAAACTGTGATTGCTTGATTTTTGGGTGTTTAATGAAACGCAGGAAGTAGGGATGTGAACATGAAGGTCCGGATGGTGAGAGCCAGTGGGTTTTTGAGTCGCGCGACTCAGACAAGCGACGCGGCAGATTGTAACATTGAAGCAGCCAGTTGCTGGCTCCCCCGCCCTTGTTGTTAAAGGAACAACCTCTCTCTCCATCGCCATGGAGAGAGAGTCTATCTGAGATACCGAAGATGCTGTCTGGACTGAGTTCCGCCAGCATTTCGTGTTTTTTTAAATTTATTTCCAGCGTCTGCAGATTCACTCGTGTTGCCTTTGAGATACCGAAGTGTTGGGTTATGGACTGTAGTTTTTGATGCACTCTGGATCAAGTCTCTTTGGGGGCTTTGCTATTGTGGGGAGGGTATCAGTACTTCCGCTGGGGCAAGCTGGGGGTGGGTCGATACTTTTGCTGCTGCTTGTGCGTGGATGGGGGACGGGGGGGGGGGGGGGCTTTGTGGTTCTGACAATTCCTGTCATTCATTCTTTGTTTATTTTTTCCTGTTTTGTGGATGTCTGTGAAGAATAAGAATTTCAGGTTGTACACTGTATACATTCTCTGATATTAAATTGAACCACTGAACAGCAGGACAAGGAAATGACTAGACCAGTAACTGTAAAAGGAGAAATGAGTCCATAACCACATGGTAAAGGAGAATTAATTTTGTGGTAAGCTTTTGAACGCATTGGGGCTACTGGAAACTGGAATACTGCATGGAAGAATTGGAGTATCGATATTAATTGTGCTGTATTCAATATTGTGTGCACATTATGTACAAGAGCTTTACTTACTTACTTAATCGTGTTACGCTGCTGGCATTTAGGGCAGCATTGAAGGTCCTCCATCTCTGTCTGAATAGAAAGATTCTCCATTGTTTCTGCAATTGTTTTTTGACAGTCAGGGTAGTTAGCCCTGAGCTGAGACTCCGAATCTGGAGGACTGGTGGACCACTCTTAGTCTGACCTCTACCCTTTGACCTGTTTGGCATGGGTGACCTCACCGAGAGCCACAAAGCCCTGACTCCAGCCAACATCGCTCTCTGGGTCACTGAGGCACGCAAGCCTCCAAACCCTACGGCAAGGTTGTGGTCCTCTTGGAAGGTACAGGGCTTTGAAGTCTATTCAAGAGCAGATTGATTCCTTCCAGTTCTGTTTCGTCTCATCTGTTACCTTCCCAAAGTAAGAAAGAATTAGTGCCTGTAGCATCGCGATTAGTGTGAAGCTATTACAGCTCAGGATGTTCTGGAGTTCAGAGTTCAATTCCAGCGCTGACTGTAAGGAGCATGTACATTCTCCATGTGAGTGTATGAGTTTGCTCCCACAGTCCCAAGATGTACTGGTTAACCTACTACTGGTTAATAGGTTAATTAGTCAATGTAAATTGTTATTAATCTATTGAGATACAGCACAGAACAAGCCTTTCTGGCCCTTTGAGACGCACCACTCAGCAAACTCTGATTTAACCCTAGCCTAGTTATGGGACAATTTACAGGGATCAACTAACCTACCAGCTGGTAGGCCTGTGGACTGTGGGAGGAAACTGAAGCTCCCGGAGGAAACCCACGTGGTCACAGGGAGAACAGGCAGCGGCGGGTATTGAACCCAGGTTGCCGGTACTGTAAAACTTTGTCCCAACCACTACTCTACCGTGTGATTCGGCTCATGTTAGATGGGTGGGTGGCTGGGCAGTGCAGCTCGTCGGACCAGAAGGGCTTGTAGCATGTTGCATCTTGGAATAAAATAGGTAAAAGAGGCCTTTATCGCTCAGACAGTCACTGGGCAGCATTATCCAAAAGTCATCCGACCCCTCATAATGAAGGAGAAACTCACAAGTGCTAAAACCTTCCAATGGTTATGTGAGGATAGGGTTGGTCACGGGACCACACAGGTAATCACCAGAAGATGTCCACCAAGCACCCCGGGCTCCTACCCCATCACTCCCCTTCCCTCCTTCATACCGGCCAACTCGCCTCTCCACCCTCGGTGCCAATGCAAGATTTAGACCCACAATATCAACAGTCCCTTCCATCCCACAGATGCTGCTCTTCCATCTGGGTATTTGGTGTTCCAGGCATCTTGTGTCTTCAGGTGTGTGTGAGTGTGTGTGTGTGTGTGTGTGTGTGTGTGTGTGTGTGTGTGTGTGTGTGTGTGTGTGTGTGTGTGTGTGTGTGTGTGTGTGTGTGTATGTGTGTGTGTGTGTGTGTGTGTGTGTGTGGTGTGTGTGTGTGTGTGTGTGTGTGTGAGAGAGAGAGAATTGGTGGTTCTAAGTTTGCAGAACAACATCTTAGTAAAGACATTACTGGACCAACTTCCTAATGAAAGTTCTCCGAACTCTGTAGTGAGGAGAGAATGTATTAGTGAATGCGACCTCATAATAGATCCTCCACCCACTCCGAACTGTAGACCAAGGAGGCCAGGCTGAGCGGATGCCGGGCTAATTCATTGCAATGTCTGGGTATTTCACCAAAGCTGAAATTGTCCTCCACTCATCTCCAATCTCTGTCAGTTTTTCTGTCTATCTGTATTTCTCCCTCTCTCCCCCTCTCCATCATCCTCTCCCTCGACCATTCTCTCTCTCTCCTTTTCCCTCTCTCTTCCTCTCCCTCACCCCCTCTCTCTCCCCCTCTCCATCATTTTCTCCATCTTCCTCTCCTCCACCCTCACTCTCACCCTCTCTCTCCATCATCTTTCCATCATCTCCTTCTCCCTCGACCATTCTCTCTCTCTCTCTTTCTCTCATCCTTCCACCCTCTTTCTCCCCCTCATTTCCTCCCTCTCCTCCCTCCCTTACCCCCTCCCTTTTCCTCTCTCCCTCACTTTTTCCCTCACCCACTCACTCCGCTTCCCCCTCATCTTCTCCCTCTCCCTCTCCTTCTCTGCTTCCTCTTCCTCCCCTACTGTCTCTCCCGCCCTCTCCCTCCCCTTCACCCACTCTCTCCCTCTCCTCCTCCCTGTAATGGCTAGAAAGTCGAAAGACCTTCTGTTGCTCGATATTCTGTGTCCGTTGAAGCTGCTTTCCCTAAAGGCGGCAGGTCAAAAAGCGCAACAGAGCAAATCCAAAAACAAAGTACCAGAGAATCAGCAAATACGAGTTATTGAAACATTAGAAATACTAAACGGATCCTTCACAGATGGATTGATTTAGACGTCGCCCGACTTGCCGAGTATTCCAGCATTTTCTGTTTTCATTTTTCAGTGGTTGCCAGGTATGATTTCAGATCTCACCATAACGACGGGGGACTTGAAATTCACGTAAATAAAAAAATCTGCAAGCAACTAATTAGGGGCCGCTTCGTCGAGTGCCTCCGCTCCGTTCGCCAAAAGCAGAACTGCTGGTTGCCGAACATCTTTAATTCCAATTCCCATTCCCTTTTCCACGTGATAGTCCATGGCCTCCTCTTGCGCCAAGATGAGGTCACCCTCAAGGTGGAGGAGCAACACCTCATGTTCTGTCTGGGTAGCCTTCCAACTGGCACGAATATCAATTTCTCCTTCTGGTAGAAAAATTTTCCCTCTCCCCCCCCCCCCTTACCCTCTTCTTCTATTCCCCACTCTGGCCCCTTACCTTTTCTCATGTGCCTATCGCCTCCGCTTGGGTCCCCTCCTCCTTCCCTTTCTCCTACACTCCACTCTCCTCTCCTACCAGACTCCTTCCCCTCCAACCATTTACCTTTCCCACCCACCTGGCTTCACCAATCATCTTCCAGATAGCCTCCTTCCTCTCCCCTCACCTTTTTATTCTGGCATCTTCCCCCTTCCTTCCCAGTCCTGAAGAAGGGTCTCGGCCTGAAACGTCGACTGTTTATTCATTTCCACAGATGCTGCCTGACCTGCTGAGTTCCTCCAACACATTGTGTATGTTGCTTCGGATTTCAAGCATCAGCAGAATTTCTCATGTTGATAATTAATTAGGCCTGCTAATGATGTCACAAATGATGTCACCAATTATGCCGCAGTGACGTCACTAATGATTTTTTTTTGATTCAAGTGTGTTTGTGTCTGCGAGATAAAAGACGAAAGAGCTGGAAATACTCAGCAGGCCAGGCGGCACTTGTGGAGGGAGAAGCAAAGTTAACGGATGGTTGAAGACTAAAGTTGGCGAGTTCGGGGGTCGAGGCCTGAAGGTTGTCAACGCTGGGTTGGCTTGTCAGGAGGTTGGAGGTCTGTGAGACCGGGCCAGGGACTGGAGGTTGGAAGCCCAATGTCTGCGAGTCTCAAGCGGAGGTTGATAGGTTCTTGATTGGACCTAGTTCAGGAACAGTTACTACTCCTCAAACATTAGAGTCTTGAATCAAAGGGGTTAGATTCTTCACTCAACTTCACTTGCTCCATCATTGATATGTTCCCACAGCCTATGGACTCACTCTCAAGGACTCTTCATCTCCTGTTCTCAATATTTATTGCTTACTTATTATTCTTTTTGTATTTCAATTTGTTCTCTTTTACATTCTGAACATCCAAGTTGGGCAGTCTTTCATTGATTCTGTTATGGTTATTATTCTATGGATTTATTGAGTATGCCCACAGGAAAATGACTCTCAGAGTTGTATATGGTGACATATATGTACTTTGATAATAAATTTACTTTGAACAAAAGTGGAGAGAGTGAGCAATTTCAAGTTCCTGGGTGTTGATATCTCTGAGGACCTAACCTGGACCAGCTATAAAAAAGGCAAGACAGCAGCTATATTTCAGGATGTCACTAAAAACGCTTGCAGATTTAAACATGGAGAGCTTGCAAACTGGCCGCATCGAGTCAAGTCACTTTTTATTGTCATTTCGACCTTAAATGGTACAGCACATAGTAAAAATGAGACAACGTTTTTCAGGATCATGGTGCTACATGAAACAGTACAAAAACTAGACTGAACTACGTAAGAAAACAACACAGAAAAAAGCCCACTGGACTACAGATTTACCCAGGACTGCATAAAGTGCACAAAGCAGTGCAGGCATTGCAATAAATAATAAACAAGACAATAGGGCAGTAAGGTGTCAGTCCAGGCTTCGGGTATTGAGGAGTCTGATAGGTTGAGGGAAGAAATTGTTACGTAGTCTGGTCGTGAGAGCCCGAATGCTTCGGAGCCTTTTCCCAGACGGCAGGAGGGAGAAGAGTTTGTATGAGGGGTGCATGAGGTCTTTCATAATGCTGTTCACACACTGTCTGGTGTGGGGAGGGGTGAGATCGAAGTAAGTTGCAGAGAGTTGTAAAATTAGTTGACTCCATTATGGCCACTAGTCTCCATAGCATCCAGGACATCTTCCAGGAGCGATGCCTCAAAAAGGTGGCATCCATCATTAAGGACCCCCAACATCTTGTGACATGTCTTGTTCTCATTGCTGCCATCAGGAAGGAGGTACAGGAGCCTGGAGGCACACACTCAACGATTCAGGAACAGCTTCTTCCCCTCTGCCATCAGAGAGGAGGTATAGGAGCCTGAAGACACACACTCAACGATTCAGGAACAGCTTCTTCCCCTCTGCCATCAGGGAGGAGGTACAGGAGCCTGAAGACACACACTCAACGATTCAGGAACAGCTTCTTCCGCTCTGCCATCAGGGAGGAGGTACAGGAGCCTGAAGACACACACTCAACGATTCAGGAACAGCTTCTTCCCCTCTGCCATTAGGGAGGAGGTACAGGAGCCTGGAGGCACACACTCAACGATTCAGGAACAGCTTCTTCCCCTCTGCCATCAGGGAGGAGGTACAGGAGCCTGGAGGCACACACTCAACAATACTGGAACAGCTTCTTCCCCTCTGCCATCAGATTTCTGAATGGACATTGAACCCACGAACACCACCCCACTACTTTTTAATTCCTTTTTTTGTTTGCACTACCTATTTAATTGACTATTTAAGTATATATTCATACTGTAATTCACAGTTTTTCCCCTCCATTATCATGTATTTTACTGCTGCCACAAAGTTAACAAATTGCACGACGTATGCCGGTGGTATTAAACCTGAGAAAAGACTTTGAACTATGAAAGGTTTTGGGGAGAAGGCAGGAAAATGGGGTTGAGAGGGATAATGAATCAGCCATGATGGAATGGTGGAGCAGCCTCAATGGGCCAAATGCCTTTATTCTGCTCCTGTCTTCTGGCCTTATGCAGTGAGTCAGCGACTCCTGCAGCTGAAATGCACGGTGCCGGTGCCGGGGGACGCGGAGCGTGAAGAACACGTGAGTTCTGCGACAAGCATTTCCAGTTAGCGGAGGCGATAGGAACGCGTGTAAACGCACCCAGCTCACAGAATCCCGGTTAAGCAGAATGGAGATAAGAAGTGATGACTGGAGTAAACTGTACGAACAGTCATTGAATTCCAACTGCGTTTGGGCTGAAGATGAGTCCACTGTATATTGAACATGACAGGTTACAAGATAAAGGTTGCTCTGGAGTGGAGGATTAGCTTCTATTGGTCCAGTGCTGTATCTCTCTGATTTTACCATCACAGTGACAAAGAGTGATACAATAACTGCTTTCCGAGGCTTTACACCTGACCCAGGGGGATTTTCTGGTGCGTGGCCATGAACGGTTCTCAAAGGCCATTAAGCCCAGTAGTCAATAACACCGCTTCTGTGAGACCGCAGCAGAACACATCATTTTGTGCTATTTCGAGGATTTTGCTTACAAAAGCAGGTCTGTGGCACGGGTTTAATGTGCTTACGGTCTGTGACTGAAAATGGTCCTTCTGCGTTCTGAGTAAGTTCTACAGCTCCCTGGCATCCAGGACATCTTCAAGGAGCGGTGCCTCAAAAAGGCGGCGTCCGTCATTGAGGGCCCCTGTCACGCAGGTCATGTCCTCTTCTCATTGCTACCATCGGGAAGGAGGTACAGGAGCCTGAAGGCACACACTCACACTCACAAAAATTCAGGAACAGCTTCTCCCTCTCTGCCGTCGGACTTCTGAATGGAGGCTGAGCCCACGAACAGGAGAAAGTCAGCAGATGCTGGAAATCCTAGTAACATGCACGAACGGAACTCAGCAGACCAGGCAGCATCTAGGGAAGGAGTGCAGTCGACATTTCGGGCTGAAACTCTTCGGCAGGACTCCCTCACAACATTTAAACTATAAATATACTTATTGTAATTCGCATTTTTTCCCTCTGTTATCATGTATTGCATTGTACTGTGCCCCAAAGCTGACAAATTCCACGACGTATGCCAACGACATTAAACCTGGTTCCGATTCTGAATTGTCATGATCAGGAATGTTCCACCTGAGAGAATGGTGAACTTTCCAAAGGGAATCGGAAAAGCACTTGAAGGTGAAAGGACTGAGGAATGTGGTTAATTAGATCACACTAACAAAGAGTTAGTCGAGGTGCTCAATGTGCCAAATGGCCTCTCCCTGATCTGTGTTCGTCTTCGATCGTCGTGGTCTATGGAGAACGCAAGAGAGGTAGGTGGGAAGACTGAGACAGGAGACAAAGGACCCAGACAACGCAAAAACAGCGGCATTAATTACTTTTATCCCCAAGCAACTGAAACATACAAATCACAAATGAATCCTAAAGCGCCTTCAGAAGCCTGGACTTCCTGATAGAAGAGCTTGTGGAATCCACATCTCTTCCCCTAACTCAAATTGACAAATAAAATAAATTCTAATTTGTGCCCAATAAATCAGAATAATCTCCTCTGGCACAGTCTGGGTATTTACATTTAACAGGAGAACTAAAGTAATGTTAATGAAATGGTTAAGGGAATAGTGCCAAGGGCCGATTCTTGTGCTAATCAAAGCACGTAATAGGACTTGGGGGTTGGGGGGGGCGGGGTAGGTGGAGAGAACAGAACTCATTGCCATCCTTTGATCGAGTTCGCATTTCCTGGACTCCGCTTTGATATGTTATTTTTTTCAGAGATATAGTACGGTAACAGACCCCTCAGGCCCAAACAGACCCCAACACCCAATTACACCTGTGTGACCAATTAACCTGTTAGAATTAAACCATTCTTTAGAAACCATTGTTAGAATTTTTGTTGACCTTTCTTGAGACAGATTGAACACCAAAGCTCAGAGAAAGGATTAGAGCAGATAGTATTTCCTTTTGACAATGCTCTTCCTCTTTACCATGACCATAAGACACAGGAGCAAAATAGGCCATTTGGCCCATCAAGTCTGCTCCTCCATTCCATTATGGCTGATTTACTATCCCTCTCAAACCTGTTCTTCTGCCTTCTCCATCTTAGACGGCCTGACTAATCAACCTCCGCTTTAAATGGCTGTCTTCTGTGACAATGGATTCCACAGATTCACAACCCTCTGTGTAAAGAAATTCCTTCTCTTGTCTGTTCTAAAGGGGCATCCTCCTATTCTGAGGCTGTAACTTCTAGTTATAGGTCCTCCCAATATAGGAAACATCCTCCCCACATCCACTCTTTCTAGGCCGTTCAATGAGTTTTCAATGAGATATCCCACTCATTCTTCTAAACTCCAGTGATCACAGGCCCAGAGCCATCAAATGCTCCTTACATACATTAACCCTTTCATTCCTGGGATTATTTTTGCAAATCTCCTCTGGACCCTCTCCAATGCCAGCACATCTTTTCTTAGACGTAGGGCCTAAAACTGCTCACAATACTAGAAGTGCAGTTTGACCAGCATCTTATAATGCCTCAGCATTTCGTCCTTGTTTACAATAGAAGATGTAAAGAATAGAAGCAATATGTAAAGATCTAAGTGCAATCAAAGTCAAAAGATTTTAGGTATTGAATGACACATTTTTTGGACACTGAAGCAATGCTTATCAAAGTTAAAACGAGACAGTAACTGTGCTAGTTCAGGAACCAAGGACTGTCTTCTGGAGAGCAAACGTAGGGCCAGGAACGACCCGATGTTTGGATGATTCGGGCGCTAGGCCTGAGGAAGGGTGACGGGACCAGAGGCGAGGGCCCGGCCGGTTCTGCTCGCTGCCCTGCACTGCCCTAAGGCCGAGGCTGTGGGCCTGCTCCAGGCTCTGCAACGTTTGCTCTGCTGGATGCTGAACTGAAGCCGAGGCTGTGGGCCTGCTTCTCCTGCTCTGGGCCTCGTGTCTGAGGACTCACATTTGTTCTAAATGTACGGTACTTGCTTACTTCTATTCTTTGCCCGATTAATTTTTTTTCTCTCTCTCTCTCTCTGCGCATTTGTCATTTTTGTAATATTCTTCCGGGTTTCCTGTTTTGTAGTTGCCAGTAAGGAGACACATCTCAAGGTTGTATATAGCATACATAGTCTGATAATTAATATACTTTGAACTTTGAACCCAAAAAAAGCATAAAGTCTAATATTGAGTTTATTGTCCCATGCACTGGTGCAGTTATAAACCTAACAGCATCACAGGCACGGAGCATTCGGTCAACAGCATTCACAAGAAAATCTTCATCAGTGATTGGTGGGGGATTTGGGGTTCTAGCATTTAACTGTTGTTCATTCTTTGGGGCACTCCTCTGTTTTTATGGATGTTTGCGAAGAAAAAGAATTTCAGGATGCGGACTGTGTCCATTTCTCTGACATTAAATGTACCTTTGAACCATCTCCTTAGATCCTGCACAGATCAGCTGGTAGGGTACTTGCTGAAAATCGTGGTCCAGATGCTCCAGGGATGGTTGTAGGTCAGTAAAGATATTTTCCTTAGACTATAGTAACACACACAAAATGCTGGTGGAACACAGCAGGCCAGGCAGCATCTATAGGGAGAAGCGCTGTCGACGTTTCAGGCCGAGACCCTTCGTCAGGATACTTAGACTTAAACTATTCCTTAGACTATAGTTCGCTTTTCTGCCTTTGCAAGAAAACTCATCTCCAAATTCTGAGACCTGCGACCACTCAGGTCACCTCTCATTCTCCTTAGCTCCAAAGCAGAATAAAGTGTAACAGCGACAGAGAAAGTGCCAGTGATGGTACTAATAAGGTGTAAGATCCAAATGAGGTAGACTGTGAGGTCAAGAACCTATCTTATTGCAGCAGGGAACCATTTAGTAATTTTACTAAAGCAAATTAAAAATCAAATCAAGTTTAATTATCGTTCAAGCAAAATATCTGAATTCATTGATAAACGTTATGAGGAAAGATAAGTTAGGACTTTATTCTTTGGGATGTAGAAGATTGAGGGGAGATTTGATAGAGTTATACAAAATTATGAGGGGTATAGGTAGGGTAAATGCAAGCAGGCCTTTTCCACTGAGGGTGGGTGGGACTACAACTAGAGGTCATGGGTTAAGGGTGAAAGGTGAGAAGTTTAAGGGCAACATAAGAAAGAACTTCTTCACTCAGAGAGTGGTGAGAGTGTGGAATGAGCTGCCAGCACAATTGGGGCACGTGAGCTCGATTTCAACGTTTGAGAGAAGTTTGGATAGGTACATGGATGGTAGGGGCACGGAGGGCTACGGCCCCCATGCAGGTTGATGGGAGTAGGCAGTTTAAATGGCTTGGCACAGACTAGATGGGCTGAAGGGCCTGTTTCTGTGCTGTACTTTTCTATGACTCTACAGCTCTATGAATGGAGTTTATTTGTTGCTACATGCCTGTGATGCTGCGGCAAGTAAGAATTCCATTGCCCCAGTGTACACATTTTCTGTGCGAACGACAATAAACTCAACATTGACTCTGAGTACAAATATTCGTTTGTCTTCCTGTGGAAAGACACCACAGTGTTGTGTTTGTGGTTTGGTCTTACCATTGTGCAACTTTTAACAACTTATGTACTTGTATGCTTCTGTTCCCTTACCCCAGCTGGGAGCACATCTTCCAGCTGAGGAGTGGCTTCTCTCATCTCGCCATTAAAATGCGCAACTTCACATTTATCTGCATTGAACTTCATTTCAAAGTTCAAAAGTTCAAGGTAATTTTTATTGTCAAAGTACATCTATGTCGCCGTACACTAACCCGAAATTCATTTTCTTGCAGGCTTTCACAGTAGATTCTCACCAAAAGTCCACAGTCTATGCGACTGGAAAAAACATCTCCACCTTGTTGATAATCAACACTGGCACACCTCAGGGATATGTGCTTAGCCCACTGCTCTACTCTCTCTAAACTCATGACTGTGAGGCTAGACAGAACTCAAACGAGATATATCAGCTAGTTAAGTGATGTCCTAGCAACAACTTTGCACTCAATTTCAGTAAGACCAAAGAATTAATTATGGACATCAAAAAGTGTAAGATGAGGGAATACACACCAATCTTCATTGAGGGATGAGACTTGGAGAGAGTGAGCAACTTCAAGTTCTTGGGTGTCAACATCTTTGAGTATTTATCCTGGGCCCAACCTATTGATGCAGTTGTTAAGAAAGCACAACAGTGGCTGTATTTCATAAGGAGTTGGAGGAGATCTGGGATATCACCAAAGACACTCGCAAGTTTTGAAAGATGTACCACAAAGAGGATTATTACTGGCTGCACAACCGTCTGGTATGGGGGGAGGAGGAGACACTGCGCAGAATCAAAATAAGCTGCAGAAAGTTCGAAACTCAGTCAGCTCCATGATGGACATCTTCAAGGAGCCATGCCTCAAAAAGGCAGAATCCATCACTAAGGACTCCCATCACACCCTCTTCTCATTGCTACCATCAGGAAGGAGGAACAAAAGTCTGAAGACACACACACACTCAATGATTTAGGAACAGCTTCTTCCCCTCTGCCATTTGATTGCTGAATGGACATTGAACCCATGAACACTACCTCACTGCTTGACAGTTTTTATTATTATTGTACGCATTGCATTGATCTGCAGAGCGCGCCTACGACCGCAACTGTAACCGTAGCCGTAATTGCATTGTACTGCTGCCGCACTTCAACAAATATATACTGGTGACATTAAACCTGATTCTGATAGAACAAAGAAATACATTCGAATCGTGGAAAAACTGCACACAATGACTGACAGACAACCAACGTGCAAAAGAACACAAACTGTCCAAATGATGAAAACAGAATCAACAAACAAGCAAATAAATAAATAACACTGAGAACATGAGTTGTAGAGTCATTGAAATTGAGTCCATGGGTTGTGGAATCATTTCAGTGTTGAGGTGAGTGAAGTTATCCACACTAGTTCGGGTGTTTAATAACTATTCCTGAACCTAGTGATATTAACATGTTAGTTAACATCCTGCTGTAATCCTTTGAAAGCTTTCAGCATCTTGAGGACCAAGAGCTGCTGAATAATGCAACAACCTGATTAAGAATAACCATCAAGGAAAATTAAGAACTAACGGTTTTGAAGAATGGTGAAATTATGAAAGCATTTGTCTCGCTTATTATAATATTAGCAACAATATTTTTATATTGCCGAGGACAAATTAGTGAAATTAGCCGACTTATCCATACCAACAAAAGTGAGCTACAGTAAACTGCCTGCCCAAAACCTTAGAGAATTTGTGAGTGTTAAAATCGTTAACCAGGATAGAAGTTATTGGTCATAAAAGAGGAAATACAGTCTCTCAAAGACTCTTTAGCAGGGGGTTTCATGGATGGGCCTCTTGCTTAATGATATTAGTCCACGGCATAAAGAAAGGTTGGAACCCCTGGTCTACAAGGAGGACTGAGAATTAGTGGCACCGTTGGTCAGACAGCAGTTGACAGCAAATCTTACCCTCGGAATCTTTTTGTGGTTATGATAGACCACTTAGAGCTGAACACAAATGTAACTTCAGACTACTTGTATTACATGGGGATTGGCAGAAGCACGAAATTAACTTTTATTGAACATAATGTGTTTAATTGTACCAGAGCGCTGACTGTTTGCAATAGTTCAACTAAGCAAAAAATGTTTTGTTGGTGATTTTCATTTGCCCTCAGTGTCTGAGGCTTCTTGCTTGTGTCCAACAATAATCCTCCAGCATTGATGGATTCCAGTTGCCCTTATACCGCTTCTCCATGACCGCAATGTCCTGCTGAAACCTTGCGCCGTGCTCGTCCCTGACAGTGACAGGATTTGCGGGGAAGTCCGAATGGGAATGCAGAAAGTGAATCTTTAGCAATTCAGTATTACATTGTGAACACCATTTTAATTGACTTAAATTATGAATTGAAATAACAAATGCAGGCGATTTAAAAAAAAATTATTGCATGATAGGAGAATTTCATGGTGATTTTCATGATCATCAGCCCAAAAGTATTCAGGAAGCACAATCATTGTTGTCCAGTGTTTTTAGTAACATTACATTTACCGTGGAATGTAGCTTTCATCCTTTCAGTTTGTCAGAGGCACTAACAGGTGAGTTATGAACTGCTGGCACATGGCACAGCATATGGCTTCCTGTGTGGTAACGTGGAAATACAGAATGTGGAGGGGATATTTTTGAAAAGAATATTTGAAGAGTCTTGATCTCACAGTCCAAACTTTCCACCACCTGTCTGCTCTCCACTTGGTGTCAAACTTGGTTTGATAAACATTCTGGTTGGCAACTTGGTTTATGATTGTTACATGGGACCCACTCCTGGGGCCTCACGACCGGCCGTTTTCTGATATGCCAAGGATGCCGCCTGGAAGACCAGGTTGCCTCCCGGGTGTCGGTTTTTCGCCGCTCTGGAGGCGGCCAGATTTAGGGCGGGTGGGGCGGCCTGCTGTGTCGTGGGAGCACGCGGAAGATCAAAAGCCGCGAGCTGGCTGCTGGATGTGTGCCCGGAGACCGGAATTCTTTGAGCACCGTGCTCGGAAAAAGTGATGCAGCAGACTTTTAACGCCATAAACCGGCGAGTTGTTTGTTATGTCTCCCCTCTCCCTGTGAAACGAGGACACCTCCTTCTCCCTTATTAGTGAGAGAGAGAGCCTGTGGTATGTCGAATACTGGGTGAATGAGTAGTCTTTGGGGTCCTGCAAGTCTGTGTCTTTATTGATGTTTTGCTGTATACTTGAGCGCTTGGTAGGGGGGGGTGCCAATGATTTTAACTGGTGGGGGGGTTGTCATTGCCTTGCCACTGCTTGTGCGTGGGAGGGGGGAGCTGGGGTTTGGGGTTCTACCGTTTAACTGTCATTCATTCTTTGGGACACGCTGCTGTTTTGAGGACGCTTGTGAAGAATAAGTATTTCAGTATGTATTTTGTGTACGTCTCTCTGACATTAAGTTTGCCTATTGAAACACGCACCAAGGTCCTCCAAGGGTACCACAACCTTGCCGTAGGGTTTGGAGGCCTGCGTACCTCACTGACCCAGAGAGCTGTGCTGGCTGGAGTCAGGGCTTTATGCTTTGGCCCTTGGTAGTGAGTCGCCCACACCAGTTGGGTCAACGGGTAGCGGTCCACAAGTCCTCCAGGTTTGAGGGTTCAGCTCAGGGCTAACAACCCTGACTAGTCAAAAACAATTGTTACGGAAGCAGCAATGAAGAATGCTTCTATATCTGTGTGCAACAGTGTGGGCAGAGAGAGATGGAGGGCCTTCACAGCTGCCCTAAACACCAACAGTGAAACCAACAGTACAGGGAAAATCTTTGTTCTGCATACCAACCAAACAGATAATTTATTTATGGGGTGCACTGAGGTAGTACAAGGGAAGTCAATAACAGAATAAAGAATAAAGTGTTACGGTTGCAGAGAAAGTGCGGTGCAGGCTGGTAAGTTAAGAGTCCATCCTGTCCTGCAAAAGGTCGGTTCAAAGGTCACAGATCAGCAGGATGGAAGCGGTCCTTGAAGCTGGTGGAGCATTTCGATCTTCTGCCCGATGGAAGGTGGGAGAAAAGAGAAAGGTTGGGGGCTTGGGGTCTTTGATTTTGCTGGCTGCTTCACTGGGGCAGCATAGAGTCTACAGAAGGGAGGCTGGTTTCTGTGATATGCTGAGCTGTTTCCACAACTCTTGGGAGTTTATTCCAATCATGGGCAGATCAGTTGCTGTACCAAGCCATGATACATCCAGATGGGATGTTTTTTATGCTGCCTCAATATAAATGAGTGAGGGTCAAAGGGAAAATGCCAGTTCTTTAATTTCTTTGAGGATCTAGGGGTGTTAGTGAGCTTCCTTGGTCGTGGTTGGACCAGGACCGGTTATTGATGATGTTCACGCTTAGGAACTAGAAACTTCCAATCCTCTCGACATTAGTACATTGATGTAAGCTCGAGCATACGTACCAGCCCCTTTCCTGAACTTAGTGACCAGCTCTTTCGATTTGTTGACATTGAGGGAAACGTTGCTGTTGTAACACCATGCCACAAGGCTCTTTATCGCATTCTTGTCCTCCAGCTGGTTGTTCTTTAAGGTTCGACCCCCTGTGCTTGTAGTTGGAGTCAAAGCCAAACCTGGCCACATAGTCATGAGAGATCAGGCAATACCTTGTTTAAAGTACATAGAAATATTTTGCTATTTTATAGATGCGAAATAAAGGTAAGATTTTTGTTGATGAACAATTTTAAATTTTAAATTTTAAATTTTCTGTTTAGTTCTATTTTTCCACTAAGACCCTTACCATATATAAGAAAGGACTTCAGATACTATAATGGAATGAACGCCTTCCCTAGAGATTTCTCTGGAGTAATGTGTGAGTTTTAACTGAGTTAGCTGACCACTTAGTACAGCAGTTTTAATTATTCATTGTGTGAATGACAGTGCAAGGCTGTGACAGCACCACAGGGCTAACTTAAAAAATCATAAATGCTTAAAATGCAATATTTGTTTTGCAGTATTGAAACCAGATTGAATGAGCGGTTTCTACAACGTTGGCACTTTGTTAAACACACACTTAGGCAGCATAAAATAACATTACGGTTTGTATGAGTGGGAGAGAGAGAGGAAAAAAGGGGGAAAGAGAAAGGGAGAGAGTGAGTGAAAGGGAGAGAGAGAGAAAAGTGGAGAGAGAAAGGGAGAGAGAGGGGAGAGAGAGAAGGGGAAAGAGATAGATAAGGGGGAGAGAGAGAAATAGGGGAATCAAGGGATATGGGGACAAGGCAGGAACTGGGTATTGATAGTAGATGATCAGCCATGATCTCAGAATGGCAGTGCAGGCTCGAAAGGCCGAACAGTCAACTTCTGCACCTGCTGTCTATTGTCTATTGAGAGAGAGAAAGGGAGAGAGAGAGGGGAGAAGAGAGAGAAGGGGAGAGAGAGAGAGAAGGGGGAGAGAGAGATAGAGAAAGGGAGAGAGGGGAAGGGAGGGGGGTAGGGAAGTGGGGGAAGATTGGGGGAGAGAGAGTGGTAGACTGGGCTGTGTTCAAGAACTCATCAGTGGATCTGAATGAATATGCCACAGTTGTCATGCATTTTATAAAAACAGTCAAAGACGAGTGTGTTCCCACAAAATCATTCCGAGTCTTCCCTAACCAGAAGGCCTGGATAAACCGAGAGATCGGCAGTCTGCTGAGGGCCAAATCAGAGGCTTTCAGGACTGATGACCAAGTTAAGTGCCAGAGGTCCAGTTATAGTCTCCAGACTGCCAGCCCATGTATGAAGCGGCAATTCTGGGCCAATCTTGAATCACTAATGAATGCTGGACAGCCGTGGCAGGGCTTGAATGCTATCACCTCTGCCGAAGTGAAACCAAGTGTCATGGGTGACAACCACGCTTTGCTTCTAAATGAGCTCGATCCCTCTTATGCTCACTTTGACTGTCAAAACACGGAAGCCCGTTCACAAACTCCCACAGCTCCAGATGGCCCTGTGATTTCAGGCGGCACTGGCTCACGAGTAAGAGATTGTTTACAGAATCGTTCACGGAAAACCACGGTTCTAGGAATTCTCTTGCCTGCCACGTACTGGTTTGCGCCATGACTCCCACTGGTACCCAGTCACATTTGTGCTCCTCTCGATCTTCATGGGTAGATCGCGAGGGACTCACCGACTCATCTCTCTGACACAGCGGTGCCCAGAAAACAACCTCTCCTTCAATGTCGCAAAAACAAAGCAGCTGGTTGTGGATTACAGGAGGAATGGAGATGGGCTAACCCCTAAAGGCATCAATGGATCTGGGGTTGAGAGGGTGAACAGCTTCAAGTTCCTCGGCATCCACATCACCGAGGACCTCACGTGGTCTGTACACACCAGCTGTGTGGTGAAAAAGGCACGACAGCACCTCTTTCACCTCAGATGGTTGAGGAAGTTTGGTACGGGCCCCCAGACCCTAAGAACTTCCTACAGGGGCACAACTGAGAGCATCCTGACTGGCTGCATCACTGCCTGGTATGGGAACTGTACCTCCCTTAATCGCAGGACTCTGCAGAGAGTGGTGTGGACAGCCCAGCGCATCTGTAGTTGTGAACTTCCCATCATTCAGGACATTTACTCAGGTGTGAGAAAAGGGCCGGAAATACCATTGGGGACCCGAGTCACCCCAACCACAATCTATTCCAGCTGCTACCATCTGGGAAACGATACCGCAGCGTAAAAGCCAGGACCAACAGGCTCCGGGACAGCTTCTTCCACCAGGCCATCAGACTGATTAACTCACGTTGATTTGAGTGTGTTTCTATGTCGCATTGACTGTCCTATTTATTATAAATTATTATAAATTACTATGACATTGCACATTTAGATGGAGACATAACATAAAGATTTTTACTCCTCGTGTATGTGAAGGGTGTAAGAAATAAAGTCAATTCAATTCAATAGAGACTAGATGGTCATGTCACTTTACAGTCAATTGGGCCTTAAAGGGCAAAATTTCTGACCACAACACACGTGCTTCAGCACACAGCCAATCAGAGATGAGACTTCCTCTCCACATCACATTTTAGTTTCCAAAATGGCGTCCAGTCACCTGATTGAAAAGTATATAAAGGCCAAGTCTTTGGAGGAAACACCACAATCAACAGTGGACCGACAATGTCTCCTCACAAGGTGACGAAACACTTGCAAGTAAATTGCCAAGATCAGGGAACTCAATCCAACTATCATCCTCCTAAGCTACACAACTTCTGAATTATTTCTGGTTTCTATTCTGGCTGAGACCTTGCCTAAACTGCGGAATGAATGTTAAAAAAATGCATGCAGTTGATTTTGGGCAAAATGAAAACCGCAAAGCAGTAATGTTTATTTTTATTAATTGGGGTAATTTGCAAAACTCAGCAGGCACATTCATTTCAATGGAAAAATGGCTCAACTTGAAAAATCATTTTTATGCTTCTTCAAAAACATTTAAGCCACTGCCATTAAATCATCTCTGGGGTGTATATTAGTCAGGAATGACTGAATCGTGCTTTCTTTGGCACACGTACCGCGGTGCGTTGCATATAACTGCTTGTATGCAGGACAGGACTGGTTTGCTTTCCAGGGTTTTTGGCTGGAGATCTGGGTGCAAGTGATAGGGCTAGTTGAGCTGCTGTCTTGCGGTGTGAGGGATCTGGGAATAAGACTGTGTGCATAGAGGAGTACAGCACAGGAATAGGCAGTGTTGTGCTGGTTCTGCTAAAAAGCAAATCAAAAGCTCACAAAGCACAGGTAGATATGGTATTAAAAAGAGCTTTTAGTACATTGGCCTTTATAAATCAAAGTATTGAGTATAACAGTTGGAATGTTATGTTGAGGTTGTATAAGGCATTGGCGAGGCCGAATTTGGAGTATTGTGTGCAGTTTTGGTCACCTAATTACAGGAAGGATATTAATAAGGTTGAAAGAGTGCAGAGAAGGTTTACAAGGATGTTGCCGGGACTTGAGAAACTGAGTTACAGAGAAAGGTTGAATAGGTTAGGACTTTATTCCCTGGAGCGTAGAAGAATGAGGGGAGATTTGATAGAGGTATATAAAATTATCATGGGTATAGATAGAGTGAATGCAAGCAGGTTTTTTCCACTGAGGTTAGGGGAGAAAAAAAACCAGAGGACATGGGTCAAGGGTGAAGGGGGAAAAGTTTAAAGGGAATATTGGGGGGGGGGCTACTTCACACAGAGAGTGGTGGGAGTGTGGAGTGAGCTGCCAGATGAAGTGGAAAATGCGGGATCACTTTTAACATTTAAGAAAAACTTGGACAGGTACATGGATGAGAGGTGTATGGAGGGATATGGTCCAGACGCAGGTCAGTGGGACGAGGCAGAAAAATGGTTCGGCACAGCCAAGAAAGGCCAAGAGGCTTATTTCTGTGCTGTAATGTTCTATGGTTCAAACACTAATCCCTCCTACCTACACCATGTCCATATCCCTCCAAATTCCTCACACCCATGTGCCCATCCAAACGTCTCTTAAAAGCCCCTAATGTATTTGCCTCTGCCACTATACAAGGCAGCGCATTCCAGCATCCACTTCTCTGAATAAAAAACTTACTCCTCACATCCCCCTTGAACCTACCCCCTCTCACCTTCAATGCATGGCCTCTGGTATTAGACATCTCAACCCTGGGAAACAGATACTCTCTGTCCACTCTATCTATGCCTCTCATCATCTTGTAAACCTCTATCAGATCTCCCCTCAGCCTCCACCACTCCAGAGAAAACAACCCAAGTTTATCCAACCTCTTGTGTTAGCACATCCTCTCTAAACCAGGCAGCATCCTGGTAAACCTCTTCTGCACCCTCTCCAAATCCTCAACGTCCTTCCTATAGTGGGGCAACCAGAACTGTATGCAATCCTCTACATGTGGCTTAACCAGTGTTTTATAAAGTTGCAACATAACCTCTTGACTCAATGCCTTGGCTAATAAAAGCAAACATTCCATATTTTTCTTAACCACCTTATCGACCTATGCAGCCTCTTTCAAGGACCCATGAACTTGGATCCCAAGATCTCTCTGCCCAGCAGCACTGTTAACAATCTTGCCCTTAACAGTGTACTGACTCCTTGCAGTCGCCCTACCGAGGTGCATCGCCTCACAGTTATAGGGTACACTTACCCTATCTATCTTTTTCTCCTTGTGCCCTTAGTTCCCAGTGGAGTATTGGCGATCGATGACCTTCCATCTCCATTGTCCTCTGCTCTCAGTCACTTTCTCCAGTGTGGACCAGGAGTGTTTGCTATTGTCTAATTTCAGCCTCAACATCTCTCCACCATGTGTTCTTTGGATGTCACTTTGGATTCCTGTGGTGTCCCTGTCCCTGTGGTGATGTTGTTAGTTGTCGGGTGGAAAGCGCACAAGGAGCCGGCCGGATTCGAACCCGTGACCACTCGCCTCGAAGTCTGGTGCAGATGCCACTGCACCACCGGCCGGCTTCATAGTGTGTTATTTATTTTATTCAGAGAAACAGCACAGAACAGGCTCTTCCGGCTCAATTAACTGCACTACAGCCACCTACTTAACCCTAGCCTAATCATGGGACAGATTACAATGTCCGATTAACCTACTAACTGGTCTTTGAACTATGGGAGGAAAACACACACAGTTCCCTAAAAAAGTTAAAGTCTGTCTCGAGCCTTATAGGCTCATCAGGCCGGTGCTTATGCCAGTTTCCGTGGCATGAAGTGACTGAGAATATGAGACTCCCCCCCTCTTCCCCACCCCCAGATAGGACGCCAGTCTATCGCAGGGTTAACCCCCAACATTTTGCCGGTTCCCATTTTCAGCTGGGTGGACTGGAGCAGTCTGTGGTTGAGTGCCTTGCTCAAGGACACAACACGCTGCCTTGGCTGGGGCTCGAACTCACGACCTTCAGATCACTAGTTCAATGCCTTGACCACTTGGCCACGGGCCAAACACAGTTCCCTAGGAGAATATACAAATTCCTTCCACACGGTTCTGGAATTGAATTCTGAAGTCTAGAACGCCCTGAGCTGTAATAGTATCGTGCTAACCACTACATTACCGTGATGTCCAGCAACAACAGGAATAAATCTCCAAATATCTACTTCAAAAATTATTTACTTATACATTGTTATAACTCTGCACTACTTTTAAGATGTTAACAGTATACTTGCTTTCGTTAACATCTCGAGCACATCTGCTTCGTCTGCCAAAAGTGAAACTTCCCATTGGCCCAACATGTTAATTCCCATTCCCATTCCAGTTTCGACATGTTGGTCCATGGCCTCCACTTGTGCCAAGATGAGGCCATCATCCGGGTGGAGGACCATCAGTTCATATTCCATCTGGTTAGCCTCCAGTCTGATGGATTGAATATTGATTTCTCCTTCCGGTAGAGAAATTTTTCCCTCCCCCTTCCCTCTTCTGTTCCCCACTCTGGTCTTTTGCCTCTTCTCACCTGCCTATCACTTCCCCCTGGGTCCCCTCCTCCTTGCCTTTCTCTTGCAGTCCATTCTCCTCTCCTATCAGATTCCTTCCTCTCCAGCTCTTTACCTTTCCTACCCACCTTCTAGCTATCCTCCTTCACTACTCCCCCCCCATCTTTTTTTTCTGCATCTTCCACGTTCATTTCCAGTCCTGAAGAAGGTTCTCAGCCTGAAATGTCAACGGTTTACTCTTTTCCATAGGCACTGCCTGAGCTGCTGAGTTCCCCCAGCACTTTGTATGTGTTACTTTAGAAATATGACATTCAAAATGTAAGTGCAGGCTACTGGCCGGTTGCATCTGCTTATGAATGCATAACAGAGCATCATAATCCATTGCATGGCTGGGAAGCTTGAGAGGAAAATCATGGTCATAAAAATGTGAACTGTTGAGAATAATTTTGACTGTAGAGACATTATTGCCATTACCAATTTAGTTGCAATTTATCATTGAAAGTTGATGCCCTTGCAGGAAGCTTTTAAAAAAAAAATCAGAAAGTTTTCCAAGCAATGAAAGTAGATTCACAATCGGATTTGCTTATTTATCACAAGTACAATGAAGTATACTGGGAGACGTGTTGGTTGTGTTAACAGCCAAGACAACCTATGGGTGTGCTGGGGGCAGCCCGCGACTCTCGCCACACACTCTGGTGCCAACACCGGATGCCCGCAATGCTTGGCGGAACCAAGTTCAAGGTAAATTTATTATCGAAGTACATATATGTCACCCTTTACAACCCCGGGATTGTCTTTCGGGCTTACTCGGTAAATCCATAATAATAACCATAACAGAATCAAAGAAAGACTGCAACAATCTGGGCAAAAGACAACAAGCTGTGCAAATACAAAAGGAAAGAAAAATAATAAATAAGTAACCAATAAATATAAAAGATGGTGGACTTGCACTTCCTAATTTAAGACTGTATTATTGGGCTGTTAATATCAGACAATTATGTTTTTGGCTATATTGGCTCAACAAGAGCTAAAGACCACTATGGGTTGATTTGGAACCAAAAGCTGTTAAACAATTTCACTTAACTTCAATATTAGGAGCTCCATTACCTCTGCAACTCTCTAAAATTCCAAATTTAAATCTTTACCCTCTTATTAAACAGTCCTTACGGATTTGGTTTCAGATTCGCAATATTTTTAATTTTAAACAATTTAAGTTATCTAGTTTTCTATATCGAAACTTTTTATTTAAACCTTCAATAACCAATCCCATTTTTCTCCTATAGAGAAATAAAGGGATTCGTTCTTTTACAGGTTTATTTTGTGATGGTCGATTGATAACTTTTGAAGAGTTAATTAATAAATATTCTCTCGCTCATGCACATTTTCTGCAGTATCTTCAGTTCAGACATTTTTTACAACAATATTTACCAATACATATCAAGAGCATGAGATGAAGAGTCCTTGAAAATGAGCACACAGGTTGTGGGAACATTTCAATGATGGGGCAAGTGTAGTTGAGTCAAGTTATCCCCTTTGGTTCATGAGCCTGATGGTTGAAGGTTAATAACTGTTCCTGAATCTGGTGGTGAGTCCTGAGGCTCCTGTGCCTTCTTCCTGAAGGCCACAGTGAGAAAAGAGCATGTCCTGGGTAGTGGGGATCCCTGATGATGGATGCTGCTTTCCTGTGACAACTCCTTGTTTACAGTATAACACTTGGGTGCCAAAGACTTTTGCACAGTTCTGCGGTACATTTATGTATTGCACTGTACTGTTGCCACAATCCTGTGCGATAGTGGTCTACGTTTTACTGAAGCATCCAGCAAAGCAGACTGTGAGACACAATAGGGATCCTGCAGATCCTGCACACACTAAATAGCGGGTGAACTCAGCAGGACAGGCAGCACCTACAAATGAAAATGAACAGTCCTTTCCTGTACGCAAGTGTAAAGGGAAATAAAATAATTTTTACTCTGGAACCTATGCAGCACAAAAAATAATAGGGAACACAATACTAATGGTGGCATCCATTAGTCTCGTGAGATCATGGATCTGCGTCTGGAATGGTTTCCAGGGCGCAGGCCTGGGCAAGGTTGTATGGAAGACCGGCAGTTGCCCAAGCAGCAAGTCTCCCCTCTCCACAACACCGATGTTGTCCAAGGGAAGGGCAAGGGCCAATACTACTTGGCAACAGTGTCATCGCAGGAGTTGCCAGAATGACACTGAAGGTTATATATTTTTATTAGTATTGTGTGTAACAATGTTACACACAATACTAATAAAAATATATAAATACTTAAGATAGCTCATAGGTATAGATTGATTGTGTGTATATCATTATCGTCATTATATGCTGTGTCACATGACATCATCATTATGTGCCATGTCATATGACGTGGGTGATCATGGTCTTTCCACGACCATGATTGTTCCTGGCAAATTTTTCCAACAGAAGTGGTTTGCCATCGCCTCCTTTTGGACAGTGTCTTTGCAATTTGCGTGATCCCAGGCATTATCGGTACTCTTCAGGGATTGTCTGCCTGGAGTCAGTGGTCACATAACCAGGACTTGTGATGCTCATATGTCCATCCACCACCTGCTCCCATGGATTCACGAGATCCTGATCGGGCAGCTAAGCAGGTGCTACGCCTCGCCCAAGGGTGACCTGCAGGCTAGCGGAGCGAAGGAGCGCCTTACACCTCCTTTGGTAGAGACGTATCTCCAACCTGACACCCAATTGCACTTGCAAAAAATACAAAACATCATGAGACCCTTCATGAGGAATATGAACCTTCCCTTTAGCTTTGAGGTGGTGAGGAGCAAGCTGTTAAGCTTCTCAAGCACTGTCTGTCCTTAGTAGAGAGACTCACCAACGACCGTTCTCATTTCATATTTGGATCAATATTAATAATAAAGAAAGCTATAATGCACAATTTATGCACCTCTCATCTTCCAGGTTGTGGATTAAACCTGGCTGCAAACAGAAATCAATTAGTGGCAATTAGAAGTGGTTTGCATTATTGATTTTCTTCCAGTTCTAGGCCTCACTGCAAACACCCAGGCTGTGATTTACAAAAGTAGCCTCCAGTCGGCTAAATAAGAGGTAACCGAGCATTCCTTTCGGCTTTTGAAGGTGACGGAGGAAGCTGATTTCCATAGATGCATATTTTAGTGCGTGAACGGCAGGTCACTTAGTAGGGAGTCAGATAATTACCGGAGAGCCCTGCTTGTAAAATGAGGCAATGAAACCCCAGGCCAGCAGACACCGTGGCAACTGCGCAGGGGGAGCTGACCTCAGTAGGTGCGCAACTGTGAAGAGAGCTGTGGACACAGCCCAGTCTGTCGCGAAAACCATGGGCTACCCTCCCTGGACTCTGACTACAATTCCCACTGCCTCAGGAAAACAGCTAACAAATGTTTAGGTGCGTTGGTTGTTAATGCAAACAACACATTTCACACTATGTTCTGATGTACTTATCTACTGCCCATTACATCACTGGTGTTTCGGGCAGCAATGAAGGTCCTCCATCCCTGATGGTGTTCAGGGCTTCCTTCATCATGTCAGTCACTTCCTCTTGGTTTTCACTACTGTCAGTCATCTCCGGGCGGAGATTCAGGAATACCGTCGCGCTCAGATGTAGAAGGATTCTTCATTGCTGTTTCTGTAACAGTTTTGTTTGACCGGTCAGGGTAGTTAACCCGGAGCTGAACCCCTGAACCTGGAGGACCGGTGGGCCACTCTTAGTCTGCCCTCTACCCTTTGACCTGTTTAGCACAGGTGATCCTACAAAGAGCCAAAGCATAAAGTCCTGACTCCAGCCAACATAGCTCTCTGGGTCATTGAGGCACACAAGCCTCCAAATCCTACGACAAGGTTGTGGTCCTCTTGGAGTTTCTGATATACAGTACTGTGCAAAAGTCTGGATAACCAGAATGCTCAAGATGTTTGTACCATACTGTACTAATTTTACATATTGCTCTGTACTGCTGCCACAAAAAAAACAAAATAATGACATACGTGAGTGACGATAAACCTGATTCTGATACGGGTCTCTATTGTGGACTGAGAGTGGGAAGAAGGCAGGGAGAGGGGAATCATGGTTGGGAAAAGGGAAAATGATCAATACACCAATTGTTTGGAAACAGCCGCCCTTGCCTGGTGTCTCAGGGCTGGGGTGTGTCTGCACTTGCGCCACTCTGCTGTCCTGGCACTCCACCCTCACCGTTCCCGCCAGATTTACAAACTCGCTCGCCGCTCCACGTTGACAAACCCACAACTGTGCAAAAGCCTGAAGCACAGAAATGTCTTGGTCCTGAGACTTCTGCACAGCACTGCACCTGTCACAAACAAATCTGAATCTGAACATAACCAAGGACCCCTCCTACCCGGTTCATTCCTTTTTCTCATCAAACACACCCTCCCACCCCCGTCGCTTGACCATTGAGCAGAAGCCTACCCTCACCGGTACCAGCCCACCTGTCATCAAGGACATGTTTATCTAGTTGTAAGATATAGCTCGTGGAACTGCGTGGAGCAGGTCTGTCCAGCCCTTCAAGCTGCCTGCCCCAGCAACCCTAACTTAACTCTGACCTAATTACGGGACAATTTATAATGTTTTATCCAGAATCTATGGAATTCATTGCCATCGATGGCTGTGGAAGCCAAGTCATCAGGTAGATGTAAAGTGGAGGTTGACAGGTTCTTGATTTGAAATGGCATGAAAGGTTATGGGGAGAAAGCAGGGGAACGGAGTAGAGAGGGATAATAAATCAACAGTATTTGAATGATGGAACAGATTCAATGGGCCAAATGGCCTAATACTGCTCCATTGACATGGTCTTTTGGTCTTATAATAAACTAATCACTAATTAACAATTAAGAGTTACATAAGAGATTCTGCAGATGCTGAAAATCCAAAGCAACACACACAAAATGTTGGAGAAACTCAGCAGCCAATCCATC
Source organism: Hypanus sabinus (assembly GCF_030144855.1). Lineage (NCBI taxonomy): Eukaryota > Metazoa > Chordata > Chondrichthyes > Myliobatiformes > Dasyatidae > Hypanus > Hypanus sabinus. Next base: position 9,750,490 of record NC_082729.1, on the reverse strand, counting down.
GGTTGGCATGAGCATCGATTTTTTTGAACTTCCTGGTAATTACCCCCCTTCACCATTCCCCATTCTTGCTTTCCTCTCTCACCTTATCTCCTTACCTGCCTATCACCTCCCTCTGGTGCCTCTTCCCCATCCCTATCCCTTTCTTCCATGGTCTTTGGTGCTCTCCTATCAGATTCCCCCTTTTCCAGCCGTTTATCTCTTTCTGTTAAGGATCCGGCCTGAACACAGGGTCGAAGGGTCTCTGCTGATAGCTCTGGACCACGACAGCCCTGAATTTCTGCCTTCTTTCACCTGGCCATGTGGGTTTTGACCCAGCCCCCTTCCTTATTGGACTTTCGCCAATTACCCACTTATCTCCTCACCCACCTGTTTCTGTTTTCACTCATTACCCGGTCCACTTAAACCCTGCCTTGACTCACATTCTCTGCCAGTTTGTCCCAGCTTGTCATTGTGATGGCTGCTGACTGATTTTGCTGGACTCTGTGTTTCTGGATTTTGTCTGTTTTGGAACCTGATTTTCACCTGTGTGCTCTGGATCGACTGCCCTTGCTGGACTGCCTTTCTGGGGTAAGACCTCTGTTTGCCATTCTGGATTTGTGCCTGCCTCCTGTGTTTGAAAGACTGTTGCCCTTGTGCTCCCTAATAAATCCTGGTAAAAGAGCATTCATTGGTCTGCACTTGAGTCCTACTGTAACCTGACCCAACCTGACACTTTCACCAATCAAATTCACAGCCCTTTACTTCAACCCTTCCCCCTCTCCTGGTTTCACCTATCAGCTACCACCTTGTACTTCTTCCTCCCCTTCCCTCACCTTCTTACTCTGACTCCTACCCCCTTCCTTTCCAGTTGTGGTGAAGGGTATCGGACTGAAATATCAACAGTCTACTCTTTTCCATAGATGCTGCCTGGCTTGCTGAGTGCTGGAAATCTTCCACCTATTCTTCTCCCAACTTCTCACATCATTCCCCCTCTCCCTTCCATCTTGTTCTTCTCCTTCCCCCATTTCACTGAACTTTATTTCTGAATGTCATTTACTTGCTTTTATTGTTTGTGTGATTTGCTTTTTTTTTTCTCTGCACGTTAGGTGCTTGGTCTTTTTTAATGGGTTCTAATAGGTTCCTTTGTTTTGTGGCTGCGTGTAAGGAGACAAAGCTCAAGGTTGTATATAGTATACACACTTTAATAATAAATGTACCTTGAACTTTGAAATTTTGAACTTTCTTATTCCGAGTTCTTTCCCCTTCCTTTCTAGGCCTGATAAGCGGTCTCGGCCTGAAATGTCAGCTACTTTCTCCATCATAGTTGCTGCCTGACTTGCTGAGATCCTCCAGCACTTTGTGCTGAACAATTACTAGTTACCAAAAAAAAAGGAATACATATCTTTCCTCGGCACCTTTCACATCTATTTGGAAGGTCACATAACCAGGACTTGTGATGTGCACCAGCCGTTCATACGACCACCCACCACCTGCTCTTCTGATTTTGCAAGACCCTGATCGGTGGGGAGGTGTCTAAGCAGGTGCTACACCCTGTCCAAGGGTGACCTACAGGAGAGCGGAGGGAAGGAGTGCCTTCTACCTCCTTTGGTAGAGACGTATCTCCAGCCCTCCACCCTGTGTGTAAATATATATGCAAATAAAGTCGCTTGATACTTGATCAAACGGTAGAACTCACTAGAGAGGCTGATTGATCCGTGCCTGCTCCTACTCCCTGTGTTCTCTCTGTTAGGTAGGTACACAGAATGGTCAGAGGAGCCATGACCCGTTCTCTATCTGAATTGTATTCTGTGTTGGGTGTTTATTATGGTAACCAGTAGGTGGGGGCATGATAAAAAGGAGTAAATTGCGTATTCTTGCTTATTTCGTGCAGTTTTCAGTTTGGGACTGGCGGAGGTCATGTCTTTGCTGGCCGCTGAGGTAATGCTTAATATCGCTTCAGGATTGTATGTTTGTTAATTGCTGATAAAAGATTGAAATAAGGAGTTTGACTCTTTGGAATTCGTCTGGTATGCGGGAGAGGGCTGTTGCACAGGATCGAAGCAAGAGGCAGAGAGTTGTAAAATTAGCCGGCACCATCGTGGGCACTGGCCTCCACAGTATCCGGATAATCTTCAAGGACCGGTGCCTCGGAAAGGCAGCATCCATCATTAAGGACCCCCATCATCCAGGACAAGCCTTGTTCTCATTGCTACCATCAGGGTGGAGGTACAGGAACCTGAAGAGACACACTCAACGATTCAGGAACAGCTTCTTCCCTCTGCCACCTGAATTCTAAATGGACATTGAACCCATGAACACTACCTCACTACTTTCTTAATTTCCTCTTTTTGGCACTACTTGACTACTTTTTTAAATTTAACTAATATATATTATAATTCAGTTTTCATGTTCTCTCTATCATGATGTATTGCATTGTACTGTTGCTGCAAAGACAACAAATTTCACAACATACGCGGGTGATATTAGACTTGCTTCAGACTCTGATCATTTCCTTGGCCCTGAGGGTGTGTCGTGCAAGCATAACAGCTCTGTGGTGGTCGCAAGCTAGCAACAATTGGCAGCAACTACAATGGTATTTGAGGTCTCTGAGTTGAATTCTCATCTAGTACATCTGGTCCCTTGCCCAAATACCCTTCTCATTCCCTGTCTTGCCCAAATACCCTTCTCATTCCCTGTGTCTTGCCCCCTCCCCACCCCTTGTGGAGATCCCACCCTGGGCTAAAATCATTAATTCAGTGCTCTTTAACTACATGTTCAATTTCATTAACATCACAGGCAATCTCGTTCACCGGACCTGAAGCCCGGGGGTGCTGATTGAGTTACAGAAAGAAATTGCATTTGTACAAAGCCTCTAATAGCCACAGGACAACTCAAATGATAAGTTGACACTGAAGTACTTTTGAAGGGTTGTCACCTCTGTAATATTGAAAATGCAGTGGTCCATTTGTGAATTGCAAGCACCACAAACAGGAATGTGACAGTGTTAGCAATCGGTTTCAGAACTGTTGATTGGAGAATATGTATTGCCCAGAAATCTGGGGAAAACTGCCTTGTTCTTTAATTTGCTGGGATTTTTATCATCAACAGTGGGAGTGGGAACAGGCCTCAATTTTTTGTCACGAATGAAAGACATTACTCAAAGTCCTGACCTTCCTCAGTAATGCATGGTAAAAGCTCTGCTTATTTTAAGGAACACACACAACGTGCTGGAGGTCCTCAGTAGGTCAGGTTGCATCTACGGAGAGGAATAGACCTTAAGAACTGACAGTTCCTTGAGAAGACCGGATTGAGGAGGCGTTTGAGTGTAAGAAAGCCAAGACGCAGGAGCTGGTAGAGCAGTGCCAGAGAGCACAATGCAAGCCCATAGAGGTCGAGGATAGAGATTTTGCTGGCAGCTGGCTGTGCAGAACCTACTCTCTCCTTGGCGTTACGGCGCCTGCAAAGAAAAGAGCCGTCAGGACCGTCACAGAGGCTACTGAGTGAGCCTCCAGACGGCCGTGGATCAAGAGGTGTGACCCGTGGACCAGTGCGGCTGGGACACAAGCCGGGGCCTGATCAACCCTGGCTGGGTTGGCTGGGCGAGAATGCCTGATATTGAAAGATCCAAAACACCCAATGGCCCCAGGTTACATCACTGATGTGTCCCAGCACATCCTTGGATGCATTTCAGCATCAGGTTAACTCATTAAACTGCAAGGCAACTTTACTGACCATCCCCAATAATGAACGAGAAAAGCTTAGGTTATTTTAAGGAGCACACATAAAATTCAGGAGGAACTCAACTGCTCAGGTAGCATCTATGGAAAGGAATAAGTAGTCAATATTTTGGACTGAGACCCTTCATCAGGTTGGCCTGAAAAGTTGACTGTTTATTCTTCTCCACAGGTGCTCACTGAGCTTCTTCTACACTTCGTGTGTGTTTGTCAAGATTTCCAGCATCTGCAGAATCTATTCCTCACTCTGGCCTCCTGCCTTGTCTCACCTGCATATTACCTCCTCTTGGGTATCCTCCTCCTTCCTTTTCTCCCATGGTCCACTCCCCTCTTATCAGATTCCTTCTTCTCCAGTCCTTTATCTATCCCACCCACCTGGCTTCACCTATCCTTTTTATTCTGGCACCTTTCCCCTTCCTTTCCAGTCCTGAAGAAGGGTCTCGGACCGAAACAAACTGTTTATTCATTTCCATAGATACTGTCTGACTTGCTGAGTTCCTCTTTTGTGTGTTCCTATTGTGCCAACCATGTAACCTGCTCTAGAAACTCAAATTCCCCTACTGCATAGCCCTCTATTCTTCTAAGCTCCATGTTCCTATCTAAGAGGCTCTTAAAAGGGCCTATTATATCCGCTTCCACCACCATCGCCAGCAGCCCACTCCACACCCCCATCACTCTGTGTGAAAATCTCACCTCTGACATCCCCCTTGTACCTATTTCCAAGCACTTTGAAACTATACCCCCTCGTGTTTGCAATTTCAACTGTGGGGGGGAAAGCCTCTGGCTATCCACACGATCAATACCCCTCATCTTAAACACCTCTATCAGGTCACCTCTCACCTCTCCTTGCTCCAAGGAGAAAGGGCCAAGTTCATAAGGCATGCTCTCCAATCCAGGCTACATCCTCCTAAGTTTCCTCTGCACACTCTCTATAGCATCCACATCCTTGTAGTGAGATGACCAGAACTGAACAGTTCTTCAAGTGGGGTCTAACCAAGGCTTATATAGCTATAATATTACCTCACGGCTCTTGAACTCAATCCCATGGTTGATGAATACCAACACACCATACACCTTCTTAACAACACTGTCAACCTGTGCAGCAGCTTTGAGTGTCCTATGGACATGGAACCCAAGATTTTGCTGATCTTCCACACGGCCAAGAGACTTACCATTAATACTATATTCTGTCTTCAAATTTGACCTACTGAGATGAACCATTTCACACTTATCTGGGTAGAACTCCATCTGCCACTTCTCAGCCTAGTTCTGCATCCTATCAATGTTGCGTTGTAACCCCTGACAGCCCTCCAGTCTATCCACAACAACCCCAACCTTTGTGTCATCAGCAATCTTACTAACCCACCCTTGTACTTCATCTAAGTCATTTATAAAAATCATAGGAGGGGTCCCAGAATATAGGGTAGCCAGGAAGGAACTTAAGAAAGGACTCAGGAGAGCTCAAAGGGGGCATGAGAAGGCCTTGGCATGTAGGATGAAGGAGAACTCCAAGGCGTTCTATATGTATGTGAGGAATAGGAGGATGACAAGAATGAAGGTGGAGCTGCTAAAGGATAAAGAAGGCAACATGCGCCTGGAGGTGGAGGTGGTTGGGGGAGGTCCTAAATGAATACTTTGCTTCAGTATTCACAAGTGAAAAGGACCTTGATCAGGATGAGGTCGAAATAGAACAGGCCTGTGTGCTGGACAATGTGGAGATTAAAGAAGTGTTTGATCTTTTTAAAAACATCAAGATTGATGTCTCCAGGGCTGGATGTGATAGACCCCAGGTGGGAAGTGAGAGAAGTGATCGCTGGAGCAGTAGCTAAGATCTTTGAATCCTCTTTGGCTGCAGAGGTGGTGCCAGAGGATTGGAGAATGGCAAATGTAGTTCCCTTGTTTAAAAAAGGTAATAGTGAGAATCCTGGGAATGATAGACCAGTGAGTCTTACGTCATTGGTCTGCAAACTATTGGAAAGGGTTCTTAAGGATAGGATCTATGAGCATTTGGAAAAGTACAGTCTACTCAAGGATAGTCAACATGGATTTGTGAAGGGAAAGTCATGCCTCACGAGCCTAATTGAGTTTTTTTTGAAGAGGTAACAAAAGAAATTGATGAGGGTAGGGTGGTAGATATGGACTACAAGGATTTTAGCGAGGCATTTGACAAGGTCCCCCACGAGAGACACATCCAGAAAATCGTGAGGCATGGGATAAGTGGAACCTTGGCCGTTAGGATAAAAAATTGACTTCAGGAAGAAAGCCGAGGGTAGTAGTGGAAGGGAAGTATTCTGCCTGGAGATCAGTGACTAGTGGAGTGCCGCAGGGATCTGTCCTGGGACTCCTGCTCTTTGTGATTTTTATAAATGACCTGGATGATGAGGCGGAAGGATGGGTGAGTAAGTTTGCGGATGACACGAAGATTGGAGGAGTTGTGGATGGAGCTGTAGGTTGTCAAAGGTTACAAGAGGATGTAGACAGGCTGCAGAGTCTGGCAGAAAAGTGGCAGATGGAGTTCAATCCGGATAAGTGTGAGGTGATGCATTTTGGAAGGACAAACCAGAAGACTGTGTACTGGGTTAATGGTCGGTTACTTAAGGGTGTGGATGAACAGAGGGACCTTAGGGTTCAAATCCATACATCCCTCAAGGTCATTGCACAGGTTGATAGGGTGGTTAAGAAGGCCTATGGGATGCTAGGCTTCATTAACAGGGGGATTGAGTTCAAGAGTAGAGAGGTCATGTTGCAACTCTACAAATCTCTGGTGAGACCACACAGAGTATTGTGTTCAATTCTGGTCACCTCATTATAGGAAGGATATTGAAGCTATGGAGAGGGTGCAGAGGATATTTACTCGGATGTTGCCTGGATTGGAGAACCAGTTTTATGAGGCAAAGTTAGCAGAGCTGGGACTTTTCTCTTTGGAGCGTAGAAGGATGAGAGGGGACTTAATAGTGGTCTACAAGCTTATGAGAGGCATAGATGGGGTGGATAGCTAGTACCTGTTTCCCAGGGCGTGAATAGCAAACACCAGAGGGCATACTTACAAAGTTAAGGGAGGGAAGTTTGGGGGAAACATCAGGGGTATATTTTTTACAGAGGGTTGTGGGTGCCTGGAATGACTTGTAAGGAATTTATACATTCTCTGCATCACCGTGTGGGTTTCCTCCGGGTGCTCTGGTTTCCTCCCATGTTCTAAAGACGTACAGGTTAGTGGGTTAATTGATCACATGGGTGTAATTGGGTGGCACAGGCCCATTGGGTCTGAAGGGCCTGTTACTGTGAGGTATTATTAAAAAATCAATCAAATTCCCAGAGAGAACATATAAAGCGCACACATACAGATTTCATACGTGAAATCAGGGTTAAAACCTAGAACTCAGAATGGTGTTACACAGGAACATCAGAATTTGAATCGGAACCAGGTTTAATATCACCAGTATATGTCCTGAAATTTGTTGTTCTGCAGCAGTAGTACGTTGTAATCAATACATAACAATTAATCTGTAAATTACAGTAAATATATATAATTAAACAAAAGAAATAGTGCAAAGAAGTGGGTTCAACGTCCAATCAGAAATCAGATGGCTGAGGGGAGGAAGCTGTTCCTGAATCATTGAGTGTGTGTCTCAGGCTCCTGTATCTCCTTCCTAATGGTAGCAATGAGAAGAGGGCATGTCCTGGGTGATAGGGGTCCTTAATGATGGATGGCACCTTTCTGAAGCATCGCTCCTTGAGGATGTCCCGGTTGCTACGGAGGCCAGTGCCCATGTTGGAGCTGACTGAGTTCACCACTTTCTGCAGCTTATTTCGATCCTGTGCAGTGCCACCCCACCCCCTCTGTACCAGACAGTGACGCAGCCAGTCAGATTGTTCTCCACGGTACAATTGTAGAAATTTGTGAATGTCTTTAGTGACATATCAAATCTCTTTGAACTCCTAATGAAATACAGTCACTGTCATACCTTTGCAGTGCATCAATATCCAGGAATTGAAATTGCTCATGTTTTCAACTTCTGATCCCTTGATGACTGGTGTGCGTTCCCTCATCTTACCCTTTATGCTCTTCAGCCACGTTATTTCTGATGAACACAGTGCCAAATTAAAGTAAATATTTCCATCTGTACATGATCTATATACCAGCATTCTGTGTAGATTCGTACCCCATCTAAAATCATCTGTAACATCACAACTTCTGGTAGCCTATTCCAGACACCAATCATTCTCCGTCTTAAAAACATATTGGCTCACTTATACCTTTTAACCTGTTCCCCTTTCACCCTAAATATATGTTCTCTAGTCTTCTGGTATGATTGAATTTCAGCCTAGTATAGAAACACCAATGCTTTTGAATGGAAAATCCTACAAAAGGTAGTGGATTCAGTCTGGTACATCATGGGTAAAGCCCTCTCAACCATTGAGCACATCCACATGAAATGCTGCTGTAGGAAAGCAGCAACCATATTCAATTCATATTCAGAGATCCTCACAACCCAGGCTGTGCTCTCTTCTCGCTGTTGCCTTCAGACCTTTGGGAAAGGGGTACAAAACCCTCGGGATTCACTCCACCGGGTTCAAGAACAGTTACTGCCCCTCACTCATCAGGCTCTTGGACCAAAGTGGATGACCACATCATCTCATGTTATCGTAATTTAATGCTATTTATTTATATCTGACTTTGCACAGTTTGTTGTTCTCTGCACTCTGGTTGATCTTTCACTGATCCTGCTATAGTTACTGCTCTATAGATTTGCTGAGTATGTCATGGGAAAATGAATCTCAAGGTTGTATGTGGTGACAGGTATGTACTTTCATAATAAAATTTACTTTGAACTTTTGACTTGATGTTTCTATCCTGAGAAATGTTGAATACCTTTTTGCTATAGTAATGAACTCAGAGTGGATCAATCTTAAGCTTGTTTATTTTATTTGCAGCAAGGAAAGACTAGCATCGCACAAGAGCTGGTAATAGATTCAATAAAACACAGCATAGTCACTCTTTTAAACCCAAGTGCCAGTTCAGGGCCAGAGTGCCCTCTCCCCATAACCCTTCATGCCCAGACCAACCAAGAATCTATCAACCTCTGCCTTAAACATACCCAATGACTTGGCCTCCACAACCACCCATAACAACTAAGTCCACTGATTCACCACTCTCTGGTTGACGAAATTCCTCTTCTCTGTTCTGAAAGGTTGACTCTATTCTGAAGCTGTGTCCTCTGGTCTTAGATTCCCCCACCACAGGAAACATCCTCTCCACTTCCACTCTGTCAAGGTCTTTCAATATTCGAGTGGCTTCAGTGAGATCCCCTCTCATTTGGAGGAACAACGTCTCGTATTTAATCTGACTGGCCTCCACCTTTATGGCATGAACATTGATTTCTCTGACCTATTAATTTCTACCCCCTCCCCTTCCACTCTGTTTCCATTCCCCATTCTGGCTCCCCTCTAAACCCCTTCTCCTCATCTATCCATCTCCCCCATGGTACCCCTCCTCCTTCCTGTTCTCCTATGGTCCCCCTCTCCTCCACCATCAGCAAACATCCTTGAATCTTCTCATCTGTCTGTCTGGTAATTCAGAGCCCTGAATAGATTGTCTGAGCTGCTACAACATCCTTTGAAAGAGCAAAGTGCTCACTTTTAAATTAACTTCCTTTATGCATTATGCTGAGTGCCAAATACAGATTGGAACACTTAGTAGTTCTGTAGTTAAATTACTGGACTGAAACCCAATGTCCTGGATCATTGATCAACAGATGCAAGTTTGAATCCACCAATTTAAATTCAAGCAATTAAATAGATTTGGAATTTGAAATGAAGGGCTGCATCACTCAAGACATCACAAAGCAACGGGGTTGTTGTAAAAAGAAATGATCTAGTTCATTGAATATTTAAAGAATAGCTTTATTTATCTTAACTGAATTTTACAGGAGCACCATCGAGAGCATCCTGACACGCTGCCTCTCCGTCTGGTATGCAGAGTATCGGACCGGAAGTCCCTACAAAGAACTGTGAGAACGGCCTAGAGGATCATAGGGGTCTCCCTACCATCCATCAGGGATATTTATCAAGTGCAGTGCATACACGGGACCCTTAGTATTATCAAGGTTCCCACCCATCCATCCAGCATAGTCTTTGACTTTCTACCATCAGGCAGGGGACTCCAATGCAAAAAAAAAGATAAAAATGGTGAGGATTGGAAACAGTTTCTTCCCTCACACCTTTAGTCTTCTGAACTCCCTGCCACATTGCATTTGGTGTCACCAGTTAATCTGTTCTGTACCTTACAATATTTAATTTGTATTCTTTACTTTGTTTATTTATGCATAATTCATTTGTAGATTTTATCTTTACTTTCTTGAGTTATTGTGTGTTATATGTATGACTGTGCATTACACCTGGTCTGGAGAAAGCTTGTCTCATTTGATGGTATACATGTATATTGCTAAATGATAATAAACTCGACTTCATTTGTCACATAGATTAAAATATTGAAACATACAGTGAAAGGCATCGCTGGCATGACTGTGTAGGGTGTATCCTACAAATGCCGACATGCTTCGGGCCTCAATATAACAACATAACATTCCTGCAACTTAATAACCCTTAATAACTGGTACACTTCTCTCCATTTTTCTTGTTATAACCTCAAATTCACTGAAAGGTTTGTCGAACATAATTTTCTTTTCATAAATCCGTGTTCATACTGCCTAATCCTGTTAGTATTTCCTAGGTGCCATGTTCTTAATATTTTTTGTTTTATTGACATTGCCCAGCAGTCCTCCGATTTAATCGTAGCGAAATCACGGCAGTTTACAATGACCAAATAACCAGCCGAAACGGTGTGTTTTTGGACTGTGGGAGGAAACCCATGTGGTCATGGGGGAGAAGGTGCAAACTCCTTACAGACAGCAGCACGAAGTGAACCATCAAGACTGTTTGTGTAGTTTTTTTCATTTGTAGGTCAGTCTTTGTGTAGTTTCATGATGATTCTATTGTCCTTCTTTGTTCGACTGTGAACACCTGCAAGATAAAGAATCTCAGGATAGTATATGTTTTTCGATAATAAATTTCCTTTGAACTTTGAATCAGCTGAGGCCATGTTACCATTATCCTCACTGCTGAGCTACAGTGCCAGCCTTCAGTCCTTCAAACAAGGGAAGGTTAGTCTGTTCGAGGAGGAAGGGAGTTTAATGTGTGCGACCAGGAGCGTTCCATTCAGGGTGTAACAACCGGTCACGGGACATCGGTTCAATTCTCAACAAGACCAAATTGACATCTGACTTGAGGGCAGGGCAATGAGTCACAAGGCCTCAGGAGAGCCTGAAGCCACTCCTTTCAATTGACTCCACACCCTGTAATCTGCTTGACTCTAAACTGTCCAGCAATAACTGTTGGCATCCGTACTGACTCCCACATTGTGCAGTTATGTTTAGCTGTATATAAAATTTAAGGCTGAGACATAAACATTATAAATAAGCACATCTTAAATTTTAACCTGCCTTGTATTTTCAAACATTCCTGTGAGGATCAAAGGTTTTGTTAACCACTAATTATGGCCTCTTCTTAGGCTGATTGAGGGAGAATTTGTTTCGTGAGTTCCAAGGTGACTGACAAAATGTTGCAGCTAGACACTTCCACAGATCGGAATTAGGCTTATTTTCACTGACATGTGTCATGGAATCTGTTGTGGCAGCAGTACTGTACAATACATTAAAAATAAATAGGCAAAAAAGGGACGCATAATACTGAGGAAGGGTTCATGAATTCATTGCCCATTCAGTAATCTGATGACAGAGGAGAAGCTGTTCCTAAAATGTTGAGTGTGCTCCCTCAGGCTTCTGCACCTCCTCCCTGATGGTAGCAATGAGAAGAGGGCATGTCTCAAATGGTGAGGGTCCTTGGTGATGCAAGTCACCTTCTTGGGGCAGCAACTTCTGAAAATATCCTCTATTGTGGGGAGGTTTGTGCCTATGATGGAGCTGACTGAGTCTACGCCTTCCTACAGCTTTTTGTTTACAAACCGATGCATTGACGTCTCGGTACCAGACAGTGATGTAACCACAGTGCGTACGTAGAAATCTGCCAGGATTCTTGTTGACATGGCACATCTCTGCAAATTCCTAATGTAGTATAGCCACCGGAGTGCCTTCTCTGGAATTGCATCATCTAGGATAGATCCTTGGAGATGTTGATGCCCAGGAACGCTCCAGGACGAGTGTTTGAAGAACCCTCCTGAAGCTCCTGAAGAACATCTGTGTATTCTTGAGGCTTCCACTTGAGATTTTAGAGTCACAGAGTACTACAGTACAGAAATGGGCCCTTTGGCCCATCCAATCCATGCTGACCTAATCTTCTGTCTAGCTGATTGTGGATTTCAGGAAGGGTAAGACAAAGGAGCACACACCAATCCTCAGAGGGATCAGATGTGGAGAGATTGAGTAGCTTCAAGTTCCTGGGTGTCAAGATCTCTGAGGACCAAACCTGGTCCCAACATATCGATGCAGTTATAAAGAAGGTAGGACAGCGAAAATACCTCATTGGGAGTTTGAAGAGATTTGGTATGTCAACAAATACACTCAAAAACTTCTATAGATGTACCATGGAGAGCATTCTGACAGGCTGCTTCACTGTCAGGTATGGGGGAGGGGGGCTACTACACAGGACCAAAAGAAGCTGCAGAGGATTGAAAATTTAGTCAGCTCCATCTTGGCTACTAGCCTACAAAGCACCCAGGACATCTTCAAGGAGCGGTATCTCAGAAAGGCAGCATCCATTATTAAGGACCCCCAGCACCCAGGGCATGCCCTTTTCTCACTGTTACCATCAGGTAGGAGGTTCAGAAGCCTGAAGGCACACACTCAGTGATTCAGGAACAGCTTCTTCCCCTCTGACATCTGATTCCTTAATGGACTTTGAACCCATGAACAGTACCTCACTTTTGTAATGTACAATTATTTCTGTTTTTGCACAATTTAAATTATTCAGTATACATATATTGTAAATGTATCTATTTATTTACTTTATTTTTCTTCTATATTGGGTATTGCATTGAACTGTTTCTGCTCAGTTAACAAATATCATGACACATTGGTGATAATAAACCTGTTTCTCATTCTGTATCCAGACCATATCCCTCCCATCCATGTACTTATCCAAACTTCTCTTAATTGTTATAACTGAACCCCACATCCACAATTCGCACTGGTAGCCCATTCCACACTCACCTCCCCCCAAGAAAAGGTTTCTCCTCGGATCCCCTTTCACTTGTAGGGTAATAACTGCTCCTTGGGGACAAAGGTGAAACCGCTGCTAAGGACTGATCACTTTGCATCGATGAGGGAGAAGGTTGGGGTAGGAGGTACAGAAGCCTGAAGGCACACACTCAGCGATTCAGGAACAGCTTCTTCCCCTCTGCCATCCGATTCCTAAATGGATATTGAATCTTTGGACACTACCTCACTTTTTTTTTAGATATACAGTATTTTCTGTTTTTTGCAAATTTTTTAAAAATCTATTCAATATGCATAATAGATTTACTTGTTTATATATTATTGTTTTTTTTTTCTCTCGCTGCTAGATTATGTGTTGCGCTGAACTGCTGCTGCTAAGTTAACAAATTTCACGTCACATGCCAGTGATAATAAACCTGATTCTGAATTCTGTAGAAATCTGCGGTTGACCGCAATACAGCTGGTCTTCTGTCGAGTCAGCACCAACTCCAGCCTGGATGCCTTGCAACAGCGCCCCCAGCGGAGCGCATCGGCCCCGACGCCTTCCTCGGTGACACCACAGCTTGAGGCCTAGTTCTCGCAAGGGCATACAAGATATCAGTGAGCTGGTGGTGGCTGGTTCTTCGCTTGCGAAGATCAGGAGGGAACTCCTTCACTGTAGGACTTCCCGCCTGCGTAGATTTATAGTGAGGATCGGTGCGTGCGGACCAATTCCACACCTTAGGCCAGAGGCGTTCCACAATGGCACAGCGAGCTGCGACGACTGCAGCGACCGCAAGGCTGTAGGTTAAGTATCGGAGTTTTCCTTCTCATAGACAGCCTCCCCGGCAAGGCCAACGAGTCCCATCTACCTGAGTTTGGAATCGGAGTTGTCCTTCTCCTCGGCTGATGAGCCCGGCCTGCCCGCCTGGTTGTACTTTTGGGCACTCGGTTGCTCTGTGACATCACAAGCTCACTAAGAACAGGGATGCCATGTGAAGGCATTGCTATGGGCGCAGTAGTGTAGGAGAGGCCACATGCAAGAGATCTCCTGCAAGGGAAGCTAAGCCGGGGTCCTGTGGCGATCACTACACCCAGAAAGGCGACACTTAATCTTCCTTAAGTGAACAGGACGTCCAATCCAGGTCTCACCCATCCCCCAGTAAACTGCAACCATTCAAAAAAAGTATGTACGTGGGAGGAGGAATTCCTCCAGCAGATTCATTATTGATGCCGACTGCTTTGACTGTTTTCTGATTCCTTCCGGTCTCCCACCTGCGTCCCCCAGCATTTTGTGTATTTTACTCTGGATTTCCAGCCTCTTGCGGTTATGATCCCGCACTCCATCTCTTCTTCTTCCCATCTCCCAATCTTCCCCCTCCCGCAGCATGAGGAACTGGAATCTCATCTCCCTCATCTCGCTTGCGCGAGTGCTTTGCTGAAGTCTCAGGGAAAACAGATTGAACTGCATTTCGGTGAGATTTAGTCAATCGCACACCAATCAAACTGCTTGACGTGATTAACAGTTGATTTTTGATCGAATAATCCTAATGAAGGGTCTCGGCCTGAAATATACTGATTGCTTCCCCTCCTTAGACGCTGCCTGCCCTGCTGAGTTCCTCCAGCGTTTAATGTGTGTGCATTGCTCTGAATTTCCAGCATCCGCAGAATTCCTTGCGTTAACAATTAACTTTGCAGCCCCATTAATCCCCAGTTATTCCCCTCGGAGACCAGCTCAGGAAAACTTGTCTTGTCAAACAATGAGCTGCTGACGTACACGACTATTGTTTCCGGGGGAGCGGTGGGGGCAGCGTTGATGTGTTGAATGTCCAGGTGATAATCCCATCCTTTAAGTCAGGTTGGTATAACAGAACAAGAACTTCTTTGACCGGGTGTTCGGAAGTGACGTGTGCTGTTACACTCAATCGCCTGGCAACGGTTCCCTAGAAGCAAACACGCCTGGAGTCGGCTCTGTCAAACACTGGAAGCTGTTCAATGCTCCTTCTTTCTCTTTGGCTTCGCTTTCAGACCACAAGGCGACCTCCATACACACCGACTAGGCTACGATGAAGACCCTGAAAACACACAGAGTCACTCACCTGCCTCTGCAGCCTGCCAACGTCAACAAGTCACTAGTAAGTCATGACAACCTTTGGAGCTATTTTAGCATTTTAAAAAAAGCAGCTGTAAAGGAAATGCTGCGGCCTTTATTCTCCATATCTTTATACGTAATAAAACTTGCACCCAAAGCTGGCTTCTTCATAATAACCCCATGCACTTTTAAAATCTGACGATAAGGTTACTTCAATACAAGATTACCGTCTTGGACTCTGGTCAAGCATGAATCGCGAGGAGTTTGCAGGGTAGTAATTTTGTTGAGTGGCTTTAATGCTATAAATTCAATGTCAAACTCACATTTATGATCATGCACAAGCACGTGTGCACAGGTGTACTGAAAAGCTCGAGAAAATCTGAAGATGCTGGAAATCCAAAGCAACGCACTCAAAAATGCTGGAGGAACACAGCATCATCTATGGAAAAGAGTAAACAGTCGATGTTTTGGGCTGAGGCCTTTCATCAGGTCTGAGAAGGAAGGGGGAAATGCTGGAATAGAAGGGTGTTGTGGAGGGAAGGAAGCGAGCTGGAAGGTGATGGGTGATAGGACGGAGTCGAGAAGAAGGGTCTCGGCCCAAATCCTCAACTGCTCACACTTTTCCATAGACACTGCCTGGTCTGCTGTGTTCCTCAGGTATTTTGTGTGCATTGCAATGAAAAATTTGCTTATCATCAGGAAAGTGCAAGAAAAGATCAAATCGTACACAACTGTTTTGGGACATGCCAGTCCTAGCACAAGAAGTCCGCTCCGGCAGATGAGATCTACAGTGAGGTCCAACGGCCAGGAAGGTGGTTCTGCAACGCTTCCTGGAGAGCGAAGAGCATGACAAGGCATAGAAGATGTCATGGTCATCAACTGCAACCAAGGAAGACCCTACTTTGTGGCACTTGTTCATACCCCTGGACCCAGAAGCCTGAGGTTGAGAGAGTGGAACTGCCCCATTGCAATGGCTTTTCCACTTAAAAAAAATCTACCGCACAGGTGTCCTGTCATCACTACTAGAGCAACGTGGTCATAGTGCTATTAAACAATAGTGATTAGCCTTTTGCTGGTTGGTTCAAGAACTGAATGGTCAATGGGAAGCTGCTGTTCTTGAACCTGGAGGTGTGGGACTTCAGGCGTCTCTGCCTCCTGCCTGAAGGTAGCTGTAAGAAGATGGCATGGAGTGGATGGTGGGGATTCTTGATGAGGGATGCTGCCTATCTGAGGCACTGCCTCCTGTAGGTACGACAGATGATGGGGAGGGATGTGTCTGTGATGGACTGAGCAAAGCCAACTACTCTTGGTAGCTTCTTGCTGCACCAGACTATGATGCAGCCAGTCAGTCTCCAATGCAGAGAGTTGCAGCTCTGTAAAAATCAGGTGCGACTTCACTTGGAATATTGTGTTCAGTTCTGGTCACCTCAATATAGGAAGAAAGTGGAAGCATTAGAGAGGGCGCAGAGGAAATTAACCAGGATGTTGCCTGAATTAGAGAGTACAGAGTCATAGAACAATACAGCACAAAGCAGGCCCTTCAGACCATCTAGTCTGTGCAGAGCCATTTAAGCTGCCTAGTCCCATCGACCTTCACTGAGGCCGTAGCTTACCATCCGTGTACCTCTCCAAACTTCTCTTAAATGTTGAAATCCAGCTCACATGCACCTCTCCTGCTGCAGCTCATTCCACACTCTCACCACCCTCCGAGTGAGTGAAGAAATTTCTCCTCATATTCCCCTTAAATTTTTCACCTTTCACCCTTAATCCATGACCCGCTTGGTGACGCAATAATATCAGCGCCGGACTCCGGGGCGAAGGTCCCTGAGTTCGAATCCAAGTCGGGTTGAGTGTCGAGCTAGCAACTCGGCCTCGTAAAAACAAGAATAGCTTGCTAAGGAAACACTGCCATGACGGTGCCCCGATAACTCCACTGTTGAGTTGAGGGCTATTCTTCTTTTACCCTGAACCCATAACCTCTGGTTGTAGTCCCACCCAACCTTGGTGGAAAAAGCCTGCTTGTATTTATCCTATACACTTCATAATTTTGTATACGGCTATCAAATCTCCTCTCAATCTTCTACATTCCAAGGAGTAAAGTCCTGACCTATTCACTCTTTCCTTAGGTCCTCCAGATATGGCAACATCCTTGTAAATTTTCTCTAGTGGCCTTATTTATGTCTAACAAGGAGAG
Source organism: Hypanus sabinus (assembly GCF_030144855.1). Lineage (NCBI taxonomy): Eukaryota > Metazoa > Chordata > Chondrichthyes > Myliobatiformes > Dasyatidae > Hypanus > Hypanus sabinus. The sequence continues at coordinate 9,733,279 of NC_082729.1, read as the reverse complement.
GCTGAGTGATCTTTGGCTTGATGCACCATCAATAACTCACTCTGAGACGTAAGGCGAGGTATCGGCTTTTATTGACTGGGAGAAGGAACAAGCAGTGAGTGACCACCATACTACATCCTGGAGACTGAGAGGCAGGGCTCAGGCCTTGATCGCCTTTATACAGGGGTCTGTGGGAGGAGCCACAGGAGCAGTCAGCAGGGCGCGTGTCCACAGGGGTCTGTGGGAGGAGCCACAGGAGCAGTCAGCAGGGGGCATGTCCACAGGGGTCTGTGGGAGGAGCCACAGGAGCAGTCAGCAGGGGGCGTGTCCACAGGGGTCTGTGGGAGGAGCCACAGGGCTTTTCTTCTATTCGAAGCGAAGGAGGGTGAGAGGTGATTTGATAGAGTTTTTGTCCCAGATGATAAGAGGTATAGATACAGTGGACAGCTAGAGACGTTTTCCTAATGTTGAAGTGGCTAGTATGAGGGGGTATAATTTTAAGGTGACTGGAGGATAGTATGGGGGAGAGTCAGAAATAAGCTTTAGACGCAGAGAGTGTTGAGTGTGTGGAACACACTGCCGGGGCGGTGGTAGAAGCAGATATATTAGGGACTCGTAGGTAGAGATATGGATGGAAGAAAATTGGAGATCTAAGTGGAGGGAAGGGTTAGCTTGATCTTGGGGAAGGTTAAAAGGACAGCACAACATCATGGATGCAAGGGCCTGCACTGTTCTATGTTCTGCCTTCTATTAACATTCATGTCCTCGAGGTCTGACGCTCAGTAAGTGTCTGTATTTAAACCCCGACCTCACTCGACAGTGATGTTCAGCAACACTGTCGGCCGAAGGTCAGTTTGTCTGAGTCTGAACACTTTGGGTTCATGTCCTGCTCAGGTCAAAGGGTAGAGGCCAGACTATGTGTGGTCCACTCCAGGTTCAGAAGGTCAGCTCAGGGCCAGCAACCCCGAATGGTCAAAGAACAATTATTACGGAAAGAAGACTGAGTGCAACGGTATCCCTAAAGGCTGATTTTATAGTTGTGCGTACAGGCTACAGCCCTGATTTTCACTTCTGCGTAGCTCTACGCCGTAGTGAGCGTGCATGGGCGTGCGTCAAAAAATGCTAGTTGGCGGTGGCATTTCTATGCCACTGTGTTGAGTTTCTTCGTGAGAGACACAGACGAGGAAAAGCATTTCAAGCATTTCCGCACGCCGGCAGGTAGATTTGACGATTTGGTTCATCTATTTTGCATCGATGTACGGACGTGGTGGAGAAGAAGCAACCGGAAATGTGCAGAAGGAAATGCCATGCTAGCAAGCGGACCAATCACAGTTGCTGCGGTCTGTGTCGTCGTGATGCGTGAGTTACTTTTTTGGGGAGGTGCACGTCACCCTACGGTGTAGGGCACGCTGTACCTACAGCATAGATGCGACGCACAAGTATAAATCAGCCTTGAGTCTCCGACCGGGACTTGCATGACTGACAGTAGAGTAAACCGAGAGGAAGTTACTTGTCACGATGAAGGAAGCCCTGAGCTGGGGGACCTTCATAGCTGCCCTAAATGCCAGCAGCACAAAGGCCGTTAAGTAAAATAAATAAGGACCCTACAAAAAAACATTGTGGAAATGGCAAGGGTTTCTTTTAAATGCTGATTTGCATCCACTGTGACCTGTTGATTGCCATTTCTGATTCTTAACTAGCTTGACAGTTGTGCTGGCACGTTCACTGCCCTGAGCCAGTAGTCCATCATAAGTGTAAAATGCAATTTGTTCATTTGCAACCCACTGGCCACCCAGTCCCTTTCTGGCTTGAGAATTGAAATACGTTTGGTTGCCCTGATAAGCTGATAATACTTTAATATTAGCTCAGACCTGCCTAGAGAAAGTGACCTTCACCACAGTTGTATTAACTGAAAAGACAGTTCATCTTGTGGCATGCTTGTAGTGGCAGTGGTGAGAAGGGTGAATCATGTTACAGCATGTCAAAAAATAAAAACCCATATCCAACATCTTTATGCAGTAAAAAAAATAACGTGGGATGCTTGACAGGGAGGAGAAAACAGGCACAGCAGAAAACTAGAAATGAACAGGCACCAGAAAGTCTGCAGATGCCGGAAATCCGAAGCAACACACACCCTTAATCAGAGTTGACGTTTCAGGCCGAGGCCCCTCTTCAGGGCTCAGTGTGGTCTCGGCCCCAAACGTTGACTGTCTCCTCGTTTCCACTGCTGCAGCCTGAGCAGCTGAGTTGCTCCATCATTTTGTGCGTGTTGCACTGTGAAGGAACGAACGCTATAAAACCCCAGGCTGTGGGACGCTGGGATTGCTGCAACAGAAAGCCATAGCAGATGAGCCTCCTTCGTGTGTATCAGTCTGTGAACCTGTTCTGTGGTCTGAGGTCAGTGTGTATCTCCTGATAATTGGCTCATTACTGCCACATGTACTGACATACAGTGAAAAGCTTTGTTCTACGCACCATTGAGATACAGTTAGCCAGTCATAAAACTCCATAGCACTGTAAAAGACCCTTTGGCCCATCTAGTCCATGCTAAACTATTACTCAGTCTAGTCCCATCGACTTGGACCATAGATCTCCATACTTCTCCCATTCAAGTTTCTCGAAATGTTGAAAACAAATCCATATCCACCACTTCCATTGGCAGCTCGGTCTACAGTCTCATCACCCTCTGAGTGAAGAAGTTCCCTTTGTGTTCCCTTAAACATTTCACCTTCCACCCTTAACCCATGACCTCTAGTTCTGGTCTCCCCTAACCTCAGTGGAAATCCCAGCTTGCATTTATACCCTCATAATTTTGTATACCTCTATCAAATCTCCTCTCATTCTCCTGCGTTCCAAGGAGTAAAGTCCTAATCTATTCAACCTTTTCCTATAATTGAAGTCCTGAAGTTCTGGTAACGTAAATGTTCTCTGCACTCTTTCAACCTGATTAATATCTTCCCTGTCGGTAGTTGACCAGAACTGCACACACACAACACTCTGAGTTAGCAATCCAATCCTTACCAGCACCTTCTACAACTCAAATGGTTCAAATTATTCAACTTAATATCAGAAAATATATACAGTACACAACATGAAATTCTTACTCTTCACAGACACCCACGAAACATCAACATAACATTCAAATTCCTGTCCTCGATACCTTGATTATGAAGGCCAGTGTGCCAAAAGCTCTCTGTATGACCCTCTCTACCGGAAATGCCACTTTCAAGATCATTCCAAGCATAAATAAATTGAGGCAAAAGGGAAGAAAAAGCAATCGTAATGCAGAATATATGCAACAGTTACAGAGAAAATGCAGAGTAGGCAGACAACTCGCATGCAAGGGGCATGGCAAGATAGAATGAGAGAATGACTATTCATCTTTCATAGTATTGAGTATTCATAGAAGATATCCTTGAGCCCAGGGGTTTGTGTTCTTAAGCTTTAGTATAATCTGTCTGGTGCAAGAGGGAAGGAGAGAGCAAGGCCTGGGGTAGGACAAGGGGTCCTTGATTATGTTAGCTGCTTTCCTGAGGCAGTGAGAAATAGAAAGCCAGCAGAGGGAAGGCCAGCTTTCACGATGGACTGGGCTGTATGACAACTCTCTGCAGTTTCTGGTGGTCTTTGAAGGGACACTTGCTATACCAAGCCATAATGCATCTGGATAGGATGTATCTATAAACATAAGAACATGAGAAGTAGGAGCAGGAGTCGGCCATCCAGCCTGCCCCATCATTCAATAGGATCATGGCTGATCTGGCCATGGACTCATCTCCACCTACCTGCCTTTTCCCCATAACCCTCAATTGCCCAAATATGTAAAAATCTATCCAACCTTGTCTTAAGTAGCCTCCATTGCTACATTGGGCAGAGAATTCCACAGATTCAACACTCTCTGGGAAAAGCAGTTCTTCCTCATCTCCATCTTAAATCTACTCCCCCCAAATCTTGAGGCTATGTCCCCTAGCTCTAGTCTCACCTACCAGTGAAACAACTTTCCTGCCTCTATCTCATCTATCCCTTTCATAATTTAATATGTTTCTATAAGACCTCCTCTCATCCTTCTGAATTCCAGTGAATACAGTCCCAGGCAACTCAATCTCTCCTCATAGTCTAATCCCCTCATCTCTGGAATCAGCCTGGTGAACCTCCTCTGAACTGCCTCCAAAGCCAGTACGTTCTTCTTCAGTAAGGAGACCAGAACTGTACACGGTACTCCAGCTGCGGCCTCACCAGCACCCTGTACAGTTGGCAGCATAACCTCCCTGCTCTTAAATTCAATCCCCTCATCAACTCAGTATAAAATCATGAGGGCACTCGATCTTATTCCCTGGACGGGGGACAAGACAGCATACGTTTAAGGTGAGAGGGGCAACTCTTTCAGGGGGGGGGGGTATGTTCAGTATATGGAATAAGCTGCCAGAGGATAACTCATGGAAAGAGATGATAAAGCTTGTCAATAAGATTTATAAGAAACAACAGTGAGCCCTAAGAAAAGTGAGGGTTCAAAACGTTCAAAGTAACTTTGTTATCTAAGTCACCATATACAACCCAAAGATTAATTTTCCTGTG